>NW_022900933.1:24084362-24229968 GCF_012274545.1 Fukomys damarensis | reverse complement strand
AGAGAGAGAGAGAGAGAGAGAGAGAGAGAGAGAAACATAAAGGTATTTTCAAGAAATCCTGTTGGATGTAATTGTATATGAGAAAGTCTTAATTATCTGTGGATTTAGAAAATTAGCTTAAGTTATTACAGATTGATAACTGCAACTTTTCATAGAGCAACCCATTAAAGGAAGACATTTTCATAAATGTTTGAAATTCTAAAAGTAACAGTGTTTCCTGGATTTTTCCTCCTCGATACGATTTGTATATATCTGCTCCCATTGCTTAGCTGGTCTCTAGAATGACTGCAGGACACACTTCTGATGCTATAACTACTGTACATCGCATCCTGTCTTCCAAGTGAACATCTTTTAAATGTCAGCTCAACAGCACCTTACTTTCTACAACCTTTCACATTCTTCTTTAGGGAATTAGCTTCTTCCTGTTGGGATGTCTAATTGCCAAGATACAATAATGGCTTATTGCTACATTTTTATTTCCATTGTTTTTTTCCCATTAAATTTATTGATACATTTTTAAGGTATACAATACTGTTACATTCATCATTGGGATTTTGTATCTTGGTATGATGTATCTTGGCTCTTATTTTTTCCCATTTCCCTGCCCTCCCTTCACTCCCTCCACCCTTCCCTGTTTACAAAGACTTTATTTAAATTTTGGGGGCTTTTCTCATATTTTTTTCTTTTCCCTTCTTACCTTTCCCCATTGTTGACTCTCCCTAACTGACTTACAGACAAATCACAAATACAACTTATAAGCTATTCATTGTGAAACATAAACCCAAATAGAGTAATGGCCACATAGTAAGACTCAATGCATTTCTTGAATAAGAAATGCAATAAGGAAATGCATATTACTGTGCTCTTCCTCCTCAAACTGTATTTGTCTTTTGGCTTTACCATTAGTGTGCACCACATGCATGCTTCTATCCATGGTCCCTTTCATTAAAACTTTCTTTCAGGAAAAAAAAAAAAGCTGCCACTGGTCACATTACATTTCTAGGATGCTGTCTTTGCTTTGAGAGACCTTTCATACCTCACCCATAACTGTGGGGTGAGACTTCCTCTAGACAGGCTCTGAACTCATCCACTGTGCCAAGTGGGTCTTTAACATTATTGAAACCTAATCAATACCAGTGAGTCATAGATGAGTATAATTTTGAATAATGAGAAACACCTCATATCATCAGAACATTAAAAAAAGTAAACCAGTTCATCTCTGAGCCTGCCCTAAAGAGTTTAATACTGTATTTAGAGAAGTATTTCTAAGGAAACTAAACTTCTGTATAATTTATTCAAGATAGAGAAATAATTATAATAGAAATATGTTAATTTGAGTTTTCATTCCTTCAAAAGGAAACAACATATTCTGTTATGTAAAGTAGAATTAAATTACATTTATACATTTATTTTTGTCTCTATTGGTAATTTCATAAGTATTTGATTTTTCACTGGTCATCTCTGTCTTCCTAGAAAACTGATTACTAAATAAATATATGTGGACTGTATGAAGATTTGTTTCATGTTTTTATAAATTCTACTTAAATACATGATGCATATGGCACTTTACATTTATATTGTGTGTTTACATTATTGCTTTAATCCTTTCCTGGCTGTATATGTGGTATGTAATTCAGATTTAATTGATATGATTTTACACATAAGGAAGCAGATAAATGTTATGAGACCTGCCTAAATTAGCAGGGACAGTTAGTTACAGAGCTAGCAATAAAGCTAATATACACTTATTCTTAGTCCAGTCATCACTGCCTTGCCATAATAATTAATTACAAATTTACTTAAATTTCTGAAAACAATTTGCTAGTTTCTATTATCCAAACACAGAACTTGGTAAAGAGATTTTAAATTTTCTCTGCTTTCTGATCTCTGTGTATTTTTCTATAATTAATCCATGCCCATTCACACACACACACACACACACACACACACACACACACGTTATGTAAACGCATAGTGTTATATTTTGTTAAGTGATACTTTACTTCACAGTTATCTTTGTAAATATTTTTCAGTAAATTTTATTCTCTCCCACTCCCTCAAGCCCTCTCCCCTCCCTATGTACAAAAGCTTTGTTTCCATTCTTTTCCATCTACTTTCACTTTTTCATGTCGCTCCCTTTCTCCCTCCCTCCTGCCTTGTTCCCTTTCCCATTTGAACACTTTCTTTCCATCTCCACACATTTATAATACATTTCAGTCCTTTTTTCCACATTCAGTTTCTCGCACTAGAAAAACAATGTGGTATTTAAACATGTGTGCCTATTTATTTCACCTAAGAGTATGGTCTCAAGGTCCTTCTATTTAGCTACAGATGTCTGAAGCTCACCCTTCTTTGAGGCAGAGCAGTACTCCCTTCTATATAAACAGCACATCTTTATCCACTCGGCAGTTGATGGGCATCTGGGCTGTTTCCAAGATTCAGCTGTTACAGATTGTGCTGCTATAAACATGGGTGTGCTTATATTACTGCTTCACAGCTATCTTACATTTCACGGGCTTTAACTTACTTAGGGATATATAAAATTAATTACTCTCCAGTAGCATTTTCTTGGTCGGGTCCAGAAAGATTCTCAATGATTTCTGAGTTGAATACAGAACCTTATGCTAGAAATTCCACCAGCAATTCTTTCATAGTACATTGGAAAACACCTGACAATCAAGTCTCTCGTATATAATGTGAAGCATGCGATGAAAATAATCCACATGACACCAAGAAAAGCTTTGCTGAGCTGCTCGAGGGGATTGGGGCACTAAATTATAACAACACAACAAATAGGATCCAAAATCCAAAAATAACTCTAATAAAATGAGCTTAAGTGAAAAGAGGTATCTACTTGGGAAAAATCTATGGAAATTTAAGAATGCTAATGATCTGTGGTATTTGAATTCAGACTACTCTCTCTCTCTTCACAGATAAGTGTGATAGAGACTCCACTTCAGACTGCTTCTGCCAATAACACAGGCTGCTTCTTCCTCCAGCTCCCAAATGGAAGACTTTCTTCTGGGGAGGAGAAGGATTTCAAAGATTGTTATTCTCCTGTCAGATATGCATGCTGAAACTAAGTCCCAGGCATGTGGTGTCAATAGATTGCTATTCCCTTCTTTTGCCTAATTCTGCTTGTGAAACAGGAGCTCTGCCTCAAGTGTCCTGTGTCATAAACCCTGAGGGGCCATTGCTTACCCTGGCTTACAGGCAATGGCACCACTGTAGGAGAGACAAAGCCAAGACATTTGGTGCCTGATCACCCGCTACATGCTCAGCTCTTACTGAAGGCTGGTCACAGAGAAAGAAGCCTCCCAGTGTTCACCTCTCAGCTGCGGACACTGGCTCAGTGTGAGAGATGAGCAGGTTGTACAAACAATACTGTAGTTCCCAATCTCTTCTCCAAAGAAACGACCTCATTTGCAACAGAGCCCCCAGAAGTTCAAGTGTGTACTGACACTCAGAAACAATGAGGCCTGTGTTGGAAGGGAAAGGTGAGGAGGTTCCAGGATGCAATTAAGACACGACTTAGATTCTTGGCCACTTGGTTTGCTGGAAAGCATCGAGGTATGAGACAGTGGAACAGACTGCCTTGTCCAGAACAAATACTGGACATAGTTCTATTAGAAATCTCTTCTTCAAAGAAGACATAATTTGATTAGATTGATTTATAAAACAATTTATGGTCCAGGGTATTGTTGATGCAAGAGAGCAGTTACCAGGCAGTTATTGAAGTTCAAGAACTGTGTGTGGTCATGGGTCATCAGAGAAATGCATATTAAGACAGCAATGCATTACCATTGCACACCCATCAGAATGATCAAATTTAGAGAAAGAACAACACAAATGCTGTTGGAAAAAGCTGTATGGAAAAATACAAACTTATTCACTATTGCTAGGCATTCAAAATGGTACAATTTGAATTAAAATTTGAGTCAGTTTTTCAATTTACTTTCCCCATAAAATTCAGCAATCATCCTCTTGATTATCTCTCAAATTAAATGAAAATATGGAGACAAATATTTATAGTAGCTTTATTCTAAATTGCTAATATCTCAAGGCAACTGAAAGGTGAATAAATAAATAAATAAATAGACAAACAGCCAAATAAATAAATCAACACTGGTATTTCTAGACAGGGAAACATTATTCAGCTCTAGATAAAAGGGCTACATCGGAGGAAATCTAAATTAGTATTGCTGAAAGAAAAGCCATACTATGTATTCTCACTACAAGACACTGTAGAACACGTGAAGGGTGGGGAGGGGGCAAAGGGGTCAGTGGTTGTTTCAGTTATAAGGAGTGGATGGATGAACAGGTCCAGGAAATATATTTTTTTAAGTCACTGAAACAATTCTGTACGATAATCTGAAGATCCATACGTGGCATTTCTATTTGTCCAAATCCAAAGATGATATAACCCATCGCATATGAACCCTAAGGGAAAATATAGATTCTGGGAGACCACTGTTGAGCAAATGCACCACTGTGGTCCAGAACTACAGAGAGAGACCATATGCATTAGCAGAGAGAGGAAGTACAACGGAACTCTGTGCTTCTCACTTACTTTTGTTGTGCAACTAAGTCTGCTCTGAAAAGTAAACTCTGTTAAGTACTTTTAAAGAAATTAAAAAGTTTTTTTTTTATAAAGAGAAGCATTATAAAATAAATTTCATTACCAAATTTCTCATGAAAACATACTGAGTATGTGCATGACTTTTTCTCTGTGTTAGAGACTACAAGTTGAAGTACAACTGAATTGTTTTCTGGAAGATAACTTATTTTTGCAAGATGAAATATACCTACATGAATAACACTTATTATAGGCCATGTAGTTGTGATTACTCTATGGAACAGAGTAATCTAAGAGAGTAATAGAGTAATCATTCTAAGGGGCTTGAGAAAGAGCACTTTTTTTTTTTTAGAATAAAAGGAAAGGGAAATCTAATTTAGGTAAAATAGATTATCCCCGGTCTTTGAGAGAGGAAGAAATGAGACATATCTAACTGGTGAAAGTCTCAGGCAAGGTGGAAGGCACTGTAAAAATAGTTAAAGTTTTCTGCTGTGGACATTTGAAAAAGATAAGCAAGGCAAGGGACCAGGGATTTAGCCCAGTGGTTCTGCCACCTGCCTCACAAGCACAAGGTCCTGAGTTCAATCCCAGGTACCAGAAACAAACAAACAAACAAACAAGATAAGCGAGCCAAAGTTCAAAACAAAGAGGAAGCTCCAACTTGCAAAACCAAGAGGGGAAAACTGCAGTGGACCTCAGCGGGTGAGATGAAAGAAGGGGATAATTTTTTCTCGAAACAAGAGGATGGACAAATATTCATGTGAACTAAAAAAAGTACAGGTTGAAAGAATATAAATCAAATACTTTTCAATAATTTATTTCACTAAAATGCAAACCAGATGTTCGGCAAAGGATCAGAGTTTTCTGGGAGTAGTTTAAGACTTAAGATCAGTAGAATGTTCAGGAAATAATGTGACAATAGTTTAGAGATTAATTAGAGATGCAGAGTGGATACAGACAGTGGAATGGGCTGTGGCTACAAAATAACAGTTAAAGGAGGAGACAAGATCAGGTGAGAGGGCTGACACAGGCTGTGTCATGCCAGTGTGACCCTTTGTGTAATTCATGCAAAATGCCAAGTGAGTAAATAGTGATCTTGAAAAAGTCAAAAATATAATTGATGTTTGCTTTATTTTAAAAAACCCTATAATTTGAAGTGAATCTAAAATAATCAGCTTAAGGGCTAAGTCCTTAACGTTTGTGTGAAAAACTTAACAGAAATTTAAGGAGAGCATCACTCCTATGCACAGGATCTGGAAAGACCACAGTAAGACATTCCAGAATCATGATGTCTAAAGTCTGCAGAGAAGCAGTTGTTTCATGAAGCAGAATTTCCTTCCACCTTAGCTATGTTGGCAATACTCCAAATGTTAGGAAACAGTTTATATAATTCGCCAATATATTTACTGCAAAGATTTAATTGCATAAAATTTTACTATAGCCAAATAGCTTTTCTGAATCGTAATTTACATTGGACTTCCTATCTGGAAAACCTAGCTAGCATTTTCTGGAAGTTCTTAATGACTTGTCTGGTAGGTAAATTGTAAAGAAAAGACATTCTTCCAGATGCTTGGGTATTTAGGTAAATTGCTCCTTTCTTGGAACATTCAAGTTGTTCAAAAATAAAAGGCAATATTTTATTTAGATTGGCATACTCTTAATATTGAGGACAACTCTCTTAGCCATCTCGTATATAATACTTATGAATTAGAGAAGAATATACTCAATCTTACCGATTTTAATGGGGAATTTACAAAGAATGCATATATGAGGGGAAGAAAAATGTGTCTTGCCTTTTGTATTTTTCTTTTTCATTACTGCTAAAACATTAGACTTTACACAATGTACTATTTCACTCCTGAATGTTAGAATTCCCAAAATAGTAAAGCTTAAGTGTTTTTAAATGACTATAGCCTCAAAGGTGTTTAGATAGGCTGTAGAAATGCCTTCCTGAATAGCCTATTTTGGTGGTGGCTACATTATATTCCTGATGCTAAGAGAAAACTGAAATAATACAGATAATGTGCACACCATGGAAGCCCATCAGATTTATTTTCAACTGGTTCCAATCAACTGAAATGCAGGCAGTATTTTAATATGAAGTATTTTCTTTTCTGAATATTAATGTAGTTAATTTAATTGTTTATCTGTCATGCAGCTTCTACAAATAATAACTAGATTAATCTTGGCAAGACATTGATATACAAACAGTACTGTGCTACTCACCTAACTATATCTTACAAATATTTTCTGGGCTTTTCTATGAACAGAAATGGGTGGGTTGGTCTATTTGAACAAGTTCTCAAGTAAGTGCATCATATAAACCCCAAGTACGCTTGTCTTTGGAATTCAATGCCTTTTTATAAAGTCTGATTTTATTGACTAAATTTCATAACTCTTACAAATATTTCCTAAGCATACCTCCAAGTTGTTTAGCTGTTCTAATAACCCAGTAAATATTCATTTACTTTTATTTTTCTAACTTTTACCACCATTTCCTAATTACAAACACAAACATATCCCCCTTCAATACCAAATTTGGTTCTTTTTCTTCTAAAACCACTCTCACTTCAGATTGGTGGCTTTATTCCCAACAAAAATGGCAATAATCTTCACTATACCACAGGTTTTTTCCCTTAAAATAATCAAGGAGGTGGCAAAGAAAATATTAAATGTTGAGATACGGTCCCTTTCTCCCTTCCTTTGTCCCAGCTCACTCTTCCGGCTACAAAACTGTCAGCCACAGCTTGACGTCTGCTAAAAATGAGTTCAACTCGGCATCTTGACAGATGTAGCCCATGTTTTGTGTTCTCTGATTTTCTAAGGAGAACAAACACACCAGCAGCGTAGGAGGATATTAGATGGCTTCTAGGGAGGCTGTCAGTCCATCTGAAGCTGGGTTCTTTACTGCAGAGAGAGGGTAATACTAAAAATTGCGTGAGGAAAAGAAAACAATGGCACCAACAACATGTTGATAAATGTCAAATAGAGAAAATCCTGAACCACAAAACAAATCTGGCTGTTGGAGGCTGATAAGAGAATCTCTAAATATTTCACTGACTGCCCAGAGCTAAGAAAATATAGGTATGAGTAAGACAGGATAGAACTAATCATTAAGAATTACAATTAATGTGGTTAGTGCTCTAGTCATAAAATTTCCAAATATTTCCGAAAAATACCTGATAAACTGCACTGCAATAGTGGAAGAGAAACCTAAGAATGTGTATGGTTGTGTGTGTGATACACCGCTTGATCACTCTAAGATAGGGAGCATTTTAAAAAATATTAAACAATGTATGGAAATCTATTTCTTATAAAAAGATGGAGCACACCTATACAAACACGTAAAAGGCAATTCATAGCAACATTCCCAGTGATACAGGAAAATTCTGAAGAGAAAATAATGTGTGTTTGCATCTGTCGGGGAGGAAAAGACAGAGTCACACAATGTATGTGGTGGTAAGCAGTACTGCCATTAAAATAACTGAATTAAACTAAGAGTTAGAAGACTTCATCACATATTTTTAAAGTAGCAAGCTAAGGAATAGTATGATGAGTCCAATCCTAATTTGCAGCAAAGATCAAAATAAAACAGTAGATGAACACATCGATGCATATTTATACACATGAGAAAACTTTTGAAGGTTAAAAACCCTGAACTGCAAGGAAAGCATAGAAGGGCTTACTTTTTTTCCCATGTACGCTTATCATTTGAATTTGCTTAACAAGTATGTTATTCTTGACTAATTTAACTGAAACAGAAGGATTTAAAGATCACACCTTGTTCTCAGAATTGGTGCGATGAAATGACACAGTACTATTGTGTCATCTGTCAGGCTCCCTAGTAGTCCCACTAATGGCAGCAACTTTTACAAAGGTAATAAATACATACAGGTGATGGCTGTGGGTTGTGTATTTATTCTTTACCATCTGCTTTGAAGTCGAGAAATATTTGTGCTCCTTTCTCCGTGTGCCTCCCCTCTGTTAGCCATGTGGTCCGTTACTAAAACATCTTGGAATCATGCAGTAATGCTCCAGTGGTTGTCTCCTGGCTTTCAACTTCATGATTAAAGGAAAATGAAATGATAGTAGGGAAGATATAACCGAGGCACGTGCGTGTGAACAGTCGGTGCATGTGTTACCAAGACTTCCGAAAGGTGTGGCTCTGAAGGGAACGGGAGAAGCAAAGGTTAAGTGACTTTATTTCAATCCAATGAAATAAGGACCGCATTTATTTGGTTTGCACTGAAGAAGCAGCAACACGGCAGGAGAGAGTAGGAAGTTTTGGAGGATAACTTCAGAGTTTCTAAACACCTTCAGAGACTCAATATTTGCTTCCCCTCCCACCCAGTGTCCGAAACAACTAATGTGCAACTATCAACAGTGCACAGGCAGGCAGGACACTAGCAGATGCTAGTTGCCATGTGGAAGAAGAATTTTTAGACAAAGCTTGGCCTTGTTATGAAGCACATTTGCAAAAAGGAATCATTTGGCAGCGTTACCAAACTTTTAAACACATATTAGTTTGACTTACATATCACAGCAGCTATTGCCTTTATAATAAATGAATGTGAGATATTCCAAAAAGTCCACATGGCACTTTTAAATGTGTTTTGCAACTTTTTCCATGTGTTTGGCAAGTGTCTGGGCAGAAATAACTTAACTACCCATGTGTCTGGCATACCATTACATATCATAGTTGTGTGGTCACAGGAAACAAGTGAATATATTCTGCACTATCTTAAGAGTGATTGTATTTAGCTATTGAATACAGCAAATTTAAATGACACGGTGATAGTATCTATCCAGCTAGATTGTTCAAATCATATCTCAGGTATTCTAAAGCCTCTGCAACAAATATTCATCCCCTACCTTCCCTATTCACCACTAATATCACGATTAAGGTCTTATTATAATTACGAGAGCTTAAAATGTTGTAATAGTCACTTCCCAATTCTAATCTGTCTTAGATTCAGAACATTCCATGTACACAATTACCGTATTAGTCTTATTTTTTCCTAGTTTTCAGGGCTAAAGCATTATATGCCTACCTTTTACCCTCTAAACTAATAATAAGCACCACACATATCCATTAGAAGATTTTTGCCACAATCACTCAATTTATAATTTCATATTTTCTTCAATGTGGTCCCTCTCCAAGTTTCTATCATGCTTATTTCTCAACATACCCTAATTTTTTTCTTTATTATATTGATTTTATATCATCCACTGAATTCCAAACTGCCTTTGCCCAACTTCATGCTTTGAAATCCAACCAGTTTTAATCAACGCACAATTGTCACAAAGCCCTGAGAGTTTCAAAACAGAAGATACGGAATAAAATTTGAACTTGCATTTTCCATGTCTGAAGTGGGAGTAAAATACTCATTTCAGTGCAGTAGGACAAGAACACCTTAAGCATAATAGTTGATAAATAATTGATTGTCAAGATTTTCCATCAATGACCGATACATGGTCTTTGTAATTTAATTTTCCATTTTTTGCTGTTATACTTCCTTCCTATTTTCCTATGTGTTAACCAACATGAACATTTCAGAGGTATAGAAATACAAGTAGCTTCTGCTAATTTAGTGTGCATTTTACTTCCCACGTAATATAGCCTCAATCTGGAAACAGATCATCCTGGTTTTACTTTCTCTGCCCTTTGACACTGAGGATTAGTACTTGAAATTTCTTTCAATTTCTTTTTTTTATTAATTGAGTTTATTGGTACATTATAGGTATACAGTACAATTACATTCATCATTGGGATCTTGTACCTTTACATGACAGGTCTTGGTTCTCATGTTTTTCCCCTTGTCCTTGTCCTTTCAATTTCTTAACGATAAAATAGTATCACATCTAGTTGACAGACCTCAGGTAACTCGGCAAAGATAACATCCATAAAATTCCTGGCAAGGTGTCAATGGTCAATGGATATTAGTTGAAAATGATTAGGTGGTAGAAAATGATATCTGTGCTTCTCATTACCTCGTTACTCAGAATTTTTATGTAATTTGCCAAGCCTTTTGATCTGTAGTGAACAAAAGTGAGTGTAATTCAATGGAAATATCATTGAATATGTGCCCGAGATATTTTAGCTTTTAGAGAGATTTGTGGTATTATTGCCCATGTTTCTCCAGGCAAATCCTGAATTCTTCCCTAATTTCCTCACTTTAGTTATATTAGTTTGTCTCTGAGACATCATATAATGTTAAAATTATACAATTATGTTCTAAATATATGTCCCACCTAACTCTATTTAAGATTATTTTATAAAGTGGGTGAATCTTCAGACCATACTATTTAATGAAGTAAGTCAGGCACAGAAGGTTAAACATTGCACAGTTTCTGGAAAAGTGGAGACCCTGAAGAAATTAATTTAAAGAGAAAAATAAAAGAGTAGTGATAAGTAAAAGGGCGGTAGACTGTGGAGATGGTAAGATAATCTGGAGAAGAAGGGAGAGGCATGATGGAAAGCACACAGGGGAGTGTAAATGACAAAGATATCATATGTCTATGTGTCAATTCCCTATGATGAATTTAATCATGATCTTCTTCAAACATACTAATACATTTTTTAAAGAATTACAAAAAAATACGAAAACAAAGAATGTGGTGATAAGTGTGCCAAAAATGCACATTGATTTTCTTACATGCAGTGACATCTTTCATTCTTTGATTCAAAGTTTACAAACACCTACAATTTGTCAGAAGTTTTCAGGGTGCTAGCATTGCAATAAATCAAACATTTCCTGACTAAAGAGTTCACACTGTAACTGAGCGAGAAAAATCTAAAACCCATCATTATTTTGAAACATGAAATCACTATAATGATTCAGTGAGAGGAGCAGAAGAAGCTAGTAATCCACACTGGGAAAAAATTTAGAAAACTTTGCTTGAGAAAATAATATTGAGAAAGATAAATCTTAAACGATGAAAAGAAGATATTAAGAAGAGATTGTTCAAAGAATGCAAAATTTTATATAGAAGAAAATTCAAGAAACATGTTACACCTTCACCATGACTATAGTTACTGATAATACTCTAAGTTTTGAAAATCATTAAGCGTATGTTCTTAGCACCAAAAATAAGCAGTGAGGTAATAAATATGCTAATTAGATCAGTAGAGTCATTTTGCTACATATATATTTATACGCGTGTGCCTATATATATTTCAAAACATCTTGCTGTTCACATTAAATATATACAACAAGAAGTCAACTCTTATTTGTGAACTGGAAAATTCAATTTGAAAACAAGACAAAGAAGGCTCACCCACAAAGCTTATATAAAGGAATATTTCAAACAACAAACAACAAATTCATGCACACAAGAATTTGCCCGTTAAAGCAGAAGAGTTCTAATCAATTTAGGCTAAGTATGACCCAACAAAATGGTATCAAATGGGGTCACAGAGTTTATCATTAGCCTGGAAATAGAACCTAAGAGACAGTAACCTGAATTTGTTGTAGAGGCTGTTAGTCAATTTTCTGTTACTGTAATGAAATGCCTGATATAATAAAATAAAAGAGAGAACAGGGCTATTTTAGCTCCAGAGTTTTCAATCCATGAGCAGTTGGACCTTGGTCTAAGGAAAGGCAGTGAATGATCGGGCGTGGTGGCTCATGCCTGTAATCCCAGCACTCGGGAGGCTGAGGCAGGAGGATCACTGTGAGTTCGAGACCAGCCTGGACTACATAGTGAGCTCCAGGTCAGTCTCAACTACCTAGTGAGACCCTGTCTCAAAAAAACAAAACAAACCCAAAAAAACAACAACAACAAAAAAGGAAAGGCAGTGCATGATGGTGTGAAGTGTGCATTATTCATCAAAGTTGTTAACCTCATGGCATCTGGGAAACAAAATAGATAAAGCAAAAGACAGGATCCTAGATACCCTTTTCGGAACACTTCCAATGACTTAAAACTGCTTGCCAGACCCTACTCCTAAGGTTACATCATTTGTTAAAAATACAACGGACTGGGGACTCAGTCTTCAACCCATGGGCTTTGAGGGAACATTCCAGATCCAAACTACTAGCCTAGGAGTTAGTGTGGTCAAATTTGCACATTGCAAATACTTTAGGTGAGTAGTATTCCATTTTATAGAAAAACCACATCTTCTTTATCCAGTCTCCAACTGATGGGCAGATGGGCTATTTCCAACTTTTAGCTATTAAAAAACGTGCTGCTATAAACATAGGGGCACATATATCACTGTGATATCATTCTTTTCATTCTTTTGGAAAGATACCCAGAAGAGGGATGGCTGAGTCAAATGGAACCTCTAGTCCCAGCTCTTTGAGGTATCTCCATATTGATTTCTATAGTGGTTGCCCCAGACTGCACTCCCACCAACAATGGAGAAGGGTTCCTTTCTCCCCACAACCCCTCCAAAATTTGTTATTGGTTGATTTCTTGATAGCAGCCATTCTCTGTGGGGTGAGGTGGAATCCCAGTGTTGTTTTCATCTGCATCTCTCGAATGACCAGTGATGCTGAACATTTTTTCATATATTTATTTGCTGCTTTCACTTCTTTGTCTGAGAAATGTATGTTCATTTCAGATGCCGTTTTGAATCACGTCTTTATATTTGGGGGTGCTGGGTGTTTTCAGTTCTTTATATATTCTAGATAAAAGTCCTTTGTCTGAGGAGCAACTGGTAAAATTTTTTCCCACATTGTAGGTTGTCTCTTAGTTCTGTTAATGGTTTTGTTTGCAGTGCAGAAGCTTTTTAATAAGATGAGATCCCAGTTGTAGATTCTTTCTGCTAGTTCCTGTGCTACTGAGGATTTGTGCATACGTCTTTAGCTATATCAATGTCTTCAAGAGTTCTGCCTAACTTATCTTCCAGCAAATTTAGTGTCTCTTTTTTTTGATGTTTAGATCTTTAATCCATTTGGATTTTAGTTTAGTGCATGGTGATAAATAAGGATCTAGTTTTAATATTTGGCAGGTTGAAATCCAGTTTTTCCAACACCATTTACTAAAGAGACTATCTTGCCTCAAGTGAAGATGGTCGGCTCCTTTGTCAAAGCCATAAAGAATGAGAAATTAGATTCATTAATAGGAAAATGGATACATATTGAGGATATGTTCCTAAGTGAAATAAATAAGTCACACATGTGTAAATACCGAGTAGTTTATCTGGTGTGAAAAACTATAATAGTACATAAGATCCTAATGGTATAATTGACAATGCGAAATAGGAAAAAAGGGGCTAAAGGTGTAGGGAAAGTGGGAAGGGTAGGGGAAAGATAATAAGGGAAAAATATATGAGAAAATTAAAAAATGGAAATAAAGTGTTTCTAAATAGGTAGAGAGATGCAGGGAGGGCAGGGACAAGGGGAAAAAATGAGAACCAAGACCTGTCATGTAAAAGTACAAGATCCCAATGATGAATGTAACTGTACTGTATACCTAAAATGTACCAATAAACTCAATGAGAGGAAAAAAAATACTTTAGGTGAAATTCAATTGATGGGAAAACTATAGGACTGGAAACTGTTGTAAGCATTTGTGTAAAATCATTGCAATAACAATATCTAACAATTCAAAGGTTTTAAACAGGTACCAGATAGTTTTGAAAATGTTCTACATAGATCAGTTAACTTCCAACGGGAGAATATGAAAGAGAAAGGTACACGGGATTGGAAGTATGCTTCCCCCACAACATGTAGGAAATTCTACAGGGAAAATGTTTCAGGGTGCCTCATAAGAGCTCAGTGGTAGTGGAGCAAGTTCCCTGGACAAATTCAACCTAGTTTGGAGCTCAGTCATTGTCCTTTACAGATAGAAGGCGTTAACAATGACAGTGGGCCAAGAGTGCCTTGCCTCTCCTGGGAGTTCCTAAGCCACTGACGATAATTCTACTTTCAGTGTCAGTCCACAAGGATTTGTACAAACAGCCCAGTTTCCTTCTACCTTCTAAGAAATACACCACCACTTACAATTAAAAAAAAATCACTTCTTGTCTTTCATATAAAACTGCATATCATTTGCCTAATGTTTTATGTGCTGACCTTGTAGTTTAATTCTTAAAGGATATCCTTATCCTGATTTCCCAGTTTTTAAGGGCACTGTGACTCATCCCTCAAGAATTCAATGTATCACTTTAGTCTGTAGAGTTTTTAGACTTTAATATACTACACAATATTTACAAAGAATATTATAATATTTAGTATTGTGGAAAAGGTAGAAATATGTTAAAACATCTGATTTTATTTCAAAAACTTGATTGGTATTAGTGGCAGCAGTGCTGAAAGGATAAATGATAAATTAATGAAGTCCAAGCTGAATTTGATGTTTCATATATATTTATAAATATAAATACATATACATATATATATATATATGTATATATATTGTAGAAAGAGCTTCATTATGTAGTTTAGGCTGATCTTGAAATCACCATGTACCTCAGGCTGTCCTGGAACTTACAGCAATCCTCCTGCCTCAGCCTCCTGAGTGCTGGGATTACAGATGTGCATCACAGACTTAGTAGATGGAGATATTTTTTGATAACAGGTTAGAACACAAAATTTCTAACAAATGAAACAGAGCCTATGCATTGATATTGCCAGTTAGTTTTTCTCTCTTTTTTCCTGCATTTCTATGAAGGCAGGCAACTTTAAATGTTTTGCTATCAAGAAAGTGATGCAGAAACAGTCACTTCTGAAGAAATATTAAAGCTAGAAATCCTTTCAGAAGCATTTCTTAAATGTTCGAATTCTCAGACCACAAGCTATTTTATTCCAGTGTATCATTTAATGCTGTTAAATGAATATTTTTTAAGTAAAGCCTCTTCTTGACTTTGATGACCTCTTATTGCTGAATCTTCTTACTTGTTTTCTCTAAAAGTATTTTCTACAGATCAGTTTCATTTCATTTTCTATATGCTTTTTCATTTTAAATGCCACCTATCTCGGAAAACATTATCATTTCTATTTATATCAGTCAAAGTATGCTATGTAAATAGCCCCAAATCATAGTGCCACACAAAGACATAGGATTATTTCCCTAGTGGTATCTGCCCAACAGAAGCCTATGGTGGTGTTAAAATGGTGAGGGGCACAGGGGGAGGTGTTAATGCAATTGTCTGCTCCTTAAGATCCAAACCTCCATCCTGCGGAGGACTCCTGTGATGGGCAGAAGTAAAAGAGACTGAGACCCACAGAAAATAGCCTTCAAAGCTCTTTCCAGAAGCTGTACCTTATGCTCTCTCTCATTTCATGGGCTAAATAGCGAGGTGGTGGAGTGGCTCCCCAGAGACAAGTAGAAGTATATGAGCAATAGAATTTCTCTGGCATTTTTCAAAATACTTCAAAATACAAAATCTCATGCATGCTTTACTTTAGTTTTAGGAGATGACTACAATTAACTTTATTGTATAGATGAAGATATCTGGCTTAAAAAAGGATAAGAATCAGGGCTGCAATACGAACTTTGTTGTTTCAAAGTGAGTCTATGTTTTTCTATTTAATATTTGCAATTGTGTTGGATTTGTTTTGGATTTACATTTACATAAGGAGTAAAAAGGCTCTATAAATTCGAGCATGTTTCTTGTTGGAATTTTGAGTATTTTGAGGTATAGAGTGAAGGAATTCTGTAGGTTTCTTGTGATTGTTGCTCAATAAATTGGTTTTGGGACAATAAGGCAGTTAGTCTGCCAACTCCTGGACTTCAGTGCTGTACCTCCAGGATATGCAGCTTATCCAAACTTATGTCGTGATAGGCAGTATCAAAATGGTAACAGTCTCACTAAATTATGCCATTCTGCAATCTCCATCTGTACTTTTAAAAAATTCCTCAGTCCCTGAAGACTATTTGGACTAAAGAATACAACCACAAGTGAAAATTCTTCATATTGTCCTACAGAAATTTTATGCAAATAGATTATATTGAGATGGTTTGCTGAATATCAACCAAAAGAAATTCTACAGTTATATTTCCTTAGGTTTATCGCCATCTCTTCCTTGAAACAATGCCCTATAAATAATAGTTGCATGGGAAAATGTCCAAAAAAAATTAAATGCAGCAATAGTCCACCATTTTCTCTCTTTCAGGAGAAATTTCTTCTGAACAAAGCCAGGGTCAGATAAGAAACCAAGGCAATTCTTTTCCTGTTTTAATAATTCTGGGAATAAAAATTAATGTGATAGCAGCACAAAGCCAAATCTGTTCATACTTATCTCAGTTACTTCCTGTTACTGGGACACAGTACTAGATACCCACATATTAAAGAAGGAAGGTTTTATTTTTTGCTCACATGTAACTGTTTCAGTCCAGAGTCAGCCAGCTCCGAGGCAGCGTGGCAGAGCAGAGGAGCAGAGTGGAAGAGGATGCTGAGGGCAGGAAGGAAGGCTGGAAGCAACGCATCAAGGGAGGGGCCAGGAGAGGAGCAATGTCCCTGCTGGTCACAGTCACAGTGACCCCACCCCACCTCTGAACAGCAAGCTGGCTATAATGCCCCGTATCCAATCACCTTCCAAAGTCCCACCCGTGACTGCATGAGGATTTCATGGAACATCTGCGTACCATTAACAATACCTATTACCAAATGCCAAACACATTAGGGTAGGAAAGTTTTCTTTTCTCTCTTTTCTTTTCTTTTCCTTTCCTTTCCTTTCCTTTCCTTTCCTTTCCTTTCCTTTCCTTTCCTTTCCTTTCCTTTCCTTTCCTTTCCTTTCCTTTCCTTTTCTTTTTTCTACCAGGAATTAAACTCGGGACCTTGTGCCTGGTGGCAAGTGATGGAATCACTGAGCTAAATCTCCCTCCCAGAAAGTTTTCTTTTAAGAATATATATGGATGATCACTTCACAAGTACAGGATCTTTCAAACCCTTAGTGATCTTATTGTAATTAGAGCCTACACAATTGCATTTAAACAAACTCAAGGTCATTTTATCACTGATAATCAACAATTAACTTTCTCAGATATATCTGTATCTTTCTTTATCCAAACACAATGTAAACTTTCTTTTTGAGTAAATTTTTCCTTTTGACTGAAAGGTTAAGTGGTAAGTCACATTTTGTGAGGTGACTAAGCTTTAGAATCTTTGTCTAGAAAGTAATTTATGAACTTTTATGGAAGAAAATCAATGCTAATTATGCAATTTAAATTTACAAACGATCAGTTTTGCTCAATGTAATCTGCTTCTGCAGTAATGGTTAAATAGAATAAAAGACATTTGAATTTCAATTCTATATTAATAAAATAGCCTGTGCACTACAGCCCCTAACTGGCACATTCTTCTTTATGTATTTAATGTCTTAGTGGCACAGAGCAGAAAGAACAGGTGGTAAAAAGAAATTATCGTAACAAGAGTAGAAAGAAACTAAGGGAGAAATATTACACTCATCGAAAGAGTAAAGTATTAGTATGAAGTTGAGCATTACTCATTTTTTATGATTGTAATCTCTCTTAACATTTCACTGTCCCTGAGTAGAGTGTGTTTCACTAATGTTAAAGCCTGTACTTAATATGAATCTACATATTTTTGATTACTGATATCTACTACATCATCTAATAAGCACACTAAAGAAAAGGGGCTTTTCTTAGCATTCGTTTTGGAAGAAGTGTCTTGATAAAGATTGAAAGGAGCTATTCTTTTTAAGGTTTCATTATTTGAAGCTCCATTTTACACAGTAACAAAAATGAAAATCAAAAGTAAAATGTCAGGTCGTCTACAGCAAAAATAATGAGTTATTAGTTTTCCAAAGTGAATTCAAAGAAATAGAGATTGTAATATTTCATTTAAGCACTTCTCCTATAACCTACAGTTACTCTCTCAGGAATATAATAAATACATTTACTGCTGGTATCAGACAGAGAGGAGGGAAAGAGAATCCATAATTCAGAGATGTAATTTTGACAACTAATATTCTGCTAGCCCTGTTAAAGAAACAAAACAAGTTGTAAAAGATGTTTTGGCCTTGGAAGATAGCATTTTTATATTTCATTTTATAGATACCTATGGTAAAATCTAAATGGGTGAGAAAAAGCCCAGATAGAGCAACTTTTCAATAGATCTAATGCAGCCATTTACCATGGTAGAGGAATCGGGAATCAGAAAATTTACTGAAAATCATAATGTACTTTCCAGAATGTGTTTCCCAGAACTTTCATTAAGATTAAAATAACTTATTTTCTTAAGAAAGAGGAAGTTGGAGTAGGAGAAAGGTATGCAGACAGACAGACTAAAAAAGAAGAGAAGAGACAAAGAGAAACCACAGAGAAGCAAATGAATGTGTTCAAGGAGCTCCACATCTGTGTAAACATGTGAAGGTTCTATGAAGTCAAAATTCTCCTCAGCTTTGCCTCAGAGCAAAACAGAATTACTTTAGCAACTATCACCCATTGCACAGGGAATCCCTTTATAAATAGGTCCTTTGTGAGTTATATGACTCACTGTTATGAAACCTTTCAGTCAGAGAGGTAAATTTCAAGGTGTTGAAGCAAGTTCAGCACAGACGGTGGTACCTTTGGAGAAAAGCTGTCAGATCCTTCCAGGACACTGTCAAGCATTGAACTGTCAATATGAAAAAGAGAATAGGGGTCATTTATGAGAAAGAGGGAGAGAGACAGAGAGAGAGAGAGAGAGAGAGAGAGAGAGAGAGAGAGCAAGGGTAAATGTAACTTGGGGTGAAATTGCTGGGAGGCCTATTTTTCATTGGAAGTTCCACCCCCAGCAGTTTCTAGCTCACACGGATTCTGAGCCCAAACCTAAAGGAATATGTTCACAAAATGACTGAAATCCGTAAAGTCAGTATTTATGTTTAAATTTGACTTAAAATTAGTATCATTTTTCTTTGAAAATTGACTTCAGAGAATTTCTCACCCTGGGAGTTTCCTCCTCCTTTGCTAGTTAAAGAGTGGTTAACACATAGCTGAAAAGCCAATTGTGTTAGAGACCTGGAGGACAGCACTTGTTCATGGGGAGTAAGGTGTTGGTCTGGGTGAGTGGAATGTGCAAGGCAACTCGCACCCCCTAAATGAAGCCAGCTGAGCCATCTCAGTTTAGTTTATAACTTTCACACCACTCTGTGTTTTTCTTTGGGTTCTCTTAATTCAGAGCCTGTGATCTTTGGAAATGGTTTTGTTTTCCCAGGATCTTAGCTAGGCTTCCTAGAGAGCAGTGTCTGGCAAGAGCACTCATTCCCAGCCTCATGTGAACCTAACAACAAATCTTTTGTGATGATGCCAGCTTGAGGTTAGGTTAGGACATGTGTCCAGGAGACCTGGACTTTCTGTTTCACACCTCCTGATTTTGAAGAAAGGGAAACTGCATCCAAGTTTTACTGGAGACAAGATATTTTTATTGTCCTATTGACCTGAGGCCCACCACCTGGAGATAGCAAGGAAAATTTTTCAGTGCTGAAATAAAATATACTAGCACAAGAAGATTCCATGACAGAAAACTAGTTTCACCTTGCAACTCCCATCAATTCAAAATAACAAAGATTAGACTTTTAAATACAACAATGTATAGGTGCTTCAGTAATTCAGGAAGTTATGATTTGCTAACCAAATGACCAGCCTGAAAACTCTATCAAGCAAATATGACCTATGAAGAACTATTTCCTACATAATAAGGTGCATATGTTAGAATAAATTATTAACCCGTAATAGCTGCCATGATTCCATAGGTCTTTCATTCTGGGTACATGCTGATTTGTCATCACCACATCCATGCTAACCAAAGCCTGTCACTGTTCCTCAACAGCCTCATTGGCTATACCTTTGTTCATATGATCACTTAAGGAATGGCTAAAAACACTTTATGGTAAAGCAGGTGGAAAAACCCCAAAGAGCCTCTGGACAGTTACACCATACAGAACTCTGTTTCCTTCTGAGCCTCTAGGGCTGTATGGAAGGGAAATCATGGAGAGTTTGTGCAAGGTACTCCAAGCCTCTTTTGCATTGTTGTGATGCACAGTACCCTGGCTTTCTTGCACCAGTAGTAATCTCTTTAGCAAATAGTCTCCAGCCACACCCTACATTTCTTCTTTCAACCACATTTTCAAACCAGATCCTTCTACTTTGCTTCCTTTTTAATTGTGTTTTGACTTTAAAACATCTTGTTCATCTTTCATTTCAACATAAGTGGTTAAGTTTCTGTAAAGTTTCTTCTAGAATTTTCTTAGAAATTCAAAAACTAGAATTTTAGAAACCCTAAGCTATCACTCTTACCTTTGACCATCCATCAAGTCTTATGCATGGACATAACGCAACCAAACTGTTTGTAGCAGTGACAAATTGTTGGCCTTTATTAGGATTTCCAATAGAATATTCCTCATTTCTATCTGAGACCTCATTGGCCTGGCCTTTACTGTCCACATTTCTATCTGAATTCTGCTCACAACCATTTAATTAGCCTCTAAGAAGTTCTACAAATTCCTGGAACTTTGCATTTCTATAACTTGCCAGGATCATCCATAGGGCTCTGGTCTTTTTCTAGACTACTTCAAGTTTTTCCAACCTCTAGCCATTAACTAGTTCCAAATTGTGGGCATTGTTAAAGCAACTAATCCATTCATTGGTATCAATTTTTGTCTCAGTTGATCTTTTGTAGCTCATAATACACCACGACAGACTAATTTGTAAAGGAAAAAGGTTATTTTGTCTTATATTCTAGGCTAGGTTTGAGGGCCCACATCTGATGATGACTTCTTGGCAGAATCCTACAGCAGTGCAGAGTATCACATGGCAGGATGTAGGAAGCATGTTAGGGCCAAACTGGTTTCTGCAGCCTTTTCAGATAACTCATTAACCAGTTAATCTGTTTATTAGTTCAAGTTGACAAAGCCTTAATCATCTCTTAACAGTCTATTTAATCTCCCTTCTTAATATCTCACAATGGGAGTTGAATTTCAGCATTCAGTTTTATACGGAATAAAGCATATCCATACAATAACGTATCTTTTATAAGATTTATAAACCTTTCTTTCATTTACAGATTAGTGTTTTTATTCATAAATCTATGTTGAATTTGTCAAATTATTCTTCAGCACTTCAGCATTTCATGAAATTTTCATTCTATTTTTCCTATATTTTCTAATTTTGTTAGTTGAATCTTTAATTATTAAACTAACCTTCCTGCATTTTAGAGGTACGATTAATTTTATTTTTCTATTTATTTATTTATTTATTTGTTTGTTTATTTTTGTGGTACTGGGGATCGAACTCAGGTCCTTGCGCTTGCGAGGCAGGCCACCGAACAGCTGAGCTAAATCTCCGGCCCTACAGTTAATTTTAGTAAGATATATCACTCTATCTATATAAATGGATAGATAAATATCTCAAGAGAAAGAGAGATTTAGTAAAATTTTAAAAACTGCTTGGTGTCTATGCTCATGAGCATTATTATTCTGTAATTTTGTTTTTCATAGATTCTAAATGATGATAATGATCATTTTATAAAATAGGCTGAAGATGCATTCTCCATTTTCATATTATCTGAAAAAGTTTATGTGAAATATGTACTACCCATTCCTTAATATGTTCAGAGTTCATTAAGATAGCCAACTAATTCTTGAATTAAATGTATGGAAATTTTACATTTAATTTTTCAAATTTATTTGATGACATCCCAGTTTATACTTATTCTTACATCTACTCAGGTACAATTATCTTTCAGAGATTTTGTTCATTCTCTCCAAGTCATTAAAGTTTTTGTCTTAAAGTAATGACCTTTTCTAATTATTGTTAATGTTAGCAGAATTTGTACTTGTACATCATGTTCCCTGATGCTAGTAAATCATTTCTTCTTCTTTTATTTCTATTCAGTATGTTTGGAAGTTTATTTTTCATCCAGCTATTGATAGTTTATTTTCATTATAATTTTTGGTTTATATTTCATAGCTTTATATTCTTGCCTGTATTAACTTCTTACGTATACTAATGTTGGGTTTAATTTCTTCTATTTGTAGTTTTGAACATGTCATCTTAGATTACTGGTTTCAGAATTTCTGAATTAATACGTAATATTAAATTCTAAATTTTCTCTCCAACATGGTTTTATTTATATTCTTGTAACTTTTATATTTTGAATATTTTATTTTATTATTTATTTATTAATGGTACTGGGGATCAAACTCAGGTCCTTGCACTTGAGAGGCAGGCAACGGAACCGCTGAGCTAAACCCCCGGCCCTATTTTGAATATTTTATCATGCTACCTAGTTAACTAATGATTTGTTTTCTGAAGTATGAATTGTTTAGAAGTGTGCTACTTGTTTTCCTAATACTTTAGTAACATTTTTTATTATATTTTATTCTTAATATCCTTTTCTTTTTTTATTTCTAATTAGATTTTTTTTGGTCACTACATTGGCCTATTTTCCCTTTACTTTGACACAAGACCTAACATCCACAACTTAAAGGGAAAGAGGTTTATTTTGACTCAAGATTTTAGAGGCTTCAGTCTATGGTTGGCTGGTTTTCAAGCAAAAATACGAAGAAGTACAGCAGAGGGCAGCCTCAGAACTCACCTCTTTCCGAGAACAAGAGAAGAGCTTTACTACATTGAAAGGGTCTATGACAGCTATTTTATACCTTCTGTCTGCTAGTTCCAAATTCTAGACCTTTTAGGAATCAATTTATTGTTCTATAAAAAGCATGTTCCATTTTAAATTATATTGAAGGATTTGTAAATGCACTCTGAACGTTATGACATAAGTTGTTCAGATTCCATTATTTTAGTTATTCATTTACTGTTGCTTCACAGCTGTAGCAGATAAAAATCTTAGACTAGAAGATAAACTCTCTTTCTTGGATAAAAGTTCAGTTTAGACACAATTGTTGATCTTCAGTTTGGCTTATTTGTGTGCGTAGCTCCAGGGTCAAGACATTGTCCCCTCTCGTGTTCTTTCTCTTCCAGGAGCATCCTCTTCCACAGCTAGAGATTCCTGGCATGATTTTTCCAGAATTTCACATCAAAACACTGCAGGTTTTTTTTACTAACAGTAGCACACCTTCTGTTTTCACTGTGCTAATTGTTCACGCGTAATAATTAAAAGACTGGAAATTCTTTTTCATAATTCTCCTTACTGGAGGTTGTCTCTAACTGCACTTTAGCTGATACTGTAAAATGTAACAGTTTTTGGTATTATGTACAGATGTTATATTTATTTATATTTATATATTTATATATACACTTATATTTATAATTATTGTCTTTGGGCAGGGAAGAAGTAGTATTCTAAAAGCAGCTGATCATTTAATTGTTGAAATGTGATTCTCTTTCTGTATATAAGGAAGTTGCTGCTAATAAAATTAAGTAGGTGTATATACGTAACAAGAAATAGTGGTAATGGAGCTGATTCCAGTTTTTAGTAACATGGTAAATTTGTAGCATGCTCCATTTTCATTTGCAAATAATTAAATGTGTTTATTGATATCCTAAAAATCAGCAGTTACAGTAAAAGCCTTCAAAAAATCCTATAGTATCTGATTAAAGCAGTACATTATTAATTTATAAACATACATATAAGCACAGTCAGAACGTGATTCCCAGTCATCTAATCAGCATTGCAACAAATACAGATAAATACCAGGAGAAAATAGAATGCAATAATTGCTATATTCGCAAAATAATTAAGGTAATACTAGTAAAGGAATATGGATAATTACTAATGTATAAATATTAATTTTGAAAATTTGCTGTATTACACATAGATCTTGTGATTATCCACATGTGAATGCTTTTCCACAACTAGCTAGATCAGCACAGCACACGTTCCTTTACATTTGTAAGAAATTGAGTTTACACAGGCATGCCTTAGAAGTTCAGAAATTTTTACTTGAAAAATAATCCCCAGATTCGTAATGAAAAAATACCTGTTAATGCTAATCTCTTAAAATAGTGCTGGGTCTAATCTTGTATCCCCTTCCTACTTAAAAGTCTATTGACTTATTTTTATGAATAGTAGTAGGTGGCCCTATCTGGGAGCATTTATTAAGGCACTAATACCACATTTTATATTCAAAAGCAATGAATGTTCCCAAATGGCCACATTGGGGTGTGTATAACTTTCACAGTTTTCTGGAAGTACTCAAAGCTGCTCAGTAATATTAACTACAAGCGCTGCCTGATGGCAACTAATTTGAATGATATGTATATTCAAAAGTGTTTATTTTACCCAGCAGGTAGCACATAAGGGTATTTTCTTAAAAGCTTGTGGGATGGCATGCAGAAAGTTTAAGGATCATTGCCCTGGAAAACAGGTGTCAGCCTGTTTTCAACTTTCTCCAGCCTCCACTGTGTATGTGATGGTCTGTGAAGAGCAAATATTCTATCTTTAATTTTGAAGGAAGGGATGCACAAACTCCGGGACCAAGGAGGAGGCAACTGCTACTCTTGACACTGCCTGTCTGTTTTTCTCTCAAAGAGGAGGACAGGATGATGCCCTGCTGTTTTCCTAAGGAAGGAGTGAAAGTGTGTGCTATTACCATGCACATTACTGTAGGGTTTCCACAGATTACATCCCCAGAGGTGAAACTATTGTTAGAAAATTGTCATCATCATCCTCATCCTCATCCTCATTATTATTATTATTATTAATTTCTTTATGAAAACTATCTGAAAGCATCACACCATTCTTGACTATTCATTTTCCTTTGGGCTTTCCTCAACAAGGTCAAATATATGTATAAAAGTAGGACAAAACAGAATAACATTTAGAAATTCATTCATGAATTTTTCTGCTCTGATGTATACATAAACTTGATATCTATTCCTGTTACTCTCCCATTGATTATTACCACATTACTGCTAATTAATCAGTCACTAATTTTACTCCAAACAGGTTATTTTTGACAATGGTAGCAAAAATATCACTTATAAACTGGGATCTCATGTTATTTATTCAGTCACAAATCTTCAGTGATTTTATGTTATACTTAAGACAAAAATGATAATTGAGGACTTTGACGTTTTCTCTATACATTCTGATCAGGAAGAGCATAGCAAGTATACATTTTTCACTTATGTGCTCATTTATGAAAACATCATACACTCATCAAAGGCCAAGCACATGTCAGATGTTGATTGGGTACTAGAATAGACAAAAAGAAGTTAACACACCAGACAAAAATCCCTGTCTTTATGGAACAGTAAGAAGAAATATGTAATGAACAAAATAAGCTAGTTGGCTTTAGAGTGTTTTACAAAATGATAATGATATATTAAAAAAATAAACGAGTGCAGAGCAGAAAAATTTCCTTGTGGGTGTAGAACGATCAATTTTAGATAGAACGATAGGGTTGTTCTCACAGAGATGCTGTTGTTTACAACCATATTATCTAAACAAGTGAGGAAAAAAGATTCTGTGGATATCATAGGGAAAATTTCACAGAAAGAGGGGCTCAGGTAAAAAAAAGTTCTTCAAGTCATAGCATGACTGTCCTGTTTCCAGAGCATCGAAGAGACCAATCTCACAGAAGCTGACTGAGTTAGAAGGGAGGAAAAGCAGATAAAGCCAGAGTGCTAAGTAGGGCAATGCTAGGTCACTGTTAAACGTTTTGGCCTTGACTCTGAGAGAGACAGGAAGAAACTGGCAGGTTTCCAGTGTAGCAGGGACATAGCCTGAATTACAGTTTAAGATGATCATGCTTGCTTTTTTCTTGGTGCACTGAGAGGGGAGAAGACGGGGCCCCTCAGGGAGGTTAGGAGGCTCCAGGTTAACCCATGTCAGAGACTGATACACCCTTCCTACAGGAGCAGGAGCAGAAGAGCTTTATTTAAGAAACACAAAATTTTTGCTACAGTGTATATGCAAAAGTACATACCCATTTAGAATAAGCAAAGACATTATTCATGTTTAAAAGGCTGCCAAAAAGTACAGGTATCATAAGCGCATTAGAATTTATGAATTATTAGTTTTGTGATTATTACTTGCCTGTTATGCTGCTTTTTTCCTATGCCTTAGAAGCATTTCCTTGGATACCTCATCATATAGCAATTTTGTGATAGAATAGAAAGAAAATTCCCTGAGTGAAAAAAAGCAATACTTGTTTTTTGGCTAAAGCTAGTATAAACAAAATCTGTCATTTATTTCTGACAGTTTGGAAAACTAGCTTTCAATTTTATAACTTCCTCCGTAATTCTTGGCCAGGTCGTGTTGTTCGATGGTGCTGCTCTGAAGCTTCAGACCTCAACGCTGCCATCTTGAATTCCAGGACAAAGCCATTGCCCCCAAACACTGGTCCACTTGCCTTCACCCTCATCTCCTGGGATTCCCAATTGTAAATATCCAGGAGCTGTAAAAACCAAGATCTCAATGGTCACCCAACAGATCAAAAAAATCATGTTGCCTTCGTATCTTCCTCTTAAGGTTGTTGGTAGGCGAAGATATTTTTTTCCAGGTCAGTCAAGTACAAGCGTTACTCTAAACTTGGTTGTGAAGGTAGTGTTGCCAGTATACTGCTCCCTACCTAGGCCTTAAATCCATAGCCAGCGTGTATTATAGTAGAGACTGCAGCCTTCACCATTAGCCTGTGGCTACACAACTTTCCCAATTCCTTGAGATAGAAAGAGCCTCTACTCGTGAGATAGCATGAGATTTAATATTAATTGCTTTCAAGTTAAATCTATTTTTGGAAGTGGAGATGGGAAGAGGTAATTTGTTACTTCTTAAATGTTGGTGTCTCTGTGTTGTAGTCTCATTTTAGGAGACCTAAAAGATGATAAGGGACCATAAAAGAATTAAGAAATTAGTTGCTAGTGAGATGAGGAAAGAAAAAGAAAGAGAAATAAAGAAAAAATATTATCCTGTAAGCCAAATCAGAGAAGTGTATTAAAAGAAAATATGGTCA
Organism: Fukomys damarensis; assembly: GCF_012274545.1. Classification (NCBI taxonomy): domain Eukaryota; kingdom Metazoa; phylum Chordata; class Mammalia; order Rodentia; family Bathyergidae; genus Fukomys; species Fukomys damarensis. The sequence continues at coordinate 24,202,578 of NW_022900933.1, read as the reverse complement.
GCTATGTCAAGCACTTATATCAGGAAGAAGGCTGAAAATTGATCATTGAATTAGAAAAATATATGTTTCATTGGAAATCTTGATACATAGGTGTAGATAAATAGTTCCTTGGTGTAAAGGAAGAAAGGAATTAACTCTGCTGTGATTATGATTATGTGTTTACCTTAACTGGGTGATGTTTCTAGGTCAAAATAAACACAGTACTCTTCACAGTACTCTTCTCCTAACACAGTAGTAATAACCTCCTAAAATAAAAAAAAACTGAGTATTGGAGAAGAGTACTCATCCACCGACTTACCTTGCTAAAGTGTCATGGGTTTAGAGATACGTGACAAAGAAACATATTATCTACAAATGGATCAGCATGGGGCTCCTGGAAAACTTCTCATAGACTGTGGGAGGAAAGAAAGGAGCTGTTTAGGTAAATCTTTCTATCGGTTTGATATCACTTCTATCTCAGGTAGAGACCACGTCTTTTGGTCAGAGAGCTCATTTTATACTAAAATGCAAGACACAGAAAGCCATGCCTGTATGTCTGTGTCCCCTGATGGTTAAAATTCTTCAGTTCATCAGTGAAGATTGATACACTGAATGATCTCTGTGAGTTCACTTTGACAGTCTGATGTTTTATTTCAGATGAGAGAAAGAGCAAGAGCAAGATGAAAGCTCGTAGATAAATCTCTATGACGTTTAAAAGAATGAGTACAGGACTATGGAACAGCTATACAGGAAATAGCAGATTAAAGAAAATAGAAATTGAGATGATTTTATCTTACTGTTTGAAAATTTCTTTGAATTATAAAGAAAATAATTAAATCAAGGTAAATACAACCTATCTGTGAGAATGTGTACCTATGTCCTCTGTATATGTCCCCAAAATCTGTGGACTAGAATAATTGGATTATCAGGAGACTGTCAGTAAACTAATGGTGCTGTTTCATTGGAAGAACATTCACTAAAGCTCTCATTTCCAGAAGAGAGTCATTTAGCAGATTTCAGAGAAAAAATTTGACAACAGAGATGGAAGCAGTAGACTGTCCTTTATAATGAAAAGGGGGAATTTTAGTCACAGAAATAAAAATCCGGTAGAGTGCAAATACGAAGGTTCAGGTGTGTCTTCTGGGTCATGTTCATGGAAATCCAGAAGTCCTCTAAAACGGCTTTGTTGAATGACAAGTTCTTCTGAATGGATAAGTGAAAGGGCTGGTTCTTCTGAATGAATCGGTACAGTGGGCCAGTGTAGTGGCAAGTTCTAAATGGATCGGTGGAATGGTATGCATTGAAATGGATCAGTGAATAGCAGGGTTCAAAATGGGTCAGTGGAGTGGCAGGTTCTTCTGAATGAGTCAGTCGAAATAGCAAGGTTCTGAATGGCCAGTGGCATGTCAAAGGTCATCTAAGGTTCCTGCTTCAGATGCCGGGACAATAAAATTTATGATAATGCTTTCATGCTCAAAATTAATCGAACAGAAAGAGGAAGGGATATTATTTTTTACTTGAGGGACTCTTGGCTGGGTAGAGCTATATATCTGGAAACATATACTCAAAAATAGAATTGGGTTTGATTTTCCTGATTAAATAAAGTATGTGCTAGGAGTAAAGTTTTAGAGTAATTTGAAAGCACAAAGTAAAAATGAATCAATTTACAAATAGCATCACTTAATTTAATATGAAGGACATTAAGCCCAGAAAAGAAATCCTAATTGACCATAGCTAGTCTTACTTCCTAAATTCCAGTTTACTCTACTTTAATTTGTATGATATATGCTTTCTTTTTTATGGTGCTGAGGTTATGCACTTGTCACTGAGGACAAGTTATTTCTGTTGTCAATAAGGAACGCAGCTGTTACCTACCAAAAATTTTCCCAGCATTGACTGCATACAGAAAATTTGAAAGCCAACAGATAAAAAAAAAAAAAATAGAAAGACTACTCTATCTGAAACAACACCTTAGAAAGTATTTTATTGTAGAAAACTTGTTTAAATAATTTCTCGTGGAAGATTTGTTACTAATCCCACAAAGTAAAGATTTTGATTAACCCTGAAGGGGAATGTATGCTATATTCTCCCACACTGTTTATACGGCAGTCTTTTATTTGTAGCCTCTTTCCCTTAAGAAATCAGAGAGCTCTTACTACCTTAGAGCCCAGTGTCCCTGATTCCTGGACTCTGCGAAGAGCTCAGTCTTCATTGATGCTGACAATAACAGAAGATGAATCACTTCATTGGAAATTACCATTTCACAATTGCCTCGAGAAATTTTATATTATACTTACATCTCTTAAAGTTTGAAAAAATAGAGGATGTGTATTAGTTTGATAGAGCTGCTGAAACAAAGTACTAGAGGCAAAATGGTGTAAAAAGCAGAGATTGCACGCCTCACTGTTCTCAAGCTTGTCGTCAGACATCACCTGTGGGTAGGAGTGGTTCCTTTGAAGCCAACAAGGGAAAGATTTGGTCCAGCCCTTTCTCCTTGGTTTGTACACGGTATCTTTATTTCACCTGGTGTCTTATAGTATGAGTTTGTATCTCCAAATTTCCCTTTTAAGCAAGAGCAGAGTTCTAATGCTGTCTTTTTAACTTGATTACTTCTGTAAAGAATTACAAATAAAGACCGGGGATTTAGCTCAGTGGTGCCACTGCCTGTCTCGCAAGCACAAGGTCCATTAGTTTGATCCTAAATAAGATCACATTTTAAAGTTTTAAGGCTTATGATCTCAACATAGGAATGTGGTAGAAACACAATGACACCAAAAAGCCCATCAAAACAAACATATATGTGTGTGTATATATATATATATATATTTTTCAGACCTCCAGTTCACCATGAGAGTCTAGCAGGTATCTCATACTAAATTATCTCAACATCTATAACTTATAAGCATACATCAATTTTGATGTATAGGGATTATTGGATGTATTTTTCATACATATAAGCATATAATTATGTATTTATATGTATTTTAATACAACAGTCTTTATATATCAAAGTTGATATTCTTTTCCAATGAGGAAGCAAAATCTGAGTGAGATTAAGTAACTCTCAAGAAGTCATGGGACAAGGAAGTAGTAAGACTAAAGTTTTATCTCAGTTTCATCTTACATCCGTGGTACTCTTTACTCTCTAGAGGGCTACTTCATGTATTTTCAACTTTTTTTTAAATGACCTATGATGGGATCTGTTTTCTTTTTTTTTTTCCTCATTGAGTTCATTGGTACGTTTTTATTTTCAACTTCTTTATATGTCTGCCAACTGAGTTAAATGCTGTGATATAAAAGCTATTATCGAGAAACTTTGAGGCCAGTATCAGACTCTCTACAAGGTGAATGATTATTTGCATTTTTTTTTTTTTGGCTTTTTGAGACAGGGTCTCACCACGTAATTGAGACTGACCTGGAACTCACTATGTAGCCTAGGCTGGTCTCAAACTCACAGCGATCCTCCTGCCTCAGCCTCCTGAGTGCCAGGATTACAGGCATGTGCCACCACGCCCAGCGCTTCATTTACTTTTAACTGACATTAGCTTTCCTTAATATTTACCCCTCCTCATAGTCTTGTTGTGAAAATGAAATGCTTGAATAGGTTAATATTCTGTGCTAAGAACTGGGCAACTGTTCCTTCAGTTCATCTGGACATCTTAGTGACTTAACGTGGTGAAAGTTCATTTCCCATTCATATTATGGCACAATGCCGGTCTGGGAAGGGGAATGCATCTACTCCACATAGCCATTCAGTAATTTTGTTTCTTTTATCTAGTGGTTATCCCTTTGGTTAGGTCTCCAGGAGCCCACACTTTACGCTCTGCATCTGGCTGACAAAAACGGAGAGAGGGTCAGTGGAGAATCGCACTGGATGTTTTTGTGGACAGAGTTTAGAGTTGCACCTGCTTTCATCATCATTCCACTTCTATAATTTAGTCTCACGACAAGTTTAGGTGAAAATATAAAGGTAAAAGGGAATAAGAAAATGATAAATAGCTAGGCAATATTCTACAAGTGACTAGAAAAAGAAACTGTTTAAATAAGTGCTCAGCAATAAAACAATTATGATCCATTGTCATCAAGATTGATAAGCTTGTCAAGTTATCATGACCCAAATAAGATTTACCTTCCAAATATTATATATTTTAAAGTTAATAATCTCAACAGTAAAAAAAGTATCCAATTTATATTTATTAAAATGTTTTATATGAATATTACCGACAATTATTTAGTACTACCACCTCAGAATGAAAGGACATTACGTTTTCTTTACTAATATGTACATGAGGTAGATCCTGCCAATATCATAAATTGATCAATAAGAAAATAAGTACAGCCGGAGATTTAGCTCAGTGGTTCGGTGGCCTGCCTTGCAAGCGCAAGGACCCGAGTTCAATCCCTGGTACCAAAAAAAAAAAAAAAGAAAATAAGTACAGAATAAAATCAGGCTCTTTTGACTTAATATAAATTGAAATAGACAATAATTGAAAATGTGCAGCACTATTCCGTGGAAAAGAAAGGACACAAAATTTTCTGGGTTTAGTGAATGATTTTTAAAATTCAGTAGTAAAATATTGAAATTCTACCACTGTGACTGAAAGAAAGTAAGCATGACAGAGTGTATTGAAAAGATACATTGATAGATTGCAGTCTTGAGCAAAAACGTAGACTGAGCCTGGGAAAAGGAAGATTAACCAAAGAAGAACACATGAGAGTAGCAATATTTTAAATGTCAGTCATAGCCATAAAGAATGACAAAGATATGAAATGTTAAGCAAGTTGACCTGTTCAGAAAACTAGGAAAATACTGATAGTTCTAGGATTTCCATAGATCATGACAAGGAATACTTAACTGAAGATTGAAGTTTAGTGTTTACCCCTTACTAAGAGGTGAATTATGGAGTTCACAGAAGAGTAAGCATGTGCACTAACAAACAATGTGATAAATTTGGGAGAACCTGATGCAAATGAAGATAAGCTACCCCATACCATGAATCCAAAGTCATCTTATCTGTAAGGAATGAAACACTGTGTAGAAAAGACATCAAAGTGCCCTTTTTAAGTAGTGACATATTCTGACTCTTTTTGTTTGTTTGTTTGTTTGTTTGTACCAGGGATTGAATTTGGGCCCTTGCACTTTTGAGGCAGGCAGTGGAACCGCTGAGCTAAATCCCCGGCCCTCTTGACTCTTAATTAGCACGATTATTTAATCTGTGGTATCAAATACGGGGGAATATTTTTCCCTTTTTTATTTAAGTAGAGTTTCCTAGACTACATAATTTTGGAGATCAGGTGACTACGAGAAGTGAGAGGATTAGAAGGCTATAGACAGGACCCAGCGGGTAAGTATTGGGAGAGTACCCCACGTTTTTGTACAGAAAACACGACCCTGTTGTGACCCTGTCTCATTTGCATTGGATATACAGCTGGATGCTTTCTTAGATCCACTAGAATTGATCTTTAAAAACTCATTTAAATTTTAATGGCTAACCTGGAGAATTTCTCACAGAACTTATAGCAGCTGTCCTCAATATTTTGGGCACTAGGGACAGGTTTTGTGGAAGACAAATTTTCCTTGGGGAAGGGAGGTCTAAAGGTGCCTTCTGGAATATTCAATGCAAAACCTAGCTCTCTTGCATGCGCTGTTCACAGTATGGTTCCCACTCCTATGAAAATCTAATGGCACCACTGGTCTGACAGGAGGTACAGTGGTATAAAAATAGATGAAGTTTTTCTCCCACGCTGATCACCTACTGATGTGTGACCTGGCCAGGTTCCTAACAGGCCATGGGCCTGTGCCTGCCTTACAGTTCTTTACAGCTTAAAATATCTTTGCATCTGAAAAGAATGGAGATGCTATGAGTTTCGATTCACATTGCCTCCTTATTTTCGATAAGAAAAACAAAGCCTACGAAAATGATAATACTGTCTTAAAGTCACAGATCTTCTAAATGGTGCTTGTGAATTTTTGACACGTTTATAAACCATAGTTCCCTTTACAGGTGTTTTGCTGGCATTAAAAAGCACATTAATTTTCTGAAGGCAGTGTGCGCTAAACTGCTTCCAGCCATAAAATCAAGCCCTACAAAGTCACAAAATGTTCAGTCAGGCAACCCCCTCATTCGCATGTACATGTGTGCGCAAATAAACAACTTCTGGTTACAGAATAAAATAAATGAAATGAAGGCAACAGTCAAAGTAAATTAATAACTGATTAAAATATCCAATGTATAGATATGGGCAAATAAAATCCAAATCTTCATTTTTATTGTTCCAAGACCAATAATTCACAAACACAGCTTTCTAGTTTACATAAAATTAGCAGTTTGGCTGTATCAGATCATTGGTAATATTTCAAAGATAATTTACTTTGAATCTTGAATGGTAAATAGAATAAGCATACTGTATGATTTATTTTATTCTTTTATTTAGTCATTAAAATTCATATTAATCATACATATTCACTGAGTCCTTAATTTGGAGAAGCTTTACTGTGAGGCTATAATGAAAGTGGAAACCATAAAATTTATTATATATATCATATATCATATATACCCTTAAATTTGTACATTTGTTTTTATTAAAGGCATAAATATTATCACAGCTCTACCTCTAGTTAATAGTCATCATCATTTCTTTTGACCCAATTTTATTTCAACATTTTTTTCTCCTAGATTTAATTAAGAGTATCTACAAATATGGAAGTAATAGAAATAATATAGAGGAAAAGTTGTCATACACACGAATATAGCATCTTTGCCTTAATCTATTTGTTCATTGTTTCCTACTTTAAATCCTCAAACTTGAGCCAGGGATTTAGCTCAGTGGTCCTGCCACCTACCTCACAAGGACCCAAGTTCAATCCCAGGTACCAAAAAGAAGCAAACAACTCAAGCTTACTTCCTGTCTGTCAAACTTGACTCTATGACAACCAATTACCCTTTTATAACAATGACCATACAGTGAATTCATGTCTTTCTCAAAAAGGGTTTCAATCAAAGAAGTTCATTTTATTCTGACTAGAGAAATTTTAATTATCTCTGCTCTCTTGATAATTTGCATATTTTACTCACAGTGCACACTTACAAATTCTTCTTTAAAATTATTGTGACCTATAGATGTGCCATTTCTATCCTTGGGGCTACTTGAGAGTACAGTGATAGATTGAGAAAGTTCTGCAATTACTGTTTCTGTCATATCTGACTGAATATATAAATGTTATGGAAGAATGGAAGGCAGGAAATTTCACTGCCCTGATCTTTTTTCTTTCTCCAGATCTGTCAGTGACTGTAATAGCTTTGATACAATCTCAGAGCTGCTGTGTCCTGTGACTTACATTCTAAATTTAAACTAAATTCCCTTTTTTGTCTGTATGTCTTATTTCCAAAAGCAGTACTAGTAAATAGAAGAGGCATGCCATGAAATGGGTAGGTAATTCTTTTGTCATAAACATCTTGAATGACAGAGGAAAGAAATAAAGCCAAATCCAAGTGCAAGAACAGAAACAAACAGCAATCGATGCCTATGATATTACTGGAGCAATCTGCATAGGAATTCATGGGCATTGTGTGTTTTACCATCTCGTTGTGCTTAGACTAAGAAAATCACTTCAAGTAGGTTTTGATTAATGAGAAATTCAAGAGGTTAATTGAACTAAAATTTGACCTGGCTTTTCTTGTAAAGACTAATTATAAAGTTGTATAACTCAATCTATAGCCTTAGAAAATAGAACCATTTCAGCACTCTTGTTCTTTCCTTATTTTTTTTAAACTAGGCATCATTACATTTTTCTTTTGTTTTATTTTAGGATGGAGGGAGTTAGCCCAGAGTCAACAGCCCACACTTGAATAATAAGGATAAATATAAAACAAAGAAACAGCCACTGACCCTGCTATCATAAGCAAATCTCCAACAGTATTTGTAAAGTTAGTAACTAACTGTACAGTTTAGTAGCCCTTATTATACGCATATCAATTGAACTTTTACATTGAAATAGTTTGTTTTTTTTCAGGAATATCAATGAATGATCCTTTGCCCTCACATCCTCTACATAAACCTATTTCAGCCATAAAAGAAGGGACCTTTTTATATCTTCAAAATTATGAACTTTGCTTATAATTTTGTTTTTCTGAGAATGAGAATCCTTCTTTCAGACTCTTGTTTTCTTAGGCATAGGGAATTTTAAATTTGGTTTTGTTTTATTTTCTACCTTGGAAACAGGTTAACACTGCTTCTCGTTGCTCTGATAAAAAGCCATGTGAATGTATTTAAAGAAATATGAGCATTCTGCTACTTGTTTTCAAATTATAGGGATAGCTTTCTTTGCTAAGTAGTTGGGTCACCATCAGCCTGAGATCCTATACATCTAGGCAAAATAAAACTATCTTCAACCTCAAAGTGTGTTTCATATATGTGCAAAATATAATGAAATGCGGGGGTTAATTTGTTACTTCAGAGATACCCAGCATTTCCTGATTCATACAATGTCCTAAGAGAAAAAATGCAATTTCCTGAATGAACAAACAAGTGAGTCCATTCTCTCTGAGTACATATCATATTAGGAGCAGTAAATGACACACAGATATAAAATTATTTGAAGAGTCTAAGATTTCCAAATGGAAGACTAGAACAGCAAAAAAAAAAGAATGTAGTAAAATATTGCTAGTATTAACGTTTTGAGAATATTTAAGTATTATTTTCCTTTAAATCTAAGGGAGCAAACATTTCTGAACCCTTAAATTAAGGGAATGTAAATGTATGATATTTTAGACATTTTGCTTCTGTTAATATTTCCTTTTTCCTACCTGGCTATACGTCTTGTCTCTTAGTGATCCATACTAATTTGGGAGAGAGTTTCAAATGCTAAACTGTTGGTAAACGTAAAAGGGGAACAGGACCCACTCTCTTATATAACAGTCATCTAAGGTCTTACTCTTCCTCAGCAGACTTCAAGAAAAGTCGTTTTAGATAGTATCAGGTTCCCTACAGTATGAATTACTAATATTCATTTGTTGGAAATGGAGAAAATATTGTTAGTCATGGAATTGTCTTTTCTAATATGATGTCATAGAAAATACCATTAGCAATGTAGCTTCCGAATCACTGTGTGTGTAAGGAACAATCAAAACTATGTAACATCACCACACAGAATGTGGAGAGGTTTGTTAGTGAAATCATGTTGTTGAAGCTCCTTGTTACTTTGGTATGGGGAAAAAAATGAGAACCCAGACCTGTCATGTAAAGGCAGAAGATCCCAGTGATAAATGTAACTGTACTGTATACTTAAAAAGTACCAGTAAACTCAATGAGAAGAAAAAAAAAAAAAAAAAAAAAAAAAACTTGTTACATTGGGCCAAGAGCTGTTAGGCAGAGCTGTCCACCTAGGCTTAGACAAGTCACTGATGTGCCAGTCTCAGTTTGGTGTAATTTGTAGAAGCTTGAATAAGTACTACTGGAAATATCTTCTCCTCCTAATTTTCTGAAAATCTCTAATTATCTTTATGGTGTACTAGTGTGAAATCATAAGGCCTTCATGACTTTATAATCTTGAATATATGACCAGAACTTATGCTTTCATTAGGGCCCAGCTCTCTCAGCTCTAGAGATATTTATGTTTTCAATTACCAATATACTGTAGAAGAGATATTTTCCTTTGCCTGGATATTGATCTAGCATTGGAGACAAAAAAAGCACAGCAAAATCATGAGTCACCTTGCACTATTTTGGGTGACTGGAAAAATCGGTGGGGGCTGGAGCTGTAGCTCAGTAGCAGAGCACTTGCCTAGGATCTGTGAAGCCCTGTGTTCAATACCCAGTACTGCAGAAGAAAACTCAAGGATCTGCACCTAGGAAATAAGAATTATGAAAATGATGCTTGGGAAACAAAAGCCTTATTAAGTGGAAACAAGATGAGGGCTTTTACTAAAATTCTGTTCTTTCTCAGATGATTTAAAAGGAAGGAAGTATAGAATAATTATGCTTCATTTAAAACAGAAGGAGAAATAGGCAGAGATGGTGGCCTTGATGGAAATTAAACTTAAAAAACACTTGTATAAATTTGAAGATCTTAGAAAAAGTCTCTTCTGTATTGCAGTTAGGTAAGACCTTATGCAACTCCTTTCATGGAATATAAATGACTGTTTTCTATGAACAGAGAATATATATACACATATATAATTTATTTCTTTGACAACAAAGACTTTTTTATGTACACAAGTGGACCCTATATTATTTGGTCTCTAAATGCTAGGTAAAAATGGCAAAATGGTCTCAAGTTTTACCATTACCATCTCTTGGTTTACTATCTTGTTAGTCAAGTCCAAGCCTCTACTGGAATGCACTTGGAGAGGGTTAGTGTATTAATCCATACAGTCCTTCATGAGCTAATTAATTCCCCAGTTAGAACAACACATTGAGAGTCAATCATTAGCACCAGGGAAGCATCAGAGCAGAGCAGAGCTGGAGCTGGAGCTCCAGAGCTCAAGAGATGCATCTCTAATTCTTCAGCAAAAAACAGCAATTAAACCGGGTGTGGTGGAGCACACCTGTAATCCTAGCACTCAGGAGGTTGAGGAAGGAAGATCGCTGCAATTTCGAGAGCAGCCTGGGCTACACAGTGAGTTCCAGAGCAGTCTGAAGTACATAGTGAGACTCTGTCTCAAAAAACAAAACAAAACAAAACAAAACAAAACAAAACACAGCAATTACAACTGCATAGCAAATACAGGAAACCAGCTAATAAAAATGTATTGTGTTTTCTAGTTCATAGCAATATGGTTGTTATTAGCTTGCTGCGATATGATGAGACTAAACACATGCCACATGGTCTTGGCCACGCTGCACATGCATGGTTGAGTATGTTGTCATTCTTATCTAACTATGTGTGTCCCTGAGAGAAGAGTCATGTCCTAAAGTGTCTGCAGATGCCCTCAGAAGCCCAGGGTCTGAGTCTGATCAGAAGTGGTACCCAATCTATCTTGTGCAAAGAAAGCAGCATACTGGAAAACCCCAGATATACATTAAAAAATAGCACAACAAATAAGTATACTGTGTAATGTTTGCATGATTTTTGGCTTAAAAATGTTAAACTTCTACAAACCTACTTGAGTTTTAAGTGACCAGTTTAATGGAATTTCAACCTATACCCCTGGCTTCTCCTTCCCCTTATCTTCCAACAGCATCAGCTCCTACTCAGAGAAACTGTGCTTGCAATCAATAATTGCTCACCTACATCTCAAGTCTATGGTCTTTTTAGGAAGTGCCAGAGGTAAAATTTGTTTATGCACTCCAACATTAACTGTAGGACAAAGGAGAAATAATTTTCAGAGAGATTTTGCAATGAAAAGAGATAACCTATGTCTCTTATTTTCCAGAATTCTGTCTTCCTCAAAAGTACCTTGTTCTACTGTAGGCCTGCTTTTCTCTTTCACAGTGACATTGGCATTTGACACATTCAGGGGAGGTGAGGCTATAATCTGAGCCAACATCTTAATTATAAAGAACACGAAAGGATGCTAAATTTGGCTTGAGAACAAAAGCAAATGACTGTTCTTTTAAAAATCACTTCTAGCATTTGATCATCTTAATCATGTATGTTTGTTGTAATAACATGAGAGGATAACACTACATAAAAGGGTCAGTAACACTGCTAAGAAAGAAGTGGCCCAAAGATAAGAAGATCATATTTGGATAAGAAATTCCATTTCTTCATCTATTCAAATGCTTTTTGAATTTTGAAATAGATGCCATCTCTAGGCTGCCAACTCTTTACATGAGTTAATTATTCAAAATAATTACTCTTTACACACACACACACACACACACACACACACGTACTTAGTCTCAGGCACATCTTCTTACTCTGCATTGCTAGTTTTCTCCTCAATTATGTCTTAATGGGGAAAAGGTACACAATTTCACAGCCAGAAATCCCCTGCACCTCGTGTGCATCCTCCTCCCAGTGGAGGACAAACTGATTGGGTTTCTGCTTCCCTTTTTTTTTTTTTACACTGAGAGCTTTACCAGAGCGATTCACACTCGAGTCTGGGAATCCTTTCTCAGTAGTAGAAGAGCATCATGTACTGGTTGTCCCTGTCAAACACATCCCAAATAATGTCAAATCATCTCACTGCCTACAACGTGTATAGCACAGCTACAGGAACTAATAACCAAAGCCCTTGGATTGTATTTTTCCCCTAGAAGCTCAGGGGAAGTTTAACTCTTGTAAGGAACGCAAACCCTAGATACTGCAGGATGTGGAGATGGAGTTGTAAAGAAAGTAGCTATCCATGGAAAATGACAGATTTCAGACTTTGTCAGATGAAACTAGAATTTAGTGTGCTCTAAAATGCTGCAGAGAAGGAGCCCTGCAACGTTTCCATCCTCTGACTTTCTTCTTGGGTAAATACAGGCAGTTTTCCAAATCATGAATCTTCCCTCCAGCAAGGTTTGATCATTGCGAATGCATTCCTGGATGGCAGACTCTCTTTGGCAGAAGCCCCAGAGTAAGCAGGCATGTGCCCAGGAAACAAAGTTTTCAATCTGGGAAGGTTAAACTCAGATGAACTGCAAGAAAGTTTTCAATCACATTGATTTCTTCTAAATTAAGCAGTGCTGGAGAGCATCAGTACTGGCATCTCTGCTCTTACGATGTTTGACTCCTTTTGTAGCAATGGTAAACCTAGGAAGCTGAGTCAAATGAGCAAAACGCCAGTAATGCTGGTAAACAAGTGTTCGCGCCTGTTAACAGCTGTGTGGGTCTGTTGTACCAGGTGTGCTATGCAAACTCAGCTCAGCACCTCATTTATCATTTATTAAGAGTTATCAAACAGCATCATGCAGCCAATCCTTCTGGCAATTGTCACAAATCAGGCCGGATGTCATTTTTCAGGGGCCTCAATTAAATGGACTCGTAAGCACAACGCACATCAAAGATCAAATCCGAGGGACTCTCACAAAATGCTGTACATTTAAAAATAGTTAAGGAAAGCTCCAAAACTACAGTTTTGTGAGTGATTTCCTGTGAGTGATTTCCACAAACCACTTAATTCTATTTTCAAGAATCCAATGCAAATTTTTCTTGCTGAGTTTTTCTTTTGCCATCACAAAGAGGGGAACATTTCTATTCATCTCAAAAGATGTAATGAAGAGATGTAGAGGACTGATTAAACTGCTTCCAAGCCAATCAAAACCAAAATTTGGCATTTCACATATTATGTTACATATTCTGTTGTAATAGCTGAGCTGCAGTTTCCAGGTACTGGTCAGGCAATAAATTTGATTGTAAATCTTTCCCACTACCATAGAATAGACTTACTAACCTCAGTACACCTATTCAAGGGTATAGAACTCTGTGAATAATGAACCACAGAATTATAAATTGGAAAGAGCCTTTCAAGTCAGTGGTTTTATACTTTCTCCCTGAGCTTTGCTCTTACTTTTCTAAAAAAGAAAAATTTCACTGATGAGCTTCCACCCAAGTATTTCTAGTGATAATGGGCTTAGTACTTCACAAAAATATATTTTACTTCTGAAGATCATAAATATTTTATTGAATGATTTCTGAAAGGAAGTGGTCTGAGAAGACTATAAATAGGAGATGTAGATCCATCGGTGGACATTGTTGGGCAGTGTTAATCTCTGACACAAAGTATCTTTGATGCAGGCAAAACTGCAAATCCTGTGCATTGCGAATTGGGATGAAGACAATTGTTTGAGCGTTCTTCAAGTTTGCTTCACAGTACTGCTTTCAGTGGAGGGTTAATTGAGTGCTGTATTTTTATTCCAGTCCCTTAATTTAATCTGCCTCTCTGAAGCCATATCAAGGCTAAGTACCAGCACTAAAATTTCTATTGCTGATAGCTGTCACTGGGAAACAAATAATATCATGGCCCAAGGACATACTAGGATTAATTAATTTGTTTTAGAATAAGAAAACAGTATACAATCTTACAAGAAGAATTTGCAATCAATTCCCTTTGAGTCCCAAGGAATGACTGTACACCAAAATCATAGACTAAGATACAAATCGTAATGGAAATAACACCCACACTTTCCTTTCCAAACCTTTCTATCTTTTTCAAAGTCATAGAGATCTATATAAAGATAATGTTAAAAACAAATATTTATTCTTTTATTTCTGTTTCGTATGCATGCCTTGAAATACATTTATAAACTAGTCTGAATCAAAAACAAAGCGATATGCTTCCCAATAAGTAGTATCCTTTAAATTTTAAACTGTAGTGAAAAATATACTTTGTCTTGTTTTTATTTCATTTAAATGAGGTATTTTTGAAAGTGAGAAAATTCAAAATTATCTCTCCTTTTTGCCTTATATTGCTGTGTTTGTCTAATTCCTAGATTCATTAGCAGATATAACCAATATTGTTACCAATTATTTTTAAAAGATTGCAAACACTTCCTGGGGAAGTTTCTTTCTAAGGTAAATTGTTTATGTAGATGTATTTGTTTTGTGTCTTTTATGTGCAAAGAACAGTTTTAATTACCACTCCGACTAGAGATTATATTTATGATGGCAGAAAGCAGAAAATAATTTACACAGTCATGTGTCAAACTATAATAGTAGCTGAATGATTTGGAAAATACAGCAGGTCATATTATTTTAGGGACATGGGAATCACAACCTGTTGGTCAAAGATTCCAACAGTAGCAGTTGAGTAAAGAGATAATGGGAAGAGTGTAAGAGCTGCATAAGAAGTTCGAAGAAGCAGACAAGAACTACTTGTTACAAAAGTACCAAGACCTTATCATACAGGTAAGTGCACGCAAGTGTCACAGTGTCAAGAAGTAGCCCCAAGAGAGAAAAAATAAAAGCTATATTCAAGCAGTCTGATGATAAGAGATGTAAAAGAAAAAAATGATTTTTATTTCACCAAAAAATCATAATGTAATTTGTTCTTTAAAATAGACAAGTAGTTCCTTCAGTCTTTAAACTCAGAACAATATTCCACATCTGTGATTTTTCATTGCCATCATTTGAATCTGTCTTACACTATTTCTTTATTTTAGTGTCTCGTTTTACTTTTTTTTTTTTTTTTTTTTTTTTTTTTTTTTTTTTTTTTTTTTTTTTTTTTTTTTGGTGCTGCTGATCGAACTCGGGTCCTTGCTCTTGCAAGGCAGGCGCCTAACCACTGAGCTTAATCCCTAGCCCCCTAGTGTCCTCTCACTTTTGGCAATCACAAGGTGTTAAATATTTAGATGCCAAGAATATCTCTTGGGAGTCTGCAGTGCGTGAGGAGTCTAAAGCCAGCTCTGCGTGCAGAAATGGATGGGAAGGTTTTCAGGAGCGTGATTGAGTTTTCATAAGTGAGCTTCAAATGAAACCTTAAAGTTGTGTGAGCGCATTTCATTGTTCCATACATACATATACATTTGCATTGCCTCTTTAATACACATTTTCTTATTTTTTCTTCCCTATGGTAGAGCAGGAGGGCAAATAGACTTTGTAAAAGTCAATTATTCAGATCCAAAAGTCTTAAATGATTTTAGAGTATGTTATGCATGCAGCATGTATGTGAGGTATGTGCTCTCTCTCTCTCTCTCTCTCTCTCTCTCTCTCTTTCTCTCATGCACACCTTTCAAACTGATTTCTGGAGAACAGCTAAACCAACTGTGTCAGAAAGGAAGACGCCTATTAGAGATACTATCAAATCTTTCACACGTTATCTTCTCTCTTCCTTCTCTTGGCTCTGTAACATAATTCAGTTCTAATGGTACCACTCACCTTTGACAGAAAAGTTTTAGGAGGTGATTCCATGAAGGAATTAACTTTGATAAAATAATTCCAGCCTTTGGATAGCTGGCCTTTCTGTATTTATCATCATTTAGGAAAGTGGCTGAAATGTTACCTTTAGGATGAGCACTTGCAGAGATGGAATAAACACTGAATGCCTTTAGCTGGCTTTGCCTATGGGTTGAGCATAAAATGGATCACAGGAAACCCATTCCGTTTTCTTCCTGCATAGAGCTATTGAACATTTATCCATTATTACAGAAACAATTCAATTAGTGGCTCTTGGGGATCAGAATATATCCCTACTATCTACACCTTAATAGCCTCTATATATCATTGCAATCTAATCTCCACTTTGAACTGAATGTAAATGGCAGTTGCCCATAGATTTTTTTTTAAGTTTAAATAGCACTATTTTAGTTCCCATAATACTCACGTGGTATACACATTAAATGCTTTCCTCTAATTCATATTCTAAATGCCATAAATTAATACAGCTATTTTGGTTGGAGTTAGACTTTTTAATTTTCAAATAAATCATTATGATGAAAGAGAATGGAATTGTTTGTCAGCTGGAGCCTGGTTTCATTATCATCAGTGAATTATTCAGCAGGATTCCCTTCCCTGTTGCTCAGAATATCAGGCTTGCCTTTCTCCTTCACCTCCTGGTGTTTATCCCCTCCCATTTTCTGCATCTGAGTGGAGCAGAGAAAATAGAGACCACAAGGAATCTGTTTCTCTGGGGCTGGGTGTCATGAAGGGAGCTCATGTTTAATTGGGCCACTATAAAAGCACCGGCTTCTGACTGCATGGGCTGCTCTTTCCTAACTTGATGGCCCAGGACCAAAGGGAATGTACTTGGAACCTCCTTTCTGCTAGAATAAGTGAGCATGAAGTGACTTTTCCCATGATCTCCCTGCGCTGGCAATGGAATGCGCCTGTGTAACCATTACGTTATGGGAACCTATGCTTTAGGTCACTCTATCGTGATGACTACCTGCCACTTTACAGACAACGCCATCGCCTTCCATTTCCCTTTACTCTCTTCGTCCTTTGTAGAATGAATTCCTGAGTACACTTAAGGCTTAACGTATGATTTTACACTTTTGCAAATATTTATTAGCACAAGAGCTAGATGGAATTAAACTTCCATAACTGAATGTTTATGAATCTTTACTTATACATTTTGGTTCCATGTAATTTTTTAGTGTTATATGTTTACCTCCTCTCCTTCATGCTCCAACTCATAATTATTTCAGGGCAGAAGATCTACTTGTTTGTATGTTCTCAAGTCTTTGCATTATAACTGACATATATTTGGTGTTAGGTAAAAATTTTTCATTAATAATAATTTGCTTTATTTTTCATAGTTTTGAAGTAAAAGGAAATTATAATCATGATCTTTCCACCTATCTTAACCAGAGCAATACTTTTTATTTTATTTTATTTTATTTTATTTTATTGGTACTGGGGATCGAACTCAGGTCCTTCTGCTTGTGAGACAAGTGGCTGAACCACTGAGCTAAAACCTGGCCCCAGAGCAATATTCTTTTTTAAAAAATTTTAAATTAATTTTATTGGCAAATTTTAGATATACAATATGACATTCATCATTTTAAATTTGCATCTTTACACGATGTATCTTAGTTGTTATATTTTCCCCATACCCCAGCCCTCCCTTCAACCCCTCCATCAGTCCCTATATACAAAGTCTTTGTTTCCCTTTTTTCCCATTGTTTATTGGTACATATAAAGCAAACAATACAGTTACATTTATCATTGGGATCTTGTACCTTTACATGATATATCTTGGTTCTTGTTTTTTCCCCATACCCATGCCCTGCCTTCACCCTCTTCACCCTTGCCTATTTACAAAGACTTTGTTTCCATTTTTTTATTTTTATATGTTTTCTTTTTTCTTATATCCTTTCCCCCCCCTTCCCACTTCCTCTTTAGCTATTTTTTTTCCTATTTCATGCTCCCAATTAAACGATTTGAATGTTATTTACACTTTTAGATTTTCACACCAGAGAAATTCAGTATTTACACATGTCTCCCATGTATTTCACTCTCTGAGTATAGCCTCAGTGTGATCCATTTCACTATAAATGTTTCTAGTTTCTCATTCTTTATGGCTGATTAGAATTCCATTTTATAGAAAAAACACATCTTCTTTATCAAGTCTCCAACTGATGGGCAATTGGGCTATCCAATTTTTAGCTATTACGAACTGTGCCACTATAAACATGGGTGCACACATATCACTATGGTATGATTATTTTAATTCTTTTGGAAAAATACCCAGCAGAGGGATGGCTGGGGCAAATGGAACCTCTAATCCCAGCTCTTTGAGGTATCTCCATATTGATTTCCACAGTGGTTGCACCAGTCTGCACTCCCACCAACAGTGGAGAAGGGTTCCTTTCTCCCCATAGCCCCATCAGCATTTGTTATTGGTTCATTTTTTTTTCTCATTGAGTTTATTGGTACATTTTTGGTATACAATACAGTTACATCCATCATTGGGATCTTGTACCTTGACCTGACAGGTCTTGGTTCTCACTTTTTCCCCTTGTCCCTGCCCTCCCTTCACCCCCTCCTACCTTCCCTATTTACAAACACTTTATTTCCATTTTTTCATTTTGTCATATACTTTTCCCTTATTATCTTTCCCCTACCCTTCCCACCTTCCCTACAATTTTAGCCCTTTTCTTCCTATTTTACATTGTCAATTATATCATTAGGATCTTATGTGCTATTGGTTCAAGGTGTCCAGATAGTTTGCTGTAAGAATTTTCTACCTCATTTCTCTCAGAGTTTACCTTTAGTGGGGTGGAAGTTTGTGTTTGTGTCTTGTTTAAATGCCTTCTCATTTCTGTTTTTGTCATTGATACTGATTTTGGTTTAATTCCTGGGTTAATGCTTCTATCTTCCAGATATAGCTATATCTGGTCTTTAGGCTTTGAGTCTCTAGGGTCTCTGAGGCAAACTCATTTTCATTATACCAGGCAGGGCAACTGATTAGATGAATCATAACACCTTAGCCCAAGTGATACAATCAGCAACACAATAGCATCAAGCATAGTTTAGAAAATGACAATTTGTGGTAATTGCTAATCTATCACCTTTAAACACTTGTATGAAATCAAAATTGAGGATCAGCCCAAAATATTTTTGTAGTGAATAAACGCTTCAATATAGCAACTTTACTCTTCAGGGTGGGAACTTAGAAGGAGTTGAGGAGGGAGGGATAGGTAGATAGGATAGAGAAAGGTTAGAAGTGAGGTCAGAGGACACAGGAAGATCACATGAACTCTAGGGAGCCGTTGAAGAGAAGAGGAGAAAGAATCAAGTATTCCCAGGAACAGAACAAACTAACAGTGATAGGGAGGCTAAAGACTATAATCACTTTCTTTTAAAACTAATGGCAGTTGTTGAGAGAAGGACAAAGAAAAGGAAGGAAAAGAAAGAAAATAAATTCAAATTAGGATAGGAACAGGAGCAAAAAAGGGAGAATAATGGAGATCAGGTGGGAGAGAGAGAGAGTGAAAGAAAAGAAGGTAAGAAAAAGAAGATTTAAAAAAGGAAAAAATTGAGAAAAGGAAAAATAGATAAAAATATTTTAAATGATTAAAGATGAGAGAAATGTGATACTTTGAAAATAAAAAGTACAAATAGAAATAGAGGGCCTCCTTCAGGGTAAGCCTCTTGACACATAGCGTGGGCAGAAGGGTCCAGGTCTCAGCCAATTAGTCTCAATGAGCCAGCAGCTGCCCCCTGAGATTCAGGCTGATTTTTGCCTGCAAAGCCTAAGTCGCGGTCTCTGACCTCCTACTGGGTTGCAGCCTGCAAGGCTCTACTGCAGGTTCCAGCTGTCTTTCCCCTGAAGTTAGACCAGGTTCTGCTGTGAGGTGCTGGCCCCTCCCACTTAGCAGCTGTGGTGGTGTGCTGTGCCTTTGTCGCAGATTTCCTTCACTTTTCCAGTGGGCTTCAGTTTTCACTTAGGAGCCTCAGAGAAGCCTTTTTTTTTCTTGTTCGTGGGGTTGGGGTGGGGGATGATCACTACTTCACTGGCTCCTCCAAAGCCATGCTCCTCTTGGTGCCTGGTTGAAGAGGTTTGCCTACTAGAGAGCGGTGGCCAGGATCCTCTGTCACGATATTTTTTTAGAATTTATTTACTGAGTTTATTGGTACTTTTTAAGTATACAGTACAATTGTATTCATCATTGGGATCTTGTACCTTTACAGATCTTGGTTCTCATTTTTTCCCCATACCCCTGTCTCAAAATTCTTAATGAATGCTATTCTTAAACCAGCACCTGTCTTTTTCCTTTACCATTCCTCGGCATTGGTTAGCTAATGCTTACCTTAGTAGAAAGAACTGAAAATTTTTCAGAGCTCTCCTGAAGCAATTCAATAAGTAAAGAAGAAAAAAACTCACTTTGTGATTGCTAATAAAAAACATGCTGAGATTACTGCACAGTGACAGATTGTGATATTGACCTCACAACAATCATTCCAGGAAATAAACACTTTATCTTACCAAGGCTGACATTAAAAAAATAAAATTTAAAATAAGCTTGATAACAATAGTTGTAACCATGGAAACCCTTCACTCCCTCAGATTAGAATTAAAAAAAAAAATCTCAGAAGGATTTGTTTTATCATCCCAAACAAAAGGTTCTATTTAGAGAAAAAAAAATGACAGCTTGTAAATTCTGAGACACACATCTGATGTGGGCCTATCAGTCAGCCAGCCTTTCTGTCAGAAACAAAGAGGAGTAATATAATTTTGGAATCACCAAGCAAAGGCAGGAAGTGGAATCTCAGACTGTCATTCCTGTGATTCTCCTATTTTCCACTGGTCTTCTTGAAATCTATTTCATTCTATTAGAAAATTTAGTGAATAGTAGGGGCACAGATTCTTGTTCTCTGGTTTAACGGGCAGGAGGGAAAGAGTTACAACATTATGCAAGATGTAGATCTGAAATAACCTGCTCTCCAAATAGAAGCAGAAAGTTATGGAGGAAAATACATCCTTTTTGGCATGTTTTCAAGCTAAATTTAGGAGACCAGAAAGATCTGAATAAATTATCAATCTTACACCAAACATCTTAGAAAGTGACTTAAACTGAAGCCATTTAAAAAATTTCTCATATGACCATTTAACACCTTAAATGTTTGTTTGTTAACAAGGTTCAATGTTCTCCTTTTAATTATTGAAATTCTGTAGATTAAAATTATGTCATAAATACTTTTGCAAAAGAAAAGAAAGAAATGATAATATTGTGCCCAAACTTGAACTCTCAAAAGGGATGGAGCAACTAAAATCTTTTGAATTTTTCTTTTATTTCAAAATCAGCTTGTTCTCTCTCCTAATTATAGATGTTTGAACATACTTATATTCTTAGTATTGCAGAAATATAGACAGAAATCTTTAACATGTTACTCTCAATCTCCTGAATATCTTATTATGTATATTATTATAAGCATCAAGAAAATTAAAATGAAAGAAAGAAGAAGGAGAGAGGAGGAGAAGGAACAGAAACAGTATGGGAAACAGAAATAATTATATCTTGAGATAGCAGATTCTACAAGATAAACCCTCTGTGACCACAGAGTACAGAAGATGTGTGCTTGTAATGTGCTCAAAATGACTTCCTCATTCGATGATTACCATTCCAAGACTATACGCTTTGTTTATCCCGGGACTTCGAGCGCTTAGTAACACCGCTCATTCCTCCAGTGAAAATGGGCATTCCATTTGAGAAGCGTTCCATGTGGAAAACTGGTAATCACTTTTGCTTTTTGCTTTCACGTTGAACAATGCCTTTGGGGCTTCATTTTATACCCAAAACTGTATGCATGAACTGTGAACCTCCACATAGAAAAAGGGACTTACTTGAATATTGTGAGAAAACGTTTTACAACTTCAGCCTGCCTGACTTTTGGTCACTTTAGGCATTTTTAGTGTGGTAGAACGCTGTTTCCTGGTGTGCCGCCGGAGTGGAGCACATCCCGGGTGCAGGCTTTGCTTATGAAATTCCATCACTGCGAGACTTCAAAATGTGCCACTTAATATGTTAGTGATGTCCAGAACAACACGGTCTAGATTTTGGGGTTAATTTCTGGTACTCTCTTCTGTCTTCTGCCATTTCCCCGGAAATACCTTCTTGTTCTTCCACAGTCCTTCTAGCAACACTTTGTCTCACCCTTTCACTCCCTCTTGGACCTATTTGTCCTTATTTTCTCTTTAACCACCACAGTCAAGCTCGTCTGAGTTGGAGTTGAGCTCAAGTTATACTGGAATCTCTCTGCTCCATGACAGTAGTGTGAATACAACTTGTCTTTCAAAGCGTAAGGAGCATCCCGGGCGGTTTCTCTCTGATAGGTCAGATTGGCTATGCAGGCAACAGCAAATGTTTAAAAGATGTGAACTCTATGCTATACATAGGATAGGGGGCCAATGGGGGAGAAGATGCCCTCCTGCAGGACAGCCAGGACAGCTTCACTCTGGGTGTCATTAGCACTTGTTGATCCACTGTTCCCAAGTATTCTAATTACTGTATTTTAGCAGAATAAGAAACCAAATTTTTTAAGTAAAATTCCCATACTTTTAAAACAGTAATTCAAATTATGCAATATTGCAATCAGTGTAAAATAAGCATTGTGCATGTCACGTGTGTACCAACACACACCCAATAGTTCCATCGCTTACTCTGTGAGGCTGTGAATGAGCACACATGCATGGATCTTTCAAAGTTGCTCTGTAGTATACGCAGCCAGAAAAAGAAAAATACTTTCTGTCACTTCGTGTAAATTGTGAAGCTCACTGTTGCATTCCCCTGCTTGAGATAATATTAGAGTCAGAATAACACATATGAGATACCTGTTCTGTAAACTAATGGAGGGATTCTATCTCTCAGGCTGTCAATTACCTTCAGACCTGCTAAATTTATTTGAAAAAACAATCTGTTTCAGAGGCATGGGTTCTTTGTTTGGAAATGGTATGCTGAGCAGACACTGCTCTGCCTGTGGCTGCCATATCATTTAGAGTGTCACTGCTCTCCTACAAAGCTGCACAGGTTTGGGGTGGTACAATGCTGTTTCCCTGTGTTAAACATTTTACATCCTGTTTGAATCCCAAATAAAGTATAAAGTCTCCCTTAAGTAGTCATCTCAATAAAACTATAATTAAGCAAGATGTGTCTTGAATATTTACCATTTTTTAAGAAGACTCCTTCTCCTTTCCTTCATAAAATCTAGCTACTCTTAAGCTGGGCATGGGGGCACATGCCTATAATCCCAGCACTCGGGAGGCTGAGGCAAGAGGATCTCTGTGAGTTCAAAACCAGCCTGGGCCACATGGTGAGTTCCAGGTCAGTCTCAACTACATAGTGAGACCCTGTCTCAAAAATACAAAACAAAACAAAAAAAGCTAAATACCCTTCTTTCCTTTCTTCTTCATTTTTTCTTTTCTTTTCTTTTTTTTTTACATTCCTGTATATCTCATTTTCATTGGCTGATATTTAGAGTTTATAATAAACTAATTTTGATGGTCTCTTACATTTCATATACACTATATTATCATTATATGTATAGGGTTGCCAGGGAAGGTTTCATAAAATGTAAAAATTCTGGGGACAATTCATTCTCTCTTTGAAATCTGTGGTTGGCTGTATATACACTATGGTCTGCAGGACACCATCTCCAGTTTGACAGATAAGTCTTGATTGTTTTCATCCAATCAATTAGGATTAGTCCCAAGCATTTCAATAAGAGGGCACATCTGTAATTCAGCTTAATAATAAAGGGGGAAATGTTCTAGAAATTGATGAAGAAGAGACAAAGCTGGGGAAACAAGATGCCCATTTCTTTCTTTATTTTTTTTTTTTTTGTGTGTGTGATCAGAGTCACTAGGCATAAAGTAGATGCAGAGAACAGGCTAGAATTGAAGGAATTGAAGAGAGGCTACTATAGCCTCAGGAACAAACCTTTACTGGCTATTGGTCTCCTGCTCTTTTTATTTACATGGATCTGAAACAGGAGATTAGAACTGGACAGTTAGCTGGTAAAGTGGGTGTGACCTGTCAATCGTGGAGATCCAGGACCCATGCGACCGAACTCTGCCTCGGGACCAATCAGAAAGTACAATCTTCAATTCTTCTGCCATAATATCAAGCAAGGTGTTGATAGGTCGGTTTAGATCTAATGCCAGCCTGAAGAATGGTAGGTACCAAAGGCACTGGCCATTAACCTTATGGCCATGGTGAGCTCCTTCGCTCCCACTCTGCGGAGCTTTTTTTCCCCACTTCAACTGTCCAGCACTCAGGCTACAGAGCATCTCATTTTCCTACTTTTCATCAAGTAAAACTTCACACTCTTGAGTGTTTCTCGTCTAATTCCTTGTTCAGGACAAGAAACGGAAGAATCTGTAGAAGGAGGCCTCAGAACTCCAGAACTCTGGCAACAGATTAATATTTTAAAAGCATAACATTTCATCAAGTTGGGCTTAGTTTGATACAATTTTCAGGGGAAAAGTATTTAATTAATAAATAATCATAAATAATAACAATCAATTTTTTGCAAATATTTCTAAAGCTTCCAAAACTTGACTCTGACCTGATGAAATATTCCAACTCTGGTACCTACTAGCCAAATTACTTATTATTTCTCAATTTGAGATTCTTTGCTTCTTTAAAATATAAGCATCATATAAGCAGTATAAGCACTCCTGGCTCATGCCTGTAATCCCACCACTTGGGAGGCTGAGGCACGTGGATCTCCATGACTTCGAGGCCAGTCTGAACTGCATAGCGGGTTTAAGTAAAGCCTGAACTACATAGCAAGATCCTTTATTGAAAAGTAAATAAATACATAAAATTAATAAATGCCTAGAAACTACAATAAATACACAGTAAGTGATAGCCGCAGTAAAGAAAGACTTTAGGTCAAACTGGCCATAAAAGCAAAGTAATGGCAAATATTGTCAGAGATCCTTTTACTTTTATGGCTAAGCATACCATATTCTAGGCGGTGGCCTCTACTATGCAGAAAAATAAAACCGGGAAAAGAAAAAAGTAGTTTGGAGGAAGAATAAATTTGACCTGAATCATTGAAGTGCTCGCTGCAAAGGGAGCTGTAATAAGTCTGAAACAGGTAATGGAGGGGCTCTGAGAATAACGGGGAACAGGATCAAAGCTGAGGGACAACGCTCAGAGGATCTGAGGGCCAGAGGAGCGCTGGGAACTCATGAAGCTCAAGTAGGCAGCTGAGGGGGCGGGACCGGAAGAAGAGACTTGGTCTCAAAGATGTGTGTGAGGTCAGCTGAGTGAGCACGCGGACTGGTGCTGTTAAGCACGTGACTCACCAAACCCAACGTTTGACTCCGTATTTAACATTTTCCCTTGTTATTAAAAAAAGTTTAATTTTGTTGTTGTTGTTGTTGTTGTTGTTGTTGTTGTTGTTGTTTTGGCACTGTCAAACAGGCCAACGAATGGGAGCTTCCCGCCCACTGGTCTTGGCTCCCGTCCCCATTCCCAGAAGACATTATTCAAAATGATTTCTGCACAGTCAACACCGTACCACTGGGTAATATTCTTAAAACATTACTGCGGGACTAAGCAATTTTAGGGGTTATAACTGTATTAGATGAAGACAAGTGCATTTTCTCTGATCACACCTTACTGTTGCCTTGCTACAGTTAAATTATTTTCTTTGTAAGAGTTATTATGGTAATATTTTAAAATAAAAATAAACAAAGCATCTTTGTCTCCCAAAACTGTAGACATTTTTTCCTTTATTCTTTATTTTGAAAAATCAAGGTAGGAGTGCCTCTTAACTCTCTGTCTAAGCTCCCTTTTCCACGCCTTGGCAACTTCCACCTTCAAAGTTTTGCCCTCTGCTTTTCAATCTTGTGTCCCAAAGGCTGATAACATTTGCACAGTTATCTGTAACTATAATAATTTTGAAATCGGAGTACATAACCTTCTATGTAAGTGTCCTTCAGCGATGATTACGTTTGCTTTCATCTATGGATCTTCCCACAACTGTTTCACATATCTTAAGTACTCTTCTTTCATTCTCCAATAGTTTTGTCTTTCCTCCTTATTTGTCTTTCCTTTAGTTTCTTCGAGTGTATCAAGTCTAAAGTGTTCTTCTCACTTTTATCTCTGCCTGAGTTCTGTGTCTTCCTTCTCCGAAATCTACGTGGTGCCTTTCAGTAACGCTCTCAAACTTTTGCCTTCTGTCATCTTCGTTTCATTTCTATCCTAGGAAGAAGCTACTCCTTTCCTGTACCTTTTCTTGCAGCTTTCTCTATTTCAAATAAACTTTCTTCTGCCTAGCATATTATTAGGTAACTTTTTTTTTAATTTAAGCCAATTTAATGAGGTCTTTATTGTGCCTTTCTGTTGGCGTTTATAATTTTACTTGTTGCAATACTTCCTGTAGAAAATATCTCTTTTGTCTGTGACTTCAAACACTTGAAACAATGGATCAACTCTTTGTAATTAAATCTAATACTACATCTATCTTTATTGTGACATCATTCAATTCTACTGTGTCATGATGTGAACTGCTTTATAGCAGGGGTTTGAAAGCTAAGGTCCACTGTATGTTTTATACAATCCATGAACTAAGAATTTTTCTTACTGTTTCGAAAGGTTGGAAAAAGAAAGAATTGTATTATTTTTAACACATGAAAATCAATTTTGTGACCAGTAATTAAGTTTCACTGGAATATAATATTGCTCATTGCTTTATGTATTTTTATGGCTACTTTCCTCTCACCAATATAAATAGTGTTGTCACAGCAAAGATCACACTGACCTGTGAAACTAAAACACTTTTAATTTATTTCACTGCTTATAGAAAAGTTTAAGAACCCTGACATTATTCATTGATCTTTTACTATATATTAATAAGTATTTATGTTATGAGTATGATAGTAGTTTATTGGATTTTCTTCTATAAGATAAAGATAATAAAATAAAAAAGAAGTTAAAATGCAAATACGTGGTTATGTATCTGGATCTTCACAGATTTCCCAATATAATGAGCAAGATCTAGTAAGACTTCTTGAGATACCACAAAGTAGACTTTCCTTACATCATCCAGTGATGCCTCATATGATTTTACTTATCCTTTTTCAACAACATTATACAGAGATATTCCAAGGCTTTTTGTCAATTTGAAAAGCTATGATTCAACAATTACTTAGAAACATGGGTCTGTTATTTTTGCCAAGCTCGTTACCAAGCCCCTATATTCATGCACTGTTTAAAATAAGAGTAGATCAAAAAGGTTTGCTAGACATTTTGTAGAGGAATGCATGTAATTTTTAGGAATCAAGAGGAGAATAAACTTTGTTTGATGGCCTTCAGCATTTAGGGCAGTGTGGGTTCAATATTATAAATCTTCCATCTGCTCAATTGCCATACAGCTACTACTTCATGGTTGGCTAATTAAAATTAACTGAAATTGTGCTGTTACCGTGTAGATATGGAGCCATTCAAAGAATTGCTTTAGGTAATTAAGAGAAACAAATTTGGTTGAGGAACTAATTCCTAAGCCCAATGCATAGAAATGAACTGAAAGAATATTCCCTTTCATCTCCCATCCTAACTCAGGATGTGATCCACAGATTTTCTCATTAATAGTAGTTACAGTTGATGGGGAGCCTACACTTGAGTTTTCTAGTGGGTTCTACCATAATGCATGAGAGCAAAAGAAGATACATTGATTGGCTTATTTCAGGCCAAATAATTTTTTTCCTTTTTGACTTTTAAATTTCATTTACTGATTATGTAAATGTGCACTTTGAGTGAATTTTTAAAGTGGTTCATAAAAATTGTTCATTTTTATGAGTAAATGAATGATATTTCAGTACATGTATACAATATGTCATGAGCAAGTCAGGGTGATTAATATGTCCATCACTTGAGATATTTATTATATTTGTCTTTTATCTTTTGTTCCAGATATTTTGAAATAAATAATAAACTATTTTTGACTATAACCACTCTGAAGGACTACAGGACACTGGAAATTATTTCTCTTACCTATCTGTGATTTTTTTTACCCGTTAACCAAACTTTCCTTATTTCCAACCCCCCCAAACTTTCTGCCCCTTTCTGTCCCTATCTATTCTGTGAACAAGTTTTTCACCTTATATATAGGAGTGAGAGAATTCGGTATTTGTCTTTTCAGCATGCAAATGACAGCATTTCATTTTTATAGCTGAGTGATAATTGTATGTGTATATATATATATATATATATTATAATATATGTGTAAATTACTTTATTATCTTATTTATTCATCCATGCATTGGTGGACGCTGAGGGGAATCCATGTCTTGACTATCCTTAATGGTGCTATAGCAAACATGATCCTTGCAAATATATGTGACAAACTAATTTCCTTTCTCTTGGACATTGAGTAATCTGTGATCTGCCTGTGATAATGTTGAATACATGATTTAAATACATGCAATGTGTTCTGCCTGCAATCACAGCTGCTCTTAATTTAATATATATTGTCCTCTGAGGAATAATAAATGTGGGCTCTAACTTCTTAATGTCTGTAAGAACTAGAGGTATATTACTTAATCTCTTTGTATCTTAATTTGTTGTACACATTAGTAATTTGTGGAAGTTAAATGAAATAATGCCAGTGAAAAGCTCAGAAATATTGGAGCATTACCGTTACTATTATTTTTCATCTGTAACAACCTCGTCTTTAGTGACTGGATGAGATAGATACTGAAATGTAGTTTATAAGAGACATTGAAAATTCAAAGGCGAGGTTCTCTGCTAAGACTCCTGTTCATTTTTCTATTGTCAGCCATTGACTCATGAATTCATCCTTTCAGATAAGCAGTCATATCTGTGGGCCACACTTCAAAGATTTATAGGACCTAACAAGGTTTTCAAATCCCCAGAACCTGATTCACTTAAATTCTGATTTCAAGAGCTTACCTAAAAAATTTGATGTTATCATACAGTTTTGGATTTTAAATCCATTTTTCAATTTTCTGAGGAATGAGGGAATTATCAAGAAATTGTATACAGTTGGAGTTACTTTTGGTCACAGTTGCTTCTAACCCACCTCAAATTACACAGAGTGCAAGCAAAAAAGGCATCCTTATATCTGTTAGTTAGAGAAGAGAACAAAAAGAACATTTAAATAAATTCTTAAGATTATCTTAACTGAAGGCTTACTTGGCATTCAAGAAGCAAGTGGAAAGCATTTGGATGCATTGTAGGAGATAATTGCTACGGAATAATTTATGGATACAGAGCAATGCCCAAGTAGGAAATACCACTAGTTATAACCCAGCAAATTAAAGCCAAACAGTCTCCACGCCTGGTGTCGTGGTTAAGACCAATCGGATCATAGCAAAAAGTGCACATTATGAACATCAAATACTAAAAGTCATAAAGTTTGAAAAGTATCAGTGTAGCTCCATCCCTGCAGATGCCTCATACTTATTGTCAATATAAACAGATGTTAATGGCCTTAGAAGAGTTTTTGAGAATCAGAGAGGAAGAGATGGAGAGCGAGACTATTTTCCTGAAGATAATACAGGGAAATATGAAAAACAAAATATCTTACAGATCAGATTTGTACAACGTATATTTTTAATCTAATATCAAAACATTACTTATTTCTCTGCATAAAGTGTAAAAAAACCCAGAAACTCTGAGGACAGAGGCACGGAATGGTTTGAGAGATGAGGGAAGATGTGGATTGGAGGAGGAGGTGGATTGGATTATTGCACAATTCATTAACTAACAATATTATATTTACTTGGCTAAAGACCACAATGTTCCTTAAATTATGCAATTTTGAATAAAACCACATTAATTTAATGAGGTTTAACTTCATAAAATATTGACGTGAAGAACCAGTTTAAAAAATACTGTTTAAATCTTATTTAAGACTCATGAATATTTCCATCTTCATTTTTTCCAAAGTACTGCATCCTCTCTGAGCTGCAGTTTAATCTACTGAATTATTGAATCCAACACAATAAGCTCCATGAGAGTAGGAACCGTAAGTGATGAATACCTCTGTGTATATCCAGCATACTGTTAATGTTCGGTGTGTATTTGAGGAATATTAAACTGAAACAGTGAGTACTCTGAGATTCACTTAGGGTAGACTTGTTCCGTTTTGTCCTGAGGGCTGTCTCTTTCTTCACAACACACTTAGAGATCATAAATGTCAATTAGAGATTAAAAGTCATCCTTCATTGAGAAGTTCAGCCTTTGAGAATGAACAAGTTCTGTTTTAACATACTAGGTTGTGTTAGATGCTATGCTCATGTTGCTGCTATACATTTTCCAGCTCTCTCTCTCTCTCTCTCTCTCTCTTTCTCTCTCTCTCTCTCTCTCTCTCTCTCTCTCTCTCTCTCTCTCACACACACACACACACACACGGGCATGTACTCATCACTAATATCTTCTTCAATGTAATACGATGCCTTGGGCAGGTGCAAAATGAAGTCAGTTATGCTTGGCAGTGAATTTAGATAACTCTCTTACTGTCTCAATGAGGGCACTTCTCTTAGAACGTACACTGTACGCATGTAGGTATATGTACAAGTCCGATAGAATCACATGGGTGAAGGTAAGTGAAATGGACTGCCGAAATCACAAATCGGTAAGGCAAAGTGAATTCTCCATAAATCGGATTACCACTACCATCTGATGCTCTAGGTGAAACAATCACCGTGACTGACACATGGTGCAGAAACTCTTGAGAATTTTAAATTGCTTAAGAAGGGACATGTATAAATACTAAAATAATTTTATTTCTCGGATGCCCAAGTTTTAAGGTAGAATTCCATCAAAAGATAACAATACAAGGAAGGATAATCCAATTTGCCAACACCAAGGTAACTGTCAGACCTTGCCTAAAAACACAGGAGGCATGCTTTCACAAGGGCGAGTGTACTGACTGGTCCACAAGTGAATCCAAGAAGGTAGTGTTTTCTGGTGCGATGAAGGGACAGTAGTTAAGTAATGATTTAAAAGGCTAACAGGGATCTGGATCAAGGGTGAGATGAAGAGGAAGCCATAAGCCTGAAGGCACCAGGGCAATAGTAAGGCAAATTAGAGCACAGTCATAGGGGTTGCATTTGTTGTAAATATCACAAAATATTTCAGTGGTGGGATCTTCAGGGAGGAAGAATAATGGAAGTGCTGGTAAAGGCTCTGGTGCTGGAAGTGAACTGCACAACTCTGAGATGCTTCCCGGAGAACTGGAGGAAAGGAAAATTGCAATGGAGGAATAACAGGAAAATTACTATTGTAAGATGCACAGCTGAAAGATAACCATGATTTGGTTCCATTGTGTAGGATTTATGCCAATAATGTGAAGTCCTTTAAATGTTAAGTAATGTCTGTATAGCAATGTACTTTGTGGCATTGACATGAACATTAGAGGGGAAAGCTTCATTATCTTTATAGCTATGGAATTTGTTTGCTCATTACGTATCATTCAAAATTGAAGCAAACTAAAGTCGTATAAAATATGCCGTAAAGGTAACTATCTCATACCAATAAAGTATGACCAACATAAATATGCAGAGATATCCCACCCAATTTAAAAATTTAGAAGACTTGCCTTAAGAGTAACTCACAAAGCAAGGATTCCCAGTAACTCTGGTACTATTAAACATTACGCTGAAGTTCAAACAATATAATAAGAAAAGAAACACAAATCTGAAATATAAATCCAAGCCTTGGAAAGAAGCATGGGCTCATCTTCCCTTCCCTTTCCTCCCTTATCTTCCCCCTCTCCTCTCTCCTTCCTTCCTGGCTTTGTTCCTTTTCTCATCACTGAGACAAAATACTCAACACACCAAGTTGAAAGAGGAAAGATTTGCTATAGCTCTTTGTAGAGGTTTTAATCCATAATTGCCTGGCTTCATAGGAGAGGAGGATTGCAGAGAAGAAACAGTTCATGGCAGATAGATGACAGCAAGCAGCAAGCGACAAGCTACCCTCTGTCTCTTATATTTTACCCAAGCGACCCACACTAGGGGTCTGTAGCACTCACAGCTTTAATCCTAGCGCAGCAGAGAGAGAGAGAGAGAGAGAGAGAGAGAGAGAGAGAGAGAGAGAGGGAGCTGATATCAGCACCACATTCTTGATGCCAGCATCACACACCCAAGATCCAGCCACATGTGACAGATACCACCGATGACCACATGAAGCTGTGAGTGGCTGTCTAAATCCGAGCTATAAGTCCTCTCCTCTCCTGTTGTGCTCCTCTCTCCTCCTTCTCTCGTTCATTCATTCTCTTTGTTTATTTCTTTGTTTCATCTAGACTAATACAAGATGTTAAAAGTGCTCAATATTTCCACAGAGTTTAAATTCTTCTAATATGTTCACATGAGCAAAATTTGCCAAGATACATATATATTTGTATACAATATAATATATATGCACATAACATATGACACAATATAATATATATATATTATTTATTTAAAAATATTTAAAACTAGATCATGCATGTATAAACTAAAAAAAGGTAAAAAATAGCGTTCTCCAAGATTCCATAGATTAAATATTTTAGCGATTAACATCTACAATTGGAGTCACAAGTACTCTTTTTATTACTGTAATAACTGTGATTTTGGTTCACAGAAATTCTTCAAGCCTCACTTTCTTGGCATTAATGGTGGAGCAGAAATGACTCATGATTATATCTGTTATCAATTTGGCAGTTTTAAATAGGATAGCACACATCTGTAAACCCAGCTACTTAGGAGGCTGAGTCAGGAGAGTTGGTTGGAGGCCAGTCTGGGCAACACAGCCGTCATCTCAAAAAATACAATCAAAGTTTGAGTAACATTAATTCAAAACTTTAGCCCTTGTTGGATTTTTAAAATTTAATATTTTATATCACTTCTGCCCTGACTTTTAATATCAGATCACATTGTACCCTTTCATGTCCGTTTCTGTCAGAACTGTCCTTCTTAATCATACACTATTGTTTATATTTACTTGACATAAATATTGTGATACCTGATTTCTGTGGTTTGCTGCATTTTTTTACTTCATATGTTTTGTTTGGTGACCTTTGTCATTTTATTCTGTCAATCCTTCCATACCCTACCTGAGAATTTCTGAGACAACACAGAAAAGGCAGGTATTATCATTTTAGAGTCTATGAATGAATAATAGATATTTTTCTATGTTTATTACAATGTTATTCTCAAAAATATTGAGAATATCACTGAAATATTAATTAATCCAGACTATATAATTAACAGCAACATTTTACAACTTGAAAAATAGGTAACAGACAAAATACGAAATCATTTTCAATGTATTCCTTAAAAATAAGTATTTCATAATTATAAACATTAGATGTATTTAACTATGATTAATGTGATACATTAGTCAGTTCTAACTCCTGAGTCTAAATATTTCAAAATAATGTTGCTGGGCGTGGTGATGCACACCTATAATCCCAGTACTCGGGAGGCTGAGGCAGGAGGATCTCTGTAAGTTTAAGACCAGCCTGGACTGCATAGTGAGTTCCAGGTCAGTCTCAACTACATAGTGAGACCCTCTCTCAAAAAATAAAAAGGAAAAGAATGTTAAATAATGAAGGTATATTTTCTTCTTTTTGATGAACAATATAACACCTGTAAGCTGTTAAATAAAAAAAGAATGATACACCTCAAAGTTTGCATGAAAATGTTCTAGAGCAGATTCGTCCACTGACCTGGAAATGTATGAATCTGTCTCATGGAAATTCAAAGAACTAGAAAAAAAGCCTTGATAGGACTGTTTATATTTTTCTTTTATTGCTATTTACTGAGTGAATGAAAAAAAAAAAGAAGAAGGAAGGAAACCGCAGCAGATCTGGATGTGGACCTGGGCCTCCCCCATGCCTCTTGCTCCCTTTGCTGTTGTCAACGTTGGACCTCGTCCTTGAGAAGCAGCGGATGTGTATGGCACTGTGTACAGAGCGGCAGAGCCAACTCCCAAGCCGTCTGTGAAGCTCCTGTGCCTTGCGCACATGCCACTGGGTCTCAGAGTTGTTTCATTCTCAGCAGTGCTAACCCACACTGAACGTGCACGTCACTGTAGAATTCTCAACAGTTCTTGGCCAAACCGCATCTCAGTTCCAGTAGGGCGGCTTCTGACCGTGGTTAAGTCGTCTAACTCATGTGCCTGCAGCAGATCTCAACCATTTCTATGATCTGATCCCTTCCTGTTGTTTACACTGTCACAATATTTTGACATCTGTTAGTTTTCGATGGCGGTGGGATACATCAAAATGATCTGGGATAAAAGAAAGGTACACGTCTTTTTTGTTTACACATGTGAAGAAGAAAGAGCTGCCAAGCAGACCCCTACAGGGAGTTGGGCAGGAAGGAAAAGATAACACCACGTTGAAAATGTACTAGGTGGTTTGCCTTTGCATTCTATGACTGGAGATACCTAGGTTTTGCAGAATTCCAGTGAATTGGATATTTTGAATAATCCCATAAACCCGAGAGAAAGGCGACCACACCTAGATGTTTGGCATTTGTCTGTCATAACCCAGGAAAGTTGAAGTCTAACAAAGGAGGTAGTTCAGGTGTGCACTTAGGAAACTGCTCAAGAGGAAGAATTAAGATTTCTTAATCATTATATAAATGCTAGGGTAAGACAGTGTCTGTGAAATAGTACATTACATACTTGAAACTAAAATTCAGAACTAGATGAAAATTATGTGTATGTACTAACTCTGGTCTTAGTGTAATTTAATATTTTATATTGTCTTTGCCTGGAGGTTGGAAAATTATAGTTCAAGGTAGACAATTTCTCGTCTTCCCCTGCTCACCACTTACCCATCCATAGCCTCCCTCTTATCAACAATCCCCCACAAGAGTGACACCGTCGTTAACAGTTGATGTCTTTATAGCGACGTATCATTATTGCTACCAAGAGTTCATGAAGTACACTTAGCTGTCTTCTTTGATGTTGTAAATTTCATAGGTTTAAGAAATGTGTCATAGGTTTTCATAAATCTGTAATGATATATATCCTCCACCGTAATATGGAAAAGAGTACTTTCACTTCCCTAAAAATATCCTGTGCTATTCTCATCCCTACTCTTCTACCTCCTGGAAATCAATAAAGATTTTACTATCTCCACTCTTTTGCATTTTCCAGAATGTCCTATAATTTAAAACATACCATGTTTTTTTTTCTCTACTTAGGATATAAATCCAGAACCCACTATGTACAAGGCAAATGCTCAACCACTGTGCCTAGCCCTACACTATGCCTTTTTTCACAGAGTACTCGAATTTAAATTTACCCTTATGCCTTTGTGTTGTTTGACTGATCATTTATTTTGGCCTGAACAGTAGCTCATTGGCTGGAGACACCACCTCTCATTTATTCCTCTGCTCAGAGACATTGTGGTTGTTTCCAGATATTGTCAGTTAAGAGTAAGGGTAGTTGTTCTCCATGACCACAGCAGTGTTCACTTTTAAAATACTCTTCACGAAAACAATTCTGAGTGGAGTGAAATGGACTCTAAAAGTACTGTTGATTTGCCTTTTCATAATGGGTAAATATATTAAACATTTTTTCACATGTTTTCTGGAGAGTTGTTCTTCTTTAGAGAAGTGTCTTCCTAGTTTATTTTCTCTTTTTTTAGATTGGATTGTTTTGAGGGTAAACTAACTTTGTGAACAGTTTATATATCCTGGAGATTAATCGTCTATCAGAAGAGTAACCGGCCAGGGTTTTCTCCTATTCCATAGGTCCTCTTCACTCTTGTTTCCTTGGCTGTGCAGAAACTT
Source organism: Fukomys damarensis (assembly GCF_012274545.1). Lineage (NCBI taxonomy): Eukaryota > Metazoa > Chordata > Mammalia > Rodentia > Bathyergidae > Fukomys > Fukomys damarensis. The sequence goes on along the minus strand of NW_022900933.1, from coordinate 24,167,020 downwards.
TTATTTGACATCCCATTTACTGATTCTTGATATTGGTTTGTGTGTTAATGGAGTCATAAGTGATGTATGTTATCTTTCAACAGTTTCAGAGTCTGTTTTCCATTTAGATATTTGATCCATTTTTATTTGATTTTATCCTGGAAAAAAGACAGAAGGGAGAGAAGGGAAGGAGGAGGGGGAGGGATGAAGAGGAGGAGGGATGACAGGGCAGGTGAAGAGAGACTTGTTTTTTTTAATTTTTGAGACAGGCTATCACTATGTAGTTGAGACTGACCTGGAACTCACTATGTAGCCCAGGCTGGTCTCGAACTCACAGCGATCCTCCTGCCTCAGCCTCCAGACTGCTGGGATTCCAGGGGTGTGCTACCATGCCCGGTTGGGAGACCTTTGAAGATGGGGAATGTTTAGACAGAAGGAGGAAAGGAAGAAATGGTAATGGGATTGAAAATCATCTAGATGTGTTAATTTCACGTACCAACTCGCCAAAATGAACTTCACCATTCTGTGCTGCTAAAATGCTATAACAAAAATACATGCATAGATGTATGCATATATAAGGATAAAGAAAGGGCGCAGTGGTTCAGCCACCTGCCTCACAAGCACAAGGTCCAGAATTTGATCCCTGGTACCTAAATAAATAAATAGGAGGAAGGACAGAAGGAAGGAAGGGAGGGAGGACAGACCTCACGTATAGTACTGGTCAAAAATGAAGAGCTCGGTGACTATCGCTCTAATATTTCAAAAGTATTTTACTGTTTGTTATTTAATACAATTTTTGAAGTTAAAGACAATCAAGCTAAAATAAGCATCCATAGGCAGGTGTTTGTGTGCACATAGGTTTCAGCACTTCTGGGCAAATACTAAGGAGTATTATTGCTGGTTCATATCGTAATATTGTTTTACATTTGTAAGAAACTGCCAAAGTAACTCTCCCATTCTGTATTTACACCAGTGCCAAATAAAGGTTCCTACTGTTCCACAGCCTTGCCAGCTTTGGGTGTTGTCAGTGTTCTGAAGTTCTGAGCATTCAAACAGGTATGCATCGTACCTTTTTTATGAGTACATACTTGCAGTACATGTATTATGCAGTCATTTTGTAGGCTGTGTACGTGTACATAATGCAGCTTGTCTGTCTTTCAATCAGCTGCCCTCTGACTTGCTCCCTCCTCCTCTAATTCCCCTTTGTAAATTTTCAGGTTTCTCAATATTATTCATCTTAACTCCTGTTTATGGCAAGTGATCTTTCTGTGCTGGTTTCCATTCCTCTGAGGCTTTATGACGTGGAGTGCTTTCTCATGTGCCTATTCCTGAGTGACTTCTGTTGTATGACATGTACAGTATTAAATGAATATCTTCAGGAGCCTTAAACAACAATGTGGGCCATCATAATGTGGCTGTGAGGGGTGTGGAGTGTGTGTGTGTGTGTGTGTGTGTGCACTCATATGCATTGTGTGTTATCTACATACCTCTCTCATCTAGATTCCTGTATTTTAATAGGTCCCACGAATCTGCCACTCTGCATAACTGATATTTAATAGCTATTAGGAATTTACATTCTCAGAGTATTTATTCAACTCAGTGTTTTAAAAAAATTGTATGTATCCATTATCCCAGGAGAGGGATAACCTAGACTTCTTGAGGCAATATTAAATTGCTGAAAAATAGTTGTTTCTCTTCATTATCAATTAGCTCACAATTTTACCTATATATTTAAATTATGTTAAATAAAATACATTAAAATAAAATATGCTTTTATTTATAACAAGTTTTATTTCGATCATCTTCCCTGGGATATGTGATAATCTTAGAAAGTGACAGTTGATAAATTATTACATGTATTAGCAAAATAAAATCTGATTCTGTTCTATTAAGTTTTTAAACTTGATTTTGCTTGATACCTCTGTGATGCAATTACATCAAAACTCTACGAACAATTTTGTGAAGTCTATAAATTTATATTTTTAAGCATTTTTCAAACAAGATTTTCAATAAATAAAAGCACAGGTGCACCTTTTAGACCTTTTTTGGTCTAATTTAATAAGAAAATATGCAGATATGGAGAAGCATATACTTGAGTTCAACATCACAGAAGAAGCGTGATTGCCCTGTTGACATTATGTGCCCAGGTATAACTAGAAGAAGAAACTTCAAAGTATGGGCATTTCTAGTCTCTAGTTTTGGGCACTAACATTATAATTGGAGTTGGTAGATTAAAAAGGAACAAAAACTTGTTTTTCAAAAACCTCAGTGGAAAGCACAGCACAGCCTCCCTTGGCCTCCTTGAAATGCATGTGAGGGCAGGCAGTAGGGGTGTGGGACCCAGACACTGGCCATTGTCACTAAGATTCTAATTGTAGCAGAATGCTAAGTGTGAATCTAGCTCCTTACTATTCTGTGGCATTAATCAACCAAATTATCAAATGACAGCTGTGAAAAATTGTATTTTTTCTTTTATAAAGAAGAAAATGCTCACTGAAAAACATGAGCAGTTAGCAATTTTTTAAAAAGCTGCAAATCAAATTCTAGCAGATTTTGTGAATTTGACCTTTCTTTCCTCACTTCCCTAACACCTTAAACAGGTAAAACATGCATAACACACATAGCAAAATCTGACAAGACCACATGATAGATAGAAAAGTGATTTTCCTCTCTCCTAGTCTAGTCCCCTCAAAAAGCCCACTGATTTTCATCGCATCATCAGTGAAAGACCAGCTTTTCCTGGTAGTCAATTTCTTTTATTCATATTTCATTCCAAAATTAAATGTCTGCGATTAGTTTGCTTAAGAAAGTTAACTTCAACATCTTTCATTTGTAAGCATTATTACTATGAAAAGAACACAGATTGGAAATTGCTTCCTCAGAGTATACAAGTTAATGTACTGCTGTGTCATAAAGTGTGTCCTCAAGTGTTTCTTTAATAATTGTTTCAACCAATAGGAAACTTGATTGAGTGAATCATTTATGAGAAAGAAAAATTCAATTTGTTTCTTCAGCAATAAATTTAATTTTGGAGAATAAAGGATATATTCATTTTAGATACTTCTAATAAGAATTTAAATGCATTATAGAGACAGTACAGACAGCACCAAGATAAATAAAACAAAGACACTATGTATGCTAGCACACAACAGGATAAAGGAAAGACAAAGTTTTCTAAATCCGATATATGCGATAATTGGTAATATGTTTAGTAATACAACTTGCTTGTACCCAGTGAAGTAAGTAGAAGACACTTGAAATTAACTGCCAGAGGTGAGTGGAAAATTCAAAGATCAAAGTAAAACAAAGAGTAAAATATAAGGAAAAAATGATTTATGCAGTATCATGGAGGCTTGAGAGAGTTTGGTGATTGAAGTTTGTTGGCCTTTCTGGGAGCAATTTACATGGTCATCAAAATTCTCCCTTACACGCATCCTTTTATTATCAAAATGAGCATCTTTTCCCAGAAGATCTCACTCCTTTATCTAAGTTTCCTATACAATGTCCCCTGGGTCACCTTTAATCATAAAAAGGATACATAGTTGTTCCGCAATAAGTTACATGACTATGGGGGCCTTGTTGTCTTATTCACCAATGATTCCCAGTATTTCACAGCATCTCAGTAACATTATTCTGATTTATTAAAATACAGCACGCTGAATGAAAAGACTGCAGGAACAGGATTACAGGGCTCTATGTAGAAGCTTTCTAAAGATGACTAGGGCACATAGGATGAGGAACTGTCTAGAGCACATCCTCCACTTTGCTTTCTGAAAATATCGTTATTGTTAAGGTGGGTACACAATGTTAAAAAAAAATAAAAAAGGAAATGGCAGGAAAATAAAATGAAAGTTAAAGAATGAAGTTGAATAAACAGAAAAAAATAAAAGTGAACAGGGTAAAACTAACAGAAAAGCAAACAAAGCTTTGGGTGTCCGTGTTGAAATCTTGAGGTCAAGGGGGCGGAACTATCCCCGCCACCATTGTGTCCTCGGGTGTTATTGACGATCCTGCAGCATAGAGAGTCCTCATTAAATACTGTAAGATGAATGAATGAAGGCAAGAGTTAACGTTGATAGAGGCTTTACTTTGTTCTATCTCCTGTCTGTTTCTAACCCTCATCAGAAAGTTCTGACAGGAGTTTTCTATTTCACTCCCAGGAATCTCAACAAAGCAAGGAGAAACAACATGCACGTTTTTTTTTTTCAGCCAGGGATTCTTTAAATATTTCACTGCCAAATTTCATCATTTCCTTACGAAAGACTCAGGTAGTACTCCCTTATATTTTTGTAGGTACTTTCTATTTATATGCTTTGCTACTACTCCAGTTACGAAGTGTGTGTGACAAATTACCAACACACAGTCAACATAAAGTAACGGTAACCTTTGTTTTATTCATTGATCTGCAATGTGGACAGAAGTGACAAGGACAGCTGCTTTCAGCTCCACTTGGCATCAGTGGTGGTGACTCAAATGCTGGGAAAGAGGAATAAAGAAGATGCCCAATAGTTCATTTCTATTGGCATGTACTATTACCTTTAGAGTCGTGAGTGCCAGTCAATACTGGCATTGGGGAGAATAAAACTCCATATTTTGATCAAGAGTTTGCAAAATTTAGAATAACATATAAAGCCAAAAGTATTACTGTGCTCATTTATGAAAGCATAATTTGCTCTACCATCCAAATCACACTTAGGAAATCCCTTTAGTAAATGGAAAACGGATTCTTCATATTATGAAAAGAGTGATTGTTGTAAGTATTAATATTGCAAAGAACATGTTCATCAATTACATCTGCTCAGTACTACTTTTGACAATCCTTATGAATGTTCAGTCCACACCTGAAAGGTAAGTCTAGTTATTATTTCCAGATTACGCTTGCTGAAATGAATTCATAGAGAAGCACAGTAACTTGTCCAGCAAGTAAGTGATGCCATCTCCAGTCAAGCTCAGACAATGCATGTTCATTCAGAGATACTGCATTCTACTGAATTTCAAACTGAGTCCTGGGAGAAATACACGTTTATTACTGTACAGATTATTTTGACAGTTTGATCTTCCTTCCCAGTATGCACATTCTTTCTTCTCCCTGTTCTAGACATTATAAGCTAGTTTGATAATACAGCCATGTGCCTTTGAAAAATATCTCAAACAAAGGAAGAAGAAGAAGAAGAAGAGGAAGAAAAAGAAGAGGAAGAAGAAGAAGAGGAAGAGGAAGAGGGAGAAGAAGAAGAAGGAGAAGAGGGCCCATACTATTAAGCAACTGAATTTCATTTTTATTGGCAAAAAAGATTCCCATTTCTTATGAAGTATCAGTAGCAAACACTCTTGTAGTTCATTAATATTCAAACAGCATGAAAATGAAAAATTAGGATATACAGAAAGAGAATAAATATATTTGAAATGCTTTCCTAAAATTTAAAGCTGTTCATTAGTTCATTATAATGAATTTAACCTTTTTACCTTGTCACCTGACCACTAACTATATGAAAATAACAATATGTGTTAAGAACCAGTCAGAATATGAAAATGAGACAACACCCTATCGTATTCCTATAATGATCTAAGAATCTCTTCTTAAAATATCTATTCCTGCATTATTTACATATTTACTCAAAGTCTTCCAAGTTGATACAGGGTTCCCTGAATGAAATACTGCTTTTTCTACATACATGATATTATATTTTTTCAAAATGCTACTATAATCTACTAAAATTTACATAATCACAGTCATTATAATATAATGTGATGTCCAAAATTTTTCATTATTCTTATTATTATCATAATAATATTTTAATGGCTTACTTTTTTACTTGAGAAAGCTATATGAAATAATGGGAAATTGTCTTTCATTTCTAAATCATCATGACAATTAAACAATAGACATGATTATTTATAGAAATTTTGAAAAGATACATGATATTTATGAGTATCATTTAAAAACTTAATTTTATTACATGAGCCAATAAGAAAAAAAGCTAAACTTTTGGCATATTATTAGTAAACAATCTGATAATTTATGCATAATTTATTATATACCCCATATAACATTTTTCCTCTGTGATTTGAGATTTTAATCATGATATAAAATATATTCTGTCTTGTCTTGACATAAATATGGTAGGTTAAATGGGTTAACATGGTTTAACATATGTTGGCTATATTTCAAAATGATTTGGCCCACTTTAAAATGTCAAATTGGTAAGTCACTTTTAGAATTTTCTAGCAATTCATTCAGCCAACCTGCATTGTAGGTAAGATGCATAATAAAAAACAGCTGGATCAGCCATTTAATCATCAAGAAACATCATCATAAAAGAGCGATTTTCATAAAGCTATGAACCCAAGTTCATAAAGTTTTAGAATTGACAATGTACTACAAAGGGTGTGGAACTAAACTGACACATTTTATAGATCAGGAAAAGGAAGTCAAGAAAATGACAAGGAAAGAAGATCCAAATCAATAAGAATAGAGACAAAACAAAGTACCCCTGGAATTCACAGGATTATTAGAAATTATTTTGAAACTTTATACTCTAATAAATGAAAATACAGAATAATAGATACATGTCTGGACACATACCTCCTACCAAAATTGCAGCAAGAAGATATAAAGAATGTAAACAGATCAATAACAACTATTGAAATTCAAGCAATAATATAATCTCTTCTAAAAACTTGGTGTTGGACTACATGGTTTTATTGTGGATTTTACCAGGGCTTTAAAAACAACCATCAATGCTCCTCTAACTGCTACAGGAAATAAAAAAGTAACAAATGCTTCTAAAATCATTTTACAAAGCTAAAATGACTCTGATACAAAAAAACAGGTAAGACTCAAAACAACAACCAAAAAAAAAAAGAAAGAAAGAAAGAGAATAGTAAAGGAACTAAAGAAAACTGCAGGACAATATCCTTCATGAACATATACTGAAAAATTCCCAATAAGATTCAAAACAGAATTCAACAACACATTAAAATGATCACACAATATGATCAGGGTCATTTCATTCCAAGGATGCATGGATTGTTCAACATATAAAAACAATAAATATAATAATTTACCATGAAAATATAATCAAGGATAAAAATGGCTTGACCATCTAAATAGGTACAAAAATCAACACCTTCAGAGTTAAAAGCCCTGAAGCACATATAGACGGTTCTCACCTTAATATAATCAAAGCTATATTCTACAAAACCACAGCCAACATCAGATTCAATAGGGGAAAACAGAAAGCATTCTCTAAAATCAGGAACAAGACCAAGACCTCCATTCTTGCCACTTCTATTTAATATAATACTTGAGGTTCTAGCAAACACAATTAGGTAAATGGAAAAAATAAAAAGGATACACATAGAGAAGGAAGAAGTCAAATTATCCTTATTTTGAGGTAAAATATCTTTTATCTACAAGGCCCTGAAAACTCCACCAGAAGACTTTAAGATCTCAAACTCAGCAAAGTGACAAGAAAAAAAGTCAGTACACAAAAAACAAAATCTTTTCCATACACCAGAAATGAATCTTCTGATAAATCAAGAAAATAAGTCCAATCTCAATGTCTTCAAACGTAATAAAATCCTTAGGAATAAACCTACCCCATGAGGTGAAAAACTTCTACAATGAAATTTATGGAACATCCGATAAAGGAAATGAAGGAGACACTAGAACACAGACCTTCAATTTTCATGGATTCGGATAATTAATATTGTTAAAATTACCATACTACTGAAAGCATTTGCTTCACTCCCATTGAAAATACAAATGGCATTCTTCATAGAATTAGAAAACAATTTTAAAATTTATATGGAAGCCCACTGTTTCCCAAAGAACCAACCAAAGCAATTCACAGCAAAGGAGCAATATTAGAATTATCACAATTATTGATTTCAAAATATACTACAAATTTATAGTAACAAAACAATATGGTAATGGCATATAAATAGACAAGCAGCCCAAATGGAAAAAAATGTAATGTAAAAATTATAGTCATGGGCAGAAAGATTTTCTGAATAGGATTACAGTAGCATACAAAATTATAGCTAGAATCAACAAATGGAATTGCATCAATTTTTTAAAGTTTCTGCACAGAAAAGAAAATAATAAACAGAGTGATGAAACAACCTATAGAATGAGAGAAAATCTTTACAATCTTCTCTTCCTGCAGAGAATTAATATCCACAACATGGAAAAAAGTTTTAAAATTTTGCATTAAAGAAAAACAGCCCAATTACTAACTGGGCAAGTGAATTGAATAGACACCTTTCAAAGGAAGTACAAATGGCTTAATAAGTACATAAGAATTATCCCAAATTCTCAACCAATATGAAATGTAAATCATAACTATTGAGATTCCATCTCACCTCAAAATGTCATGAAGAATATTTACAAAATCAAAGCTTCTAAAAATGCAGTAAAAAGCATTTCTACACTCTTGGTTGGAATATAAATTTATACAGCTGTTTTAGAAATTAGTATGTAGGTTCCTCAAAGCACTAGAAATAAAGCTACCATTTCCTCCAGCCACACCACTTGGCAGTATATTCCTCAAAGAAGTCATTGCATTGCAATTCACAGTACCCAAGCTATGCAGCAGATAAAGAAAATAGATGTGGAATGAATTATTGTTCTACCACAAAAGAGAATTAATTCACATTATTTGCAGCAAACTGGATGGAATTGCAGATTACCGGGTTGGGGAACTAAGCCAGAATCAGTAAGGCAAGTATCACGTTTTTTCTTATAGGAGGAATCTGGGTTGGGGAAAACATGAATGCAGAGGAGAAACAGGATGGGGAAGAGGGTAGGGAAGGGGGATAGGACTACTGGAGGATGATCAACGTATATTATATATGATGAACATGACAAAATTACCCTGTGTGGCTCTGGATGCAAATACTCTGTATATGCACTAAAAGAAAGGGCACTGACGTGTCTACCATCATGCAGGAAGTTCGGTGTCACATTCACCATTCAATCCAAGTCTCTGGGGCTCCATGCAAGCCATTATCTATGCAGCTTTCTAGAATATTACTTCCATGTATTGCAGGAAAACCACAGAGTGTTTCACCTATTACCACTTACCTGGCTAGGGAAAAAAACTGACAAAAATAAATCACACAAAACATGTATGAGGTATTATTTTTCCAAATATGAACAAGAAAGGAAATGGTAAATGATAATTCAAAATTCCATAGTTAATCCAAGAATAGAATAATAGTGACTTTCTGGATGAGGTACATTCCAGGTCCTTAAAATGTAGTGTTAACATAGGTTAATGCCATAGTGAATCGAGCAATGGGCCCTCTAAAGAATCAAGTCCTATTCACCGGAGTTCATAAACACTACCTTACTTGGAAGGATTATTTGCAAATGTGACTGGATTAGGAATTTTGAGAGGAGGGTTTTGGGACATGTGAGTGGACACTGAAGTCCATCATAGGTGTCCTTCAAAAGGAGAAAGAGAGGGGCTCAGACACACAGGAGAAGTCAGTGTGAAGAGGAGGGAGAGCACACGAGCGCAGCCACAAGCACAACGTATTAAAGTTCTCCAGGAAAACAGAGCCAGTCAGAGACGCTAGAGAGTATGCATATGTGTGTCTGCATGCATGTGTGTGTAGGTGTGTAAGCATGTAGAGTTACTTTAAGAGATTGAGTTATGCAACTTTGGAGGATTTGCAGATCCCAAATCTGACTGTGAGACCAGTAGCCTGGAGACTCAGAGGTAGTCCATGTCCAAAGGCAGTCTGATTGGAGAAGCAGCAACAGTGACAATGCAGGTGAAGTCGGAAGGCCATAGGAGGGCAGCGTCCCTTCTTGCGAGGAAGATCAGCATTTTGCTCTATGTTACTCTTTAGTTACATAAGCCCCGCACTGACGTGGAGGGCAATCTGCTCTACTCAAAAGACTACTGGATAAACGTGGAGGTCAGTGAAAATATCCTTTCTAAATAGCAAAAATAATGTCTACCAGCAAGCTGGAAATTTTAACCAGAAAGAACTGCCACAAAGAATGGACCACCACACCAGAGAGGTTGGTAACCAGCAGAAGCTAAAAGACACAAGATGCACTTTTCTTCCAAGTGCCCCTGGAGAGTGTGTCCCTGACAGACTTTGGTTTTCCAGCCTGCCGAACTGGAAAAGAACACACTGCTCCCATTTTAAACTAACAGATGTGTTGTCCAGCAAACATTTGCAAAAGTGTCTTGGGATAATTATCTGTTGGATTTCACCTGTATTTTTTTATCATTTATTTATTTATTATTATTATTATTATTTTGGTACCAGGGATTGAACTCAGGTCCTTGTGCTTGTGAAGCAGTGAACCACTGAGCTAAATCCCCTACCCCTTTGCCTTTATTTTCTATGTTTTATTTTTCTATGAATTTATTTTTCTAAACAAGGTAATTTTAAGTCAAAATCAACTACATGAATTCCAAAATATAAGATGTGAGACATCTTGGGATACTTATGTACTATTTTTTTTTATTTTTTATTATTATTTTACTACTATTACTATTTTTATTTTGTGCCCAATTACTTTGAATATTACGATATTAACGAGTTAAACGGTAGGCTAATAGTAGGTAAATAGGAGTCAAAGTGCTTTGAGCAAAACCAAGTGCAAATGCAAATTCCAAGGAAATTATCTCATCAGAAAAGTCCGTAAAGCAAAGGACATGAATAAGTCCATTTTATTATAGAATTAATAGAACCTGTCACCAGGAAGGACAAGTATCATTACTTTAAACTGAAATAACAAGAGTGTGATTTTCGGTCAGGCGCTCTGAGCCTGTGTCTCGTGTTTGCTGTTTTCATGCTTTGGTCAAGTAGTTTCCCCTTTCTGAGCAGCAGTTTTGTTATTTTATTATGTGAGGGTGACACACAAAATATAACACAATGAATAACACATAGGAAGCCTTCAAGTTTTGTCATTCCCATCAGTGTCCCCGCTGTGAATTTTACAGAGTTAAAATCCCATGGTAAAAAAAAATAATAATAATAAAAAGGAATTGGTGATCAATAATGCAACAGTTATCAGATTAAAGCTGGAAGGTGAAGGCATCCGACCAACCACAGCCATCCCAATCAGAGACCCCCTCTAAACCACCCCTCCAGCACAGGTGGACCTGAGGACTCAGCATTATGGGCACCTGTACTGATAGTAGCTGATACTCCTTGAGCTTTCCCAAGCCTTGTCCTCTGGCAACCATTAGGCCTTGCGCTCTCTCGAAACTTGTTCTTGGCAGGAAACCACATCCCCTTTCACTGAAATCCCCCTCCCCATGACCCTGCAGGAGAGCAGCTGGTTTGGTCTCCAGTGCCAGAGTAGACCCTCTCGGGTTTGTTCTGAAATCTACCTGTTCTGTTGAGGTCATACCTCTCTGTTTCTTTTCCTGTTCCATAACAGAAGGCATCTAGCTTTTCTACATTGTAATGATCATTATTGCTATGAAAAATATTTAATAACTAACTTTTGGTTTCTGACGTAAAATGCATGAAGGAACACTAATTGTAGATCTGGTCTGTTAACATATAGACAGCAGACATTGGCATCTATAGAGATGGACTTAGGTTTATGAAAAATATTAATCTTTTTGAAAAATGACTTTCTATTCACTTGGATTACTATATAAAATGAATATTATACACTGATTTTTATGTCTACAATTTATTTGGAACTTGGGGTAAATTATCATTAGTCTGAAATGAATCAATACTAGTGAATAAGTTGAAATTTACCTCAATTAAAAACCAAAGATGAAGTTATAAGTCACATGCAAACAAATATACACTATGTTTTATAAATATTTAATATTTATAATAATGTTTGGCACATGGTAAGTGATAGCTGTAAATGTATCAAATCACAAAGTATAAAACTGTAGTATCAAAAATAAATAAAAATAAAGTACAGCAAGAAATGAATCTCACAACAGATGCAAAATAACCACTTAGAATATTGTAATATTTTATAGCAATTAAGGAGTACCCAAGAGAAATAAATAATATCTTTTTGGATTTGAAAATATAGTTTGATAATTATGTTAGTTCCTATCAAAATAAACTGTAATCCAGTTCTACTCATAATCCCTGTGGGAATTCAAGAAGAACCTATCAAACTAATTTTAAAATTTAAATTGAACTAAAAAATATTGAAAATCCTGGAGTAGAGCCACCTGGGAAGACACGTCCTAACCGATAACAAGCATTTCATAAAACTGGAGTAATGAGAGAAATCTTAACCCACAGACAGTGCTTCTGGGACTCCAAAATGATTCAGACACTTGGAATGAGTTTTGTAGTTCTCAAAAATTCAAGACAAAATTACCATATGACACAGAAATTTTACTCTTAAGCATATATCCAAGAGACATGTAAATATTTGCCTAAATATGAAAGTTCTTAGCAGTATTATTCATAACAGCTGCTAGCGGTTGGATATTGCTGGTGTCCCCCAGACTCTGTGCTGGGCTGTGGTGTAATGAGGTAGTCAGCAGTGGGGCCTCTGAGAGGAGGGGCCTGTAAGGTGGTCAGTCCCTGGGAGCGGTACTCTCAGAAGTGGTTACACAGTCCTTGTGGCGTCCAGTTAGTACCTGTGAGGGAGTTGATATGAAAGGGCAATGCCTGTCCGTCTTTCTGTCGGTCCATTTTGCCATGTGATCTCTTCCCTTGTGACTGTTCCTATCATGATTTCATCCACCTCAATGTGATGGAACCAAAGTGGCCCTTAGAAGACCTGAGTGCTGTCAGCACCATGCTCTTGTTCCAACAGAAACATGAGTTGAATAAAACTTTAACTTTATTTTTAACAAATTACCCATCCTCAAAAATCTCATTATGGCAATGCAGAAAGGATTAATGCATTAGTCATAAATTGGAAACAACCCAAATAACCACCAAGTGCCAAATGAAAAAATAAAAAGTGATGTATTCATACAATGGAATGTCACTCTCCAATGAAATGAAGACAGTCCTGCCACAGCTGCAACATGGATCGATTGTGAGTGTATTTTTTGAAGTGAAAACAAGCTGTCACAAAAGAGCACATATTTTGATCTATTATATGAAATGCAAGACAAGGAAATTTATTGAGAAAGAAAGTTGATATGTAATTTACTAGGCCAGGAGGAAGAATGGTAGCTGTAGAAAAAGTTAAGTGGCAGCTTCTAAAGGACATATGACCCTGTTCAGAAAGTTACAAACAATTCTAAAATTAGATTCTGAAGATCACAATCCTGCAGGTAAATTAAAAATCACTGGATTTGTGCATGACATGGATGAGTGGCAGGGTATGAGAATTTAATTTCAGTAGACAATTAAAGAAAAATTAAATGGAAGGCCCAGAAAAAAAATCACTAATGTAACTAGAATTATAATATTTTTTTATCAAGGCAGTAAAAAGAATCGAGATAATTATCAAATTATTTAGAAATAATTTTGTTATTCGTAAAAGAAAAGAAGATGAAATTGGGGTTTTACTTATACTATGCAAAGTAATTCACTCCGGGAGATTAAATAAGTGAATATTGTAGACAACATTGAAATAGTTTGAAGCAAATATAGAATAAATTCATTTCTTTGAAATTTGTAAGAACACTATACATAAAAATAAAATTGACCAACTTTATCATGTTAAAATTGAGAAATTTTAGGGCTGGGGATTTAACTCAGTGGTTCTGCCACTTGCCTTGCAAGCGCAAGGACCCAAGTTCCATCCGCGGTGAATTAAAAAAAAAAGAAGAAGGAATAAAAAATATTGAGAAAGTCTAATTATGTTAAAGTACTTCAAAAAAGGCACAAAAAGAACACTGCAATTTTTGAACAACATACATTGCGGCCCAGAGAATTAGTATTTAAATTAATTCTATTATTGATATCTGAACTAGTGTTAGTGTCTACATCAACAATAATATGGATACCAGCCAAATAAGGTAATAACCAATAATAAAAGATTATAACAATTGTTAAAATATATAAATAGGCTATTCACAGAAATACAAATAGGAATGGCTGAGAGAAGGATAAAAATGTCTAAATCTCATTAGTAATTTTGGCAGCTATTAAAAATGCACGAATACTAGGCTAGCAGCAAATATTAGGAGACAGATCAGGCCTCACCAAGCATTGACCCAACTATGGAAATGTATGCCCTTGCAGAGTAATGGGTATAGAAATTGTTAAAAGCACTTCGTTCAAAGATTTGGAATTGCAAATTTGAAGTTCACAATAACCTATGGCCCAGTAGTTTCAATCCTTGATGTAATTCTTTTCTTTTTTTGATATAATTCTTATACATGTATTACAGAAGATCTTTCTAATGATATGCCTATTACTATTGCTTGTAACAGTAAAAAATCAGAGAAAAATCAATGGACTCACAGTAGAGTACCACATAGCAACATGGATGATAAGAATAATTTTGAAATACAAGATCTTCTGATTACACACTATGAGTAATTCTATTCTATAAAAAGAATAAGCATGCAAAACAAAACAATGCAAAGTTTAGAAATATAGAAAAATATGGACTAGAAAGAAAAATATGGGACTAAAATAAGTGAAATTCACACATTGGAGTTTGTGGCAGAGGAAAGGTAATTTTAAAGAGTAATTCATTTTGATTTATTTGGAATTCCATTTAGCACATTTCAGTCATGTCTGCAAGTGATGAAGGCATCTATTCAAATATTAAATGTCCTTGAAGATTTTTATCTGAATAAATAAATCTACCGAATTAACTGGAGCTCATCTCTTTAATAGTTACTCTTTTTAATTTTCAGTGGAATGTATTTATAAAAGCAGCTTTACCAGAGGTGTGAGGAGAAAGTAAATTTTAGTTTTGATTGCTTTAGGGTACGGAGGCAGTTCGGTATTTCAATCATTAATTTTAATTACATCATTCGCAAGCCTTTCATGGCGGACTGGCCCCAAGGTAGGCTCCTGTGCCCACGATGCACTTAGGCTGTTACAAGGTTCTCCCTGGCAGATAGCACATCCAGGAAGGAAGATACTTTAAACATCTGATCAATTTGTGTGCATTTTCTCAAATTTACTATTAGACTTCACCTGTTTTTCATTTCTTTCATTTCCTGTTTAACTGCCTGTTAAATTCAAATGTCCACATCACATCTATCTTTCAAGAGTGTCAATGAGAGTTTAAATTCGAGATGTATTATAGAAGTAGGCTTTGACAGTCTACAGAAAGTAGCTAAAAAATGATATCAGTAAGATAGAATGACAGATTTTGAGAGATTATGATTTTTACACTGTCATAGAGAGTTATCGCTGTTCTCTCCATAATTTTCTACAGCTGAACTCCGTGATCCACTAATTTATTGATTGATTTCATAAATATGCTTTGAGAAACAACTAGGTTCATTGGAAGTGTTGTACCTAGTACTGCAAAATCCACAGGGAGTTTTTTCTAAGAAATATCTCTGCGATGTTACTTTGTACAAGAGGTTTTAAGGTCCAACAAATGTTTAAATGCCTAGGGTATAACCTGAAAGAAAGAACTGAAAAATTATAGAAATTCACAACAAAATTTTAGAAGGCATTGAATTACTATTTATTCTAATAAACTATTTTACTGAGAATTTTTTGTGACTTCTAACATATAAATATATATTATAAATTTCAGAAAGGTGTATTCTATTGATTGTTGATTGAATACTCCTTTTATAGTTTTTTCATTGCAAAAGATATTTAGTAAAAGCATTTCAGGGAAAATACAACTGGAAATTTCTTTAATCAAAAATTCTGACTAAAGATTTGAGTTTTCTTCAAATTTTTGTATTAATAGAGACAGAAGCAGGAATTCAGAGTATGGTAGATACAGGATCAAATTTGAGCTGTTGTTATGGCTACTAAGATATAGATGTAATTTCAAATATTGAATAGCAATGCAGCATAGAGAGTTATTTTCAGCATGGTATATAAAAATCTATAAAACTAATCTTAATGCTGTCAATATTGTACAAATTCAATGAATGGTAGCTTCAAGGCCAGTGATGGTGAGGAGGATGTTAATTAAGATGAAGAAGAAACATCCAGTCATTAAATTGCAGTTTCCTAAGGAACATAGTACTTCCATTATCATTCCATATTTTTCCTGGTCGTCTTGTATGTTTAAGTTCTAGTGTTCTTTTCAACTGGTAGTTTGATTCGTGGTCACATGGCCTCTGGAATGATGGCCAGTCTCCTGCAATGTTCTTTTTCTGCCTCATATATTTCAGTCTCTTCCCTGGATAGCACCTTTTTCCTTTCTGGTAGCTCTAATTTCAGCCTAGAGACATCTTAAAACAGACAAATATCCTGAAAGAATGGGACAGAGACTCTGGCGATTGCCTGTGACAAGCAACTACTTGCTGCCTTGAACTTTTTTACAATGCAGATCTCCTAAGTGTTCAAAGGAATCAAAGCTAGGAATTTGATGGAGTGATCGAAGATTAAACCAAAGGTCTGTCTTCACTTTCAGTGTCACTGACCATGTAATACCTGTGATCTGCTTTGAAAACATAATATTCTCCCAATTTGCATGGATGGAGAAACTTATACCAACAAATGGTAACAGAATCCTTTAGGCACAGAAGTAAGAATACCGAAGAAAGAGAAAGAGGGTGTGTGTGTGTTGTGTTGTGTGTGTGTGTGTGTGTGTGTGTGTGTGTGTGTTTGCTTTTTCTTTTTAAATTAATTCACTGGTCTAAATGCTGTTGGGATTCGTGGGAAGGGTTTGAAATTGTTTTTTCTTTTTTTTTTGTTGATGAAAGATACTATTTTTGCCACTCACAGTGATTCTCCTGCCTCAGCCTCCCTAGTGCTGGGATTACAGGCATGCGCCAACACACCCAGCAATGATTTGATATATTTATGCATTTAGAAATTGTGACTACAAACAAGTTAATAAATTTATCACATTATTATATTTTGGTACTGATAAACTGAGTAGTGGAGCTTTTGTTCTCAATAATTCTCCATAAATAGTAGTTCAGTGATTCTCCTGCCTCAGCCTCCCTAGTGCTGGGATTACAGGCATGCGCCAACACACCCAGCAATGATTTGATATATTTATGCATTTAGAAATTGTGACTACAAACAAGTTAATAAATTTATCACATTATTATATTTTGGTACTGATAAACTGAGTAGTGGAGCTTTTGTTCTCAATAATTCTCCATAAATAGTAGTTGATGCAGCAATGATTTATTGGCTATTATTATATATTAAATACTGAAGTTTAAGAACAAATTTTAGACTTTTTAAAATTCACCTCAAAAATCTACATAGTGTTGTGGCTTGTTTGGGAGTTTAAATGGCTTTTGAAATGTTATTTAGTGGACAGAATCACTTATGCAATAGGCATGCATGGTAATAACGGGAGTGAAATTTGAATGTAATTGAAAACATCTCACATCAACAAGTGCCTACTTTCAGTATTTAGAAACTGCTTTAAAAGTAGTTGGTTACACATTCTATGAATAAATATCCACATTTGGAAAACAATGTTTAACTACATTTATTTATTAAATTCCAAAGAGACAGTAACGGAACAACAGAGCAATGGAGAGACTGGAGGAATAAGAAATACTTAGAATCTGTATTCAAGCTGAATTTAAATTAGGCAATCTAGATGAGGAAAGAAACATAATTTGGAAAGGTAAGATTGAAGGCAAATGATTTCCTGATTCACCTTGCACCAAAGCCATTTCCAAAATACTATGTGCCCAAGATTTGAAGATGTCGGCAACAGTCAAACTCAACTTTCATCAAAACTTTATAGAAATAGAAAAGAACTCAACAGTCAAAAGGCATACAAGTGAAGCTTATTAAAAACAATGAACTAGGATCTATTTAATTATGTGGCTTGATAATATCTGTCATTGAAACACAAAATTGACCAGGATAATATCTGGATAAGTGTTAGATTAAGAGACAGGAGTTTTGATAATGAAAATTACCTCATTGTCAATCAGTTATAACATCACTTGAAAACAATTATATATGACCCAAGGAAAACAATAGGGAAATTTGGCTTTCTAAACTGCTAAGAGTTAGAAAAAAAAAGTTTATTTAGATAAAACTATGATTTCTTTTTATTTTCTTTTTCTTTGTACCAGGGATTGAATTCGGGACCTTAGGCTTGCGAGGCAAGTGGCAGAACCACTAAGGTAAATTCCCATCCCAATGATTCATTTTTAAGCTTTGAAACTGAATCAGCACAGATAAAATAGCATGTGGGTTTTATCTTTTTTGAATAATTATCTGTAATTTTATTACTTCAGATCTTTTTTCCAAATTCATTGTATAATTTGGGGTTGGTTTCTTTCTTGTGTTTGTTTTTTTGTTTGTTTTTTGGTGCCAGAGATCAATCTCAAACCTTGTGCTTTTGGGGCTGGTGGTGGAACCACGGAGCTAAATTCCTGGCCCTGGTTTCTTTCTTTAAAAATGTAAAGGTTTCACACTTTATGAACAAATCACCAAATTTGGAAAAATAAAGATTATTTATAATTTTTTTTTTACAGTTGATGTATCTGTAACCAAAAAAAGTACATTTGAAAAGATCATGGGGCATTCAAAATTGTATTACATAGGGCTGAAAAACAAAAAATCCTAAGAAACTTCATGTCGAAAAATGAATGTGGTACTTATGCACACCACTTCATTTCCCAGAAATTAATATATTTTATAAGCTTGGTATGGTGAGATTCCTTCTTAAACAAAATTTGGTGTATGTAATTTGACAAAAAATATATTTCATGTGAAGTTCTTTGTAACAAGGATTGTATAGTATTATAAAGGTAAGTCATTTAAATCCACAATTAGCAAACCATTTTTATTAAAACTTTCTTTTTTCTCAGACAGACTATAAGCCTATCATGTGTAAGAACAATTCTACATTCAGCCTTGATATCACCAGATCAAAGGGCCTGGCACGCAGATTTTCATAGCATTAATCTATTTGAATTATTGAAATTTTAGGAAATTAGTAATTTCCTGGAAATGCAAATTGTTCGGTCAGTTTGCATTTAGGCAGTCAAGTCGGGTTTTAAAATAATCCTTTCTTTGTCGGAGAAGTGTTTTTGGAGAGGAGCTTTCCTTCTGAATTGTGTGAAGAATTGCTGCAATTATCCATGTCACACAGCTCGTGTCTAAATGCAGCAAGATAATGGATTACGGCCCAGAGAAATTGGACCACGCACAATGCTGCAGTGGGTTTTACAGATTGACAAGTAGCGTTGTTGCCTAGCTCGTAAAGCTGCAGCAATCCATAAGTAACAAAGGCCATGGCATTTAGTTCTGGCAACCTATGGAGACTGCATGACCCCCCACCATCACCATACTACTCTCTGCTCCACATCAGACGGTTTCAGTCTTGGATTTGAAAATCGTGTGATCTTTCTTAAAAGGAAACATATTTTCTAATGTAGCTTCAGTATTGGCATGAATGGGCCTTATTTTATTATTACTTGCTGTGACTTAAGATGATGGTCCTTTTTTGTTAAAGCAAGCTGTATTATTTTGTAACCTTCTGCTTCTTTCATTTTTTTAGGACTTTAGACTAATTTACATTGAACTGCTCTTTTTCTGTCTTAAGGATAGTCTACTATTAAACATGCTTGCTTGGATGGGGTTTAAAGAAATTGGAATTCTGTCCATTCTGCAACCATTTCCCAAGATGAAGAGACATCTCACATGTGCTTGTAGGTAATTTTGTATTTGAAAACCTTATTCTCACGGTGTCTTTCATATAGTAACTTTATTCACATAGTTGGTAACAAAGTTCTATGTGTATTACTTTAGGACTTTTTAACAAATGATAGCTGTCAATATAATAAAAACTATTCTCTGTATATGTGTTTTGAAACAACCACACAAATATTAGTACAAACTGTAGACTTCCCATATGCCAGACATGTTATCTATTTGGATACAATACATGAAAGATACCATATAATTAAGTGAAAAAATTCTTCTTCAGGAATGAAATTGCTACATAATATATCTGCACTTGAAGATATTTGGTTATAGAACTCCAAGCCTACTAATTATTAAATTTTAGTTATTAATTTCTTCTCTAAATTTGCAAAGTGCAGATTTTTGTGTGAACCTGAAAAATATTAAGGAACCAACTTTCAGTGAATGAATCTTTGCATACGTACTATATGACTCAGCTCATGGGGCGTAGTTTTACTTTTAAGAATGAATTGAGATAACACATTACCTTAGAGGATTAATGCTGACTTTTTCCTAATCGATTCCTGTCACAACTAATTCTATTACTCATTTACAGCTGAGCTGTATTTGGAAAGTCTAATCAAGGGCCAGGGATTTAGCTCAGTGATGCCAGCACCTGCCTCGCAATTACAAGGTCCTGAGTTCGATCCCCAGCACACACACACACACACACACACACACACACACACACAAAGAAAAGAAAAAATACTAATCAAGCTATACCATGAATGTGACAGTTTTCAAGATAGATACTTGTGAAATACTTAAGACATAGTTAAAATAAGATTAAGTATCAAGTTTATAGCAGATCATGGTGACTAGAACCAGAAAATACATTAACTATAGGCCTAAAGGAACCTTGTACCTGTGGTTGCAATAAGGATTTTGAGAGATGAGTTTTTCTAGATAATCATGTAGCCAGGACATTCACAAAGTCCAACATGGTGTTAGGAGTTGTGTTGAAAGGAAGGAAATTAAGAGTGAGAAGGGGAAGATTCTCTAAGCTAAGAAATGGCAGTGGTTCACGTCAGATGGAGGTGAGGAGGGGATTCTCCCCTAGAGTCTTTAGAAAGGATAATTCCAATGTTCTGAAGACTGATTGAATTTCCGGCCTCCAGAATTATAAAAGAATAAATGTATATTGTCAAAAACTAGCAAGGGTGTGGAGAGTTTGAAATGGGAAACGAAGATGGATAAGTAAATCTATTTTTGAGGGAGAAAACTAAGAATATAAAAGAAACTTCAGTGATCATTTTGATATTCTATTTCTCTTTTTCAGGGAAAATATGTGAAAAATGATACTTAAAAGTTACTTATTCCTGCAATGTTTGACACAATATACCAATTGAAGAATTTCACATTTTCCTCAAAATATTTTCCCCATTTATATTTAATTCTAATTCATTAATGTAACATTTATATATAACCCAGAAATCCTAAATATTTATCATATCTCATATGACTCCCAATTGGGGTAACAAATCACTGTAAAATATACGAATGTGCAAGTTTGAAGTTCAAGATGAAAGATTGGAAAGACAATTTGTTACCTGGAAATCAGGAAACATGGGCTCTGCCTTTTCTTATTCCATTCAAATCCTCCTAGCCATTGATTAGATTGGCCTGTAAAGAACAGAAGTCTTTTGTCTAAGGTTTCTTTCTCTAGATAATTTTTTTAAAGTTACCTTACAGATTTACAAATCCTCAAATATTTCTGGCATGGTTTTAAAATGAAAACAAAAATATTGAAACTTTAAAAGCATCCAGCATATTTTGATACAAGTGTCAGGATCTATTTTTTTTTAAATGAGGATTAGAAACACACTGGTTATAAGGTTTTTTCCTCAAAGAAATTGAAAGATTTTAACTGAATTCTGGTTGTTTTTGTGAAGGGAAGAGTGACCAACTTGGCAGTCATAATTTTCCTCCCTCTCACTCCAGTGAAAACTTGACACTTCTCTATATCACATAATGAAATTAAAGGTAATTAAAAACATTTTTAATAAGTTACATCTACATCTACATATTTGCATACATCTACAATTTGCAATATAAAGTGCTCATAAGTAAGATTTTTGACGTTAAGCAACTAGGATTGAGTTTCAGGATATCTTCCTGTTAAAGGTAACTGGATGTGTAAACTGACCCTCTCCAAAGATTAATAAAATCAACCCCAGTAAATACAACTTCAAAAGTGCTGTGAGGTTGAGACATGAAAGTTAATGTGAGGAGAGTCTCTTTAAACCTCAAATTGTCATTTTATTAATATGACAGTGTGCCCATGATTATAAACTCATATTAATAAATTAATTATGAGGCTATAGAAGGTAAAGATACAACTAAAACAAAAACAAAAGCATTTAGTTTAGGAACTAAAGAAAAACTCTAATCATAAAGTACTGATGTAATAGAAATAATCATTTTATTTTGTATTCTATCTGTGAAATTCAGAAATAGATATTTTAATGCAAACATTTACAGTTTAGGCATAAAATTATAGGTAAAGTTAACAAATATATTTTATTGGCAAAGAATTTGCATCTACAGATTATCGTACATCAAAATAAGATATAGGGTCCTTTCTTCCCATGTGTAGGGAAGGTGGGATGGGTAGGGGAAGGGTAATAAGGGAAAAGAAAAAAATGTGAGATAATGAAAAGATGAAAATAAAGTGTTTGTAGATGGGGAGGGGAAGAGGGGGTGAAGGGAGGGCAGGGGTAAGGGGAAAAAATGAGAATCAAGACTTGTCATGTAGAGGTACAAGATCCCAACAATGAATGTAACTGTACTGTATCCCTAAAATGTACCAATAAACTCAATTAAAGCTGAAACAAACTGCTGTTAAGAGAATAAAAAAATAATTTAGAAAAAAAATAAGATACAGGGTTTACTTATAAAGATGTTTAATATTGTAAGAGATGTTCTCTGGTGCTTTTTTCACTAAAGTAAACCACTTAGTGTCCTTCTTGTCTCCATCTGTCGATGAACAAAGTCCACTTGCTCAGTTGTACAAAATGACTTCTGGCATCAAGGCAGTTTCTCTGAGTTTGCACTCTGTTTCTAGGAACTGCCCTTTTGCAGAATTACTTATCAACCAAATTTCCTCTGTGGATTGATGCTTCCACAAAGCAGCTCCTGTCTTCGTATTCTGAACTCACCCATTTCCCTAGTCATTTTGAGTACTGAAAAATGTTCTGCAATTTTACTACTAATTGGAATCAGTCACTGGATGTGTTCAAGCGAACTTCTATGACAATTTTCCTTTGCTAGATTTTTAGTTTGCAAAAATTCCCTTCATGATATTAATTTCACCTTTCAGTCCAAATTATTTGTTCTTGCTTCCAGGAAATTATGTTTCTGATAACATGGTACATTCTGCAAGACCTTTCTCATTCTGAAGTCCCTGTTCTCTGAGGTCTTTCCTTCGCCCCTCAAAAAGAGAGCTGATTCTATCTCTGTGTTTTAAGCACATATAGTGGTAACATATGCTCTACTCCATTCCAGCCTTTAAAGAAAGAAACCATTGTTTGCTCCACCAAACAAGAGCAGGGAAAAAATAATCCCCATATGTACTAAGAAAACATTAGCCCCACTAACCCAACTGGTAGCTTTACATGTGAAATGCTAACACTGAGTGTTTCAGGGGACAACATAGGAAAGGGCATTTTAGGTCTGTCACACTAGATGTGATTCACAAAGGCAAGCTGACCCAAGGGCATGGTGCAGACTCAGCTAGAAAATGGGTGGTACATTTGCCACCTTTAGAAAAGGGATATTGTAGTTTATGTAAAACCATCTATTCACCTGCTGTGTGACATCTCTCAGCTCCTCTATTTTTTTGGGGGGGGTACCGGGGATTGAACTTGGGTCCCTGTGCTTGTGAGGCAGATGGCGGAACCACTGAGCTAAATCCCCAGGCCTCAGCTCCTCTAATAGATGGATTACTCACTGTTGTTGCTTGCATCTGGATGTACTGCCACAGCTTCATATGGTCATAGGTGGGGCTTTTTAGAAGTGTCTGAAAGGGAAGGTGGAGGGCCTGAAGGGAGGACTTGAGAATGGGGACAAATAAGAACCAAGACCTGTCATGTAAAGGTACAAGATCCCAATGATGAGTGTAACTGTACTGTATACCTAAAATGTACCAATAAATTTTAAAAAGGTGGCTGGATCTAGAGTGCGTGGTGCTGGAATTAAGGGTGTGTGATGAATAAATCAGTCCACTCATTGGTTGGGTATAGTTCTGGGTATTGATAATGGGAAGACTCTTCCTGGGACCACCCAAAGGGAGGATATCCTGGAAGGGATAAAATGAAAAGGCAGGTACCACTGCAGCTGCTTCTTTGCTACTTCTCTGCTTTGCTGCCTTCCACCTGCCATGAACTGCTTCTCCTCTGTGATGCCACACTCTTCTGCCTAGGAGCCAGCCAATTACAAACTGAAACCTCTACAAGCTGAGCTACAACAAGCCTTTTCTCTTTTAACTTTGAGTGTCAGGTACTTTGTCTCAGCAATGAGAAAAATAACTAAGATACTCATCTATAAGAGTGAGAGTAGATCCATACCTCATGGAAGGCGGGGTTTAAAAAGGAAAACACTGCATGAAAGACGTGCAATGATGTAAAGCACAAAACAGGTGAGTATACAGCATACTGTTGATGTTGGTGAAGATGACAGATGCCATTACTGTGTTTTAACTGAAAATCTTGAAGCTGCTCTAACGTTTAGGATGTTAATCTTTTCCGGAAATAAATATTTCATTATAGCTCTTAGGAGCTTTACAACACATGTAAGGCTGTATACACTAAGGTCAAAGAGTGCACAGAGGGGAAGAATGGAAACTTATGGTCCAATACTTTTATTTGCTTACTGGCTCTTTTTAAAACAGATTTCCTGTGTGGGGTTGTAATTGTTGGGCTTAAAAGAAGACACTCTGGAGGACACTCTTGATTGAGAGGTAGTTATGGGAGCATCACTGCTGTCCATATGGGTCTTGGTGTCAGCACGACACCAAGTCAAGTAGGATGAATCTATAGAGAAATCTTCAACAAAAGGCGGTGATACAATGCCTGTTGTCTAAATTAAAGGAACCGGAAGGAGATGGAGAAATAGAGATTGTGTTAAGAATGTCTAAGCCCTGCTTCTGGTATGAAAAATTGCACTGACATACAAATTGGACATCAAGCTAACTGACTACTCACTGGTGTATACTCACCCTCCTGCTCTCAGCTTAAAATCCCTTCCTCCCTAATACAGTCTCCTTCCTTCCTTCCTTCCTTCCATATTTCTCTCCATTTTTACCCTTTAAAACACAGATTTTCAAGTTATGGATTTTTAATCTTTATGGGTGCTTTTGCACCTCAGTTAAATCGAAATTTATGTACTCACAAACTATAGGTAACCAAAATGGGGCCTTTCTAAAGGACACTTTCATTCCAGTGATGCCTTCTCCCAGTCCTCAATATTGCTTAGCAATTTTTTGAAATAGAGCAAGTGACAAGTCATTATGGAAGCCTCAAGTTTTAATTGTTTTATTAAGAAACAAAAGTTTGTACTTGAAACAAAGAAATTAAGCCAGGTAGAATGAATGTCACAAGGGAATTTGCACTGGATATAAGCATTTTAAAGCAGAGCTGCTAAAGTTGTAATAATGCTCCCTAGAAGATATGTGTATAAGCATGCATTAGTTTGACAGTTGCAAAGTGAGTCTATGTTTCATAGCCTAAATACATTGTGTAATTTGTTTGTTATTTATATAACAATTTATATTTGTTAAAAATCTTCTGAGACATTTATTACCTCATGATTCATATATTCCCAGGGCACAACTAACTTCCTACATATTAAGAAAGAAGTTTGGAAATTGATCACTTTTTCAGCCTCCAGTTGTCATGTAATAAATTCTAGTAAGATTAAATACTCAATAAATCTATAACTTATTAAAGTCCAATCTAAGCTAGCTGAGGCCTAAAGGAAACAATTCAGTATTCATGGGCATGGCTTCTACTTCTATGCTTTGGTCAATACCACTTCTGACTATAGTATACGCCCTATAACTGATATTACTATCATGGATGATTAAAGATTTAAGAAAAGCTAGTAGCTGAAATATTTAAAAAAATGGAAATAGTTCAGATAACTCTGAAATGTATAACATACAATCAGTGATTTTGAATAATTATACCACTATCTAAGTTTCAGGAATATGTCTTGATTCAATTGTTTCCAATCAGCAGTTTTGAACTAGAGTATTCAGTATTTGGGGCAAGGAGGTATACAGTGAGGAATTATAGATATCTGCGTGTGTGTGTGGCCGTCCTTTTATCTTTTTTTTTTTTCCTAGAATGTAATTGATTCACTGGATGAATCTGGGTTTTGGAGATACAAGGCAGGTATTAACCAAGAACATCCTGGATGTGATTATTCTCTATTTGTCACTAGAGTTTAAGGTATGATTCACAACATTTGATAATGCTTTTCCCTTAAATGAGGAATCATAAAACAAGGCAGTGAACAGGATTGAATAATTGAAATATTGTGTATGTTTTGGTTGCTTACCTTAACTCAAAATTTCAAATTGAAGAAAATCTTTGGAGTTTACTAGCATTTTATTGATTTCAAGATGCACCTATTGCTTCCTGATAAAAATGACTTGTATTTATAAGATTCTTTCTTTGTGTACTAATTTCATTTATAATCTAGTATCTATTTTTCTCAATGCTACATTAAATTACTTACAATATTTTTTCTCTTCTCCAGAAGAGACAAGAGAAAAAAAATTATTCATGTTAATGAAACCTGGAAGGTAATACTGATTCTGCCACTTTCTATTCTCACTATGCTGAGTTTTAACTTCTTCTTATAAAGTGGGGATACTATTACACACTTCAAGGAGTTATGATAAGAATCCATGACACATTTCATATGCATACTGATCAAGTAACTTTTCTAATATTTCCCAAGTAAGAATGATGCTGCATATATCTCAATTTCTGTCTTTGACACTAAGTGCCTTTTGAACTATATCTTATTTTGATCAAAACAATATACAGGCTGATGTGGTGGTGCACACCCATGATCCCAAGACTCAGGAAGCAGAGGCAGAAGGATTGCTATGAGTTCAAGGCCAGCCTAGGCTACATAGTGAGTTCAGGGCCAGCCTGAACTACAGAGTGAGACCCTATCTAAAACAAACAAACAAACAAACAAACAAACACCAGTACATAGTACTGCCAACAGACATCTAAGGATTCCATCCTGGAAATAAATCTTAATCTGATGATGGCAGCCCAGGGCAACAACTCAATGGCAATATTATGAAAGAACTTGAACTGGGATGACTGGAAACTCTTCTCTGGAATTTCAAACTCACAGAAAATGTGAAACAACAAAAGTTCATTCTTGTATGCAGCAAAATGTTAGGGTAGTTGGTTTTAAAAGCAATAAATCAATAAAATACTACTTCTCTAAATGTGAAACATTGGAAAATGTAACCCAAGCATCCTGGGTCTTTTTAAATTTCAAAAGAGACTTACTAAAACCTTGAGATATGAGAGAATAATTAAAGTTGCACACTCATGACAACATCAAGGAAGATCATGAAAATCACAAGAAAGCAATTTCTTTTAGAACTCAGTCAAAAATAGATGGGATACTTAAGTGTATGCCAAGAGCTTTGAGTATAAAATATAGCCTTCTAGACTGTGCATAGTGTCTGCACAAACAAATAGGTCAGAATCTGCTCCAGAAGAGCACGCTGCTGGAGCAGTGTAGAAAGCAGACAACTGGCAATCTTCAAGCAGCCAACAGTCATCACGAACTGTTGTGCTCTTTCTTATACTACACTCCAGGCTTTCAGACGTAGCTTTGCAGTCCCATGTACGCAAAACAAAACAACAAACAGGCCTCTCTGTAGTTCAGTTACCTCATTTAACATTTTTACCTTAGCCTACAATATATTTCTAAGAGGAAGGAGCCACAGAATAAAATAGCTGTTTAATAATAGTTATTAGTATTAGCATTATTAATAATACAGAGCATTTTTATGATGATAGAACTTTAACATCCTTTGTTCTCAGCACACTTTACCTCTCTAGAATCTATTCTTCTGTCATTGGATACACACCCACTTATTCCTATCACATATTCTGGGCACACTGCAGCACTAATAGGACTTACTGTAAGGAAAGAAAAGAAAAAATGTATATATGTACTCCCACTATGCTAATTGGTTTGTTATACTTTGGTGAGAAGCACTGTCCTCTTTGATCTGCTATCTAATGATATATATTTTAGAAAATCAAAGCATTCCATTAAAAACTTCAGAAGTGATTAGAACAGCAACATAAACTTCAAATTATTATGCTTTCTGAAGGAAGAGAGGGTTGGATGGATAATCATCATACCTCTTGAAAGAAGACCATATTTCTACATAAAAGGCTAACATTTTGAGGATAACATTATCTGGGAATAGGTAATTTCAGTCTTTGATTTCTGATACATTACAAAGATCTGTCCTCTTCTGAAAGTTTCAAAATGATTTTTTTAATCTAAGTTCCCATTAGCCTATTGAGTGCTCTTCTAACACTGATATTCACAAAATAGCATAACTTTAATCATTCTGTTTTTTTCTTTTTTAAAGAAATGAAAACAGAAAGACCTCCAGTCTCTCTGATGGTTCGTATTCTTTGATAGAGATATCATTACAACTCTGTAAAACAAGAGGTATTTCTTTGACATGGACAGAAAATTAGAGGTAAAGAACCAAGATACAGGTAGAGGCCTAAGAGAAAAACACAAAGACTCCTTGTCAAGCAGAATGTAAATAGACTTTCAAGGAAGAAAGAAGATTCTATATTACTAAATATTGCACTAGAGGAAGTCCAGTAAAAGATTAAAGTGGATTTTATAGACAAAGCCCAATAAACAAGTGAATAAGTCTGCTTTCCTGGTCCTGTCTCTTATGTGTCTTCCTTAGAACTTGGAATAATGGACAGCAGATACTGAAGTCTGAGATGTATAAATAATAATCTCAGCACAATTAATGAAATTCACTGTCATGGGTTTCTTCTGAGACTGCTTCAAAATGAATTCTTTTTATCTGGTACTAGGACTCAAACTCAGGACCTTACACTTGCAAGGCAGGAGCATTGCCACTGAGCTAAACCTCCCACCCATCATAATGAATTCTAATCCCTTAGAATCACAGTTCTGTCCTCTATAATTCTTCATCTTTAAGTGATTCAATGAACTGTACATGGAAATTACAGCTGAAAAGACTCATGTTATGCATACATGCAGCAATCCTATGTACCTTATATTGCAATAGACAACCATGCTAAAACATATTGTTAAGTATCTTTCCCCAAGGCAGTATTATGAAAACTCCAGATTTTAATCCTTTCAAATGATTGGCAACATTTTGAGTTGTTGACAGGGAACTACAGAAACGAGGAGCATTTTTGCTCTGTGGTGGGTGGGTTCAGTTATTATCAGTAGGTATTTCATAGGTGCTTCCTCTAAAAGGAGAGAATGTAAGCGTTTTTCTTTGCTGCTGTACACCACTCAGGAGGACAGGAAGACACCAGACACTTCTTTTTGAAACAATAAAATAGAATTTCTTAACAAAATAAGACATTAATAATAATTGATACATTGTGTGTCATTATCTTCAACAGTTACTCAAAAATAAAGATTCTGTCTTACAAGGGCGAAACAAACTACAATTACACAAAACCTTCTCTTAAGTGAACTACAGAAAATAGTAGTGTACAAGAACCGGATTAATATACATCATAAAACATTTTTGAAACAACATAGGTAACTTGGGGAATTATGTGCCCTTCTCCCTACTTCCTGTGTTTTGGAGATAGACTTCACTTTACAATTTACCTCCAACTTTAGAATGTAAACACAAATCCCAAGACAATAACAGCACAAACCTCATGTGACACAGCAAGTGATGTATTCATGGCTCTTCTCCCAGAGGTGGGCACAGAATTATCAATTAGCAACTGATGTTTGCTGACTCTTCCAGTAGCTATGAATTTTGCCATATTCCTTTTATGGGGGAAAAATGCAAAAAGAGTTTCAAAGGTGATAGTTATACTAGCAACCCTAAGGGAAAACGTGATACAAGAAAAAACATTTCCCTAAAGTACATTCACTGGAGTTTCTGTAGGCAAGCTTAGCAACGTCATCAATCTTATGTGTAGTTCATTAAAAACAGAAATTTATTCCTCATAGTTTTGGAGGATGCCTGTCCACAATCAATTTACCAGCAGGTTCTGTGTCTGGTAGGGGCCCACTTCTTCATTCACTGTTAGTACATTACAGGGCTGGGAATGGTGAGGCACGTCTGTATTCCCAACACTCAGATTGCTGAGGCAGGAGGACTGCAGTGACTTTAAGGCCAGACTGAGCTAGATAGAGAGGCAGTGTCTAAAAACAATTTAAAAAAAAAAGGATAATAGGAAAAGGGCCCAGTGGTGCATATCTATGGTCCCACCATTTAAGGAGGCTGAAGCAGGAACATCCATTGAGAGCAGGCACAAGGCCAGGTAGGCAAAACGGTGAGACTCCATCAAAAGAAAAGAAAAAGGAGGGGAAGGGAGAGGAGGAGAGGAAGGGAAAGGGAATGAAGAGAAAGGGAAAGTGCATGGAAAAGGAAAAGAAAAAAGAAGGAAGGGATATGTGGGACGACCTGATTAGATTTACAAGATCAGTTTACAACATGCCAGCCCGCTGTCTGCAACAAACACTTTCTGGCTTCCCTCTGTGCTTTGGATGTTTCCTGCACTGAGCCCCAACGGAAGAGATTCGTTTCGAAATGGCCTACTGCACAGTTCCCCTAACCTCCATTATTTAAATAGAAATCATATCCTCAAAAACAAATGTTTTAATTTTTTTCCCTTAGAAAACTTGCTGACCAAACAACATCAACAACTTTGGAATTTTGCTTTAAAGTACTTTTTTTTTGTTTTTGCTTAAAGATTTTAATATGTCCCTAAAAATGATTCAAGTTTGACATCAGGATTTCTATATTTTTTTTCTAGTTTAGTAGTGATTGACAGAACTCAAAGATTACCTATAGACTTAAGAAATTCCCACATTTGGTGTGTCCAGAACTTTTTAATTTTCCTATGTATTTGTGACTTTCTGAGAAAGTTCAATGTAATTATACCACAGAGGTACCTCACCAGGGTTTATTCTACTGCTTAGATCTCAGGGAGCTTTGAGGAAGTAAATGAGTTGCAGCCACATGTCCCTTCTGAAGCACTGTTCTTACGTACCCCTTCGCATTTATCATTAAATATTTGAAAAATAAAGAATTTTTGCTAAACAAATCTCTCGGATATTTTATAGTAGATAATGTGAGAGAACAAAGAGTGAGAAGTTCTGTCAGTTTTAAACAAATGTAATGAAGAAATGTGGAGCCTGAGAAACCATGTTCTCATGTCCTAGGTAGCAGCCAATCACAGAGGCAAGAGCGCCATACACGTAAAAAAAGCATATTGCAAGTCAACGTTACAGGAGTGGTTAGATTATTTTTTCACTGCAGAACTTAGATTTTCCTAAGTATACTTGAATTATTAAAAGCCTTAATATAAAATTTACAAATTATTCACTCAGTCACTCAGACCTGTTTTTGTTGCAGTTGTTTTGTTTTTGGACGGGGCCGGTAGCAATTGTATAATAATTGATTAAAATGATCATTCCAGGATATACTAATTTCAAGTGAAATAAAATAATTAATTAGTTTTAAATTATCATATCCTGGATAAGCTGATGGGTAAGATGATTTGGCAGGTGTGAGTTATGTTTCAGGGTACCATGAACTCTGGTCTTTGATCTCATAGCAATGCATAATTTCTTACAATGATTTGAATGATTGTATCTAAGCTACTTTGATTACTGAATGCATGGGTGATACAGTGACATCATTATAGATGGTAAAATCATAAAGCAAAGCTATTTGCTAGTGGGTGTGAGGAGAGCAATAAATTAAATTAATAGGTCAATTGGCAGATTCAGTAAGCACTGTAAGATTTGAGACAGTCTACTGAGAGCTGCGTAGATTGTCTCTTGTATTTCTCACCAGAACCCTGCGGAGTAAAAAATGTGTCTCATAGTTTTGAAAGTCAAAGTCTCAAAGAATGAAACACATCTTAAGCCTAAAAATCCAGGTTTTTCACACAGTACGATTTCAGAATATAGTTTCTTATTCATTGGGCAACGGCATCTTCCTAACGGCAAGCTCTTCAGCAGAAGTGACAAACTCATTTTCCATGAGTAAGGTGGAAAATAGAGAGAAGCACGCATGAAAACAACCTAGGGCTTTAGAGAAGGGCTAAAGGTGTAGGGGAAGTGAGAGGGGCATGGGAAAGGAAAGAAGGGAAAAGAAAAAATAAGAGAAAAGGAAAAAAGTGGAAACAAAGTCTTTGTAAACAGGGAAGGGTGGAGGGGATGAAGGGAGGGCAGGGGAATGGGGACAAAATGAGAACCAAGATGTGTCATCTAAAGATACAAGACCCCGATGATGAGTGTAACTGTACTGTATACCTAAAAAGTATCAATTAAAAAAAGAATTCTTAATCATAAAAACTTTAGCATCAAAACTTCAAGTAATTTTGCATTGCAATAGCCTAGACTTCAAGTTTAATCAAGGGCCTAGCTAGCATCTTAAGACCCTTTCTAATAATTACAAAAAAAAAAAATTAAAAGAGTGTCCAGGAAGGTGAAGCGTTAAACGATGTCCTCTATTTAACAGTTCAGTGAGAGCATGGTTCACTTTCCAGTAAACCACATAGAAAGCCATACCTTTCTCTACTTTGAAAGCCTGGGCACACAGCCTGAGGAAGTGGTCTTTTGTCCTCTTTTAACTCATTGATTGAATTTGGTATTTAATATGGATGAGCATCTGCGTTAACTTTTTTAATTTAGGGATAATCATTTGTTCAGTAACATTAACTTTTTTATTTCCCCCGACAGATCTACTCAGGTGGTACAATTTACTGACTAAACTAACATTGTGAGAGTCCAAATTGTTAAGCTAAGTGACAACTGGTGAAAACTAGACTGACACAGGAAACCTGGAATAAACCGTTACTCCACTTTTGAACAGTATACTCTATATTCTGCTACTATAGTCTATTTACTGGTCTTTTGATGATTTCATCTGTCTTAATTAGTAATTAGTGCCCAAATCAATTTTGGTGTCCCATGAGGCAGGGTTTTTGTTCCTCATTTTTTCTCTTTACAAGTGTCTTGGCCAATTCAAATGTTTTTTTTAAATTTATTTACTTTTATTTTCATTTTTTATTTTAAAGCAGGGTCTCACTATGTAGCCTGAATTCACTAAGTAAACCATGTTGACCTCAAATTCACAGCAATCCTCCTGCCTCAGCCTCCAGAGTCCTGGGATTACAGGCACATGCTACTAAGCCTCACCTAATTCTAGTGTTTTAAATTATTTGATTTTAAATAATTTCTACTTATATTTCATGTCTGCTCATTTTATATTGTGTTACTTTCTTTGTGCTGCCATAAAAATATCATGGATTGGGTAACAGTAAATATAGAAATGTAGTTTTCTCAGAGTCCTGGGGGATAGAAGCCCTAATCGAGGTGGCAGCAAAGTTTCTTTACTCTGAGGCCACTCTCCTTGGCTTGAGGATGTTAATCCTCCCTGTGTAGTGCTTGTCTACCATGACTGATACCCTGAATTGAACCTCAGCCCCACTACATAAATAAATAAATGAATAAATAAATAAATAAATAAATAGTAGCAAGTATTACTTAGACAATTAAAGGGAAGAGAAAAGATAAAAAGACAGAGAACAAATAAATACAATGAAAAGTGAGATTTACAAGTGATACAACAGAAATACAAAGGTTCACAAAGAGATTGCTATAAACAATTATATAATAACAATTGTATAACAGAAAAAGTAATGCATTTTTTGAAACATAGAGTCTACCAAGAATGACTTATGAAGAAATAGAAAACCACACAAGATCGATAATGAATAAGAATATTGAATCAATAATGTAAAACCTGCCACCAATAAAAGCACAAAATATCTATATTATATAATTCTGAATATGAATACTGTTCAGCCTTGAAAATAAATAAAACTTTCATTTTTTGGCAGTATATATGAACCTTCAAGGTATTTTGCTTGCTAAGTCACCTAGACATAGAAAGACAAACTATATGATTCACTTTATATATGGAATCAAAAATAAAGGAAGTCATAGAGAATAGAA
This sequence comes from Fukomys damarensis, assembly GCF_012274545.1. Taxonomy (NCBI): domain Eukaryota; kingdom Metazoa; phylum Chordata; class Mammalia; order Rodentia; family Bathyergidae; genus Fukomys; species Fukomys damarensis. The sequence continues at coordinate 24,133,036 of NW_022900933.1, read as the reverse complement.
TGGTTGTTAGCAGGGGACGCAGAGTAAGAAAAAAAGGGACATTTTGATCAAAGACTCTAAACTTTTAATTATATCATGAATAAGTTCTGGGTATCTCACATATAGCATGGAAGTATAGTTAATAATAATCTGTTGTCAAGCTGAAATTTGCTAAGAGATTAAATCATACATTTACTACATAGTAACCACAATACACATATCCACACACACACTGCACATGCACACACCTAAATTTTTTAAAAAGCCAAGTAATCTGTAAATATCATAATTAGTTTGTTCTGTAATTTAAAAGTTATAAAATCATTGCATTACAGACCTTAAATATATACAATTTGGTCCCTCAAAACTCAGTGAAGCAAGTATAAATATGCTGCAAGTTATTAAAATTAATGTTTTCATCACGGACTAAATCTTTCCACAGAAGCAGAGAATGTGTGTCCTTTTTGACAGCTCCTTTACAGAAGAAATTAAAACAAAAAGCCTCCAATAATCATTTAGTTACCTAGAGAAATATCAGTTGCTTTGAAGAAAAGTATTGAAATGACAACAATAAAAACAAATAAACAAAAACTGCAAAGTAGAATTAATTTCGCAACTTTTCAAAGTTTCATCAACATCATCCTAAAACAAGTATGAGAAAATTACCCCCAAAATTAGTCAATCTTTTTATTACAGTCTTTCGGTTTAAATGACTATTCAATCCACAACTGAGTATGTGGCGTTTAATCCATTCCCAAAGTCTATTAAGGTGAAAAATAATAGCATAAATTTTTTTCCACCTCATGTTTACAATTGGGTAGGTAATGGGTCTTTAAGGTAAGCACACATGATGTACACAAAGATTTAATAGGACCATTGTTATGAAAGTTAGTAATATTAATTCTGCTATAGTAATGGGGTACATACAGCTTCTTAGACCATGGCCTGCAAGATATAGCACAGTTTACAACAAAAATTGTAAAGTGAAACTGGTCCTTTATCATTCTTGTAAAATTATCCAGTGCACCCTTTACTTACAAACTCAATCAGTTCCCAAGGGCTGGTTGTAACTAAGTCAATACAGCTGAGATCTGGATGTTTCCTTGGGTACACACTATAGTTAACAAGAGGCAGATGAATCTGCCATTAACCCAATTAACCCTTTTCTTTTGTGTCAGGGCGGTCATAACTTGAGGATCCATTGTAACTGGAGAATCCATTGCATTTAAGTCATCAATGAAATTACTTATTTTAGTGTTTGCCTCATCCTCAGAAGTAATGAAAGCTGTAAAGGTAAATGTATTTTATTCCTTGACATATGCCCAACAACAAACATGAGGTGTTCCACATAGCAGGAATTAAAACTCAAGGGCTAACAGAGAGTAAACTGGCATAAGAACCACTACAAAAAGCTCACACTGCAAATCAAGCTAACACTGGCTGGCAAACACTTAAAATGCAGATCACAATAAGCAGGAAGCCTTGTTAATCTGGGAGGTTGAAAGTGTTAAAAATCACCCATAGAAACATCTTTTGAAGTGCATTATATATATATAACACAGTCATGGATAAAATGATAAATGCAAAGTAAACAGTCAGCAGAAAATATCTAAAAGAGATTTAAAATGTACTTCTGGGGGATGCTTTTCATCCAAAGCAGAACATTTTGTATTAGAGATTCACAAGTTTCCCCTGTGGCACCACTCAGTGCAGTTCTCAATATCAAAGACTTCCAAGGGTAGCTAGAAAATAGAAATTAGTGTAATCAGTCAGGCAAAGCTGCCTGGTTGTTCAAAGTACACTGCATTATATAAAGAAAGGAACCATTTTGTGGTTAGCTTCCACAAGCAAAAGGCACATCAGTTTATCAAGGCACAAATACTTCAATAGATGAAAATGACAATGTTTTCTTTATGAATATATTTATAAGAGAATATTGCATTTAGAATGAACATTTTATCAAACCTGGAAACTTAAAAATTAAATATAGGTATATAGTTTTTCAGTCACCACTGATACAATAGGTGCAGTCTTTATGATTTCTTTATGATTTCAGTCTGGGATGAAACTGAAGTCAGTATTAACATTTTTTTTCTCATTGAGTTTTTGGTACTTTTTAGGTATACAGTACAGTTACATTCATCATTGGGATCTCGGACCTTTACATGACAGGTCTTGGTTCGGGTATATGGAGTACTAACATTTTGATGTTAGAATTTCTTTAGTTTTGTACAGTAGAATATGGCTTAAAATTTCATCGTTACCACTGCACAAATTGGACTTAAGCAAATCAATTGCATGTTTTAAAAATGCAATCTTGTTCTGGAGTATCTGAAAATTTTACTAGTTTATATCACATTTAATAGTTAATTTAGGCTTGAAATACTTGGGAAAAATGCAGCATATATGAAGCAAAAATATATAATTTATTCCAAAATATGTATTCTAGAAAATTGCAGTGGTCGCAATAAAGGTTTTGTCAAACCCAACAACCTTAATGAACAAATATGTTTTGTATCTTTGTCAATATAATGGACTTGTAAATAAATGGACTAAAAAACAATGATGTGGTATAGAGGTTCTAATGTACACATGTAATCTTTGGAATAATATGCTGTCTTTTATACAATGTATATAGCCAAATGATCAAGTTACAGTAACTTTTTAGGGTTTTACGTGATGTGGTCCAGCAGCAGGATACAAGTGTGAATTTGGTAGTTTAAATCATGTAAATTTTAAACCAAAACTAGTGCCAATTATTGCAGAATGGATGAAAATATGCAGATATACTCCTTAGAAAAGTACAGTATATGAAATCAATTAATATTGAATATATGAGTAAGAATATATAAGAAACTTTTGTTTCTATTTCCTGAAACTTAAAAATTCAGATTCAATTTTAATTACCTAATTTCATATTTTGATCAGTAGTGATTTCAGAACTAGCTTGTAAAGTTCACAGACAGTGGTAACCAAATCCCGTTACATTTATTCAGGTATATTCATGTTACGAAAAACTTAACATGCATTAAATAGTTAATTTCAGAAATTCTTTTCAACTACTATTAAAGTTCTTACACTAAGATGATAAACATTTTCTGTAGTAGATCTTTTATTTCAAAAGTATAAACATTTTATATATACTAGAATGTGAACTCATTTTTTTAGATATTTGCATTTTGTAGCTCAGTACTAGTCACCTCTTTACCCTTGTCCTTAACTCTTAAAAATGTCCTTCAGTGCTCTGAAAAAATTACATATAATTTTGTTGTATTTGTTTATTTTTTGAGACAGGGTCTCACTATGTAGTTGAGACTGACCTGGAACTCACTATATAGCCCAGGCTGGTCTCAAACTCACAGTGTTCCTCCTGCCTCAGCCTTCCTAGTGCTGGGATTACAGGTGTGTGCTGCCACACCTGGCTTCATATAATTTCTTTTTAAAATCTTCAAATCTTCAGATTCCATCGGGTCTCTTATTACATTGAAATTTTTCTCACAGCTGGGCATGGTGGCTCATGCCTATATTCCCCACACTTTGGATGCTGAGGCAGGAGGATCGCTGTGAGTTGGAGACCAGCCTGGGCTACATAGTGAGTTCTAGGTAAGTCTCAACTACATAGTGAGACCCTTTCTCAAAAAAAAAAAAAAAAAAAAAAAAGAAAAAAGAAAAGAAAATTTTTGTCACAAAGTGATAATCCTACTTTGAGTTAGAATTTTTCTAGTTATATCTCTTATTAAAGCAACACAATTTAAATAACCTTTCTAAATATCTCGTGCAGGCAGCCAAGCAAAGTGTCCCATACCTATAATCCTAGCACTCTGAGAAACTGAGGCAAGAGGGTCACAAGTTTGAGCCCAGGATCTACAATTTAGAGACTGAGGAGACTCTGTCTCAAAAGGCTGGGGATGTACAAAGACCCTGGTTTAATCCTGAGACTGCATGTAATAAAGAAGCAGTTATATAAAAACTCAAGATACACTAAGTGATTTAAGTCCATAACTCTTTTAAGTTACTTGACTTTCAAGGTACAAAATCTTCCAGCAACACAATTATACCAAGTTAGATGGAGAAAAACAGAAAAGTATTCATTAAGTTATTCAGTCCGAAACTGAGTCATTATTCTCCCATGAGTGGGTGTCATAGTCTTCCACCTTGGCATCTGTATTGTAGGGAACAAAACAGAAAACATAAAAACCAAAGTCAATCTATCGATGAAAATACACTGTACATTTCAGATGCCCATTTTTTTTTTAATTTGGGAGGTCTGTTTTTTTGTTGTTTTTTTTTAAATCTTTATATATTCTAGATAGTAGACCTTTCAGGAACAGCAGGTGAAGTTTTTTTTCCCCACACTATGGGTGGTCTCTTCACACTGTTGGTTGTTTCTCTTACTGTGCCAAAGCTTTTTAACAAGAAGAGATCCCACTTGTTGATTCTTTGTGCTAGTTCACAGGCAATGGAGGTTTTGTTAATGAAATCTTTTTTATGCAAAAAAGTAGAAAAATCAAATTAATATATGAAAAAATGTTCAACATCACTGGTCATTGGAGAGATGCAAATGAAAGCAACATTGAGATTCCACCTCACCCCAGAATGAATTGGCTGCTTTCTTGAAATCAACCAATAATAAATGCTGGCTGGGCTGTGGGGAAAAGGAACATTGCTCTCCTACTGGTGGGAGTGTAGACTGTTGCAACTAGTGTGGAAGTCAGTACAGAGACACCTCAAAGAACTAGGATTGGAAGTCTCATTGGACCCAGCTATTCCCCTACTGGGTATCTTCCCAAAATAACTAAAAGAATCATACCACAATGATATATGTGCACCCATGTTCATAGCAGCACAGCTTGTAATAGCTAAAATATGGAAGCAGCCCAATTGCCCATTAACTGGAAATTGGATAAAGAAATGTGGTTTGTTTGTTTTTGTTTTTTTAATAATATGGAGTACTACTCAGCCATGAAGAATGAGAAATTAGTCACGTTTACTTTTAAATGAATGCACATTGAGGCAATACTCAATTAAAATAAATAAGACACACATGTGTAATTATCAAATAGTTTCCCTGGTGTGAAAAACGGAAAGTGCAAATAAGGATCAAAATGTATAATAGGCAGAGGTAAGGGGAAAAAATGAGAATCAAGACTTGTCATGTAAAGGTACAAGATCCCAACAATAAAGGTAACTGTACTGTATCCCTAAAATGTACCAATAAACTCAATTAAAGCTGAAAAAAATGTATAATAGGTAATGTAAATTGTGAAGAAAAAGTCCAAAGGGGAAGGGGAAGCAATAAAGTTTGGGGAAAGGAAAGAAGGGAATGAAACTAGTCTGAGAAAAGAAAACAAAATGGAAACAAAGTCTTTCTAAATACGAAAGGGGGTGAACAGAGGGCAAGGGAATGGGGAAAAATAAGAACAAAGCTACGTTATGTAAAGGTACAAATTTCCAATGATGAGCATCACTGTATACCTAAAATGTAGCAATATAATTGATTTAAATATATTACGTACTATAGCACATAGTAAGTACTATGCAGAAAAATAAGAACATATAATTGGAGACTAAATGAATAAAGGCAAATCTCTTTGAGCTGCTACCTTTATGTGGGAAATAATCAAGACTACTGCTTTCTAGGGAAAGAGATTTCCAGAAGGTAGAAGCATGCTTATCATGTTAAGGAAACAGAGAAGAGGACACAGTGTTTGAAACAGTGGGAAAAGCAGAAAAATAAGGACTGATATTGGATGAGAACATAACACAGATCATATAAAGAAGTTCATAGAAAGACAATGGGATTAATTTGAGAGGCTTAGCAACAAGAATTTCACATCAAAATAGCCCGAGTAACTATTGAGTACAAAAGTAAATGATGAGTATAAACAAGTGTGGCAGAACTGGGACAATTTAAGAGACCGTCACAGAGTCAAGGCAAGAGATGGTGGACAATGGCTTAGGGTGATGGGATATATTTTGAAGAAAGGGTCATTATTCCAAACTGAAAACACTTGGTAAATAACAGATATGAGTGTAAATGTCAAATTTTGGGGGCTAGCGCTTTATGAATTTAAAAGGCCTACTATTTATCTAGGTTGGAATGCTGAACAGAAAGTTGAAACTGTGGAAGATGGGATAGTGGAATAAAGTTTTAATCTTAGATCTCCCAAGATAAGTCAGTACACAAGGTCACAAAATGTCTAAATTTGTGTCCTGTGGCTCTGTAACATTTAAATGTTGCAAAGATGACAAGGTAACCACAAGGAAGACAGAGAGCAGTGTCTGAGATAATAAGGAAGTGAAGACTCTGGTGAGCTAACTTGTAAATTAAAAAGATGAATTGTATGTAATATTGTTATATGTAAATATTACCATACATGATAATATATCCATAATATTATGTGCAATAAATTCTATATATTTACAGAGCAACAGAGTGATGAGCTGCTGAGTCAATGTTGTGTGGCAACATTACTGTGAGGTCACTGGATCACTGGACATGACTATAGGAAGATACTTAGGGCCAGTTTCATCTTGTGGAGTTCAGTAGGAAGAAAACTCAGACAGAAACAGATATGAAAAAACACAAAAGTGAAGCAGTAGAAGACTTTCAAATGATCACCGCAGGACAACAATTGAAAATGGCATAGAAACATTAAAACACAGATCTTAACATTGGGTCAAAAATTTTCATTGGTCATCCAGAAAATTCATCACAATCATAGTATTTGCCATTAAACAAAAGAAATTGAAAGTCTGATGAAATTTAATTGATTTTTCTAATGCCACATTCAATTTATATATCAATCGTGAAATTAAAAAACACAGAGATAAAGGTTAATTAAATAGAACTTTTGCAAGTGGGAAAAGGGATGAAAAGAGGGGTGCATGCTAAGAACTGATATGTTGGGTACATGTACCAATAGCCACGGTGAACACAATCATCTTGTGTCACAAGCGTGTACTAATAAAAGTAAAAACAAAAAATTTAAAATTGAAAAACAATATTTTGAATAACATACAGCATGAATGATCGCATCCCTTAGGACATGAGCTATATGAACAGTGATTTCCTTACTCTGAAACATCATTTCTGTGTTCAAAAGTTTGCTATAGAAACACTATACAGAAGTTTTTGATGGGTGAAATACAATTTTTTTAATAACTTAGGTTGGTTTCCTTCATGTCTGATCTAGCAGGGATTTAGCAGGTATTTTTCAAGACTGATTTAGCCTTTGTTGCTGGAGTCATTCCCCTGGTCTATCTTTTCTGCAATAATAGTCATTCATGGAGAATTTGATGTTGCCTTCACAACACAACTACAGGTTTTCCTGTAAAAATCTCCCTAAAAATCTGCAGACAATATTTTTGGCCTTTCTCTTTCATTGCCTTTCTTTCTATTTTTCTTTGAATTTTCCTTTTACAATGTTCTAATCGCTTTCAAAAAGGCATTGCTTTCCCTCGAGAGTTACAGTATAAACCGACATCTGTCCAACCTCGTAATTTGGCATTGCTGGCTGACTTGGTAAGCATCTTAGCATAGAGTAGGCACTTAAAATTGCACAAAGTGCTTAGTTCATTTTCTTGTGAATTGTCAAAGGGGCATGAAAAATGAGGAAATGTTTTTATTCATAATCTTTATTTGTGTTGATTGAATTTTGAATTTTTCCTAATTAAAAGAATGTGTTTAACTTTCATGAATTATCTGAAGCTATAATATTCCAGAACAAAATTGCTAGTATTTGTTGATTGAGAATATTGTGCGCTCTGTTTTGTACTTTTGCTTAATATTCATTATTTCTTACTCATATTTTCATATGTATTCTTATTTTAGGGGTCAATATTAAAACATTTTAATATATGTATGTTCTCAGGCTTATCCATTTAAAGCAGGTTATTTCCAATTCAATATTTATCAGATAAAGGTTTATACCAATGTTATTCTAAACATTGCTATATGCCTACACGATATTTATATTTAAATTGGACAAGAAATTACACTTAATAAGAAATGTACCATAAAACTCACATAAACAAATAAAACACACATTTATCAGCAGTAATTGACTCTTCCAACTTTTTTGCAGACAGGATGCTAGTCCTTAAAAGGCTCGTGAATGATACCTTTCCTGATATGTGTAGTTATCATTTGAATAAATATTCTGTCATTTCAAAGAATAAGTCCCTGGTGAAAATGTTCTCCTTTCCTCTTTTCTTTACCAAGATGCAGAGTGGTTGTGACAGAAAGTGTGCAGAGATCAGAGATTTAAAGAGCAGAATTTGGATAGGACGGAGGAAAAGTTTCAGCTGCTGCTTTCTTTAATAAGCTAATTTATCCCTACAGGGGGACTCTTCTGATTGTGTGTGTGTGTGTGTGTGTGTGTGTGTGTGTGTGGACATTCCTACTTAAAAGCCCATCACCACCCTCACTGTCTGTCAATTTCCTTGTCTTTCACCACAGGCGACATGATGCTGCACCACTATTCCATGACACATAGGAACCATAGTGGAGAAAAAGTGGTATTTCAGGCCATGTACTCGGTAAACTCTTCCCTGAACTTTCTGCCCTTGGGCTGCCACAGAACTTGAAAACAATGGTATCGTCCTCAGACTCTGAAAGAGAAGTCCAAATAAAATTTTCCTTGGTTCCAAGACAAACTGTGCAGCATTTCCCTTCCTATGAAATTTAACCCTAAAGAGTTCAAGCCAAAACAAATGTTCCTTATGATTGTTTCTTCAACCTATACTATTTTTCTTCACATAGACCATTAAGGCTAGAAAGCATACTTTATATAATTTTGTCCCCTGTAAGGAAATTTTAATATATTATCCTTACTCACAAAATACGGAACTCCCTAGGTGACTTTCCCTCTGTTGTTCCTGCAAGAATGTTAGAATGGATACTAGGAGAAATTACAACTCACCAAAGAAGAAATCACACAGCAAATATTTTCTCTATAACAAGATCACAACTAGAATGTAATATGTAACTCTTTGTAATGTAGAGCTTTTATTATCTTCCTAAATCCTTTATTTTTCAAGTTTTTAAATTATATAAGATTGATTTACATTTCCTTTTGTTTTCTAAGCATATTTCCAACTTTTTTAAATCACTAATTGCAATCTCAATTGCCCATCAACTGATGTCTGGATAAAGAAAATGTGTGTGTGTGTGTGTGTGTGTGTGTGTGTGTGTGTGAATAAAATTGAGTGCTACTCAGCAATAAATAATGAGAAACTATTTATAGCTAAACGGATGCACATGGAGACCATACTCATGTGAAATAAATGGGACAGACATGTAAATACTGAATAGTCTCTCTGGTGTGAGAAACCGAAAGTGCAAATGCAGAACAAATTGCACAATAGATAATGTGAAATAGGAAGAAAAGTTTCAAAGGAGAAGGGGAAGTGGGAGAGAGAAAGAAAAGGAAAGAAGGGAAAGGAATAAATGTGAGACAGAAAAGAGAGACACAAAGTCTGTGTAAATAGGCAGGGGTGGAGAGGTTGAAGGGGTGTGGGGAAAAAATAAAAACAAGATCTATCATGTAAAGGTACAAGATCCCAATGATAAATGTCATCATGCTGTGTACCTAAAATGTACCCATAAACTTAATGAATTAAAAAAATGGAATCACTAACATTTTTCTGGGAAAAGAGTCGAATCAGATGACTTCAATACTTATCTTCTGGATAAGTTATTCTAAGGCTTTAAGGGGAATATTTTCAAATACTGAGATAATTTTCTATTTTTCCTAAGTGTTTGTTCCATGGCTCCATCAATTATAAAGCCTTTGGGATTAATTACGGCCATCTGTGATAAGGCCATGTTGTTCAAGTTTTAGAAGAGATGAAGATAGTTCTTGAGATTTATGTACATAAATTAACAAATACAGCCACTTTTTGCCTGTTCCATAACTAGCCTACTTAAAGGATAGAAGTAGCACAATTTTGAAATGGAATATTTGCAAATTAATGTTTATTTTTGTTATTTAATATTATTTGAGGCATGTTTAAAAATAATGAGCAGAAATATTAGACTATGAACTATCCACGAAAGAAAATTTTGTTATCTTTTTCTTCTAAATTTAGCATAATTACATTTTTACCAATCATTCAGCTAAAAGGCTAAATGTTAACTTTCCCAAAGCAAAATAGCTAATTTATTTTGCACTTAAAGTTTTGGATTTCCCTTAAGATATGAAAGATAAGTCTATTAATTATTAGAATTAGCACTTAAAGCTTTGGATTTCCCTATGATATGAAAAATAAGGCTATTAATTATTACAGTTAGTACTAAAAGTGAGGAAATTGGATGCTCTCCAGTTTTATGATTTTATGACACCATAAAATAATTTGATTGATTGTGGTTTCTTGAAAGTTCAGAGCAAAAACATATCACATCTATAGAACATCTTGTTATTAGAAAGGCTATTATTTTTCATATCACTATTGTTGTCTATAATAAGCTGTCAGTTTTTATTTTCTTAAATATTGTGTTAAGATTTTTATATTGAGAATTAAAAACTTCTTTATTCATTATTTTTTATCTAGATTTTAGAAATAAGAAGAGTAGCTCTCTGAGAAATTAATTTATGTGAAATTCTCCATTTAGTAGACAAGTATTTCCTAAGATTTCCAAACACCACTTGTGCCTAACTCTTATATCAGCTACACCTTACCACACTGATAGAATAATCTTTCCACAGTACATTATGACATTTTAGATTTTTTATATTAAATAGACTAATATGGCTGATAAAAGTAGACTAATAGACCTAATAACACTTACACTTAAGAATAAATGTGTCTGCTATAAAATTTGGGACACCATTTGGGCTGCAAGGAAAAAAAACTAAAGCCACTGTTCTTTGAGAGAGGGCATGAATAAAGCAAGAGGGAAATATCACAGAATCTTAGATTTTTGCCAGATTCAGTGACTTTAAAAAAAATTAAATCCTAAAATAAATTCCAATATATAGTTCAAGAAATAATTTTTTAGCTTTTTTTAGTTTTTTTATTTAGTTAATTTTATCGGTACATTTAATGTATATAATATAGTGGCATTCGTTATTGAAAATTTGTACCTTTATATAATCAATCTTTAAAGTGTATAGAAGCACTTTTCTGAATACGTATTTTCTCAAGAATAGTACAAGGGATATTGATAACCTAATTTTTCAGTATAGTAAAAACATTCATAGATTTTTCCATTGCAAAATAAAAAATGTAGCAATAGTAATTGTTCTACTGGATGGATATAACAAATTCTTTTCCAGACTACTTGTTGCTGTCTGGTGACATGTACATATGCTATTGCCCACTCCTCTATTACTAGGAAAACAATAGCACAGTAAATCTAAATGCTCACCCCTTCTCCCATTCAGTCTCTTTAAAGGTACTTGCTATCCTGTTTCCTTAGGTTAAGTGTGATGAGAAACAGATCCAAGGGCTGTGAACTTTCCTGCAATGAAAGATGTCAGGTGAATAAGCTACGCTGTGATTAATGTACATTCATTTTGCTTTTGATAGCATTGAGTGTTGATTCAAGCTTTTGAAGTAATTAAAATCCTGACTTGGTGAGTTACTGCTATGTGCAGTTTGAACTACTGTGATCTCTGGAATATTTTATACCCATATGATTTAAAGAGACTTGGCTTGAAGTACATGATTTCTGCTCTTTTGCTGTCTCCTATTCTGAAGTATTGCTCATAGAGAACACCCTATTTGGGTTTAAGCATTAGGGTTTTCTACTCTGGAACTCCACATAAATACACAAGACAAGAATAAATGGGAAGTAACCAACACCTGAGAGAAGAAGCAACTGTAAGCATCACCACACAAATAAAAGGGATTATTTGATCCCTTACAGTGGACAGCAGAGCCCAGCCCAATGTGAGTGTAATCTCACTCACACCTGTCTGTGAAATCCCCTTTGCTCTTACTTCCCCCCTTTTTCTTCACCTTGGAATTCATAACTTCTTCACCTATATAACTTCAAGACATTGGAAACAAGGGAAAATGTGTCTTTTAGTAGAGATTTCATTCTGTTTTATGACCTTTAGTTTATGAGTTTTCTGTTCCTGCTACATTAGAAGCCTAACGGGAAAGTTAGCAACCCCTACTTGTTACTATTTGGCTTGTTATTATCTTATAGATGCATACACAACCTACATCGTCTCAAAAGAGATCACAGTACGGGGTTTCCTGCAATAAAAATAATCAAGTAAAATAAGATTAAATGATATCTGATCGTGAATTTATAACCTGTGGACTAAAGAAGTCTAAATGCGCAGCTTTCTCTTACACTTTAGTCTTAAGCACAAAAGGAGATAAAGAAGCCAGAGGTCTACCAAGGCAATTATAACATTTCTTCAAATTCTCTATACTTAAAATATATTTATTTGTACCAGAGCTATAAATTCTGTCCACTCACATCCCTCTTTTTCTTTGCTAATTTTGCTAACATTTATTTTGCTCATTCTTTGTTACGTGTATGAAATAAAATTAGTTAAGCAAAATTTATTGCTTTGTTTTTCGATTTTATTTTTCTTGACATAATAAATGTGTTTTTGATACAGTGTGATAAAAGATATATGTGTAAAGTGTGTAATTATCATAAATAGATAGCATACCCACATCCTTGTCATTTGTTTTAGAGCCCTCCAACTCCTATCTTCAAATTTTCCATAAGATTTGCAATGATTTATCGCAAAGTAGGCTACCCTGCCATACTGCGGAACATTACACTTCATCCCTCCTATGTAGCTATATTTTCGTATCCATTCTCTAACTTTCCAGTATTCTGATGCTATCTTTCCTACACTTTTATAATCACTCTTGCATCTTCTTTCAAATCAATATTTTGGCTTCCGTATATGAGTAAGAATGTCAAATATTTGTCTTTCTGTGTCTGATTTATTTTTCTGAAAATAATGTCCTGCAATTAGTGGTAAAACAAATTGTGGGTTTTTTTTTTCAGTATATACTTATAATTAAAACTCTGAAATATCTTAAGGCATAAAGCTAGATATTAAATCGAGCTACATTGTTCTGAAGCTTTTTTGACATGTTATTTATTTATAAGAAATGACTAAACCTGAGACGTAGAATTCAAACTATTTACATAATCAAGGCAATGAACATGTCCTCCAAAAAATGTCCTGATATGTTTTTGTAATACTTCCCTTACTCATCATGCTCTTGCCTCTCCCAAACTTAAGCAAAGATTTGCTTTCTATCATTCAAAGTTAGCTTGTATTTTCAAAAATTTTATGTGAATGTACCTAGTTCGCCATATGTATATCCATTTTGTTGATCTTAAATAACTAGTTTATGGTTTCACTGATAATTTCCTGTTTCTGGGACACAATAACTAATACCCATAACTTAAAGAAAGAGGAATTTCGCTTGGCTCCCAGTTTCAGAGGGTTTGATCCATGAGCCATACTGTCTCCAAGGCAGAAACATCATGGTGGACGGGCATGACAGAGTAAAGTTTAGTTCATGATAGCCAGTAACTAGAGCTCAGGAGGATATGCCAGAGAAGGATACGCCCTGCCGCTAATGACCCACCACAAGCTGGGCTCCACCTCCTAGCATCACATTGCGCTATATCAATCCACTCATGAATACAGCACCCCAATGTTCCAACACCATCCACAGGAGTCTTTTCATCAAGTCAATTTGACAATAAAGCTTAGCTATCGCATTTTCTATCATTTTCCTGTGCTTTTTTCTATTTTTATCTCCACTGTATCCCATTGTATATTCATTTTAGATTTATGTTTTGTCTGAATTTGTGATTTCCTAGCAAGTAAAGTGAATTCATTGGTATGGGGTTTTTTCTTTAATATAGGCCATAATTGCTATACATTTCTTAGTAAGTACTCTTTTAAAAGCTGCTCAAAGTTCAATGTAATGTGTTCAGCTTTATTCATCTCAGTATATTTCATTGTCTCATTGATTAATTAAAATATGTTATTCAGTTTCTAAATTTTGATAATTCTCCCGGTATCTATTTATTATTATTTTATTATTTAACTCCATGGAGTCAGAGAACATACTTTGCATTTTTGGAGTGTTTTAAATTGATTCAGACATGGTTTTTAGCTCACAATATGTATTATTTTAAAATGATGCAGATAAGTTTTAAAAATCATATTCCGCTGTTCTGTGCAGTGTTTTAAAAATATAAATTAAGTATGTTGGATTGATAATAATTTACTTCATAGTTTCTGACTTTGTGTGTGCTAATAATTATTTATATATTTTTAGATTTCTCTATTGTTCCTTTTAGTTTAATTTTTGTCTCATTTTTATAGTTCTATTTAGAATTATTCAGCCTCTTGACTACTTGCCTCTTTATGAAATGGCTCTTTTTATATCTGCTATTATTACTTGCTTTGATAGTCACTGTATCAGAAAACTACTCTTTCTTCTTTTACAGTCAACACTAGCTCAAAATGTGTGTGCTCCTTCCCCACACAAGCAGCGGTTCTGTAGCTGAAGGCAACTTGTTGTCCTATAACTAATTAAAATTTGCTACCATCTCTAGAGTTAGAATCAGATGCTATAGGCTCAAGGCTCAGTACCACAATTCCATCCCCCAACTCAGATGTCAGTCAGAAGCCCAGGCCTCTGGAACTTCTCAGGACTGCCTGTAAATTAGAAGTTCTCATCACCTTCTCCTTGGATCTAGTCATCTGCCAGAGCAGTTCACCAAACTCAAAAAAGCACATTCCTTACATTTACTGGTTTATTATAAATGAATATACCAAAGTGATAGAATGAACAGACAGGGGAAGCGATGCATACAGTAGGGAGGGTAGGGAAACACAGCTCCCACGCCTTGCGGGGGTACCAAGGACCAAATACTTCCATAGATACTGAAACCTGGATTATCTCCAAGTGCCTGTAGCTTAGGGGTTTGTGTGTTGATTTCATCACATCGACATGATCAATTATTAACTCAATCTCCAGCTCATTTTCTTTTCCCAGAAGATGGGTGGAGGGACCACAGGTTCTAATCTTCTAATGTTTTAAGTCTTTTTGGAGATCAACCTCCGGAACAGTCCATTACGAGTCCCCTCATTAGAACAAACGATACTCACTCTTCATGAACTTCCAAGAGATCTCAGAACTTTGAAGTAGGAACTGGAGGGAAAGATCAATTGTTAGAACAAAGTAAGTCTCTTACTATCTGTGTATGGGCTTTAGAAGCATTGTGTCTGAAAGTCTCAGTACTTTGTCTCAGTACTCAGCAGACGATGAATAAGTACCCCTCTGAAAATGTCTGCAATGCTTTCTGTGTAGCTTTTCTCTCTAAAATGCTCTACCTTGTAAGTTCACGCTATCTTCACCTTCTTGACTCAAAATTCTGACTTCACAACTTAGGTCACTGCTAAACTCTGTGTGTGTGTGTGTGTGTGTGTGTGTGTGTGTGTGTGTGTGTGTGTCTGTGTGTCACTGTGCCATGAACTGAAAATACTTTGTAGACCTTCCTCTGGCATAAAAATTGGATATGCCTTGCTAAATTTGCTTCTATTGCACACGATTTTCTTCTTTTTGTTATTGTGACTTGTCTAAAAACTATTGTCTCATAATTTTATCTTTTTCATTTATTTTGGATAGGAAGGTGAATCTGTTCTCTGTTGCCCAATCTTGACCGAATATGTAAAATATAATAATTTTTAAAATTGGAAACATATTTTGAGAAATAATTTAAAAGGAAATTCATGTTAAAGTTTCATTCTTTATCAATTTGTTAAAATATTAGACCCTCATTCCAAGAGAGGCTAAAGTATAAGTTTCTAATCCCCAGTTTCTGTCTCGCACTGTGTGGGTTGTCATGGAAACAATCATAAGGAACAGTTCTAAACTGTAAAGTATGCTTACTACTCCCAAGCAGGTTCCAGCATCTATACAAAAACATAAAAAGTTACTAGTCACTGAAAAGTCTGTACAAACAAGTACTAATTTATGAATCGTAACTTACATATGGATGAGCAGTACAATTGGATATTAGTACTGCCTCAAAAACTACACCTTTCAAAAGGTATAGTTGGAATTAAAGAAATCATAAATATTTAAATCATGTTTGTATGCCCCAAATTTACATGTTGAAATAATGACTCTGGGTATATATTAGGAGATGGAGTCTTCAGAAGGTCATAAGGAGAACCCTTAGGAATATATTAGGGTCATTATGAGATGAGAAAGGACAGAAATGATTTTTCTTTAGAACATAGGAGAGTGCAAAAAGACAGCAATTGGAGACTAGAAAGTGTGCCCTCGGAAGATGTTGGTCTCTTGCACAGGTAACCTGGACCTCACAGCTTCTAGAACTGTGAGGACGAAATTTGTTGTTTAAGCTACCCAGTCTACGGGATTGTGTCACAACAACCAAACAACTTATAGCACATGATTAACCGATTGTCAATGCTGTTTCTGCCTTCTAGAAGAAAACTAATAGCTATGGTTATAACAATTGACCACAAGCTGAAAGAAAATTGTTGGTAAAACTGAAATCCAGATTTAATTTACACTTAATCCAATATGGATTTTTTAAAATTGTATAAAACCGGGCTGGGGATTTAGCTTAGTGGTGCTACTGCCTGCCTTGCAAGTGCAAGGACCCGAGTTCGGTACCAAAAAATAAAAATTATATATAACTCTCCTGATACCCTGCAGTAGATGAATGAGCTACCTAGCAATCCATTTCTCTTTTTTTTATAAACTCCAAGTAATTGCTCATTTATTAATTTTAGTTTTTTTAGAAATTATCAATATAATATAAATAATTTTTAAAAGCTGTAAGTGTGGTAAATTCCCTATGGACATTAAAGTTTATATCTTTGGGGGGATTCCTGTTCCCCTAAAGCTCAATAATTCTAGAAGCTCTCATTCTCCTCTCTGTTCGTCTTCCTTCTCAACCCTTCCTTTCTGCTGGTACACAGGAAGCAGTCTTCTATGAGCTTTAGTTTTTCCTCACATATTACAGCAACGTAACTGCTTTGACAAACACTCAATGTTATGCGCTTTCTTAAAAAAAAAAAATGTGTTTCTGATTACTTTCCATTGCTTCAAGTCTTATCCCTTTAACTTCGTAGAACCGAAGCCTACCAGATAAGAAATTTCTGTCTAGCTCTCTTTCTCTCCTCTTTTTCTTTTTGCTCTTCTTCCCCCTTTCACTCTTCTTTCCTTTTCTTTTTCTCCTTTATCATCTCTTCTCTTCCTTCTTCTCTCTCTACTTTTCTCTTTCCTCCTCTAGCTCTCTCTCACACACTGGGGTTCTTTCCTATATCCCAATTAAATTTCAATTAATATACAAAAATAAATCCTATTTTCTTAAACTTTTGTCTGTTTGTTCTAATATGTAACATAATTTATAACAAGTGAACATTTTTACAAAGAGATCAATTTAGTCTCTATTATATTTCACAATTACATTTTTCACTCACAGGTTTTAGCATGTTTGAGTTACAGGTCACCAGTATAAATAAAACAGCTAGATATTTTATTATTAAACACTGTGGAGGAAGAATGTGGCTCATGGTTTGGAGAAAAACTACCACGTGTATACCCCTGTTGAGAGCCATTATTATTTACAAGTGCAGAGCAATCTGAAAATGTCATTACGGACGGAATGTACCCTTGGTTGCTACAACAGAGTCAAAACCTTGACTTTTTTTTCTCCTTCACCTTGAAGTCAATCAGTCCAATCTGCTATTCCCAGACTACAGGAAGCATCACAAATGCGATTAAAAATGATTTTGTTGCATGTCTGACAGAATAGTTCCTATGGAGAAGGCAAGCACAGTCAAAAAGAAAAGCATTTGAGACACGTTATACTAGTGGGACGTACATTTACAAAGAAGACTCTTGAATCATTTTTAGGATTGTGAACAAACTTGAAATCGGAATTACTGTGAACTGAAAATGCTCTTGAAGCACAGTGGTGATGGCAACTTGGGCTAACAGCTGAGAAGCTCACATGTTGATCAAATTCTCATGACTCTTCTGACAGTAATTGTGTTACTAAACCGGTCCTCTCCCAAGGAAAAATATCTTGGAATATTTCCATAAATAAAGAAGCTGGAATTAGCATCCAGTGTCATACACACATATTTATACTAAACTTTGGAACTGTATGTTGTTCATCCAATCTAAATTATTATTGTTAAATTTTGCTCATGATGGGAATCTTCCTAGAACTAAAAATCTCACACTTGATTTTAAACTTCAGAGCATTAAATCAAATCCAGGATTTAGTATATTTTTAGATCCTCAGGAAAAGAGGCTCAACTGACCAAGACCCAGCCAAGCCCTAAGGGAGGTATAAATTTATAATGTTAAAAAAATCTGTTCATATTAGTAAATAATGGATAGGGGTGTCAAAAATTTTTAAAGATTTTTCTGTTGTTGTTGTTTTCGTTTTTTGAGACAGGGTCTTACTAAGTAGTTGAGACTGACCTGGAACTCACTATGTAGCCCAGGCTGGTCTCGAACTCACAGCAATCCTCCTGCCTCAGCCTCCCAAGTGCTGGGATTACAGGAGTGTGCCACGACGCCCGGCAAAAATTTTTAAAGATTTTTAAAGTGAAAAACGTTTGAAAGTATAAAATTGGTAAAAGATTATAATACTGCATTATAGCACTATATCCTATCACAAGGATAAAATTTTTCGTGGAGAAACTATTAGTCTTTATGCTCATGAAAAGTATTAATATAATATAATATATATTAAATTTTTTAAATTTAACTTATTGGTATGTTCTAGGTATATACTACAGTCACATTCATTACTGGGATCTTGGACCTTTACATTCCAGGTCTTGGTTCTCATTTTTTCCCCTTGTCCCCACCCTCTTTTCACCCTCCCTTCCTCTCCCCCCATTCAAACACTTTATTTCCATTTTTGCATTTTCTTATTTTTTTCTTCCTTTTCCCTTATTCCCCCTTCCCTATCCTTCTCACTGTCCCTACACCTTTGGTCCTTTTCTTCCTATTTGCTAATTGTCCCATTAGGATCTTGAGTACTATTTTAGTTTTTCACACCAGAGATACTATTCAGTATTTGCATATGTGTGCCTTATTTATTTCAATTAGAAGTATATCCTCAAAATGTACCCATTTAACTATGAATGAATCTACTTTCTCATTCTTTATGGCTGAGTAGTATTCCATTTTATAGAAGAACCACATCTTCTTTATCCAGTTTCCAATTGATGGGCAGATGGGCTGTTTCCAAGTTAAATGGCCAAAAACTGAAAACCTTCATGTTAAAATCAGGAACAAGACAAGGATGCCCACTATTACCACTTCCCTTTGATATAGTTCTGGAAACATTAGCCATAGCAATTAGACAAGAGAAAGAAATTAAAGCAATAAAGATAGGAAAGGAAGAAGTTAAACTGTCATTATTTGCTGATGATATGATACTCTACATTGAAGATCCAAAAAACTCCACCAAAAGACTTTTTGACTTAATTGACACTTTTGTCAGAGTAGCTGGATACAAGGTCAACACCCCAAAATCAATAGCCTTCTTTTACACAATTAACAGACTCACTATAATGTATATTATTGATATATAATAATATATTAATATTATATAATGATATATAATAATAAAAAGTAATCTAAGTATGTAAATGACCTACCTAGCAATTAGAATTAGATATCAACACAAATTTTACTCTTCTAAGTGATTCAATTCGTTCTTTCCTCAAGCATTTAATTCTTATGACAAGATTTTAAAATGACTAGGTTTAGGTAGAGTCACAACAATACCAACTGTATAGAGGAAGCTTGTATCTTAATTTCTCAATTGCAAGGAAAGTATATTTCACAATATATCTTGTTCCATTTATTTATTTTTCCAGAGAAATATATCTATCTATCTTTGCTTTAAGTTCTTCTCCAGGAGTATATTTTATCAATCTTTACCAATAATTTTATTTACGACATCATAGGCAAAAGGAAACTTCCCCCTAACCCTCTGAAGGGTGGCTGAAATAAACTGACATGGAAAAGTTAGGAGAAAAGGCATACAAATGCATTAACGCACAAAAGGAAAAATGTCAGGAAGAATACACATAGCTGGGTGATTTCTTACTGGTCCAATATGATTCAGAAATGTATACAACCTTCTGTACAGAGAGAGGAGAAAATGGACAATGTAAATAATTTTTAAAGGGATAGTAAATGATTTTTAGGAGCACTTAATGGGCTTGCAGAATAATGGTCTAGTACAAAATAATAAATGACTTTTAAGGGAACTCAATGGGCTGGAAGATCATGTAATGGCTTAGGACAAAGTCCATTGGATCTGCCAAAAAATGGATTGCAAATAGTTCTCCATGGAGCTAAAATAGGGAACAATGGTGTGTATCAGGTCATCCAGGTACATGGACAGCTTTCAATATTTCTTCTTGAGATATGAATTAAGTCATTTCTGGTAATGAAATTTCATTAAACAGATTGAAGGCAATTAGATTTCTCTTTTAGAAGATCTAGTCAAGTAAACTGGGAAACTTTGCAAAACGTTTCCAGTGCTGGAGAGGAGAAAAAATAGAAAATCCTTCAATTTATTATTACATGATAACTAACTTTAAAAACTCAGTTGTACACAAAGCTTTCTTGAGCTTCTCTAGGTAAAAAAGGAGAAAAGTAGCACTGTCATGCAAAGAGCAGCTCTACGTGCTGGTTTCCATGATGTACTTCATAACTAAGACCTAGAGTGGCCAAAAAAGGTAGGTAAAATATTTCCCATCAAAATGAAAATGATTCAGACTTTTCAGGACCCTCGAATGGATTATATTTTTGAGTATCACAGATTATCAAAAATCACATCATATTATAAATCATGCCTTTCAAAAGACTTCTTTCCCCCAAAGTGACAAAAATTGCTTTTCAAGGAGGAAAAAGTCTTACTTTTTTATGTGCTACGTATTTATTTAGTTTTTCTGCTTAATATTAGTTCCTTATAAATAGACTATAATTCAGTCTTATGTTTTTATCCAGTTTAGTCTTGTGTTTTATGTCATATAAGTGGAATGCTTAGAGTATTTACATCTAGTACATTGGCTTTAAAACACTTACATTTTGCTATTGCTATGTATGTAGTTTATCATTTTGTATCTCATTTTCTCCTTTTTCTGTGTTGGTTCTTTCTAAGATTCCATTTTACTTTCACAATATTTTTCTTATTTGTTTTTAGGAATTTAATTAGAAACCGTGTTGGATAAGTTTTTTGTTTGCTTGCTCATTTTAGTCTACTTAAGTCTCTTTGAACTTTTTAGAAATTATTATTGTTATTTTAATCTAATTTCATTTGTATGAATTTCAGAATTTTTTTAAATCTGGTGCTGGGGATCAAACTAGGGACCTTGAAGTTGCAAGGCAGGTGTGTCAAAATGTATTTTTAAAGCACATAAATTACTTCTGTGTATATACATACAAATATATGTTTTTACTGCTCAATTCCCACAGTTATTACTATAGGTCTGTTAACCTACTCTATATTGGCTCAGAAATTCTACTATTGCCTTTTAAAATCTTTTGTACTTTCTTATACCACTTTCTATCCGCATCTCTTCAAACTGATCCGCACTCCTTCATCTGGTGTACTGCACACAGTTCATGTGTGAGTGATGTTGCGTTTTCACATCTCTAGAAATTCATTTGTGGCTGTGGGTTTAAAGTTTTGTATTTCTTCTAATCATCTCTCCTACCTCCTTCTCCTCCTCTTCCTCATGTTTCCTCCCCCTCCTTCTCCTTTTTTCCCTCCTCTTTCTCCCCCATCTCTTTCTCCTTCTCCTTCCTGTGCTATAGACTGAACCAGACCCTCTACCACTGAGCTACATCCTCAGCCCTGATTTTCACTCTTTATGTTCAGCTCAGTCTGTAAGTATGCGATCATGACAATTACAGCCATTTTAACACATTGTCTACTTGATCGATTAGTTTCTGAAAATGTTTATTGATTGACATTTTCCTCTGGTTCGTGGGATACTGGCACTGTAAATTTTATGCTGTTGGCTCTGTTGAATTTTCTTTGTTTCTCTTTAAGAAACTTAAATTGCTTTACTATACTACTATATGAAGTTACTCATACTCCCACAAGTTCTGGGATTGAAATTTAAGTGTGGGAACTCTGATCTAGTGTAACCTTTACTGTGGATAATCAGGCCCTGGGAAGGTGTGAACTCCCTATGATCTTTACTGAATTCTTTCACTGATCAAAAAAGACTGTTCAGAAGGATCAGAATTTAAAAGTCTTATTATCTCTGTAAACTGGGAATCACTGAGGACTGATATTCCTGTGGTCTGCATCACAGTTCTTTCTTGTTTGCCCGCACATTTTACTTTTCATCAGAACATAAAGGGAATCTTACTGGTTTCTGAAAGGCTCCCTGAGCTCTGTTCTCTACCTCGCCAGTTCAGCAAGACCTCTGTGCTTTATTTGAGATTATCCTCCCATCTCTCTGTCTGCAGTGTCTCTTTCTGCAGTTCATCTAGGACCTTACGTAACTCTTCTCCTTCTACCCTGCTATTTCTGAGAACACTCTTCTGTGATACCGGACTGAAAATAATTGTTCCATATCTTTTAGTTAGTTTTTCAGTCACTTACCACATAAATCTCAACGTGCTCCTCTCATTCCATTATGGCTGCCAAAGGGAATTCTTTGAATTGGTAGATAGAATGCAGAGTACTTTCCAATATTGTCTTATTTAATTTGTAAAGGAAATTGAGTTTTTATTTCTTTTTGCAAATATGTGTTTATATATCACCTACTCTTGTTTTCTTTTAACTGACAGCATGCTATGCTGCTGATACTGGCAGGAAAAAAATAAAGGGTCAGAGATTTAGCTCAGTGATTCTGCCACCTGCCTTGTAAGCATAAGGTCCTGAGTTCAATCCCCAGTAGCAAAAAAAAAAAAAAAAGTTAAATTACTCTCAGGGTATTCCTTAGAATGTTTTTTAGTATATTCTAGCCTTTCAATTACCTTTATTCTCTATAGCTGATTATTGTATTTATTTATCATATATGCATATATATATATGTATTCATGAGATACTGCCCATAGGAATTTGAAGCCAGAAGTTCTTTTCTGGGTAGCAAAGAAATTTTCCACAAATTTTCTAGATTATCCATCCCT
This sequence comes from Fukomys damarensis, assembly GCF_012274545.1. Lineage (NCBI taxonomy): Eukaryota > Metazoa > Chordata > Mammalia > Rodentia > Bathyergidae > Fukomys > Fukomys damarensis. Next base: position 24,109,891 of record NW_022900933.1, on the reverse strand, counting down.
TCCTCTATTCAAATTGCCATAATGGAAACTATCCTTCTTCTAGTGGTTTCATTCTTTTTTCATTACATAAGATATATTTTCTTTAATACATATTGTTGTTATTTTAACTGGGAGGAAAGAAAATTGACCACATTTGCTCAGTATGTTATCTTGAACTTGATGCCTACACTTTCATTTTTAAACTAGAGTATTTAAATAATTGGCATGTCTGTTTGATGTACATAAAATATAGTGGGCAAAATCTTGCAGAAAATCCCATTATGAACAATATATACTGAATTCAATTTAACATGTGTCTCTTATTCATAACCTTTATCTCATTGCCAGTGTATTATGCAAATGATTATAACACTTTAACTAAAGAATTGATTATCCTTTTGATGAATGTTCATGCAGAACATAACAATTATGCATTTACACTTCCCATACATAATTTACACTTGTCTAAGAAAAATTCCTGGGATTTGGCTGTGTCTTATATTGTACTGATAATATATTGCACTATTTTATGCAGCAGTCAGTCTCATATTTCACTATATAATTAATATAATAATTCTAATTATATCCATCATGTTCTCCATAGCTTTTAAATGATTTCACATGTAAAGTAAATATTTCTGATCACTACTATTATTCAATTTTAATTTTACATTTATTTATTAAAGAATCATCTAAAATACATTTGATTTTTTAATGTTTTTCAGTTTATAATGAATGATTGTTAAACATTTCATGCACATCTCCTATTCTTTCAAAAAGCAATAAAGTTACATGTAATGCCAGAAGAAATAAATTTTCTTTAAATAAAAGTATCAATAAGAAATATTCCTATTCTTCTTACAATACAATTCAGTAAAATAAAACAATGAAACACCTCCTAGATTGCTAATTATAATACTGCTTATTTCAAACATTTTATAAAATTACTACTTTATAACAGTGATCCAACAACTACTTTTAAAGATGTTCCACTAACAGGTCTTATATCTTATCACTTATAACTTGCCCTATAATTTGAGCCATATAACTTGTACCTTAGAAAGTTTCTTGGAGAGCATGTTGCCTATTTACTTACAATGATGAAGCTGGGCTAAAATTAATATTTAAAGTCAATATACATTTTTACCCACAGTGCAAAATGTGTTTTTTTTCCTGCAGCCTCTCCACTGTATGGCGATTCCTCAAAAAATTAAAATGAGAAATTCCATTTGACCCAGCTGTGTTGTAGATATCTTCCCCAAAGTGTTAAAAACATAACATCACAGTGATACATGCACTCCCATTTTCACAGCAGCCTGATTCACAAGAGCTAAATCTTGGAAGTGGCCCATATGTCCATAGTAGATAAAAGAACAAAGAAAGTGGGCTATGTACACACCATGGAGTACTAAAGTTCTCTAAAAAAGAATAGACTTGAGTTATTTTTGGAAAATTAATTTTGGAAAATTTGAGCCCACAGTGTTAAGTGAAATAAATCAGACACAAGCTTTAATATCACATTGTTTCTCTCATATGTCAAAACGAGAGAAAAATTAAAGAGCAAAACAACAGATAGATGACAGGAAGTAGGGTGATAGATTGTTCCTAGGGGAAGGGAATCAAGAGATGGTGGGAGGAGGAGAGAGGGAAAATATAAGGCATGGAAAAGAGGAATAAAATTATACTATGTATGTGTACCAACTCCACACAAATAATGTAAACATTAAGCACTGGAAACATTTTTAAAAAGATAAGAGATTAAACAAATATAAGGATGGCAAGGGAGAAAGGAAAAGGGAATAAAAGAAGTAATTAAGATGTACTATGTATATGTACAAACTCCTCACAAGAGAAGCAAATATTATGCACTATGCACCTGTACTAATAAAATAAAACAATAAAAAGGTCAATTTGATTCCAGTACATGTACCATAGCACCTTCTCATTAAAATAAGCATACGTTTCAATGGTCATTAATATTAGCATTAAGTTTTCCTACAGTTCTTGGTAGAAACAATGCTTATATTTGTTAACTGCTGATTTCTTTTTGATCTTCAACTTTTGATGCAGTCCAAATATGTTATTTTACCAATCATTTGCTAAAATGTTTAAGAATTCTAAAATGATTGAGGCATAGGCATAGAAAATGATATAATTGCTCTTTGGAAAGTTCTTAATAAGGATGCATTTTTACTTTGCACATACATCCAGAAACAGTCTTTTTGATATTTTAAATGAAAACATCCACATGTTCTAATCATATTCTTATAGACTTTTTGCCCACTCTCAATAATGTGAATGGCTATTCAACTTTGTTAGAGGATAGTATTTTTGCTTCTTCAGGCCAAGTCTTTGAAATCATCCAGTAGCTAATACTTCCTGTCGAATCTGGGTAATAATATTGTCCTTTAATCTACTGAGGTGTCTTTCTCAGAATCCATTAAGTGCTGCACATTCAAAGTCACAAGCACACATCCAGAGTTCAGACTTAGAGAGTGAGTACTCCCCGCTCAGACATACTCTGCAATGGCCCTTCTCCAGAGCAGGTAGTCTTGTGACGGGCCAGCTACAATGGGAGCACATCCTCTGAGTATAAAACTCCCATATGTGTGTCATGTTAATGAAATTTATGATGCTATTATGCTAAATCCTGTGAGATCTGGAAATTTGTGTTCTATCAACCAGAAATCAGTAATAGTGTAAAAGTAGTCAAGGTGATGGGAGGAGATGGTTTGATTGACGTCAAGTCTACTCTGAGAATTCACTTCAAGGAAGCTCTGTTGGGATCAACTACCAGCAGGCATGGTTTAAATTTCTAGTTTAATACTTGTTTCTTTTATTCATTTAAGAACATTAGTGAGTTGTGGAAATAAACTATAAGCTAAAACAGATCTGTACTATTGCTAAACAACTTTAAAATTTATATCACATTATTTCTATTGAGTGATGATTTTTACCACTATCTACCATTTTTCTAGCCATTATTCTTACCTCACTGAGCCAAATATGTACTCAAGATATTAGTTACAGATCAGAATACTATCTCAGAACTTATTTTTTAAGAAAGTTAATTCACTGTAAAGATATTACTTAGCAGAAAAAAAGTCCCTTCATTATAGTAGTTAATAAAATACATGTAAGCCAAAAACTTGAGTTATTTTCCAAACTAAGCATTGAAATTAGTGCTTAGAATTCATAAAAGGAATGGCTTCCATTTTTCCTAATCAAACACTGGGCACCTTTCACACCATTTACAATACTCAGGGGTTAAAGTTTAGCTGCAGATAGAGTACTCCGAAGCAAATGGGCCTCAGGCAAAAGATTAAAAAGTCTATTCAATCATAAATCCCCAGGCTGCCCAGCCACATTATTTTGAGTATTCCTTTCTAGTATCAGAAGTTTATCATTATTAAAGATAGTATTTCTGGATGTGAGATATTTACATTAAACTTTAAAAGCATCGTGGGTGAATTCCACTATTACCAGCATTAGGAATATTATGACTATTCGGTCTGTTGCTACTGTTACAAGTGCAGATTGTGAGCCTAATTTCAGGTATAAAAAATTATTCACTACTCGTTTTTTCTAAATGTTTACTTGCCTTTGACTATGACAGACTTACAGTGACTGATGTCTGGAGTGACTGATACTTAGGACAAGTTTGTTTGTTTGTTTGTTTTTTGAACAGGGGATCAAACTCTGATCTTTGTGCTTCTGATGCAGGTGACAAAACCACTGAGGTAAATCCCTGCCCATCAAACTTTTCATCTTTTTGTTACAGTGGTACTTTGAAAAAAATTGTTATTTTTCTCCAGTGTCTATGTAGCTGTGTGTTCTCACTTCTGGATGATGCTTTGTCTTCTTTTAACATTTGCCACCTTGAGTAATGTATAAAGAAATTATGAATCTATAGCTAGAATCTGAGACTTTCCTTTCACCCCACAGCTTTTTCAACCCCAGTTTTACAGATCAGGGGCTCAAATAACAACATAGCATAAATTAGGTACTACAAAATTTTAACAAACGGATTGTGTCTCAAGGTAAACCTCACAATATTTTGTCAGAGAGCTAAGTATATGTGCAATAAGATGTCTCCTAAAATATTATGATTATTTTATATATGATATATGATATACCATATCATATATCTCTTACTGGACCACCAATTCATGATCCTAGAAAAACAGGAAAGAAATGTATTCTCTATAGGTTTGTTTATTATTTTTAAATTTGGGCCTTAATTATATTTACATTCATAGATGATGATCCAGGAAAATTGCCATATGATTTGGAATGTTACTGTTTTTTGACAAGTGTATAATCAGAACTGCCTTACTTTAGGCCAATAATTCCTGAAAGATGTAAAGAATAAGGGATATTTATAAAACAATATAAAACCAATTGTAAATAAGGAAATATAAAGTAGGAAAAGAATTTCCATTTAAGTTTATATTCTGTTGTGATTTTTTTTTTTTTTACGAAGTAGTCATGCAATGCCATCAACAAAATTTTCTAGCAGTGCCTGTAATATACTTCTAATTGCTACAATGTTTAGTCAAAAGTTTCTGGGACTACTGAATCATTTATATAAAACACAAGATTATTCGTCTTTACTGAGAATAAAATAGGCCTATAGAGGCAAGCGGCGGAACCATTGAGCCAAATCCCTGGAAAGGAAATAAGGGAAAAGAAAAAACATGAGAAAAGGAAAAAATAGGCCTATAGAATAGCGTCAAGTTGAGCTAGGTAAAGGTTAGACTTGGGCCCATATTAAACTCAGCCTACATGCTGTTCCATCTCAGGAGTGTGCGCACATCATTTTCATCTTACTGAACTGGAATAACCCCACATACCTGCTAAATCTGTAAGGATTCAGTACGTTAATAAGTGCATTGCACTTAGCATCAGCCTCTGGATAAATTATAGCTACTATTATGTTACCATAATCTCCACTTAAGTTGTAGAATGATTCCAATATATGAGACAGGTTACAGAATAATGGGATGTACTTCTAGGCCTGTGGCTCTTTGGGGCTCATAAATTTCCATTATGATATGCTTGTGAAAGTTTTGAGAATAGATTTTCTGAAGACACAAATGAGATTAGAAAAACTTTTTTAAAAAAATCATGATCAAATATTTGGTCAAAGTGTACCAAAAATCAAAGACTATGAAATCAGACTGATCAAAAAGCCTACTTGTAATGGTCATAATACTGGAAGATTATCATCCATGTTATTTTGTATAATATCTGTATATTTTAGTCACTTCCTAAATGCAGGAATAAATACCCAACACTCACAACTTAAAGGAAAAGAACTTTATTTTCACTCACAATTTCAGTAGGTTTTGCTATGGTCAGCTGGCTTCAGGGCAGAAATAGTGTGGCAGAACAGCGTGGTGAAGGAAATTTGTTCACTTCCTGGCTATCCGAAAGCTCAGAGAGAAGGGAGAATGGATAGGGAGAATCCGCCCTTCCAGTAACTCCATAACGATTGGTTCCTTCCAAATAGTCCCACCTCTGAACAATAAGACTCAGGAGGACACCTTAGATTTAAACCATGACAAAGTATGTTTATTATTTTAGGTTCAAATTACTTTTATATCAGTATATTAAAAATATTTAACATTGATGGAGACTCCGTCTGCCTTTAGTTAAACTAAATTGTATTTGTTGTGTTTTCCTTTGAATATTGGAGAGGCAAAGACAAAAATGTTAAGGTTTACTCCTAATAGTGTCACATCCTGATGAGAAATCTGTTAGTAGTGGCCGGTTCTATATCTGTGATTATATGTGTTAGGAATATAAGAATGTTGATAGTGCATACTTTATTTTAATGCTTAATATTGCTTATACAAGAAAAGATAATTTTGATAATACATAAATTTTGGTTTTTGCAATTTATTTCTTTTGTTTTCTCCTTGACATCTGACCTGCTTTCTCAGTTTCTCCTGAAAAGCATGTTGTGTTTGGTGAACACCTCTGTCCAGTGGATACATCCTCAGAAAATAATTTGTATACATTTTTGGGTGAACCATTCCATATTTTCAGTCTCTTTTCTGATTGTTTGCTTCGCTTGTTTGCTTTACCCACAATCATCCTATGAAAATGACATTTCCCAAGTAGGGGCACCTTTAACCCCCAAGCACTGTGCACTTTTCAGCTTGGGGAAGTGTAGCCACTTTTCCAACTACTGATTTTAAGCCCCAGTTGCTCATCTTCATTCAACAACGAAGTCCTCCTGTTTTGATGCTCCATCTTCTCCAGTCTGCCGCTCACTGAGGCCTGAGTCAGTCCCTAGTACAAAGCTGAAACGACCTCTCAACACGTGGTGACCCTAGTTCTTCTATTCGGACATTGGGAGTATTTATTCCTTCAGTATAGGAATTTCAGGAACAGGAATCCTGTACACAGCAGGGAATCACAATTAAGTGGCAGGAATGGGGAAGAAAGGATATCCTAATTACTAGATAACTTGGTGTTCAACTTTACCTAAATCAGAATTATTAGGGTGGTAACAGAGATAAATCTAAGATGATTAGTATTGATATTGAATACATCAGTTTAACCAGGGGTGAAAATACTTTAGAAGAAACCACTGAAGCATCAGAAACCACAAGTCCAGAAATGTCCGCTTCTGAGTTCTCAGAACACTCCACATGAATCTTGGTAATCTGGTCTCTAATAACAACCGACCACCCAAAGTCAGAAGATGTGGCTGTAATTCATTTTCAGAGTGAGTCGTCTTTATTTGGGGAACAGTGCTCTGCCTTCTCTATAGAGTCTCAAGCAGAGGATTACAATCATGTGCGCTGTCAGAGGTCTCTGCTACTACATGAGTGATTGTTATGCTACACACTCCACTCTCCGCCTCAAATCACCAGAAAGGAAGAAAATGGAAAAGCTTCAAAGCAAACTTAACAAAATAGCTTTGAGGTTTAAGGAGGGGAAAGTGTTAAAGGACGGTCTACAGGAAATGAGTTAGCTAAGCCTTTTCAATTGTCAAGCATTCCTCAGATACATTTAATCACCTAAAATATATATAATCCTATAAAGACTTACTGAGTGAGTGTCTCTCTTGAAAATTCCAAAATCTTTCTTAAAGCAGGTATTGATCTTTAATACCTGTATCCTGATAGCTTCTAAGGATATTTGGCTTTTAAGAAAGAAACCTGTACATTGTTACAAGGACATCAAAAGAATGACATTAGAGAAGTGTGAGGCATAAAAGCCTCTATCATTAAGGGAAAGTCTATCTCCTGAAATGCACTGTGTGTGAAATTGAGAGCATGATTAAAAAACGCTTGGTGTACAGATGGAATGTGCTTGCTCTGTGTCTCTCGGCTAACAATTTAACATGCAAAATGATAACATACATAAAAACTAAAATATTAGAAAGATGATGGATTGGAACATGTTTGTTTTTGTGTTTGCATCTTAGCTGACTGAATGGAGAATTAGTTTTAGAAGTGACCTTGAGTGGCACGTAAAGAGATAGAATTCCTGCGTGTGAAATGTCATAAAGAAGAGACCAGCAAAGTCCACATATGGAAAAGGCAAAGATAATCCGAGTTATTGATGGCTTCACCATCAATCTGGGTTAGACTGATAGAAATATCCCAGGTTTCTAGGTCACTTAAAAATAGCAGGTGTATTCTGCAGGTTTGGGGAACAGTCATTTGTTTGACACTGTATGAATATTTGTCTGAAGATGTTTCAGGCACAGACATGTAAACTATAGAATCCCGTGTTGATGGAAATGTGTGACAAGTCCCTTGTCCCTGAGTGGGGAGATGCTGGAAGAGCACTGGACAAACTGCTGAGCAGAAAGATCAAGTCAGTGTTTATGTTGAATGTTGGGGGATTGGGGAGTGTGAGGGGGACAGGGGACTCAGAGGAGGATTAGCAGCCCCGGGGAGGTGGAGACAGAAAAGAGACTTCAGATGTCGCTTCACCTGCTTCCCCAATGATAACAGGCTGGGACTCAAAGGAGAAAGCAACATCAAGCTAATTTCGATGGAGCATAATAACTGTACTTTTATACTTAAATCGGATATTTTAACATGTTTTCACTCAGTAAAATAAAATCAATTAGGAAAAATATTTGATCAAGGAAGTCCTTGGGGCAAGGCTATCTGATTAGAGGTAGCAAAAATGTTGATATATATGTTTTTGGTACTGGGGATCAAACTTGGGTCCTTGAGTTTGTGAGGCAAGTACCTGAACCACTAAGCTAAATCTCTGGCCCTGTTGCACTACTTAAGAAACGAAAATACAATGTTTTAAATAAAATTTGAATTTTATCAAATAAATGTCATGACAATTTTGCCCCACCGACATACTTTAATCATAGAATTATTGGTTACCTATTGAATTCTAATTGAATATCTGGCAACCCTACCTGTACTAGAATTTGAGTAACAGAATGAGAGTTGGTAAATTTAAAAAATATTCCTATTCTATATGCTAATAGGACATATAGATCAGGAATTACCAAAAACCATGGCATTTACTGTACAGCTTTTAATTAACTGTTGTGCCTTACTATTGTGTAACCATTCCCAATTCGAGTGCTATGATCCCCTGAAAGTCTACTACATAACACCAGTAAAACTGGTTCGACAGGTGAGAATTTAATGTACAGGGCATTATAAAACATTTTTTTAGAAAGGGATGTGTGGTGGCACAGGCCTGTAATCCATTCACTCTGGGAGGCTGAGGGAGAAAGGCTGAAAGTTGGAGTCAAGCCTGGGCAAAGTAGTGAATTGGCAAGACCCTGCCTCAAAAATAAAATAAAATAAAATAAAATAGATCCCGGCACAGGGGTGCACACATGTAATCCCAGCACTTGGGAGGCTGAGGCAGGAGGATAGCTGTGAGTTTCAGGCCAGCCTAGGTCATATAGTAATTTCAAGGCCAATATAAACATGGCGAGACCCTGACTTAAGAAACAAGCAACAACAAGAACAAAAAATTCTAATAAATACATAAAACTGGCTTAAGGTGATTTTTGAAACATGATGTATAACCCTGATTTCAGCATTCTAAAGTCAGGGCTACAACCAATGTCAACAGAATCTTGTCTTTCTCTTTCTATTTCTTCTGAACTTCCCTTTCTTTCAAAGTAGCATTATAACTGGAACCACTTATAATCCATCCTTCATGTTTAAATTGAGAGAAGATTACTCTTTGTTCTCAACATTTGCAGAGAAGATTCATTGGCCTACTTTGGTTGCACTTGAACTGCATGCTGGCCATCTTTGAACCAGAGGACATGGATACGTACAAGGAGAGAATCACTTGACATCAGCCATGCCTGAGCTATATGCTCACAGTTGGGGCTAGACAAAGAGTGATCTGTGGTTAACCTTGCTGAGGAAAGATGTGAAATCCTGAGGAGAAACTAGCCTGTTTTTTTCCAAAAGAAGATTTATTGTCTTATTTGTCTCTCACTGAGACAAAATACACAACACCAACAAGTTAAGAGAAGAAAAGTTTATGTTGCTCACGGTTTGTAGAGGTTTCAGTCCGTAGTTGGCAGGCTCCAAGGCAGTGTGGCACCTGGCAGAAGGGCATCGCAGAGGAGAAACAGATCATCGCAAGAAAAAGATAGCAAAATCAAAGGCCTTTAACTATCCTTTTCTGCCCCTTTTACCTTATCCAGACTACTGAGGATGGGTAGCACTCGGCCCCTTAATCCTAGTGCCCCTAAGCCTAGCATTGCACCATGAATCACTCTCAGGTCAATGCCCTCTAGATGCAGTCACCTCTAAAGAAGCCCTACCTATGATCACACGTAGTTTTGGTAGGACATCTAACACAAGCCACAGCATTTATGAATATTCTATGGCCAGTTAAAATAAAAACAAGTGAACAATATTAATAAAAAATGCCCACTAAAAAATGTAGTCTATCTGGGTTTTGATTTTAGTAGTGGAGTGACACTACCTAACACCCAGGTTATGGATATTTCACTTGCCTCACCACCTTAGAGTAAGCATCTGAACACTAAGAATTTATCGTATAAATTCCTTTTATCTGCCATGCTTCATAATGCTTGCTTGAGGTGATTGCTGAACAAACATAGAATGAAGGAAGGAACAAATGAATGACTAAAGCAAGGGCGATGTTCCCCACACGGTGAGCAAATATTTTCAACACAAAATGTTAAAAGAGTTGAAACAACAAAACAAAATTGAGACTTTAAAACTGAGTTTGCTAAGTTAATCGTGTATGAGATGGGCTCAGGATTTAGCTCAGTGGTGTTGCCACCTGTGTCTCAAGCGCGAGATCCCAAGCTTGATCCCCGATACAAAACAAAAAACAACAGCATGGGATGATAAATAAATCATTAAAGAATAATGTGTCTTTATCTCTTCTGGGAAGATAACTCGAAGAGGAATACCTGGGTCAAATGGAATTTCCAGGTTTGGTTTCTTGTGGTTGTTGTTTCTTGTTTTGTTTTGGTTTTGGTTTTTTTGTTATTGTTGTTTGTTTGTTCGATTATTTTATGTTTTTCTGTACCAGGGATCAAACTCAGGACCCAGTGCTTATGAGGCAGGTGTGTTGGCACTGAGCTAAATCCCCAGCCCTCCAATTTTAATTTTTTGAGGAATCTCCATACTGATTTCCATAGTGGTTGTAATAGTTTACACTCCCACCAACAATGATTAATCTGAGAATTGTGAGGCAAGGAAATGCACCCTGACACCATAATGTTAAGTGAAATAATAAATCAGACACCCAAGCTTAAACATCACATGGTTTTTCTTGTGAGAAACCCAAAGATAATTATAGAGCCAAATAAAGGATAAGTAATACAAAGTAGAGAGATAAATCTTTTTTAAAGGGGCAGGGGATCCAGAGATGTAGTGAATGGAAAGGGAAGGCAGGAAAAGAAGATTAAAAAAGGAATTAAAATTGGTTGGCATATGCACCGGCTCCACACAAGGTATGTAAACATCATGTGTTACAAACAAATGTTCATCAACAGAAATATTGAGAATAACAAAAATGATTTAAAACCTTGTATCTACTTTTAGGTGAAAATATGATATATTAAAATATATTCTTTTTTTTTTAAAGAAAAAAAAGAAATATTATTTTAATAGTCCAAAACTGGAAATCACCCAAATGTTCATCAATAATAAAATAAACAATAATAACAGATTTATACAATAAAATGTTTTGAAAACAAAAAATAAATAGTATGATCCTCAAAAACATGCATCTCCAAATGGAATTTGACTGAAAGACTACGGCTACTTAATTGCTAACCGGCTCATTTATGGAGTAGGAAAAATAATATTGTCATGATGAATATGTCAGACCTCATATAAGGTGATGCCCTGAGCTCTTCTGTCTCTTCTACCTACGGCACTCAGAATCACCGTGTCTGTATCCAAGGCTCCGTCATATTTCTACTTCCTTTAAGGTATTGGATAAATATCTCGCTAATTAAAATATGAGGACATGACAGTGAGAATTGCTATCTTTTTGTCTTTGTGTGTGTGCTTGTGTGAGAGAAAGAAACAGAAAAAGGGAGACAGAGAAACAGGTATTAGATAGAAGCATTACATGAGGTAGTAAACATATATTGTTCTTTTAAATACAAACATCATTCAAACTTTTTTCTGATTTTATAAATAAAAATATGTCTGATATGTCAGGAATCCATCAAATTTCACTGAGTATTTAAAATTTCAAAAATTTTAATATTAGTTCTTTTTCATCAGAACCAGCAATTGAAATATACTTTTTTGTGATGTAGTTTTCTATTATACAGATAAGACTGATGAATAAATTAAAAATTAAAATTATATTGCTCGTTTCCTATCTTCATCTTTTTATCTTTTATGGAAGGTTTATAGCTCCTTGTATTTATTATAGAATTTCTCAATGGAAAAAATATTCATCTGCATATTACTTAGGAATGGGGAGATGTTTTTAATGATCAGGAAACTTTGATGATCTTATGTGACTGTGTGTCTAAGGGTTTTATTAATTCTGTGACATTTCTATTCTGTGCAACACTCATATCATGATGATTGCATAAAACCATATGTCTCAGTCACTTTATTCTTCGATGGAACAAAATATTCAACTCTCGCAGTTTAAAGGAGTCAAAGTTTATTCTGGCTCGTTTTAGAAGTTTCAGTCCTTGTTATGCTGCTTAAAACGAAATGCGTGGTGGAAGGGCTTGGGCAGAGGAAGCCTGTTCCTGTCACAGCCCCAGAAATCAAGTGAATGAAGACAGGAACCAGAGAATGAGACGCCCCCGCCCTGGCCATTCGCCCCACCTCTTAACAGCAAGGCAGCTGCAGCACCCCACTAGTCCCATCACAGTCCCAGAACCCCAACTGCGAGCATGTGAGGCTTTGATGAACATCTAGATATAAACCAACTTCCCTGGAATTTTAAGTTTACCAACACTTTACAATTGGAAAAAAAAAAAAGTTAAACAGTGTCAGTTCATGCGAGGTCAGTAGTTGATTACGGAAAAATAACAGAAGTTTAAAGTTAAATTCAAGCTCTTACAATTATAATTGCAGAAAAATTTTCTATCATTAGTTTGATTGACTGGCATTTGAATTGATTGTAAACATTACACATTAACCGTACTGTCATTGAACATGTTTATAGCTGAAGGGTATAAATAATATTCAAGTGATACTAAATAACCAATTATTAATGGCAATATTTTTAAAATCTCACAATATGTTAAAGCATTTGGTTCTATGTTGTTTCATCACATAAATTAAAATAAAATCAGCAGCAAATAACTGACTATATAAAGTTTATACTCAGACTACAGATCAGATATACAGCAAGTCTATTGACCTAAATGAAATTGTTAACAAGTCTACCACACAGATAATTTCTAATACTTTAGAGTATAGTTTATTAGATTGTTTTCTTTGTATAAATACACACACATCCTCCTAAATTATTGACAGAGTGTTTCTTGAAAAAAGGCTAAACGATGGACCAGTGGAGACCATTTTTGACAAATTGTTTATGTTTTAAAAATATTTATTAATACATTTGACTATATAATGTTTACATTCATCTTACAGGGTATTTATGTGTACTTAACATGTCTTTTTTTTTTTCCTACCAGGGATCAAACTCAGGTCCTTCTGCTTGTGAGGCAATGGAACCACTGAGCTAAATTCCCAGCCCTGTACTTACTACCGTGTCTTAATCTTTCATTCCTCTTCTCCTTTACTCCTTTCCCCTCGCTTCATCTCTAGATCTCTTTCCTATTTGCAAATGACGTATCTTCATTTCCTACTGCTTATCATTAATTTTGATTTTTGAAATTATTTATACTTTGGGCTTCTCAAATAAGAGGAATTATGCAATATTTAAACCGGTATGTCTGATTAGTGGAACATTACCATCTTTAAATACATCCATTTTCCTACAAATTATTCAAATTGATCCTTCTTTATGACAAAGTAGTATTTCACTGTATGTAAATACGGTATTACATTTTTTAATTGATTCACCCATTGATGGGAACATACACTGTTTCCAAGATCAATTACAAACTGTGCTGCTATAAATGCGGATATACATATATCACTGTAATATGATGTCTTTGATACTTTTGGGAAGATATCTAGGAGGGGAAATAGCTGGTTGAATGGAACAGAAATTTCATTTAGATTTTTGAGGAATCTCCATGCAGATTTGCATAGTGGTTGCACCAAGTTATCTTCCCACCAACAATGTGCCACCTGCCCTGCCCTGAGCCCTCCACCTTTGTTATTATTTTGTTCTTGTTTTGTTTTGTTTTGTTTTTTGATGATAGCTAATTCTTTCTGAAGTAAGATGAAATCTCAATGTTGTTTTCATTTGTATTTCTTTATTGACCAGAGATGTTGAGCTTTTTAAAAATATATTTATTTTTTGTATTTCTGAGAAGTGTCTGTTCATTTCACTTGCCCATTTTTTCTTGGCTCTTTTATTTTAGCAAGACTTTTTTTGTGTTTTTAGTTCTTTGTAAATTCTAGGTATTAATTCTTTGTCAGAGTGATACTTAACAATAAATGTTTCCATTCTGTGGGTTATCTCTTCATTCTACTGTTTCCTTCACTATGCAGAAACTTTTTAATTAGATATGATTCCATTTATTAATTCTTCATATCATTTATTGTGCATTTGGGGTTCTGGTCAAAAAGTCTTTGCCTATGCTTATGTCTTTAAGAGTTTTCCTTATTTTGTCTTCTAACAAATTAAGTGCTTTATTTTAATATCTACATCTTTAATACTTTTTTTTTTTTTTTTTTTTTTTGGTACCGGGGATTGAACTCGGGTCCTTGCGCTTGCAAGACAAGCCAACGAACCCCTGAGCTAAATCCCCCGCCCCATCTTCAATACATTTTGATTTTATTTTTATGCAAAGTGATTGTTATGGATCTTGATTCAGTCCTCTGCTTGTGTGAAACCAGCTTTTATAATACCACTCATTGAAGAAGCTGTCTTTTCTCTAACATAATTTTTTGGCCCTTTTAACAAAGATCAGATGTCTCAGTGTGCCTGAATTGTTTTTCACCTTCTATTCTGTTCTTTTGATTTCTAAATCTGTGTTGTGCTAATCTCATGCTGCTTTTATTATTGTAACCTTGTAGTATAACTTAAAATCTATGATTTCAATGCCTCTTTCTTTGTTTTCAAAATTCTAGGCAATGAATACAATGGAGATTTTAAAAAGTTAGAGTTGTGCATGAAGTGATGTTATTTCATTTAGTCATTCACTTTAAGATGTTTAAAAAATGTACCATGTAATACAGATATAAAGAACTGTGCTGTAAATGTTCTTCATTTCTAGATCTGTCTTCTGTTCTCTTTCTTTGACCTGTGAACTGGAGGCTGATCTGCAAGGATTCCAGATATTTTCCTGCCTTTTGGTTTTGACTTGAACTTTTCCAATAAGGATGTTAATTGAATTTATTTTCTTCCCTTCCCTTCCCTTCCCTTCCCTTCCCTTCCCTTCCCTTCCCTTCCCTTCTCTTCTCTTCTCTTTATTTCTTGCTTGCTTGCTTTGTACAATCAGAAACAATTGTGAAACAAATTTCTTAAACATATACAGTCACTCTTCTGCTTTTCTACAACTGAAAATGGTGTATCGAGCCAGGCGTGGTGGTGCACACTTGTAATCTCAGAACTCAGAAAGTTGAAGCCGGAGGATCGCTGTGAGCTCAAGGCCAGCCTGGGCTACAAAGGGACACCTTGCCTCAAAAAAAAAAAAAACTGTATCAATGAGAATGCCATTTTATACTCGATAGGTAATTCTGGATTGCTCTTCTGACATGGGAGACATCTATACTCCTGCCAATAAAGTATGAGAACATATATTCCATTAAAGATTTCTCACATTGTTATCTATTTGATGTCTGTTCTTCTAAAAAGAAAAAAAAAGATTATCTTAATTCTGCTTAGTTTATGTAACTCGAATATTAGAGAGAAATCCTTTACAATAACTATTGGAATGTTGTTGTCTTTTTAAGTATAAATTGATAAAAGAAAATCTCAAGAAAAATTATAAATTTTCTTGTTTATTATCTGACAAAGCCTAAGTGTATCTATCCATTACATATTCTTTCAGAGTAGTATTGGTTTAATTTCATTTCAAAAATGCCTTGGCACTCAAGTTACCTTGCTACCCAAATTTGCCTAAGTTTTCATGTCCGGGCATATCTGAGACTTGTCGTACAGCCAGACACATATTCACCGATCAAGATGACATGATGGCTGATCCTGGTGACAGTGGCGATAAAGACCGTGATGACAGTGAGGGTGACAATGGCAACAGCAGTGCCATTCTGTCTCCTTGATGAATGTTCTTCATATGCTTAGGTACTTTTCTCTCAGGATATTTAGGGATCATTTTTGCATGAAGTTAGGAACTCGGGTATCATTTCAGCTCCAGCGTATTTTTTTATGAAGGGTACAAAACTGTGTAGGAGTTAAAGTGATATTTAAAACAGCAAACAAAGTAAATTGTGTTTTACTCATTTACCTGTGTGTTTGTGTGTAAATCTCTCTTCACTACCGCTTGTGATTTGTCTGTAGCTTTCTATGATACCATAGTATTTTTATTCTCTTCCTGCCTCTTTGAAATTTTCTTTATATCATTAGTGTAGCTTAAACAATATATATCCTAAATTATGACTTCCTGAAAGCATCAGATTACTTTCTGTCTCCCACCAGAAACTTCTTTGGCATTTTATTACTTACTCTAACTAGATGTGTTATTTATGGTTTCACGGCTACATCTTCTTTAGAATCAGAAATCCCAATGGAAAAGAGATTTAATATATATTTATAATATTGGTGAATGGCTCAGGTGTACCAAGAAGACTGAGAAATGTGGCTCTACAATTTGGGTCATCATTAAAGGATTTTTATTGCATACGTGGGTAACAACAGATATTTTCTGGCAGAAAACAACAATGTGGCATTTGAAAACTAGCATAGACGCAGAATACATTTAATTATGAAGGATTTGTGTGGTAAATAGCAAAGGTAGTTTTATTCCAGATTGACAATATGTATCATTCCACTAAAACAAACTGCAATCCGAATTTAACATATTTCAGTAGTAACAAATAATTCAAATTAAAACATATAAGATAAACATACCAGACTACATATAAATAAAATGCTCAGAATTACCCAATATCACTGGATTTAATAGTGCAAAATAATCCTCACTGCATATATATATATATATTTTTTTTTTTTCTCTCTGAACCTTATTCAAAGTAACATTTTTGGTTGATTGCTCTCACACCACCTAGTAATGACGTATGGTTTCACTCAAAAGAGTTCATCTTAGAGCTGAGGGCAGAGCTCAGTGATAGAGCACTTGTATAACCTGTGTGAGGTCCTGGGTTGAATTTCCAGCATCAAAAAAAGTTACCTTCTGGCTATAACATCCAGCATTATAATTGTCATATAAATAAAAAAAAAAGACTCAGAGACATGTAACAATTCTTCTCACATATTAAAACTTAAAGATTATCTGATGGCATATATATGTTGATGGATAACACAATATAGAACTTTAATAAAAAGGGTAAAGAGTGACTTCAGAATGTCCTGTTATGTAGCTGTTCTAGGTGTCCTGTTCCTTTGCATAAATTTCACCTTATTGTTCTGTTACTTTGTATTTCAAATAACTTACTCTGAATTTTATACATTAGAGTTGGTATAGCCAGTCACTATTATCTGGGTATAAACAAAAATTAAACTAGTTGAAAGTAAAACAAAACTTTATGTACCAGTCCAAATGACAGTTTTCCTGGATAAATACTAACACAAAACTTCATGTACTACAAAATGTCAATCACTATCTTTGAAACTAAGTCTCTGTAAAACATTTAGTTATGTCTTCTGTTCAATACATCATGTTGATACTAGTTTACTTGTGGCATGAATTCAAGCACTGACTGTACTGTATTGTATATTAATTGAACAATTGCAGCAATGAACATCTATCTCAAAATAATTTGCCACAAAATCTCAAGACCAGCTCTTTCTGGCTTGATTCTGATCCCATATAACATTCCAAAGCACATCAGTGCATTTGGTAGGGTAAGGGGCCTCAGATTTGGCAGTCTGGGTTATGTGCCCAATGACTGCCCATCCAAACCAAATGAAGTCCGACTAGAGGAGAATGAGAAAAACTTGCATCTCGAATTATCTTGAGAACAGTACATTTGAGCTATTTGCATAGGATCCATAAATAAAGAATGCGGAAACTACTGCACATTCTTTCACGAAACCAGCAGTATTTTCTTTTTTCTTCTCTTGAGGCACAAGTATCTCATTAATTTCAGGAAAGCACATTAGTATTTAGTTGTAATTTAATGTGAACCTTTCCTGGTCTACTATTATTAAAGCCAAAGTGTTTAACTAGTAGAACACTAATTGCCTCCAAATGTCCCATCTGAAAGGTAGATATGAGAAAGGGAGGGAGATGCACACAATTAGGCAGAGAGAGAGGGAGATAGAGAGAGAGTGTGTAGGTGTGTGGCAGTAAGGTGATGTGTGTTCTGAGTCAGGGTGTTCTTCTGGAAAAGCAGCAAGTAACACTGATTGTTATTATAATATATGAAACCTAAAGAGACAACTTAATGAATGTGTGCTGGGATCAAATCATAATGAGCGCAGGTTGGCAAAAGGCTAATAAAAGGTAACCCTTAGATTATGAAAAGTTAAATTCAAAAGGCACCCAGAGAACAGAGCATATTTTAATCAGTATGAATCATATGTTAGAACTATGTGGCCTTGACTCTATTGCTCAGAACCACAGCCCCACAAAGTGTTGATAGACTTTTCATAAAAAAATGTACTAAGGACTCATTGGTGAAACAAGATTTTAAAATCTGAGGGAAATGAAGTTTTAAAAAGTTTCTTTATTGCAAAACATCTGTAAGTGCCAAGCTTTTGATATTTTGGCCCCTGGGCCAAAGGCCTAGGGCATGGCCAGAATCAAAGTTTGGATGGATCGGGTCAGGTAGAGGTAGGTACTACAGAGTACTGGAACTATCTAAAGGCATCCCATAGAAAGCTAATGTAGGTGTTAGGTATGAGGTGCAATTGATTTCTGTCAGGTTTATCACGTGGACTGTCAGGAGTAGCAGACTAGACACAGACGCAGGCTGGTCTTTCAATGAATAGTTCAGGAGAAGTATCGGGCTGGAACGGACAGATTCTGAATATTCCTTGAAGTCATTGATCTATGTTATTGTGAG
Source organism: Fukomys damarensis (assembly GCF_012274545.1). Taxonomy (NCBI): domain Eukaryota; kingdom Metazoa; phylum Chordata; class Mammalia; order Rodentia; family Bathyergidae; genus Fukomys; species Fukomys damarensis. Next base: position 24,091,145 of record NW_022900933.1, on the reverse strand, counting down.
TTTACTTAAAACTGAGTCCTTGCTCAATCATCCATTGTCCATTTACTGAGAGGAGGGATTATAATTGGAAATGCATAGACTTTGCACCTCAGCAATGGAAGACCTGAAAGACATTCTTAACAATGTAACTGTTAAGAGTATCATCTTAAAGACTCCATGCTTCTTCAAAGGGAAGGTTTCTGAAAGACTCCTTAGTCTCCATGACTGTATTGGAGGACAGAAGGCTAATTTTGACAAGTACCAGCCAAAAGGACAACTACCCTGGAGCCATTTATTCTGGCTTAGTTACTTTTCTTGTTGCTGAGTCAAAATACCAACACCCAGAGTTAAAGGAGGATGTTTTATTGTAGCTTACAATCTGTAGAGGATTCAGTTCATAGTTGAGTGCCAGGGTTGCATGAAGGCATCACACAGGAAAAACATGTTATAGCAGGCAGGCAGAAGACAGCAGAGCAGCAAGCAACTTCAATCAGTGAGGAGCAAGCCTCTCTTTTAATCTGTTCTTGGCTACATCCTTTTTGGGTGGTGTCACCCACACTCAGGATAGGCCTTTCCTTTACCCACAACCAGAACTATGCTTAACCTACCAGTAGACTTAGTAATCTTGCACACTTAATCCCAACATCACACACTTAATCCCAGCATCACATGACTTAATCCCAATATCATGTAGCCTAGAACCAGCTACCTCTGAAAAGCCCCACTTATGAGCACATGATCCTTTGAGGGGGATAACTAGATATGAGCCATAACATTGAGCAACCTTTTGTATTCTTTACTTCTCTGACCCTGAGCAACATACTTCACCTTAGTTATGCAGTTTTAGTTTCCCATAAAAATCACTAATTCTACCAAAAAATCACTAATTATATGGGTCCTCTAGCTCTTAGTTTCATGATAACTTTCCTATAGATAGTAGTTCTGAGATGTGTTGTATGGTAACAATGTTGGACAAAGTTACTTTTAGGGATTTGAAAGAAATTTTATTTGTTGGGAAAAATATTTCTATTTAAGTGTCAGATAGGTGATCCTTTAACATTAGAATATAAGAATTCCACCCTAGGATGATGATAACACAGCTATTTTCTGAAGTTGTATTCTGTGAAGAACCATGACGTTTGATTACATGTGCACAGAACACTGATCAGTTTACCTTTAATCACCTGTTTCTATACTCACACCATCCTACTTCTTTATCCCATAAATATCCCCAATTCTGTCTTGGTGCAGGTGGATTTGAGTCGTGATACACATACATAAATAAAGCACTTCCTCTGTGTTACATTATTTCATTCTAGCACCAAATAAATAGACAAATGTATTAGTCTGATGCAAGTAACTGAATTACCAAGAAATTACTTATTTGCACGAGTGACAGCTCTGGGTATTGAATTCTGCCAGGTGAGCTCCAAAGTACATATCCAGCCACCTTGGGTTCTAACCTCATTCACATTAGGTATCTCAATGTTAGTGTCGGTTTTTCATTGTTTGGACAAAATACCTGACATACCCAACATAAAGGGAAAAAAAGGCCTATTCTTCCACACTATTTCACAGGTTTCAGTCCATGGTCTGCTGGTTCATCTGATGAAGGGTTGTAACATCGAGATGGGAGGACCTAGAGGAGCAAAGCTGCTCACCTTATGGCAGCCAGGAAGTGGAGGAGGAAAGAGCTCAAGAAAAGATGCACTTCCAAACCACTTTCTTCTGAAATCTATTTCCTTCTGCTAGGCCCCACCTACTAATACACTACTCAACTAAGAACTCATCTATCAGTTTATTGATCACAGTAGTGAACACACCATCCAACCGTCTCTCTAGGCATGTCTTAAACCCAAAAGTTGACAAGAAAGAGTAACCATTATAATCTGCTTTTTATCAAAAATATTGATGAGACAACTCTGTCTAGACTCAAAAATCCATCATCTTTCTATCTCTCAAAGAGGCATCAACAGTTCAAGTTTAGTAAAATCCACCTGCCTGTTCCCAAGGACAGAGATGCAGCATTCAATTATACGGTGCCAATAATTTTCTCAGAACACACATGGCCTCTGAAACCACAGATTTCTCCCTCTGTTCCAATCTGTGCAAGATTATATATGTATATTTATTCCTGTTGATTTTCTCTCCTCGTTATAACTATTGACTGCACTGCTTATAATTTCTACTTTCTTTACCCCAATTTGTAAACATATTATCTATGGCCAGATTAGCAAAAACTTCTGAAATGAAGGAAGTAAGAGAAAGTCAAGACTTGAAGAGTTAGAAGAGAATAAAAAGACATATTTTCAACAATGATGGAGTTGGCAGTTTTCTCAACTAACAGAACTGTTTTCTACTCTGAAGCAGAGACATATAATGGTGAAGGATTCTGAGGGTAATAGCTGTGGAGTACTGTGTAGGACAAGTTGCACGCATGGGGCTTTCAGTCTCTGCAGGGCTTGACCTAGCTCTGGAATGGCTCAAAAGCAGTCATTGACTATTCAGGTCATGGACGTGTCTTAGTGATCACAGTCTGGGGAAATAGCTGTCTTTCCAAATGGTTTACATAAGTTTTATGTTATTTTCTGTAACCATATAGGAGGTGAAAGAGGAGTGAGAAAATGACAAGGAATTGGTCCAGCTAGCAGCCTACCACTGTAGTCTCAATAAAGTAAATTTTGTCTCCCCAGAGCTAAGGCAATTTTCATCATGGCAACCATAGATGAGGTATTGTTACAAGTATCTAGGTGTACAGACCAAGAATTATATGAAATATACCACAGGGTATAGTAGTCATCACATAGTATGTGCGTGTGTGTCAATGTCTGTGTGTGTGTGTGTGTGTGTGTGTGTGTGAAATATATAACCCACCTTCTCTGAAAATAAGACCTAGTAGGAAATCAGTAAATCTGGAAAACTAGAAGACAAACTTTCCCATGGACACGCCCAGGTCTGCCTACCCCAAGCAGTAGCACTCAGGGAATATGCTGTGCTAAACTGGAACAGCAACAGCTCAAAGTCTTTCCTTCCTTCAACTTCATGCTGTAGACCCTTAACTCTGTTCTGCATTTGGCACAGAGCATGGGGATAAAGTTTTCTGTTCACCAAGCAATTTTAAGCATTTCATTTTTTTCTTTTAATTAATTTTATTAGTACATTTTAGGTACACAATATAATATAATCACTAGAAATTTGCATCTTTACATGATCTATCTTGGTTTTTATTTTTTCCCTTCCCCTGCCCTCCCTCCAACCCCTCCATCCCTTCTTATTTACAAAGACTTTGTTTCCATTTTTTTTTCTCATATGTTTTTTTTCTATAATAAAGACATATTGGTAGCTTTGTAAACACACAAAAAATGGATGAGAGAGTTCATAAAGTTGGCAAGGAGAGGAAGAATTGACACAAAAGTTTCTGAGAGAGTATATTGAATCTTTTTGAAGGATTTCATGTTCTACTTTTATCCTGAAATAAAGCTAGAATAAGTTAGAGATTTTTACAAAACACAGAATTAAAGTAAGCAACTAAAACCTATTGATATGGCAATTATATGCATACATATAAAATGTCATCTATTATCTATAGATACACTTGGGTAAGAAGTTAAATAAGCCATAATAAAAACGCTTAAAATTAACATCCTCAGGTTATTGTAGGAGTGTGGTGTAATTGCTTTATAAAATCCTAAATCTATGGGAAGTCAAACTGTCAAAGTGCGTCCTAAAATAATATTTAATATATAAACAGATGTATTACAGGCAAGCAATGGCATTGTGAGTTCTCAGAGATCAATTTGTTCTTCTGAGATGATACTATAATACTGTCAAAATACAAAAGAATAGCTGTATTTACCACAAAAGGCCACAAGGAAAGGGGAAGAGAAATTTAATTAAGGCAACTCTCAACATGTAGCTATTTCGATACGCTCCAATGAACATATACCTCATTCATATTCAAATATTTGTAATAGTGTATTGCAATTTTCATGAGTAAATATAAAATATTAATTACAGACCAATCGTTCCAATTGGAAATTCTTACCTCATGTCTTTAAAATAAATAAATATATATATACATAGTGTAATGTTGAGGTATATGGCTAAATTTGGGACAGTTGTCAAACAATTAATCATTCAGAAAGGAGTACCTAGTTCTTCCCTGTCACAAATAAAAAACACAAAAAGCTATTTAGAAACTTAAATACATTAGGTGTGTCCATTAGTCATGGCATCAGAAAGCACAGCCTCTCTGCATAACCTGAAAATCAGGGGCATAGTGAGCATCCTTATGTCTGACTAACATTAGTGGGGTTATCTGACTATTTAGGTGGTGTAAAATTTTCTAACTTTTCTCTTCACTTACGTAAGTAAAAACAAACAGGAGATAGAACACAAAACTAACCAGACACTATATTATGCAATCAAAACTTACCCTGTTATTGTAATTTTGTTTTTTCTTTCTTTGTATATGACTTTCTTTCCATCTCTCTCCCTCCCTCACCCTCTCCTTCTTTCTTTCCTTTTGTTTTCGTTTTTCTGTATTACTATTTGCTCTGAAATGTGATTTGCTAGAGATAGTTGTTGCTTCATCCTTGTTAATATTCCTAATGGGATGGCACATAGTAGGAACTCCAAAAATGTCTAAAAGAAAGAATCGTAATTCATATTTTTGTGTAGATTTAACTTATTTGCAGAAAGCTTTTCTCTTTAAGAAGACAACAATGGGCGCCTGCGTCCTCCCGCCCAGAACCACCCCGCGCATGCGCCGGGAGGACTCACGAAGCCTGGCAGGCCCGGTGCTATCATGGCCGAAGATTACTTCGGGAATACCGCCGAGTGGGGTGAGGAGGCAGACGGTGGCCAGCAGCAGGAAGATGATTCCGGAGAAGGAGAAGATGATGCAGAGGTGCAGCAGGAATGCCTGCATAAGTTTTCCACCCGGGACTATATCATGGAGCCCTCCATCTTCAACACTTTGAAGAGGTATTTTCAGGCTGGAGGGTCTCCGGAGAACGTCATCCAGCTCTTATCTGAGAACTACGCTGCTGTGGCCCAGACTGTGAACCTGCTGGCTGAGTGGCTCATTCAGACAGGTGTTGAGCCACTGCAGGTTCAGGAAACTGTGGAAAATCACTTGAAGAGTTTATTGATTAAACATTTTGACCCGTGCAAAGCAGATTCTATTTTTACAGAAGAAGGAGAGACCCCAGCTTGGCTTGAACAAATGATTGCACACACCACTTGGAGAGATCTTTTTTACAAGCTGGCTGAAGCTCATCCAGACTGTTTGATGCTTAACTTTACCGTTAAGCTGATTTCCGATACAGGGTACCAAGGGGAGATCACCAGCTTGTCAGCAGTTGGAAGTGTTCTCTAGAGTGCTTCGAACCTCACTAGCCACAATCTTGGACGGAGGAGAAGAAAACCTTGAAAAAAATCTTCCCGAGTTTGCTATGGTGTGCCACGGGGAGCACACGTGCCTGTTTTCCCAGGCCATGATGTCCGTGCTGGCTCAGGAGGAGCAGGGCAGCTCTGCGGTACGCAGAGTCGCACAAGAGGTGCAGCGCTTCTCCCAGGAGAAAGGCCATGATGCCAGTCAGATCACACTGGCCTTGGGCACAGCTGCCTCGTATCCCCGTGCCTGCCAGGCCCTTGGGGCTGTGCTGTCCAAAGGAGCCCTGAACCCTGCAGACATCACAGTCCTGTTCAAGATGCTCACAAGCATGGACCCTCCTCCCATTGAACTCATCCGGGTTCCGGCCTTCCTGGACCTGTTCATGCAGTCTCTCTTCAAACCAGGCGCCCGGATCAACCAGGACCACAAACACAAGTACATCCACCTCTTGGCTTATGCAGCAAGTGTGGTTGAGGCGTGGAAGAAGAACAAGCGGGTGAACATTAATAAAGATGAGCTGAAGTCAACATCGAAAGCTGTGGAAACTGTGCACAATTTATGCTGTAATGAAAACAAAAGGGGCATCTGAACTGGTGGCAGAACTGAGCACACTTTATCAGTGCATTAGGTTTCTGGTGGTAGCAGTGGGGGTACTGAAATGGGTGGATTGGACCGTGTCACTTCCAGCTGCAGACTGACCATACTCCAGTGCACCTGGCGTTGCTGGAGGAGATCAGCACCTGCCACCAGCTCCTGCACCCCCAGGTTCTGCAGCTGCTTGTTAAGCTCTTTGAGACTGAGCACTCCCCGCTGGCCGTAATGGAGCTGAAGAAGACCCTGCTGGACCGGACGGTTCACCTGCTGAGTCGAGGTGCTGGATGTCATTGCTCCTCCATACACCTCGGACTTCGTGCAGCTCTTCCTTCCCATCTTGGGAAATGATAGCATTGCAGGCACCATCAAAACAGAAGGCGAACATGACCCCGTGACGGAATTTATTGCTCACTGCAAGTCTAACTTCATCATGGTGAACTGAATCAGAACATCCCCAGGCTGAAGTAGAACCTCCTGGAACCTGGCTGTTTAGGACCCTTTCAGGAAGCTGCTGTTTGAATAGGCTCAGTGAGCATCTTGGATGTGGGGTCTGCTTGGGAGGGTGATGGATAATTTTTTTCAGAGGAAAATGTCAGCATTGTCAGTGAGAACCTGCTATTATGGACGGTCCCTTCTCTTTATTGTCAACCCAGTATTGTTCCTACGTCCTGTGTGCCGTGTTCATCTCCCTCAGCACAGGAATTGGGCTCATACTACCTCTCAGGACGAATCCAGTCAGCCGAGGATGCTAGGAATTCAGAAACTGAGACATTTTGCTGAACTGCTTTCAGTAGACTTAAGTGCTCAGAAAA
>NW_022900933.1:24080924-24084342 GCF_012274545.1 Fukomys damarensis | reverse complement strand
TGTGTGTGTGTGTGTGTGTGTGTGTGTGTGTGTGTGTGTGATTGTTTCAATTTCTTAAGACCATGAAATAAATTTTTTAAAATCCTTAAAAAAAAGAAGAAGAAGAAGAAGACAACAATGACGAAATCATCTGCCTCTTCTCTTGCCCATGGGAATTTCCCTGGCATTTCTGGAGAAAATAATACAACTATGATAGAAGAGAAATGGGAAACTTGAGCAGTTTACCAAAGGGAAGGGCAAAGTCTTTAGTAAATTACCTCTCACATGAAAGATGGTTAGAGGTAGAATTAAGTGTGTTTCCTATAGCCTGGCAGTGGATGTTTAAGCCAACATAGAGTTATATATTTTATGTACCGAGAGGCAAGCTTGGCCCCCGGGAGCCATCAACTACCGAATTAAATTTAATCACCTATGTTCATTTATTATAGATCCCCAAAAGGCTCTTAGCCATGGTTCTGGGTAGCTGTGTTAGTTTCCCTTCAGGTTTTTCCTAACTTTTTAACCTTGTGGCTATTTTTCTTCTCTCCCACTTTATTCATTTCCACTTAAATGTGCTTTTTCTTCCCTAAAAAAATTGTGGCCACAAGTATTTTGAAAGCTGAAAATTACAGGCAGTGAAGGGGCAAATTTTAATCGAGTACCTTAATTTTTCAGTGAATGTGTAATTTGGGGAAAATATCTGATGTTATCACAGGATCACCGAGAAATAATGAATATTCTTCTCTGTTAAAAATGCAGTTTGTTAAAGGTCTGAGGAGTAAAGCCGAGAGCACTGGTGTGCTTAGATACATTGAGGTGGCAGCAGCACAATGGCCACTTAGCTGTAGGTCATGAGTTTTCATTACCCTCTTGATAACCAGCAAATTCACCATCACCCTGCCCCTTCCCCTTACACAAGAAAGTCACTGTTTTATTGCTCTCTTATGGACTCCAATGAATGAACTAAATTGTTTTCAAATTGTTCAAATAAGTGTTCCTTATTTTCTTTCAGCTCAGTCCAGTTTGAAGTTTTCCATCCATAGCAATTATTTTGCTTAACACAGAAGTAAAAGGCATTTGTCCCATGTCTTAAATAATATGGACATCTACCACACTAATTCATCCATAGATTCATTCAATATAAACCTTGCATGTATAATACTTGATACATAGTAAGACACAAGTTTTGCATGCAAACTTACAAATATCGCAGCCAAAATCATTTTAATGAGTAACATCATATAGTAACTGCATGTTCAAAAACAAACAAACAAAAAAGAGCCATTCCTCTTGCCTCAGAGTGGGTAGCCAGCTTTATGAAGTTACTAATGTATAGTTTGAGTGCAATGGAATAGTTGGGTACATTCCACCAAAAAGAAAAATGAGTTTTTATGAAATGTGATCTAATGATATATTGGTGAATATTTAATTTTTTATTGAATGTTACAGTAAAAGACACATTGCCACCCATGTTTTTAATACTCCCTCGACCTTCTAACACTCCATCCTTCATGCCACTTTCTGAAGCCGATCTGGAAGTTCTCTTTCATGAGTGTGTTTCTGTGGCCACCTTGATATTTTGAACAGAGTTAAAACTTTACAGCAATTTCTGTCAACTAAAACTATTACCTCGTGCCCTCATCCACCTCATTCAACAGGTCTAGCACTGTATGACTTCTGACTCTTCCCCAGAGTCAAAAGGACCATGAACGGTAAATATTTTGAATCAATTTAGGACATTCAGGTAGCCAAGACAACACAATTAAATACACTCATGAAAGGGGACATCCAGAAATGTATCAGAAAGTGCCAGGTACCATGGAATAACTGTGTTCAAAGTAAGGAGTGGGTATTTGGTGGGTAGATTAATAGTAATGTGTCTTTAACTGCAAAAAAAAAAAAACTTTTAAATTTTTATTTAAAAATGCACCATATTTTTTATCATATATCCTTGCATATGTAAGTGTGGTACATGTGTGGATGAATGTGTGTGTGTGTCTGTCTGTGTGTGAAAGAGAACAGGAATACAAATTTAAGAAAGTAGTGTATTATAATGCATTATGTGTTTAGAAAATCTCCAATAGTCTTATATCCAGAGAAGTCGCAGGGCTAACTAAATTCTTTATGAAGCATCTATATGGTAAGTAAGAAAAAACAGTAGACTGTTTAAACTGTGCAGAAACAAGACATTACATGTATACTCTAATTCATAAAAGAAGTTGCGTCTAGAGAGCTCTTGTCAACTCTTTCAGAAAATATATCTGGACATTGTAAAGAGAAAGAAAATGAGAGAAAACAAAAAGTGAGAGGGAAAAATAAGTGAGAGAAATAAGAAGTTTCCCTCAAGAAATGCAGCAGCAATCCGATCAATGTATCATTCACTTGAATCACTGCAAGTATTTAACTGAGTAGCAGCTCATGTTGTATTCAACAAATGTTTATTTTATTATAGAGGAAATTTTTGAAATAAATTTATCAAAGTACTGTCTGTTACTATCTCTGGAGGTAAGGTCATAAGTACTCATTTAATTATTCTAGAGTTTCAGTTATTAAGGAAATACTACAATCACAAAAATCTTAAAAGAGAAAAGACAGGATGAAGGGAGGAGAGAAGTTAGGGTGGGCAGCTGGAAGGGAGAGAGAGGAGGACGAAATGAAGGTAAGAAGAAATGGAGGACAGAAGGCAGACAGGAAGGAAATTACCACGAACTCCATGAATTAGAAGATTACTTTTAATCATTTGAAGATCTTTTCAATAACTATAGACTCTGTAAATTCTACAATATTTTCCTACCATGAACTAACATTTAGTGTGAAAATCAGAAAGCAAAAGCGTTCATTATTTTATGATATGCCTGAAAAGATTTAGAGATAATAATAATAATGATAATAATGATAATAATAATAATAAAGTTGCACAAGTATAGGAGCTCAGTGACTGCTGAAAGTAAAAATTAAACTTTGGTGACTATTTTAGCCTCTATACATGGATTGTATGAATTGTAGAACTGCGCTGTGTGTGAAGTTAGTCATTTTTTTGAACTCTTGATGGTTCATTGCTTATACTTCCAAATAATATCTATAATGTGAGCTACGTCAGAGGCTAAGGCAGGACAGTCGCGAGTTTGAGGTCAGCCTAGATGATATAGCAAGATCCTATCTCAAAACAAAGAAGGAGTGGGGGCCCCGAATGTAGTTCAGTGTTAGAGAGCCATGGGCTCAATTTCCAGTACTGCAAAAGAAGTGGCAGAAAAGTGGGAAAGGTAGGGGAAAGCCAATAAGGGAATAGAAAAAAATAGGAGAAAATGAAAAAGTGGAAATAAAGTGTGTGTAAAGGGGGAGGGGAGGAGAGGGTGAAGGGAGGGCAGGGACAAGGGGAAAAACGAGAACCAACATCTGTCATGTAAAGGCACAAGATCCCAATGATGAATGTAACTGT
>NW_022900933.1:23996306-24080894 GCF_012274545.1 Fukomys damarensis | reverse complement strand
AAAAAAAAAAAAAAAAAAAAAAAAAAAAAGAAGTGGAAGAGGGAGGAAAGGAAAACAAAAAAAGAAATGAGATCTAGTGAAACAAAATGCATTTATCAATATTATATGCTTAAGTCATGGACATTCAACCATGTCAATAATACACCCTGCCCCTGATAGCACAAATATTCAACCTCCTACTATTGTGATCCATCATTTCTGATCTTCCTGTTGGTGGTATTATGAAATATTGTTGCTCCAGTGAATACAAACTGGAAATAAGGACATTTATTTCAGCAAGAATATAATTCTGTTTAACTACCCTGCTCACTAATTTCCGATGTTAAATCTTGGCAGAGAGACTGGGGATCACATGATATTGTTAAATTTAGTGAAGAAAAGAGTCTATTCATCTAACCATTGCAACTAATATTTTTCAATGCACTTTTTCATTGTTATCCCCCAAAGGATGAAATTTAATATGTAAAATACATGGCCCTTTAAGAGATGAATCTGTTTATAATGCCAAATTCAATAAACTTGCCCAATGAATTCATATCCCATTATTGTAAGAGAGGAAAAATAAATGATGTCCAAAATTTCAACTATGTTTCTTAGAAGCTTCAAGCTAAAGATTAAAGGTAAGTTAAGAGTGCTTAAAATCCAAATTGATAGTTGGAAAATAAAACTCACATAATGATTTTTCCATCTAGTTTATTTATTCTGAATTCAATAGCCATTAATACACTTTAAACTCCAGGGAACTTAAAGAACCTATGTGAGTTGCTTTATCTCATTCATAGAAACTATATGACTTTAGAAAGAATTTGGATTACAGAAAATGTGGCTTCATCTTTCCTTGCCTGCTGCATAATGTGTTTATCCTGGAGGTCCTTTCTACCTTCTCTAGCACAGGAATACCACAAACAACGCAGCCGCCAGACATTTATCAGAAATATTCCCTTTCACTGCCTTTGAAATTTCTCCAGAAAGAAACCATTAACCAAATTGTTACTATAAAAACCTTCTGACATGAGGAAGCACTTAAAAGCGGATGATGAGACCGTGTACGTGAGCAACAACATTTATATTTGTGTTTCCGTAGAGCTAATACTTGCTGGACTTCCTTGATTTTAGCCTTTAAATTTTAGTAGAATCACACATCTTGATAAAATGAAGGCTTAAGGGACCGGGGATTTAGCTCAGTGGTTCGGTGGACTGCCTTGCAAGTTGAAGGCTTAAGGGACCGGGGATTTAGCTCAGTGGTTCGGTGGCCTGCCTTGCAAGCTCAAGGACCCGAATTCAATCCCCAGTACCAAAAATAAAAAATAAATAAATCAATAAATAAAACCAAGGCTTTGAGTTAATCTATCTTAAGACAGTAATTTATCGCTACATCCCTCCATCTGACATGGTCTTGTTGCTTTCATCTCTGAGAGTACATAAGAGGAGCTTGGAATTTGGAGCCAGGAGACCTAGGTCCTACTTCTGTCTCAGTCTTTCAAAGCGTGACTTGAAGCAAATCCATTGCATCACTGGACCTCTGTTTTCATTCATGTGTCCTCGGAGCTGACCATCAGGTTGCAATCATTCTCCACCTTAGAGATTTAAAACATCCATCTCTTATGAGTGAAGAAAGCCAGTAAGACGTACAAGTATCGTCCTACGTTTTGACAAAATACAATTAGTTCCCAGAAAACTTCGTGATAGAAATGAATTATGCTGTTCCTCAGGAATCTTTGTTTTGTTTTGTTTTGCTACCAAACGTGAACACTAATGTGGCCAAAGACTTTGGTCAAAACAGTAGAGCTGGAGACACAGATAGAGATAGTTTAAGGATACATGTCTTTTTAGAGAAACTACAAAACAGTGCATATAGTCTTGCTGATAAAAACATCTATACATATATGCTTCATTCAGTAACTGAATTTTACAGTGCCCCAATAATTTTCTAATTATCTCTTACAACATACTTCAACAGAATTTTGTAAGTGGCAGAACAGTTTTGTAGGTGGTCTGTCATATTAAATTATTTTATCACAAGGTAACACGAAACTAGGAAACAGTGTTCTTCCCTTGATAACTTCTTATCTTTTGCTTTGAGATTTTCATACTTTTTCTTTATTCTATCAAAGTGTGACACCTAATGTACACCAGTATCGTGTGTATGTCCGCATTTATTTCCGCAAAGTGAATATACAATGATTACTTCTACCCAGACGGTGTAGAACTTCACCAATCTTCCAGCAACTTGCTTCCAGCCCCATCCCTTCACAGTCACTCCTAATCAGCAGAAAAGTTGACCTTGGCCGTGACCTCAGACCAAATTAAATAGATTCCCTAAAACCCTGCCAAAGGATTGTCAACGCTTGAAAAATGAAAGACAGCTTCTTTATGCTTTGGTAAGTTTCACTGGAACTTTATATAGGTAATTGCCCTAAACAAAATCTGACTTGTTGGCCTATATTAATGGAGGCAACACTGAAGTTTCTTCAGGAAGCCTAAAAAAACACATTTAGGGCTTCCACAACTGTCAGATCGGAGAAGTAATCAGCACTTCCCATCTTCCCATTTGCTGAAGAAAGATCAAATGTGCCCCTGAGTCTCCTTAGGAATTCTCTTGATATTAATAATAAGAAGAGATAATGAATGTGTTTTCTACTCGACCAAACACTTAGAATGACTTAGTGATAAAAATTTTCTCAAATATATACATAGAAGCACTGCTGACAAATAAAAGTCATGTCGCTGAATAGTATTTAATGAAAACTTTTATTAGGAGAAGCATTTAAGTACTTCACAAATTGAAGTGCTATAGAAAGTATTTCAAAAATAACTGCAAGTAAGAGAGGGCTATACTGAAAATGTTGAATGGATCTTACAGTGCTAATCAAATAACATTTCAGCAACTCCAAAAGAAGAATTGTTAAGTTTTCTATAAACAGCTGACAGTTACAGTATTCTCAAGGATGTTTGAATGAAATAAAACAGTAGATTTAAATAAATTATTCCCCTAAATGCGAACATCTCACTGGCATAATCTTCAAGGCTGTAATTATCTTTCAATATATCAAGAGTTGAACCAACTCCTGAGCTGCAAAATGCAGGAGAGTTTCAATTTAATAAAAATGTTAAAACACAGATTTAGAGAGACAAAGCATCTGAATCAACATTTACCCCATCATTTTGGGCATTCTGTATATTCATTCCCAAATAGCCTTCTGGGAATTAAATCACCAGGGACGAACCTTCATAGCCATATAATTATAGAACATGCAGAGGATGGAAAACAGAAGAGATTTCTAAAAATACAGTTCAAAAACACTTTTGAGTGAGTAAATATATACAGAATCCCACAGAAGATGATACTAAAATAATTATGGTGATGTGGGAATATATGTTAATTGGAATGAGATTTCTGATGATGTAAAAAAGGTGAACCTATTGGTTAGTCAATATAGTCCTTAGCAGATTAGCATAGTTCATAGAACTTCAGCGTGAGGGACAAGTGGAGTCATTTCAATAATAGCTTGCTCAGTGATTAGTCTCTCAGGGACAGTTTTCTCACAGGTAAAATGACAGTAAAACTGGCCTACACATGGCAGCGCTGTTCTGTGAACTAGGAATATACAAGATGCCTGCAGAAGTAATCCATGCATTGAAACTCATTAGGACTGGGAATGTCCTTTTCTTTACAGGGGTGTCTTTTGTAGTCACAAAGGAAGGAGGGATCTTTGAAATGTGTACCAAAATTAAGTACTCTGGGGATAAATACAATGTAACATTAGGCTTTCAAGCCCTAAAAAATAAAAAATCTAGTAGCTTTCCACTCAGGTTTATGCCTGCTACTTATCCACCATGTGAACTTGGGACTCTATATAAGCTTTTTATCCAAACGCTAGTACTCTGACAAGTAGCAGCAGCTTTATTTTCATTGCTTAGTTGGCTGGAAAGAGTCACCATCTGTACAAATTGTAATTTTGATATCACAGAGACACACTGAAATTGTTCAACTAATTTCCATAATTTTCCCCCAATGGTCACAATTGTTCATCCTTATCACTCAGACCCAAAGCTCAAGGGAAACATTGTGAAACGTCAGGTGAAATCCTGTCTTCTCCTTCTACATCAATTCCCAATGACCCGCAATCTGAAAGCACTAGATAAAATGGTCTATTTGAGGTACTTATATGCACATGGGCCTCATGAATAATCACCAACAAGAAAGACATTTATTTCAGTGTGAATTCCTTCATTAAAAGTGCTATAAATAATGGCAAGCCAGAGGAAACATTTTTAATTGAAAGCACATGGGCAAGAATTTTAAATTTCCTTCTATTTCATTTGGGTGATTTTTATATCCAGGGACATTTATTCTTGTACCTGACACTTGATGCCTTTATTGGTGATTTCATTGGAGATTTTATAGATGACTTAAACAGGAAAAGATTAGCAAAGAAACAAGCTACGGTTTAAAGCAGGAGTGTGATCATCATTGCTTAGGTAGGGAAAGGGAGTCTATTTCCACTGATGAGTTGCTTTTCGCTTTGACATAACGTGAGGGCTCAAAAGATGGAGGGATGGCACAGAGCAAAGTTCCTAAGGATATCCCCTAGAAAGAGTGGCTTTCCTTAATTTGAAACATACATCTGAACGGGACACAGCAGTGCACTGAGAAGCCGCCCACATTCTCTTGCACCTCTGCCTGAGATTTGTTTGTATGACTGTGGAGCGCCCCCTATCAACACAAAGAGGAATATATTCTGGTACCCTCTCAGTAGAGCTTGGTTTTTGTTTTTGGATTTGGACTCCAATGCGCAAATGCTTGAAGTGTAAAGAAACAATATTCCTAAGAGACTCTCCTTGTATAAATACTGAAATATTGAGAATTTGACTTTTACTTCAGTGACAAATGAAAAAAGACGAATTTGAATAATTTGTCTTTCATATGCATGCTTTTTAGACTTATTAATTTTCCAACATTTATTCCTCTCATAAATCATATACAATATTGTTTGGCAGTAGACTTATGGTGTATATAAATCAGTAGGACAGTTTCAAAAATCAAAAATATAGAAGCGATTGAAATAAAATACAGCATTTACTATGGGCATCTATGCATATTATTAATGCTATTCAGTTTCCATTAATATTAGTGCATAATCAGACTTGTTCCTCAGCATAACCACATGTAGTAGTCTCATTAATAATAATGAAATAGGTTAAAATGCTATAAATATCATAAAAATGGAACCACAGAAATAGTAACCTAGAGAGATACTTGATCCTCAAATTATATATCAAGCCTTATAATCTTTTCAAGCACTTCAAACTCAGTAAGCATCTGATACCACAATAGATATTAAGAGGATTGTTGAAGCAAATAAAACATGTTTTGCAAAATGTATATAAATGCTTTGTTTAATAGATTATTTTTTCTGCTTAAATATCAGTTATCAAAAAACTTTCTATAATTAGACAGACATGAGCCATATCATAATAGAAAATAAAACAATTTAAAACAACAAATAATGTTTTGGGGTCTGTATTATGTAGGTGCTTAATCTTTTATTTCAATAAAGAATTATAATCACTCCCCACCTCCTAAAAACCACATGAAACATGCATTTTATTTCAACACAAAGATTTGTATAAACCAGAAAATTAGTGATGCTTTCAAGACTTGAGTTTATAAAGCTGTCAATTTTATTTGTTTATTAAGGAACAGAGGCTAAGGCTTAATAATTATACAACAGATAGATAATCTACCTATGTAACATAATTAATTTAAAATTTCAATAGCAATAAAGGTACAGTGAAATTCATATTGATATATGAAATTATGAAGAATGTAAATACACTAAATTGGTATTTAATAAGATAGCTGTTGCAGGGTAATTGGATACCAATTTATATAGTTCATAAATATCACTTCTTTAAATAACTAAGCCAATATCCTCAAAATAAATTTCATATACTTTATAAGGAATTATTAACATATATTAATTTAAGTATAATAATCTATTTGGGTCTCTGATGCAACTTTTATTGACAAATCTTTATTATTTAATATTCTTGTTATTTTATGGACAGAAACATAATGCAGCTGCATTCATCAAGTAAAGTCCACTTGTTAACCATTTATTATTATTTATAAATATTGTGGAATACATCCAGATAACTGCAAATCCTTACTTTTATATGAAGATTTTGAAGGAGATTTTGGATTTTTACTAGTTTTGTAGCCTTCTTCAAATCACTGGCTTCACTTGTGTTTCTTATTATTTTATGTTTTATCTTACAAAACTTTGTCTCAGAATTAACTGCATTTTAATTTTATGGCTTTGAAAGTTCTGGGTAAGGATGAAAACCTGAAATTCACAAATACTTCTTTCAACTCATAAGTAAAACAAAACAGATAAAATGTTAAAAACAGGCATGATTTTATCAACAACAATCATATGATATCAATATCATGTCAAGAACTTGGAAAAACTAGAGCTACACCTGGTGATCTAGAAAATAAGCTAGATAAGCTATGAAAAAGAATTGTCCTAACCATCCCAGAATGTGTAGTTTGCATGACTCCACAGCTCACATTAAGATGAAAAGTAAACAAGCTAGTAACTTTCCAAATATAGTATGAGAAAGAAAATAAGCAAAGGAATACCAAAAAAAAAAAATAAAATCTGCAAAAGAGATATCTGAGCAGACCAATGAGGATGGGTGTAGCTGGGTAGACCTGGGCTGCTACCCCACCCCCACTTCCCCAGGCTTCCAAGCAGCATGGACCAGTGAGGGGTGGAGATACATGGGCACCCCTGAAGCACCATCCCAGTGCTACTCCTATTCAACAACACCTCTGGCCTCCCGGTTGTGCTGGTCTTTGGATCCACACTGCAGAGGCACAGGGGGTTATAAAGGCCATTGTCCTGAGCTCCAGAAGATAGATCAGAAGTGAACAACAGAAAGAGGGCCCCTCACAGTCTCCTTGATGAAAATTGAAGTTGACTGGATAAGTGAATAGAATCTTTTCAATAAAGGTCCACCAGACCACCATGGTTGGTAAGTTGGAGGGATCAGAACCTAGACTATCCTCAGGGGAAGGGCAACTGAAACCTGCAGTAGAAACTTTCAGAACTCAACCCTGTAGGAGGAAAGGGAGCTCAACCTGGGCCTTGAGGCCAGAAATCAGCCTGAATCCCAGGGTTCTGCTGCTGGTATGCTGAGACTAATTGATTTAGGCCTCCATACTGTCTGTGCTATCTATTGTGACATCAGAGACAACCATGAAGGAGGCCCTTCATCTTTATTCTTTATTTTTAAGGGTTTTTTCTTCTTATTTTTAATTTTTTCTGCTCTTTTCAAATTTTTCCTTTTTCTTTCTTCTTTTTCTTTCTTTCCATTTCTCATTCTCTTGCTGTCCCACATTGTTCTTTATCTCCCTTTTTGTTCCTATTCCTGCCCTAATTTGGATTTCTTCTTTCTTTTTCTTTTATTCTCTCTTTTTCCTTCTCTCAATTGTCATTAGTTTCAAAGGAAAGTGAGTACACTTTCTACCTTCAATATTGATGTCAGGTGGTTCTATTCTTTGTTCTCTCTTTTCCTCTTGTCTTCAACAGTCTTCTAGAGTTTACATGATCTTCTTAAATCCTCTGGCCTCACTTCTAGCCTTCCCCTATCATTCTACCTATCTATCCCTCTCTCACCAACTCCTTCCAAGGCCCCATCCTGAAGTGTAAAGTTGCTGTATTGAAGAGTTTATTCACTATAAACATATTTTGGACTAGTCCTGGATTTTTATTTAATTAGCACCACTGTTAGCGGTGATAGATTAATGACTACCATAAATTGTTATTTTCTAAGCTGTGCTTTATGCTATTGTGTTGCTGACTGTATTGCTTTTGCTAAGATGTTATGGTCTAATCAGTTGTCCTTCCTGGTATAATGAAAAAGAGAATGTCTCGGGGTCATTAGACACTCAAAACCTAAAGACCAGCTATATCTGGAAGATGCAAGTATTAACCCAGGAATTAAACCAAGGACAGTACCAACAACAAAAATAGAAATGAGAAGACACTTAAGCAAGGCACAAACACAGACTTACAGCTCACTAAAGGCAATTTCTAAGGAAAACTAGGAGAAAAAGTCTGACACTCAACAATCTGGACAAACTGACCTGATAGCACGGGAAGTAATACAACAGATGAATGAGGCTCTAGAAAATTTCAAAACAGAAACCATTTCCCAGATAACTACAGAGCAGTATGAAAGACATTATTAGAGACTTTAGAACAGAAACAGATTTTTAAAAAAGTAGATGAGTTCAGGACCATGATAGAAGCTGTGAATGCCCAGCATAGGAAACAAATGAAAACCATGAATTCCAAACATAGAAAAAAAAAATGGAATTCATGAAACAGATTTAAACAAATATTTAGGAGATTAAAAACTCTATTGACAGTATACAAAACAGACTAAACCAATCTAATAACAGAATGTCAGATATAGAAGACAGAATGGTGGTCAGTGACCATGAAAAGAGAGATATCTTGAAAATAGTAAGGGACAATAAGAAATCAATCCAACAGCTCCTAGATGATGCAAAGGAGCATATGAGACTGATAGGAGGCCACAAAAAAGCAGGAGAAAGTACAAATCACATTAAAAAAATACTTTTTTACAGAATTAATGACAGAAAACTTCCCCAAAAGAGCAAAAGAATTTGACATACGTAAGGCATATAGGACTCCAACTACCATGAACAGCAACAACAACAACAACAAAAATACACCTAGACATGTAATAATCAAGATCCAGGAAACCCATCAGAAAGACAAAATACTACAAACAAAAAATAAACAAATCGCATGCAAAGGAAAGCCCATTAGAATCACAGCAGACTTTTCCATGCAATCCCTCAAGTAAGGGAGAACCTGGAGAGAGGTATTTCAAACCCTAAAAGAAAACAGACTCCAACCTAGACTGATGTATCCGGCAAAGCTATCTTTCAAAATGGATGGAGAAATAAGATACTTTCATGATAAAGAACACCTGAGAACATTCATGAATACCAAAGCAACACTCCAAACAATTCTAAACAATGTCCTAGAAAAAGACAATGAAAGTCACAACTCCATGAGGCCTAACAGAGTGAATCCATCAGGAAAGGCAAGAAATTACAGTGTGAGGGTGAAAAATAATGAAGACACAGCAAAAATAACAATAAAATGGTAAGTCAATGCATATCAGTTATAACCATCAATGTGCATGTGCCAGTGTATGCATCTAATATTTTATGCTCTTAATGGTTATGTCTCTTTAATATTCATATGTTGGAATCCTAAGTGCTTTGTGATATTTTCTGAAGATTAGCTTTTGAGATAAGAGGCAATGAGAAGATGAGGATGTGACCCTCATAATAGAAGCAATGTCCTTATAAAACAGGTTCTTCTACACCTGTTTTCTATATTTCTTGTCAAGAAAGAATGCTGAATTTCACCAAAGGCTTTTCTGTATCTAATGTGATGATCATGGGGGGGGTGTCCTTGTTCCTGGTAGTGGAATATTCTACACTTAGTTATTTATGTATAATGAAATAGCCTTGCATCCCTGGGATGAAGCTTACTTTGTCATGATTTATGATCTTCTTGATGATTTGTTGCCAATATCTTTTTGAGGATTTTTGCATATTCACTATACAGATTGGTTTATAGTTTCCTAGTTCCCTCTTCCTCCCCCTCCCCTTTCTCTGTGCTGGATCCTTGTTTGGTTTTGGAATGAGGGTAATACTAGCCTCCAAGAATAACAGGAGTACTCCTTCCCTTTCAATTGTACTAAAGATCTTCAAGAATATTGCTTCTAGCTATTAAAAACTGTGTTGTTATAAACATAGGTGCACATATATCACTGTGACATGGTGCTCTTAATTCTTTTGGAAAGATACCCAGCAGAGGGATGCCTGGGTCAAATGGAACCTGTAATCCCAGCTCTTTGAGGTATCTCCATATTGATTTCCACAGTGGTTGCACCAGTCTGCACTCCCAGCAACAAGGGACAAGGGCTTCTTTCACCCCACAACCCCACCAACATTTGTTATTGGTTAATTTTTTGATAGCAGCCACTCTTTCTGGGGTGAGATGGAATCTCAGTGTTGTTTTCATCTGAATCTCTTGAATGACCAGTGTTGAAGATTTTTTTCAGCAGAGTAGGTGGGTACAATGTCAACACTCAACAATCAATAGCCTTCTTGTACACAAATAACAGACTCACTGAGAGAGAAATTAGAAAAACAATTCTTTCCTCAATAGCATCCAAACAAATGAAGTATCTAGGAATCAACCTAACAAAAAAAGCAAAAGACCTTTACATTGAAAACTACAGCACTCTGAAAAATGAGATTGAAGAGGATAAAACAAGGTGGAAAGACATCCCCTGCTCCTGGATAGGAAGAATCAACATAGTGAAAATGGCCCTACTACCAAAACTGCTCTACATATTCAATGCAATGTTGATTGAAATTCCAACAGTACATTTCACAGAACTAGAAAAACTAATCCAAAAATTCATTTGGAACCAGAAGAGACCTTGAATTAGCAAAAATTCTATCCATTTTTAATGAACCTCAAATTTTTCTTCAGCCTAAGAAAGACTTCTCTACTTTCTCTCAAATTAGTCCTTCTACCTTTGCAGTTCTCAAGGCACATTCTTTTTTAAATGTCAGTTCTTTGAGAGAAGGGACCAAATCTTATTATTGTTTACTCTATAAAGCTCATCTAGTTATTTTTTTCATAATAAATTATTCGGTAAAATTTTCTTAAATATAAAATAGTAAGCATTGTTAAGATTTCTGGCCAGGTATATTGATTTAAAGTTATTTATATGTACAGAAAGTAAACATTTAAGGTACAATTAAGTAAAACATATTTTCAAATGTTTAGAATCATCATTCTTAATTACATAATTATGTCTTTTTATAATACATGTTTATATTTCCTCTAGAGCAGTGACTTAAGAATGTCATTTAAACATTGTTTTGTGTTACTGCTTGCACTTTCTTTATATGTTTGCCAGTGAAACCTCCTTCTTCAAAGGTCATTTGCAATCTGGATTTTTCAGTAATTTTTACTGAACTTCTCTCTCATTAGTCTTATGCCCAGAAAAAAGCAATAAATTGGCCACACAATGGCACTTTTGCCTAACTAACTCTAATGGTCATCAAAGCACTTACAAGGCCACTGTTCATTTCAGAAATGTCTCCTTAGTCTGCAGTACACCCACCATTCGACTGGCATAGCTACAATAGATCTTTATAATGGCATAATTTGTAACTCCTCTGACAAAGAAAGACATTTCCTGTACTTGGGAAAAGGGCTCATTGGCATTAAAGTAGATTTTGTTGAATAACCTAACATGAAATTACCACAGATAGCTTCCCTGGTTCGTTGCTTCAAAGGTGATCAACTTTTAGGGACACTGAGGCATGCTTGTTTGATTTATTGGGTGATTTAATTTTAAATAGGGATTATATGAAGGAAAATGAAACTTGTCGTGACCACTCGTTAATTAACACCAATTTACCAAGCAGTGGATTTTCTATATGTTTTCTTTTGGTCTAAAACTATTTCCAAAAGTGATTTTAATTATTATATTGAAATTTTTTCTGATATTTTAAAATCGGGATACTACATACATAAACCCACGTTTGTTGATTTTACTGGGATATTAGAATATCTTGATCTTTATATCTTGATCAGGATATCATTGATCTCATTTTTCTGGATTCAAAACTTTTAGAGTAGAATAGCAAGAGCCTCCCCTAAATGAGACTTAGAGTCTCTCGTTGACAGCTCACTTCCCAGTCACTGTGAGCTCTTGTGAAAGCCAAATTCCACTTATATTTGAAGTGCTTTTTTTTATTTTTTCAGTTTTAAGAACAATTTTAGGCTTGCAGAAAAGTTGGCTGCATAATAGACAGTTCTATATCCTTCCTTACACACCATCCCCCTGTTGGTAGTATCTTGCTAACTAGTTGGTGTGGTACTTTTGTGACAACTGTTGAATCAATATTGATGCATTATTACTAACTTCAGGTTTTTTTTAATTCTTTGCATTGTATAGCTCTGAGTTTCATCAATGCATAAGATCAGTGTTATTCCATCACACTGCATAATTTCACTATCCTGAGATGCCATTGTGTTTCACTTATTCATGTCTTCTCTCCTCCCTGCAAATCTTTGGAAACCATTCATGTCTTTCCTAACTTTAGATTGCTGCCTTTGCCATAATTGCATGTAATCAGAATCACAAATTATGTATCCTTTCTACATTAGCTTCTCTCACTTAGGAATATGCATTTAAGTTTCCTCCATAATCTTTCAATACTCAAGAGCTTGCTTCTTGTGTGCATCTTTCATAATTTAAATAACAACCCATCCTATGGCTCCAGCTCGGGTTGTTTATCTGTTCACATGTGAAAAGGGATTTTGATTGGTTCTACCTTTTGAGAAACTATAAATATATGATATGAATATTTGTATAAAAGCTATATGTCATCTTAATTTTTCAACTTAATTGGACAAATATCAAGGAGTACAACTGTTGAACTGCAGGGTAACACCAGCATTTAGGAAACTGATAAACTGTTTTAAAATGGTGCTACCATTGTGCAGCTTCAAACGACATCTGCATATTATCTCACAGAACCTAAAGGTTCAGAGTCTGGAAGATACAGTTGTGTTCTTCCTCAGGGTTCTTATAGGTCTGAATCTGTCAGTTTGATGAAGTAGTCTCCTTTGAGGCTCAAGGTTTTCTTCATCGGGGCTGTTGGTCCAATTCAATCCCTCGCAGTTGTGGAACAGAGGTTCTGTTTTTATTGTTTCCTGTTGCCTTAGGTTACGCTCGGTTCTCAGCTGCATTTCCCATTTCCCATAATCATCTCCACAGATCCTCTCATAATTTACCTATTTATTCTTTGAAAGCCGGCAGGAGAAGTTCTCTCATGGCTCAGATGTCTCAGGCTTTAGAAAGGGAAAATCCTTTTGAAAGGTTGATCTGATTACTTCAGGTCCACGCTTGACATTCTGAGGATGTCTGATTGCTTGAGATTAAGGCAACAAAAACTGAATCAAAACTATAATTATGACTGAAAAATATTTTCGCTTTTAACATAAAGCATAGCCTAACTATGTGTGTGCAATTTATAATATCCATATCATAGTCCTGCCCACTTTAGAAGGGAAAGGATTAGAGTATACATACCAATGTAGGGGAATTTTATTGGCTACCATATTATTCTAATTTCAGATAAGTAGTACTGAATGAATAGTTATATTAAACCATGTCTTCATGTACTTGATCTGCTGTACTGGTTAATGTCACTTGAATGACCCACTTGACAGTCGAGTTGAGGGAATTGCTGACCTCCTGCCTCTGCCAATCAATGGGTGTACATTTTTGGCTCAGAGGAAAAAAAATTGCTATCACCTGAAATATCAGTCCTTTTGTTCTTTAGACAACAACAACAACAAAAAGATCTTTGTCACTTATTGTAAAAACCCTAACACAAACTATTCTCTCAGAACTGACCCCTTGGTCTTCTCTTTCCACTCAAAGATGATAGAATTACACACTTTAGGTGACTGACAGCATAATTTTTCTCTGTATGCAGCCCTTTAGTATTATGTGTTGGTACTTTTAAAACGTATGCAATTTTAAAGACAGGATCATGTATGTCTATGCCTTTTTGATCTATGCAGAGGATGGAACATGACCCTTTGCCTGAGGGGATCAGTCTCTACCTCTTTATGAGGTTTTCTTTTTTCCCAACATAAGTGTCCTCCTGTTCTCTGGCTAAACATTTGCCTCATGTGTCCCCCACCTTCCATGTTGAACCAAACACAAAATATTAATTGCATGTATATGAATTAGACATTATTGAAAGTTTAACATGAATAATTTGTGTACTGGATTATACAATATATACTTATTTTGTAAGAATTGCTTCTTCATATTTTTCCCCAAGAAGAAAATTTTCTTCTCTCAGTGTCCCTGTTCCACTACAATCTGACATTTTGCAATCTTTGAGCTTTACATCTGTCTCTCTCACTTAAGCCCCCAGGACACCTAAGTACAGAGTCAGCCATTTAATCAACCAGTGAGTGGGGAGGGAATGCTCCCCATTTCTCTGCCTTGGTGTCTGGGAGTTAAGGTGAACTCATTCATTAGGGAAACTGCCCCACGACTTCCTGTTGTTTATAATCAACTTGTTTAAGAGTAACATTTTTAGTGATTTGCAATGATTACCAATTTTGAAATGATTACCAATCCCCAGAGAAAAACTAACTCTAATGAAGTGCTGATTTTCATTTTCTATTTTTTTTCCTCTCCTGTGTCTGTGCTATGCTAATATTTCATGCCAAGGTGAAATCTGAGAGGAGACTCCATTCATAAATTATCTGGTGATATTTAGGGTTTTAAATATTATGGGCAATTGCCCAAACTAGAAAAAAGGAAAAAAGGGGAAGTGAGTTAAAGGCAAATGCCAAGACTGATTGGATTCAGAGCATTATTAAAAGGTTCTCAAGGACTGGAAGGACAGAAATAGTCCAAGTAATGGCAAAACACCCACCACAGCATAAAAATGTGTGGAAAACATTAAAAGGCAAACAAGCCCAACATTTATAATGCTTTTATTATTTTTATTCAAAATTTAAAACTTTCTAATTTCCTTAAAGACTTAATAGTCTAGACTGGTTTATTTTAAGAACAAAAATAATTTCTTTGATCTTGGTGTATTTAAAGTTCTTTCCAAGATTTCTAGGTCTAAGTCAGATTCCTTATGCCTATTTCAGCAAAGTGAAGTCCCAGCTTTTGCTGAGCACTGAACCTTTTCAAAGAACACTCAGACATTATCCAAATGGGAAAGTTGTCTTAGAAATAAGATATTTATGTAATAAAGTAACTGAAAAGAACAGATTTTTAAACTTGGAAACACCAGAAATAAACATACAAACATTAAACAAAATAAAATGTTAGACACATACAGATGTAAGAAGATCATTTATTGCTTATATCATTAAAATGTTTGTCCATCAAGTATAAGATAAAAAATTATTTCCTCATAAATACAATCATCAACATATATATAAAATCTGATTTCATTTTATGAAAAGACATGGAAAATATCCCTTGGTCCTTGTTAACCAAAGTGTAATTCATCAACCAAAATCATTGGAATTACATAAGTTTGTTGGAAATGCTGAGTCAGATTCTCCTGCAGATATATAAAATCAGAATTATATTCTAACAATTCTCTAACTGCACTTTGAAAACAAAGAATAAGAAACAAAAACTACATAATCCTGCCTTGATTTAACAAAACTATAAAATACAAAAAGTTTAACTATAAGAATGCAAGCTTGAGATTCATTTTTTTACATTATATCAATGGTGTTAAACAACTTACCAAATGATAAATGTGTGTTAGGAACCCAATGAGTAATTGTTGACTGTGTATGTCTTCTTAATTTATTCATTTCATAGATTTGTATTCTAGCATGTACTTTATGGTCTTACATTTTTACACAGCCACATCAGTTCTCTTTATTGTAGAAATAAGTATTTAGAAATGAGTGCAGAATATTAGCACATATATCTCATAGTCATCCATTGTTTTTGTCAGTTTTGAGCCTGATTTTGGAAATTCTTACCTTTATTTCAGTTTTGGGCATGTGGAATAATCATTATTTCCATACACTGTGTTTGTGTCATAACCCAGGGTTCATCTCTAGGGAAAATATATTACCAAGCACCGATATTTTTATGCACTACAAACAGCAAAGATTATCTATTGCATTTCCCTAAAATGAATAATTTAATTTCACTCATAATAAATCATTCAATTGGAATAGTTTTACATCTCTTAAAAGACAGCAACAGTGTGATCTTTTAGCCCCTATTATGATTTGATATTTAGTAACTTTAATTAAGGAAATTAAATTCACTTAAGGAAAATTTTGAAGAAATATTGTTCAACTTAATAATATTCCAACCTTGCCAATATCTAGCCTGGGGATCACTGAGATTCAATATCCAAAAGATACATGAGGCGATCTTCTGCCAGTTCGATGTCATTACATCTGACATATACCTCCCACTGCTTTTTCACATGTTCCTCCTTCACAATGTCTTCGCTAAAATGGTTTCTGGCAAGTACAACATTTTTCATGATTGGCCTTTGAAAAGTACTGCATACAGCTCAAATTAAGCCCTGATTGCACGATTAATATTCACAATAGCAACAGGAATTAATTTCCATTCTCTGCCTTCCTAAATTTTGAGGTTTTCCAAAATTTTGTTGAAGAAAAATAAACTCATTCTGATGGGAATATAGAATTCTGAGATGAAAGGAGTTTCTAAAAATCTACAGAGTGATATTTACTTTATAAATAAGAAATAGAGCCCTAGAGATAAAAATGAATATTTTATATTCACACACTTTGTTTGCAGTCAAGCCCCCCCCCAAAAAAAGCCAAAGAAACATATGAAATCTTTCCAGTCATATACAAAACTTTTTAAATAAATAATTTGATGGTTGAATTTCTCCTAGTTAAGGACTTCCAGTTTTTCTATCACTATTTTATTATCAACGCTGATTAAAATGTCACTAGGGAGGTTCAGCATGACGAACTCAGCCCAGAAATCTGTAAGCAGAAACCCAGGACTCTGACATGGAGAATTCCAGGCTGGCAGAGGGAATGTAAAGCAAACCTCTCCTAAATTAGTAATAAAACCAGATTGAAGTATTTAATACAAGACTAGGAATCGAGGCAAAAAAAAAAATCTGAAAGTCATTTATGCAAGACATCACTAAAGTCCAGACAGGAAGGGTAAGAGTCTCCAAGGTTAAATACATTGGCAAAGTAGTACTGGGAAAATCAACAGGTTTTCTAACTGAATTAAAGTAGAGTATTATGGCTGATGTTCAGATGTCCTTTAAAGTCTCATACAGAGGGCTGGGGATTTAGCTCAGTGGTTTCACTGCCAGAGTCACAAGCAGAAGGACTGGAGTTTGATCCCCAGTACCAAAAAATAATAATAATAAATAAATAAAATTTAAAAAATAAAATATGCTTTCAATGTGAAATAGGAAGAAAAGGGCTAAAGGTGTAGGGAAAGTAGGAAGGGTAGGGGAAAGGTAATAAGGGAAAGAAAAAAATAGGAGAAAATGGAAATAAAATGTTTGTAAATGGGGAGGGGAGGAGGGGGTGAAGGGAGGGCAGGGACAAGGGGAAAAAATGAGAACCAAGACCTGTCATGTAAAGGTACAAGATCCCAATAATGAATGTAACAGTACTGTATACCTATAATGTACCAATAAACTCAATGAGGAAAACAAAATAAGGTCTCATACAGTACACGGGGCTTTTTCAGAGGTGGCTGGATCCAGTGTGACACTGGGATTGATTCACAGTGCAATGGTAGGATCTAGGGCACTAAGATTAATGGGTTGAGTGCTACCCACCCTAAATAGTCTGGATAAGATAAAAGGGCAGAAGGATGCTGTAAAGGTTTCCTTGTTCCTCCTTCTACTGTGTGGGTGCCATGAACTGTTTCTCCCCTGTGATACCCCTCTACCATGTGTCATTCAGCTATAGAACCAGAAGATTATGGACTAAAACCTCTATGAACCTTTCCACCTTTAACTTTGGGCATCAGGTATTTTGTCTCAACAAGAAAAGTAATCAAGACACAGAGTATTAAATCTCCTGCCACTGCACATTGGAAATTGTTATAATGCAAATGGAGAATAAATAAAAATGATGCGCTCATTAGTTTCCGGTTGCAGTTCTGAAAAAATCAAGGAACTGACAAGGTCATCATGAAAAAAGCACAGTGTACTTCTTTTTTCCTTTCAAATAGCATTTATAAAGTGGAGGAGGAAGATCAAATCAGAGCATTTCCTCCAAAAGCAAAAATGGCACCAAGGTTAAGTCCATCAATCTATAAATGAAACCCCCTCCCTCAAAAAGTGCTTTATTAGAGACGGTGGGCAGGGGAGTCAATTTATGGTTTTCAATTCTCAATCCCTCTTTTTGACGAGCTTCTCCATGTAGGCATCCAGTTCATCATCTGGGTTAAATTCTATGTTCTCCTCCAATTTGTGCAGAGTACCATAATGATGTTCCTTAGCTTCTTCAGCTCTTCTTCTGTTTCATGTAGCTTCCTCTGGGAGGTATGCGGGCTGTCCTCAGGGGCCCCAGTCCACAAGTCAGCAGGCTCTGGTAGGAGTCCCTAACTTACACTGCTTGGAAAACTCTTCCCGAGGGAAATATGTCATGTTACCAGCTCATCGAAATGCATGTCACTTAGATGCATCTCGGAGACTGGGAACACTGGAGTGGGAAAGCACATAAGCAATGCCGGGTCGTCTGTATCAGCTGGTCAGTGGTTTCATGGTTGGTGCTCGGGGCAGTGGCCTCGGGCTCAGTGTGGATACAGTAAGGTGAAAAGTTCTCTCACATCTACAGGCTGCTGAGTCACTAAATTCTCCTCTTCCTTTCTGTCCTCTTGCTTTCTGCTGAGGCTCTGATATTCTGGGGAAGATGGCTTCATCAGTCACACACCTCTGCTTCCCTTCTCAACTCACTGGTCTCACAGTGGTCACATTTTATATTGCACTGGACCATCTCACCAGCCTTCCCAGGCACACAGGCTGTGTGCTTCCTGTTCACACGTACTTTCACACGCATCCCTTTATCTTTCTAAGCTCTTTTGAGGTAAGCTGGGTCCTCTTCTCCAGCATTGTTTGGGAGCTCATTTGATTCCTACTTTTCAGCAATTTGCTCTTCTTACACCTCTTCTAATTTGCTCTTCTTACACCTCTTCTTTCTCCTCTCAGCCTCTTCCTCTTCACAGTCACCAAGACTCTGCTCATGACCCGGGTGGATTCTGATAGGTAGCTCTGGATTCTCTACCATTGGAGACCTCGTGTTTTGGGGAAAAGCGTCTTCCAAAGGCTCTCAGAGTTATGCAGGTGAGATGATGATAGCGGTGGGGCCAGAGAAGTGGATGGGCATGCGCTCTTGGTGGCCTTGGGTCTCCTTTGAGCTGGTGGCTTTCGGGGACTGCTGTTGACACAAACCCTCTGCTGTTGGCTGACTAGCGTGTGAGCTTCCAGGGAAACGGGTCTGCTTGGAACATCCTTGATCAGGGAAAGGTGGTGACCGCAGACACCCAGGCCTGTCTGTCACATCCACAGGCAATTTCTTCTCATCAACTTGAGAGCAGATGGGGGTGATTCTCTGAAGATCCACCAGTATCTTCTGCTGCTGGTGAGGTTTCTTCCTCAGCTGCTTCTGTTTCTCTTCCTATCTTCAAATCATTTTTGAATGACCCCAGAGGAACCTTCATTTTTATTTTTATTAAGTTTATTGGTATATTTTATGGTATACATTATGATCACACACATCATTGGGAATTTGTACCTGCACATGATATATATTGGTTCTTTTTTCCCCATTCCTCTTCCCTCCTTTCCACCCCTCCATCCCTCCCTATTTTTTCCTTCCTTACTTATGTTTTTTCTTACCTTTCTTTCCTCTATCCCCTCTCCCTACTTCCCCCTCCATATGAGCCCTTTTCTTCCTATTTCACATGATCTACACAAGTCAAATGATTCAGTATTTACACGTGTGTCCTATTCATTTCACTTGAGTATAGCCTCAATGTGCATCCATTTAACTACAAATGTTTCTAGTTTCTCATTCTTTATGGCAGAGTAGTACTCCATTTTACATATTTTTATTTTTTCTCTCATTGAGTTTATTGGTACATTTTAGGTATATGGTACAGTTACATTCATCATTAGGATCTTGTACCTTTACATGACAGGTCTTGATTCTCATTTTTTCCCTTGTCCCTTCCCCTCCCTTCACCCTCTCCTCTCTTCCCTATTTACAAATACTTTATATATTTTTTAAAAATCTTCTGCATCCAGTCACCAGTTGATGGGCAATTGGGCTGTTTCCAAGATTTAGCTATTACAAACTGTGCTGCTATGAACATGGGTGTGTATAAATCACTGTGGTATGATTCTTTTTAATTTTTCTAGGATGATACCAAGCAGAGGAATAGCTGGATTGAATGGGACCTCTAATTCTAATTTTCTGAGGTATTTCAGTACTTATTTTTGCAGTGCTTGCACTAGTCTACCTTTCTACTGACAATGAAGAAGTTTTCTTTCCCCCCACATCCCCATCAACATTTTTTACTGGTTGATTTCTATAGATTAGCCATTCCTTCTGTGTATGTAGAATTTCTCTGCATTGTTTTCATTTGCATCTTCCAAATGACCATTGATGTTGAACATTTTTTCGTATATTTATTTGCTATTTCTACTTATTTGTCTGAGAAACATATGTTCATTTCAGCTGCCCATTTTTGGATTGCATCTTTAAATTTGGGAGGTCTGATTTTTTTTAAATTCTTTATATATTCTAGACCTTTGTCTGAGGATCAGCTGACAAAAATTTTTTTTCTCACTTTGTGAGTTGTCTCTTCATACTACTGATGGTTTCTCTTGTGATGCAGAAGCTTTTTAATGAGAAGAGATCCCACTTGTCGATTCTTTGTGCTAGTTCTCAATGCAACTGAGGTTTTGTTCATGAAATCTTTTCCTACACTAATGTCTTCAAGAGTTCTACCTAGCCTCTCTCAGCTGGGTTAGTGCTTCTGTTTTAATATTTAGATCTGTGATCTATTTCAATTTTAGTTTAGTACATGGTGAAAGATATGGGTCTAGATTTAATTTTTGGCAGTTGAAACCCAGATTTTCCTGCATCTTTTATTAAAGAGCCTATCTTTCCTCCAGTGAGGGTGTTTGGCTCCCTTGTCAAAGATGAGGTGGCTAAGTATATCTGGAGTTATTTCACATCTTCTAATCTGTCCCATTAATCCTCAGATCTGTTTCTTTGCTCCAGTACCATGCTGTTTTTATCACAGTAGCTTTGCAGTATACTTTCAAGTTGGGGATTGTGTTATCCCCCTGCCTTGTCTTTGTTGCCTAGAATTGTTTTGCTATTCCAGGGCTCTTCTGGTTCTAAGTGAATTTTTGGGATTTTTTTTTCTATTTTTGTGAGATATGTTATTGGAATTTTAATCAGAATGCATGGAATCTATATGGCAGTTTTTGAAATATAGCCATTTTCACTATATTGATTCTTCCTATCCAGGAGCAAGGGTTGTCTTTCCACTTTCTGATATATTCTTCAGTCTTTTTTGTAGTGTATTCTAGTTTTCAGAGTAGAGGTATTTTATTTCTTTCACTAGATTGATTCCTAGGCATTTCTTTTTTTTTATGCTATTGTGAAAGCACACTTAATTGTGTTGGGATTCCCATAGCTCCCCAGCATTTGTAATGTAGTTCACTAGAAAGGGTTTCGTTCCAGTTGGCAGAGAGACAGCCAAAATTTAATGACCCCTAGATGGGCTATTCCAGGACTGTGCTGAGTGAGTTCTCCCATTGCCCTTGGCAGATGCCTGTACACCTTAGCATTAGCAAATCCTGCTTGTTATGTGTAGGCTCTAATCAAGATAGGGCACACTAACCACCCCAACAACTGCACCACAAGCCATGCACCTTCCAGCTGTGCAACTACCCTCTCATACATCGTGATCAGGCAGCTCCAGCTGTAGATGGAACCTGCCATCTGGGTCTTAGTGTTCAATGTTTACCTCCAAAACAAAATTCAGTTCCTTAGTTTCTTTCAGTGCTCTCTGTTTTCCTTGATCCTCTTCTGGAGTTCAGCTTCTCTGCAAAGGGTGATGGCTATGTCCTGGACACAAGAAACATAGCCCTAAAGGTGCCTGTGAAATCACAGCGGAAGTGTACTTCCAACACCTGACCTTTGCTCTTTGCTTCCCTAGCCTTCTCTGCATCAACCATTGCAGCATGCTCTGCTTTCTTCACCGTCTGTTCTGCACAGGTCATGAAAGGACTTGATGTTTACCTGTACATCTAGGACTTGTACCCATTGATGGATCCTCATCTGGGGATTGATGTAGAGCACAGCAGCGTAGGCTCAGAAGGAGCACAGCCCTGGGTTTGTGACCTCTGGAGAAGTTTCTACTATCTGGATAGCCCTAGGATTTGAGATTGTGTCCAGTTTGGGGTCTCCATTATCCATGAGTTTTGAGGTTAAACATGATCAGTGTTCTGATGTCCTCAAGAATCTTCATGAACTGTGTCATCACCTCTTCTTCATTGCAAAAGGGAGAGTACTAATAGATGAGTCTGTCTCCATGGTAAACTTTTCCACATTGTCTATGGCAGGTTCCCGCCTCTAGGCATTCTAGGTGGGCACCTTCATCAATGTCTTCTGCCTCATGAAATCTGTGAGGAAAGAAGGGGCAAGTCATGGAGTCTTCCTTCTCAGTAAAGGGAATACAGTCCTCCCCAATGCATAATGAGCCTGGTTTTAATGCATTCTCACATTGATCAATCAGGTATTCCTTTAGCTGACTTCCCAAACTGAGTCACACAGGCAACATCATTAGAATCCATTCCTGCTCCACTATTCGAAAATCAAAGCATAAATCCTCCCTAAAGTTTCCCTGGTTTTTCTGCATATACATCTGTTGTGGTGGCATTAGCATCTGTGGCACTATCATCATTTTGATATGTTACATACCAAATCCCCAGGATGAATGTATTCATTGTATGTCACAAACATGCACTAATAAAAGAACAAAAATGCTGCATCTTTAATACATATAATGTGATGTGACTGGAGATAATTTTAAGGCCATGGATTCACCAGTACACTCTTTGTCATAAAGATCTTCATCGTACCTGAATGTGTCCTCTTGCCACTTTTTTATCCTTAGTAGGAGTATTACAATACAAATTTGCTGGTACCTTGGTTCATGAGCTAGACTTCCACAATTCTGCCGAAGATGGCAGCAGTTCTATCCACCAACAGCTGTGGAGTGTGCTAATTGAAGCAAAATTTTGTGCAATGCTTCTGTTTGCAAACCATATTCTTATTACATTACCATATTTATAATATCTACAGGTTAAGAAAACTTTAAAATATATAATATAACACTGTAACTATAGACACTGTGTAGTACAGATCCCCACCACTGACTCACCTTGCACAAAGTTTGCAAACTTTGTATTCTTTGACAAACACTTCACCATTTTCCCCTCCCCCAGGCTTGGGACTCACCATTCCACTCTTTGTTTTTATGCATTTGACAGTATTATTTGTCCTTCTGTTTCTGGCATTGATCAAGGCACAATGTCCTCCAGATTCATCTATGTTGTCAAAAAGAATAGAAATCCCTTCCTTACTTTGACGTCTGAATAGTATTTCATTGTGTGTATATACAACATTTCTTTATCCTTCATTTGGGAATGATCACTCACTTTGCTTGCATGTCTTGCATTATAAACAATGCTGGAATGAACATAAGGGTATGAATAACTGAGATCATTATTTCAATGCATTTAAATATATACACAGGAGTGGAATTACTCTAGTATACAGTAGTTCTATTTACAATTCTTAAGCAATCTTCATACCTTTATTCATAATGGATTTTACATTATTTTTCTCTATGACAGTGGAAGATTCTTTTCCTCTACATCCTTGCCAACAATAATATTTTCTTTTTTTCTTTTTCAATAGTCATCCTAGCAGGTGTGAAGTGATATCTCATTACCATTTTGCTTTGCAGATCCCTAATGATAGTAATATGCACTTTTTCATATACTTGTCGCAATTTTATATTTTTGACAGAGGAAGATTGTTTCTATATTTTAAAAAGGTCAATTTGTCACCAGTGTAGAGAGAAATTCTGAAGTACAAGGGACAAAGGGATTAGTAGAAAGCATGAGATTGACCCAAATAAAAGTAAATGAGTGCACTTTCTGTGAGCACGTTATTTTTTTCTTTGCACCTAAAATGGAAATTTTACCAAATATTTGTTCTTACCAAATTTTTATTATAAATTGAAGGATATATTGTAATTCAAACATCTTAAAGCAGGTGGGTGGAGGGAGTAATGGGAGGCCAGGGGAATGGGGATAAAAAGAACCAAGATACATCATGTAAATGTACAAGATCTCAGTGATGAATGTAACTGTACTGTATACTAAAATGTACCAAAAAGGAGTAAACCAAGATTAATGATAAAAAGAAAATATATACATCTTGAAATATAATATTTTAAATGATAACAGCACTGTATATATTTTTGCGCTTTTGAGCTGTTAATTATAAGCAGCCCCTCCAAATTTACTCAAAAGTGCAGTTTTTAAAATCCAATATACTGGGTAATATAAGCATTAAGACAATTAATAATGTCAGGGGGAGTGACCTTGGAATTGAGTACAGTTACAAATATAATTTTGGGATATATGTCCTAGTCCTTTTTACAGACAACCTACCCTTGTTTTTAAAAATGACTAAGCATTTTTATACTGATCACTATTGTCAAGAGTTTTAAATATATATTATATATTATCTTCACTTTTCCTAATTTGACACAGAAACAAACAAAAAATAGGACTTTAAGTCCTGATAATATATGGAGGATTTTGAAACAAAAGATGCTCATGCATTTTACATAAAATTATGATGCGATAAATTAGCATGCAAAATTGATAACACTGAAAGCTATTAAATTATATTTCAGTTCATAATAAAAGATGAATAAATCATCCATCACCCATCTGGTGAATGTTTCAAATGTAGTTATAATCACTGTGTCCTTACATCTCTTTAAGACAAACCAGACTTCATTATATTTCAAGAAGTAGTTGACAGAGGCTTTGATCTCTCAGGTCTGCTACAATCTCATTGTTCTTTCTTCTCTATTGCCCTTCACAGCGTGACCATTCCATCATCATTAGAGTTTCCACAGTTTAAATTATTTAGTAACCATTCAACCTGGGAACAACTTAGACCAAATAGGGTAATACATTGAGAATAAAAATCTCTCTCAGGAGGTATTGCTTAGTATCGCCTCCTCAAAGCTCAGATTGTTGGGTTCACGGAAGCAATGGAGAACGTCATGGCAACAGAATCTTCCTACTATTGTGCTTCAAAGAGGAAAAATTAGGGAATGCTATCTCTAGGATTTTACAGCCTAAGCTAGATGATGTTAAGGCATGTCTTGAAACATGGAAAGCGTGGGAACTTGGAAGAAGATATATTGGTGGACAAAGTACTACCTGGTCTTAGAATGATTGAAGACAGAACCATGGAATTATCCCTGGTCACAGGAATGTTTAAAGCAAGGCAGGTAAATTATTTCATTCTGAATGGGAAGTACATAGCTTAGAAGAAGAATCATAGAAAATAGACACTTGGGATGAATCTAAAATGGCTAAATAGGTTGGGCATCTCCTGTCACTACATAAACAACAACTCACATAAACACTAAAGATGGTCCAGCGTTGGAAAGTTAGAGAAGGTCCCAAAAGCCACGTACATTGGAACAGGCAGAGAAAAGCATGAGAAAATACAAGACCATAGTTTCTCAGAAGAGTTAAAGATCTCAGTATTATATGTTGTTGACCCACCTAAAAACATCATTACCCGCAGCTAGAAATAGATGGTAATGACCATTGATATGGGCAAAATGGCTCAGTTCTTCTACATAAAAGCCATGGTGAAATGAACTTTCCTTTTTTAATATTATATTTCAATAATTCAATTATAAATTTGTATCTCTTCTAGCATTCATTAACATCTCTAATATTGAGGGTATACTAACTAAATATTTATTGGTTCATTGATTGGAAAGTAAAGAGAACTCTCTCTCTCTCTCTGTCTCTCTCTCTCTCTCTCTCACTGAATATAACTTCACCATGTTTCTTTGGGAACACAGATAACTTATGCTTCTACTTCTTCTCAGTCAAGACTTCAAATGCTCTGACAATACTTTGCAATGAAGGACAATAATACGCAAGGGCTGGAACTCAAATCTGAAGTCCTAGTGGCTTGGCGAAAAGCCTTTCTTGCTCTATTTTTACCGTAAGAACACCATATAAGTCAACTTGAATTCAGAAAGAAAAATCACAACATAAAAAGTAACTCTCACTATATGTCAGAATCACTACATTTGTAAGAGAATAAGGATTTGATTGAAACAATTACTCTGTTTCCACTTCTAAAATTTGAGCAGAAGCCTTAGGGATATAAATACATTAATGCAACTCATTAAAAAAGGTTATTGAAAAATTTCTCTCTCCTTTCCATTTATCTATATTAATCTTTATTTATATACATAATGCATACACACATGTGTTATGTACATGTGTTTTGGGCATTCTTTTACAATCATAATGCACAATAATTAACCATTGCTCTCTAATTTTTTGTTATTAAATTTTGTTTTATTTTTTTCATATTAAAATATTGTTTTTATATTTTTGTTAGTATCAACCCATATTACAATAAAATAAAAATAAGAAAATAAAAGTAGGTGAAGATATTTTATAAACAACTGTTTCATTAGGAAGTCTTCAAATAAATTAATGCTCAATTTCCTCAGCTAAACTTGGGTTTCCTCAACTATCTAGACTTACATATCACACAGTAAAAAGAAGCACTATATTTAAGGCCTAACTTAAATTACAGTGTAGCAGAATGCAGCCTATGCTGTGTTACCTTGACATTTGTTTAGCAACTGTTACACATTTGTTTTGGTTCTGTCACAGGAAATGGTAATATAGTTTTATGTCACCGACCGTTTTACACCTTTGTAGCAATCAATGAAATTTCTGAGAGAAGATAAACATGTAGAGATGTTCAGAGCACAGTACAATGAAGTAGTTTCAAACAGTTTGTAATCATGGCAGAAGAGAAAACCACTTTATTTTTCATTCGAGACTCTCAGGATAGATGCTAACACAATAGGTAAAAGAAAGGAGACGGTGCTGCAGGACTTGAAGATCACAAAGCCTAGTTCATTTCCCATGTCTACCAATTTTGGATAAACTTGAGCAAATTACATGTTTTTTGGGTAGTGGGTTCCTTATTATTAGAAGAAGATTTTTTTTTTGTCTATGAAGCAAAAAATGTGCACGTTAAATTGCAGGATATAATATTTATAAAATATTACCTATATTACCTAATATTTTAGGCTATTCAAAAGATACAGTGAATGATTATATTTTTTAAAAAACATTACAGTAGAAATACATTGTCCCCGACCCCCTTCAAAATAATCTGCTTTTCTCTGAACACACTTCTCCATTTTCCTTGCCACTTTCTGAAGTTCTAAAAGCCCTCTTTAGTGAGTCTCTTTAATTGCCCTGTTGTGGCTGCCTTGATGTCCTGAAAAGACTCAAAAGTTTTGCCATACATGGTAATTTTGATCTGCGAAAGAGGCAAAATATATGTGCCAGGAAAATGAGGACAGAGAGAATATTTTTATTTGACCGAAATTTCCCAAAAGTTTTGAATCAACTCTGGTCATTGACATAGTAATCAGAGCAGAATTAAGGACACTCACTAACGAAGATTTCCAGAACTTCTTCTGAAAGGCCAAGAAGGACGGGGTACATGAGAGAAGCACTTCGAGGGGGATTTCTGCAATGCGTCTTGTGGGTAACACTGTTTTAGATGTAAACATTCACCGTAAATTTCGATCACCCCTTATATAGCAGAAACTAAAAAACTAAGGCACAACTGACAGTTGAAATAATGGCTCCTTATTTCCCTTTGTATTGTTAGGAAGGTGGCTTTTTATGAAGTCAATAATATTAATTTTGGATAATAAGACTAAAACAATTAAAGAAATAATCAAGTTCACCCAATGTTGGGCTGCCAGAGAGAAAGGAGCTTCTCATTTAAGAGTTTACACTTTTAATGACCAGTCTGGAGCCAGTCTTGTTATCACTGAGAAAGGAATGGTTGAATTAACTTACAGATGATTATCTATTTAGTGCCACTTATATAATAAAAAAGATGATAGTTTTCCTGCATTCAATCTTCAAAGCAGAAATAGTTAGCATTAAAGTGTATCAGTTTCTTTCATTTTATAGAAATCATTTCTCAGATTCTGCCTTGCCATATTCTTGCTATCAAATGTCCATCCAATACATTTCCTCCTATCTATCCACTACATATTTGTGTCTTATCGTTGTAATTACTTTGGAGCCTGAGGTCTCATTTTCACTCTATTTGGGTCTTCATTACAATGGTGAAGAATTAGAATATCTTCCATATTTAATAATTCAAATCATAATTCTAAATCCAACTTTAGTACAAAAGTAAAGAAATGAGTTTGGAGACTCGTATCTTCTTTATAATCAATTATAACTTATTTATGCAGAAAAAAATGTATTTGCCTTGGTCAGCAAATGACAAATATTCTTTTAAAAATGCTGGATTAATCATTTGTTTGTCAAATTCCACTAACATTCTTTCATTGTTGTTGCTCTTCCATCTATCAGTCTTCAGAAGACGGCATTGCTTTTTAGATTATTAAAAGAGTGGGAAAGGAATCTTTTGAAAACTCCAATGCAGAAACGACATTCTAACTAAAGCATTTAAAAGTTTAGGACACTAGCGAAAAGACCCATTTTAACATGGATGAGAGATTTATAGTAAACTTCTATGCTCTTTTTGCAAGTGAGATTTGTGGGGAAAGTATCTGCAAGCACATCTGTAAGTCAAATACGTTAGGTACTTTGCACATATTTCACTTAATTCTCAAAAAGTATCTTCCAAACCCATTATCACACTTCAAAAAATTTCTTTTAAATTTTATAATTGCCAAATGTACACAGCCCCATGTAAGTATTCACTTTATGATAAATGTTACTTGGTCACAGAGCAAAGGAAGAGCTTCTTACCAAATGATGGAAAAATTGAGTAATCATGTTGGAAAAAACTGATGCTGTACATGGTATAGCAATAGAAATTCATTATTGGCCCAACTCTCTCTCTCTCTCTCTCTCTCTCTCTCTCTATCTATATATTTATATATATATATATATATATATATATACAGTCTCTCCCCTACAACTTGGGCAGTAGGCAGAAAAAATGTTAGCCAGCTATCTTCATATTCTATGTTTTCATTATTAATTAATATTGAAAATAGAAAGTAAATGGTTGTTATAGTTAGGGTTTGGAAGAGAACAGATTTAATACAGGACACATAATTCACAGGATTATATTATAATATTCACACCAAAAGTCAAATGCAGAGGAGTTGAAGAAACCTAGAAACCTACAGAATACAGTCAAGGGACTGGATCCTTGCACAAATCCAGCTCAAGGCCTAGAGCCCATAACAATATTTTGTGCAAGTCCATACTGAGTAGGAGCCAAAGACCATTTGTGGGAGTTAGAAAGCCTGTGTCAGTGGGGTGAAAGATTATGCTGTCCAGCTAAAGGATCTGCACTGGAGCTGGAAAGCAATGTTCAAGGTGAAGATCAGAGCTCTCCTGACAAGAACAACAGCCATTCTCAGCCACAGGGAGGACCGGCTCTCCTCCTCCGACAAGAGCAGCCAAGACCAGCCATCTCAAGCTTTTCCAAGAAAATCAACAGCAAAATGATCCTTTCCTGCAGGCCTGCTTTTATGCTATTGGCAACATTCCTCAGGTGGGTGCTCCATGCCCAGAACCATGCTGATTCAGTTAATCCGGGTGTTCCAAGTTGACCATTAGCAAATCCACCACTATAATATTACACATAACTATATAAATAATGATGATTAAAATCTATTTGACATAATAATAACATAAAGTCAAAAGAAAAAGTGAAACTATGGAAACAATTACAATACCTTTCATAGTGGCAGAATATCCTGGTCTACAATGTAGTCCAAAAATATATAAAAAATAAACTATTGAAATGAAAAATAGTGACAAACTATTGAATAGCAATCACATACTAGAAAACAAAAATAGTAATTTTATGAGTGCACATTCAGTCTCTATTACATCAGAAAATTTAATATTTCTTGTGAAATTGGTAAATATCTATGTATGAATATGTATTCTGCTCAGCTACACAGGGTCGGAAAACCAGCATTCTCTAAATTTAAGATGGATGTTCAAATCCATGCAGCATGGAGAGAACATAATTTGGTAAGGCACACTCTAGTCTTGACCCATTGTGTCAGCCAGATTTTTATCATCATAACAAAATATATGAGATAATCAAATTACAAAGATAAAGGCTTATGTAGGCTCACTTTCGAAGGTTCCAGTCAGTGGTCAGTCAGTCTCTTTCTTTGGCTTGTGGTGAAGTAGCACATATTAGTGGGAGAAGGTAATGAGGCAAAATAGGAAGCAAAAAAGACAGATACCTTCGCAATGCCCCACCTCTCAAAGGTTCTACAACTTCTTTCTTAACATCCCCCTGGTGACCAAGCCTTGAATGTATGAAACTTTTGTGTCTAAGACACAAGGCACATTCATGAACCAGAGTAAAAATGATTATTGTAAGAAGTCATGCTATCTCAGCATACAGTGGTGGAACAGGCGCAGGATGAACATTTTTCTATTCCAAAGGGGAGAAATAGGAACATAGTAGGTATCAACCCAAAGACAAGATTGAAACCCAACAAGGCAAATATATTCTGGAGCTCTATGTTCAGTATCTGGGGCACAGTGGGGCAGGGTGGGAATCCCAAGAGCATTGACAGCCCCATCTCATGGAAATTGCAGCTCCGATGGCCACTCTTGTATTGGTTCTGCCTGCTACTTGCAATGTCCCTCTGTAGGAGATTCATGGTGCTTGTGCTTCTGCCTTCCTGTGGTCTCCTCTGCGGCTTGTTTCACTATCACAAATCCATATATTATCCCCTTGGGGGTGTCAGTTTACCTTTGAAATCTTGGTGGACCCCATAGCTCTTGAGCATGTTGACAAAATCACTATCATGTAGATGATGTCAAAGTCTGCTGCCAGCTCAAGCTATACATGACCCTACTTGAGCCATACCTGCAGTGGCCTCTAAATGCCCTGCTGGCAAAACTTGGGAGAATGAAGCTCAGGGAAATGATTTTCTAAGAGGCTCTGGATGGGCAATATCTCCTGGGATTTTTCTGAAAATATGCTATCCTGGGAAGTATTTGAAATGAATTTACATTTCTACATCTCTAAGTTTATGATGGCTATGGCCTCGACAATTTCTGGCATACCCTAAAGGTGTATTTCCTGTTGTCCCAATAGAAACATCTGGTCTCTTTTTATCAGCAGTACCAACTTTTTGGCCACACCTTTACAAGTCTTCCTTTTCTGGCCATACTACAAAATTCAAACCTTTCTTTTGTGCTACTATTTGTTCCTAATTCTCACTGTAAATTTGGTAAAAGCACCTGATGGTAACCAAACAAAAACCTGAAAAATGTGTTGCCTTGAAATGCCCTCCACCAGATGAACTGATGTGTCACTTTTAAGCTCAGTCTTCCACAAAGTTTCAGGGCATGGAAATTTTTCCAAAGTCAATGTAGTTTTCAATTCCATCTGAATCTTGAAAAAGATCACTTTTCTGTCCTCTATGCTATCAATGTATTGGCCTTACAAAAGTATCACCCTCTAGGCTATACTTTTAGCATAATAGAGTTTCTCTGGCCTTCTCCTCCAAACTTTCCTGACATCTCCTACAGCATAATTCCAAAGCTTCTTCTTCATTGTCAGGCATACATATATAGCAATGGCTCTACTTTCTTGGTATCAATTTTCTGTCAGTCAACTCACCATTGCTATACAGAATACCTAGAATGCTCAAGTTATGAATAGAAAGCTTCACATTGATTCACCCTTTTGGAGATTCCAGTCCATGATCTGTTGGTCTGTTGGTGCTGTAGCTCTGAGACTAGGGTAAGTGACATATAAGGACAAAAACATGATGGAACAAAAACTATTCACCTCAGTGCCAGGAAAAGAGAGAGAGAGAGAGAGAGAGAGAGAGAGAGAGAGAGAGAAACCCAGAGTCTTATACCTAATGACTTAAAGACCTCAAATAGAATACTCCCTATTAAAGCTTCCCAACAGTTAACGTATGGACCTTTGGAGGATATTCAAATTCTAAACTATTCTAAATATCATTCTACATATTTTACACATTCACCCACAAATGTTTCTCTAACATCAAGAAATTAACACTGTGAAATACTATACATTATTTTATATGTAGTAAATTACATTAATTTATACTTGAAATTTTGTAAGCAATCAACAGGCCTATCAGTGTCTTTTCTATCTAAACATTGAATAAAAAGCCCATTGACTGCTGATACAGCCATGCTAAAAGGTTTCAAAGAGGCGTTATCAGATTAAAAAGGAGGAAGGTAAAAAACAAATGTTACAAAGTGCATCTTTCACAGAAAATAAATATGTATGTGCTACCTAATATTGTCATAAAACCTTTATGAACAATGAGCAAGAACTGAAACCTGAGCTGTATATTGTAAGGGTGAGTGTATGTATGAGTGTGAACTGCATTGTGGGTGGCTGCAAAATCAGGAGCAAGACCATTTCATCTTCTTTTCACTTTTGAGCAGAGAATTGCATAACTTTTTTTTCAAAAAAAGAGACTTGTATAACTTTTCTATGATTTGTAAAGGATTAGAAAATCTACTAGTGTATCTAATAATTTTATCTGTTTTTACCTTCTAGTTTGTCACTTCAGAAAAAGTAATTTTCAGTGTCCTTTGAGTCTTGTAAAGTTTACTGTACTGGCAATTATAAGTAAATGCTAAAGGTCATGAATTTTGGCCTAAGGAGGTAACCAGTCCAGATGACATTCAGCTATTAACTACCTGGATTACATAAAAATTTACCTTTCACAAAGTAGGCAAACAACTTGACTCTTCTGAATTAATATTCTCTCTTTAATAGAATAACCATTGCTCAGCCAGCATATCACGGAAGGAAGCATATGTTACTTTTGTAGAAATTAAAACATCATTTGTTATTTATTTAAAGTCGAACAAATTATTTGACTTGTTGAAGCTGTTTTAACTGGGCAAAGAAACACTACAGTAAGGTAATTAGAAACATGGAAAATTGTGCCAGACTTGGTTCTTATTCCCTAGTCTATTTAATAAATCTTAAGTAGGCTTTGATATTCTAAAAGTCCCTCATTGCAGCTGTTTTGGTGAACTCAAAATGCCTCATATTAGGTTAGGAACTCTGTTAGTGTAGATATATAGCTAATTGTGGTTGTCCACATACAGAATTTCATTTTTATTCCAGACTTTTTCCCTTGCTTCCATAGTAGTGTAAAATCAAATATGAATGACTAATTCATTATGCTGTTTGGCATTATTTCTCCAGTGCACAATCACATTTATACTAATGAATAATAATGGCAATGATGAGATACAAATGTGAGGTTTAAATTCAGCCGGGAAAAGCATGTGCAAGTTGGTATGTAAGATCTTCTTTATAGATTTACTAAAGACTATTGATCTCTTTCAGATATATAGATAGATAGATAGATCAAAGCATTAGTGTCGTACTGCATAGGTATTTTTAACAATTCAGAGCATGAACAGGAAGTAATATTTAGAGTGAGTTGGATATAGCTTATATACATTGGAATAATTCATTTTATAGAAAGTAAAATGTAGGCACAAGGAAGTATGGTATTTCACCATTTGACAGCTAAATTAAATTACTAACTTTGAAACAACTTCCCCGAGATTGGAACCATTGCTCTAAGAACTCTTTTATTTAACTTGTTGAGTCCCAAATGCCAATATCTTCAAATAATTTGAATGATAAACAAAGGAAACACAAAACTAAGAAATATTAATGTTTTTAATTGAAGTAAATTTTACAAACTTATGCTATCTTTTGTTCTATGATACTGTCAGCTTTTGTTTCTAAGAACTTTTTGAGTTGCTAAGACATATAGTTTACTTGTACAGTGATGAGTTAGGACATGCGACCATTGCCACTCCAAAGGTTTCCTCATGTCCTTTCCTAATTCTGTATTATTAACTTATTCAATCAAAATTACTATCTTACAGTGATAGATTATGGCAATTTGAGTGCTTTTCCATGTACTTAGCAAACCAGACACACCTTACTTTAATGAATAAATATGTATTAAGATTTCACTTTAAAAACACTCTCCTAGGCCCTTGGAGCTCAGCATAAGAGTAAAAACCTACACTCATTTTTACTCATATCCCTCCACTGAGATGAAACAATCATTCAAAACAATGTGATGCTTGAGCTTTAAAGGAAAATAAAGAGATAAAACATCCATAGAAAAGTTTAGAGATATAATATGTACATCCAGGCCTGTTTGATGGAATCACAGTCAA
Organism: Fukomys damarensis; assembly: GCF_012274545.1. Classification (NCBI taxonomy): domain Eukaryota; kingdom Metazoa; phylum Chordata; class Mammalia; order Rodentia; family Bathyergidae; genus Fukomys; species Fukomys damarensis. The sequence continues at coordinate 24,046,603 of NW_022900933.1, read as the reverse complement.
GGAAGACAAGAAGGTCCTTGATATTCACGGCTTCACAGCCCCAGTTTTTCCATTGTGCTAGCTTCATCTCCCACAGAAATCAGTGAAAGTCTCTAAGTTTCATCCATTACCTTGAAAATGGGTTTGGTCATAGTATCCACTGCATGAGTCTGTGATGACTATTAAAGAAGGTAATGTAACGGTGATTTTATTAGTATAGGGTATAGGACTTTGGAAATATTTAACAAAAAATTTGGGTTAATTAGTAAGGCCCAGATTCCAGAGCAGAATCACAGTAGAGGTAAGATTCCAAAGTAGGTCTCAATTTTCTCAACACTAACTTCATGTATTAACATTTCTCAGCACAACTAAAAACTAAGCCAAGATGAGTAAATAGAACCTTGTTGACTTCTACATGTTGAAACATTAATATTGCCAGATGATAATTCATAACATGTATGTTTCTTTGTTTTCTTTGTATAATGCTTGCTTCTAGCTAACAATATCTGCTGACTGAAATGATAGGAACTTAACAAAAAATTACAACATAATAAATATGCTGGCATTGTAAAATTGGTAGCACACTACATACTTTTTCCTATAATTAGCAATATAGAGTCAATAAAGTCCATCTTGGCTGGGGATTTATCTCAGTAGTGCAAGCACAAGGTCCTGAGCTCAGTTCCTGGTATCTAAATAAATAAATAAAGCCCATCTTTACATGTAAAGTGAAAAGGATTTGGAAAGGTTCTCTGAAATGATGGACTTTTAGATACCTCCCTAAACAAACACCAGCAAACTTAGTTTGAGTCAAAACTGTTAATGGAACTCTACGATGTCATCTCAACCAAATAAATTAAGAAAATTATGAAATAGGGTAGCAATTTTAACTGCCCAAAGTTTTTTTTTTTTAAAGCGCACTTTCTCATTTTTGTCTCGTTCTTCACCTCCACTTTTTCAAACTGAGTATCCACTGAGAGCTTGTTGACGAAGCTATCATATGTCTTTCTTGGTGCTATAACAATGGCTTACCTGGGGTTGCCAATTCATTTGAGTTTTGGCTGAGTTATCCATGAAATAGAAAGTTTAATTGTGTTTGGCTCTTTAGCTCAAAGCTTTTTCTCCTTAGAAAAACAATTGTATATTCATTTCCATGGTGTAAGTAGTAAGCATTTTATTTTCTCATGAACACAAAAGTAGAGATTTATTTGACTGTGCCATTTTAAAGCAAAGTGCTTCTGCAGAATTTTATATAAACAGTTCCAAGTACTCCTAACTTAACACAAATTATATTTTATAAGATATTTTGCTGCTTTGTAAACAGGGTGTTTTGCCTAACTTAATTTTGGGGTTGGGTTTAGGATAGTTTTTTCTTTATTTTTTGACAGAGAAACTTGAATAGTTTATTTAATTCTAAAACTTTTTTACTCTAAGGCAAAAGAAAAGAAAAAGAGAGAGAGAGAGAGAGAGAGAGAGAAGGAGAGAGGGAGAGAGAGAGGGAAAGGAAAGAAAGAAAGAAAGAAAAAGAAAGAAAGAAAGAAAGAAAGAAAGAAAGAAAGAAAGAAAGAAAGAAAGAAAGAAAGAAAGAGAATCCTTCCAATAAAAATAGTGCATTCATGGGCAAGGGGACATATAAATATGTGTACATGTGTATAATATTGTTCTTAACTTTGCTCAAACTTTTACATTGTTGGAAATACATACATGAATGCCATGCAAGCTTAATAATTGCCTTCTTTTAAGATTACAATAATAGAGAAAGGAACAAAAATAAGCAACAGCTACACAATTTTCTAAGAATACTTAAAGAAGATAGTATCTCTACTAAAGAAGTGGGTGACTTTTATCAGCATGATATAAACAGAAAATGAAGTAGATAGATTGTATATACACATACACAAACTCATATTCTAAAAATATGTTGTCATTTGCTTGTAGCTGGAAGACAACTGAGATGATGTGATAAGATTTTCTCATTTCACAGGTGTATACTAATGCCAGAGAGCTTTAGTAACACGTCCAACTATCACAGCTAGAGAATGACAGAGTTGGAACAACCTGAAATTTTTAAATGAGAAAGGGGAATTCATTGCCACTAGGAAATTCAGTTAATTTTATAAGATACTCATAAAAATGAAAGTTAATTTGAAGATGTTCTATAGATTGTTCTCATGTCTCCAGTGACACAACTGTGGCTATGTCGTGTAGGATAATTAAAATCTAGAACATGCCATTACACAGAATTTAGATTCCAAAATTCCTCTGAATTTAGCATTATGTGATTTAAAAGACATACGGATTGTTAGAAATGACTTACATCTGGTCAGTTTCCTAGGACTAAAGAAATGAATTTAAAATCTATATTCTTTGTTACTTTCCCATTAACATGAGCAAATAGCCTTGTCCTTGCAAAACATGCCTTAAAAAGCCTGCTGGCAGCTTCTCCAAAGATTTGTCATCTAATTAAATAGCATGAATATCAAACACCAGCTACTTCTCTAAAAAGTACACCACCTTTGTGGGATAAGTGTCAAACATTGTACCAACGTTAGAATTCATTAACATTTGATATGTAATAATACAATGTTACTACTTTAGGTTGCTGCTGGTATTCCACATGGAAATCCGGGGATCCAGTCTTTTTCCATCTGTGAATCAAATATTCACTAATGCATTTGCTGTGTCTCATGTACCTGAGCATAAACATAGAGAATGGAGTGTGGAAATACAAAACCATGTACTTAGCTTACACTTCTGCCTAGAAGTAATAAAAATAATGGGGCTAAGAAGGAGTTAGCATAAGGAGAAAGGACAATCCTTGGCTGAGTGGCCATTTCCTAGAAAATACCTACTGATATATTGGGAGCACAGAACTTTGGAGTCCAAGTACTTACCTCTGACACAACATGTGTATGAGGGATATCCCCTCTTGAGCTAGAAATTATCTTGTCTCCCCTATGTGACACTTCCAAATATGGAGGCAACTTTTACGACATGGAAAAATAAATTTTATGACCAAATCTGCTTAAAATTTCAGAATGAAACCAGAAAAGAGCCTGGGATTCTTAAGGCACATTCTAAATCCGAACTTCCTTTTCATGATAATAAAAGTCTTCATCATCAGTTTTGTATAGTTTTCTATTTGCAACAGAAAACAACTCTTGCAACAGGAGTGAAAGTATATGTAGTCGTAATTCTAATAACTATTGCAGGACCGGGGATTTAGCTCAGTGGTTCCACTGCCTGCCTCTCGCAAATGCACGGTCCTGAGATCATTCCCCATACCAAAAGATAAATAAATATTATTGCAAAAATAAAAAAGGTAAGGCAATGGCAACATCCCATTATAATAGATGTTGGCCAATCATATGTGTATATATCAAAATCAGTTTTTCAAATGTAAAGTTCTATTCTTGGCAATTATTTTGTTTCCATTAGACACATTTGTGGTATTTTATCAAGTAAAAGACCATATATTTCTAGATTTGTATTTCTCTACACTAGTAGTAGAAAATGCTGCATGTTAAATTCCTGTGTAATCCTTTACCGATTTTATGAGCTCCCTACTGCCTGCCTCAGATTTAGGAGTTCTTGCCCCATTACACAAGTGCTTCAGGTAGTAACCGTACTCACGGTGCTATGGTGTCCTTTGGTTGTGTGACCCAGCACTAAGCAATGGTGCTTTGTAGCACTCGGTGGGTAGCCTTCTGAAGATTATCTGAGAGGGTAACTGCATGACTGTGAAAGCATGATTTTGACTTTGGCTCCTCAAAATATCTTTAAAATTTTTACCTAAAACTTTAGATCTTTTGTATGTAGGTAATATTTGCCCACTGTGTAAAAAAGCATAATTAAAACTATAAGACCCTTAAAATATTTGTTTTGTTTGTAATATAGCCTAAAATTGCATTTATATCTTGTTTTGTTTTTCAGTACATTGGTTTCTCATAAGCAATGCCAAAACAAAGATCAGACTAGCTCACATATAATTATCTTAAAGATCTCAGTATGAAATCTTAGCTAATAATATTTACTATACCTCTGGAAGCAAATTAGAATATTATTAAAACTTTCACAATTCAGTACCCATAGATAAAATTTCTATGTAATTACCAAACAACATTGTTTCAAATGAATTTTTTCCACAGAAGCAATATTTTTCTTGTAAGAAATAATTTGGCAAATTTTAGTGAAAATATATTTTTATCTATAGCTATTTATTCTCAATGACAAAGATTAGTATTTTGCAACTTGAACAAATATCTAAACTAAACCCATTTTTCCCTTGTTCACAATCAAAAGATTCCTCATTATGTTTGAACTATAGATCATTGGATGGCATATATATTTATGAGAGAAAATAGATTATGTTCCATTATGTCTAGTCATGTAAAAATCTTGCTGTGGGTCTAACAAGTTACTAGATAAATAAGAATGAAAATGATGAAAAATTTGTTTGGAGAAAGTAAGCAACTATTTATAAATGAAATACAATGATACAGTTAAGAATACATGAATAAAAGGCTTGATCATATTTTAATTATAAACTACTAATAATGAGAAAATTAACCTGGATAATATAGTATTCAATATGATATTTTTAGAAGCATAAGGATTACCTATTCTCAATAAGCACCACTGTAGAAAATAGAAGTATCTGCCAAAAGTATATAAGGATCAGCAAATGGGATTCTAACAGAGAACCGATCTCTAGTGCGCTTGATTAATATCTGAAAATGCAGATGCTAGAGTGTGATATAGCAATGATGCCAACAGGAGGACATGACAAACAGATTTAACAACACATTCACCTTGAAACTTTGGAGCTCATGATGCCCTTGGAGCTTGTGATGCCCTAGGAATATAGGCATGGTGCGTCAGATCTGTCTAAATCAGGTTAGAAAAATTTCAAAGACATTGCAACATTGCAACTGGACGGAGTTTTAGATGATAGAAATCCATCAGCTCAGCAAAGAAAGAGTTGGGGATTGGAAGTTGTGATTACAGAGAGAGACTAGAATGTGCATAGCTTTACACAAACCATGGTTCGGTCCAAATCATAACTTACATGAGCATGGATGTGAATGTGTCTGGTATACCCTATATGCTAAAGTGGCAACATTAATGTTTTTCACGTTGTCATTTTAGGGCATCCATGAATATTCGGTTTTTGTTGAATTCTTTTTCTCATGGAAAAGTCTATGAAAATATTTGTGCAATAACAATAACTTGTAATTCTATGACTGTGAGGATTTAGACAAAATTCCAATTTAGGTTCCTTCTCAGGCAGGTTAACTATTTTGAAGAAATCTTTTGGTTTAATGAGAAATGGCCTATTGTTTAGAACCATGGACAGTAGTTTATTGTTTCTTCTGTCACCCTGTATCATCTGAGACTGGAAGTAAACTCAGAGATTAGAAAGCATTGGAGTCAGGGTGATTTTGTAACTAGAGCTGGGATGGCCTCACCGTTTCCCCTTAGTTGTGAGGGAGTGGGACCTTCATCTCCCCATCAACCACTGACTAGATGGGGCCTGACTTTAGGATGAGCCATTGACTTGGGTGAGGTGGCTTAAATAATTCTCAGAGGGAGACACGCATGCAATATGTGCGTCATTAAGATATTTAACACCTGAAAGAATGAGCGCTTTAGTTCCAAAGGTGATTCTGAGTGGTACACCATAATGTTTAATAAAACCTTATGTTGTGGCCTAATGTCTCCAAAATTTCCAATTTGAGTTAAAGTCTGTCTAGACTTTGCTAGTCGATGGCAAGAGTGCAATTCCCAGCAATCAAGGTTTCCTTGAAGTGCTGAAAGTGTTCCTGCCAGTAATCTGCCCGAAAGTTTCACAGAATGGAAGGTGGAGATAGAGTCGCCCAAGCCTCACTCATTTACAAAATAATGAAGCCTTCCACAGTGGGATTACTTAAATCCAGAAAATTGCCTCTATCAGACCTTCTTAAAATGGTAGAAGTATTCATTTCAAGCCACAGGGTTCTAGAAATTCTATAGTGAAATGCATTTTTCCCTCAACTGGCTTTGATTTAAATACCACATAGCAATCACAGTCAACCTGTTCAAATAAAGTTTATTATTCTACTACTATTCACAATGAGCTTTATGAAATATAAAAATTCTAGTATATCTTAACTGATATAATTCTACATAAATACAGAATCTTTTCATGTAAGTGTAAGGATTAAGAATTTTAATCTCAAGATATATGCTTGCAATGGTCCACTGATCCACCTTGCTTTGTCCACTGGTCTCCTGACAATACAGAAGAATTTAAAATGCTTTTGTTGGGCTCTTGTTAACAAAAGTTCTCGTCTGAAACAAAAGAAATCAAGAGATCCAACAGAGTGGAACTTTTAATATTAAGAGAGCACATACACAACCTGAAGTCTTCATAGAGCAAAGACCATGATGTAACAGCTCTTTTTTTTTTTCCATTGCCTATTGGGAAATAGCTGGAAATTCATTTAGCTAGAATTATTAATGTTCAGTCTTTTCCAAAGAAGAAAGAAGTGAATTAATTAAGATATGATTCACCTGCTGGGTGCTTCCACTGACCCACCCACCTAGCTATTGGCTTTATAGTTATATAAAATTGGCAACCGTAATAAATTGATGTTAAATGAAAAGAAGTAGAAGCACCCACTGGAATGCAAACATACCTTATGCATGTTCAGAACTAGAGTCAGAGTTTTAAATGGTATATATTTTTGTCCTAATATTTAATTTTGTTAAGATTATATGAAGAGAGAGAGAGAAACAATAGCAACAAAAATAAAAAGCAACATTTCAATTCTGTGAGGTCCTCTGTCTTGTAGATTCAAGAATGTGTCCTCCAATGGATGAAAAGTTAATGAGATGTTTGGTGGTGACATATTAGCACATCTTTAATGAAAGAGAGCTGGAATGCTGGAAGTGGGATAGCAGGAAAGTGAAGAAAAAGGAGGGGAAGAGATAACAGTGCCAGGCACAATAGTATAGGAAATGCTTTCCAGTGTTCATCAAGAGAAAAATAAGTACTTCATTAATTAATTGTTTATGAGATCTCTTTATGAGTGATATCAATGTAGACTTTTTAGGATATTGTAAAATCAGTTTGAATTTATACAATAATACTGTTGTAGACTAATAGTATAACATAACTTTTAAAATAGAAGTCTCCAACCTTTCTTAGCACCAAAGACAGGTTTTTGTGGAAGATTAATTTTTCATGGACAGAACGAGTAATGGCTTTGGGATAATTCAGCCATTCAGCATTTATGGAGAACTTTATTTCTATCATCATTACATATATCATGAAATAATGACATAACTCATCATGGTGAAGAATCTATGGGGGTCCTATGCTTGTTTTCCTGCAGCTATCTGTAGTGCTTAGAGACATGGACACCTGAGTGTTGCTTGAATTCAGCGTACACCATAGCCTTGCTTTAGCTGTTGTCTCTGAAGAAAACCTTGTTTCACAAAAATAATATGTTAGAAATTAAAGCATTATTTTCAATGCTTTTGTGGCAACCTCAGGATAGTATGCTATGACATGAAACCAGAACCTATGGATACGTTAAGTTGTCTTAAACACACTTTTAAGTCCACCATCATTTTCAGTTTCAAGAAGTTGAATCTCTTCTAGGATGAACAAAGTTGGGTTTATGAGTTGATGATCCATTCCTTTTCAGTTTGGGGGTCTTTTGTGATTGATAAGCACTGTGAAAGCTCTCTTGAAAATTGAGATAGGTGATCATGCACCGGCTGGGAGAAAGAAGATCCTAGTTTATTCTCTCTCAAAATGTTTAAAACATGTCAAAAATTCCAAAGTTCATTCATTGCTCATACAATTCAACTTTGGCTGTGAATGTAGCCACTTTATCTGCCAACTTTAATACTGGTGCCTTTTTACCCTAAAATGTTTTTCTGCCTTGAAGTTATAGATAGAGCAGAGTGAATGTATTCAAGTGACTAAACAAGTTTTTCAATCTATTCTGTGTTATTGAAAGGTAATACGAGTTGTGACTGTTTTTCTAAAATAAATCCCTGGAGTGATTCTCATATCTCAAAAATTCTGATCCCAACAATGAATGTAACTGTACTGTATCCCTAAAATGTACCAATAAACTCAAAGCTGAAAAAAAAATAAAAAATAAAAAATAAAAAAAAATTCTGGGCAGTGGTCTCTCTAGACAGCCATTTAACCTCTGTGTGGTGGAGAAAATGTTTATGTTTTGCACCCATCTCTTCACAAAGCTGATACTTCTCGTGTCAATAAAATAATATGTAAAGCAATATAAACAGTATTATTTTCTTAAATTTAGACCTTTTGTTTCACAATTAAGCCAATACACGTGCAAGTAGAGGAGGAAACAGAGCCAAGACAAACCATAAAATGTTACAAACATTTCCTTCTAAGTGATGAGATTATGAATGTTTTTTTTTTCATTTTGGTCTTTTCAGTATTTTAAAAGATCATGTATTATTCCAGAAATTAGAGAAAGTGCACATAAAAATAACTCACAGTTTTACAGTAATGGCAAAAATACATTTCAAGTTGTCCACATCATTCTCATTTCCAAAGGTATTAATGCAGTTCAGATCTATGAATTCTTCCGTTGTTACACTTGCAGTTTTTCAAAAGCTTTCCCTACATTCTCCTAGATTCAGAAAATTTCTGTCACACTGCCAGGATGGAGCAAGAGCTATAGTCCCTCAAGTGTATCAGAGCACATTGCTTCTGTTTCCTGGGGAAGTGGGCAGTGTATTTGGTTCCCTGCGGTTTCTTTCACATTGTATTAGGAGAACTTTGGGAATTAAAGGAAACTGTTGGAGCATCAAATATATTCCCCGAGTCACAGAAAAGGGAAAGGATTTAAAGAAAGAATCCTAATGGATGACAGGAAAGGGCACCTATGTGGCAATGCCAAATGGTCTAGGTTCAGGATTTTGCAAGGTGCATGCAAGAACTATTTTTGCTTAAGAGAATTGCTTTACAATTTCTATCTCTTCTGATTTGCACTGATTATTCATGGATACATTCCACTGTAATGGTACTTTATTGTACAACACTTTTTTAAAGAATTCCCATCATATTCCAATTGCAATTGTAGAAGAAAGGAGCAAGCTAATTTTTGTGCTGCTTTTTGTGAAGATGGTTGATCTCTAATGATGCTCCGGTTGTTGATCCTGAAGCTGGCAACACCTGCACAAATCAATATTTTCCACCTAGGCATAGATTTAAGCAGTGTCTCCCCCACAAAAAGTGACCTAATTTATTACTTTCTGCTTCAGTTTCCCAAACCCTGAAAGTGATTTTCCTCTAAGAACCTATAGTTTCTATAAACACACACACAAACACACACATATCATGTTTGAATTTATAAATGTGAAAAACTACATATCTATCTTAACATTTACCATTCACTATCATCTTATACATTTTATTCTTTCATTCTTCGAATTGGGATAAGTGATTTCTTATGAAATTTGTACTTGATCATTGGATAACTATTACTTTCTCGGTATATGATTTTAATAAAAAGATTAAAATTCCTCCTCAAATAGTATAGAAACTGCTGGTGATGCTAGATTTGTAATGAATTGATCAAGTAACAATTTAAATTGAGGAAATATTTTTTAAATTATGATTTTTCATTCTAAACCAAAAAATCTGAAATAATGGATTAAATTTGATTATCTCAAAATGACAATTATCCAAACTAGTCAAAAATTAGGGTTTATGTTTTGTTTTGTTTTTGAGGAGCAATAACCAGTATGTAAGGCGAAACTTCCTTCTATTGAGAAGAACACAGTTATTATTCAACCTGTCAACACTTTCAATTTCCTTATTTCATGAAGGCCATTTATTTTAACCAAAACACTCTCTCTCTCTCTCTCTCTCTCTCTCTCTCTCTCTCTCTCTCTGTCTCACACACACACACACACACACACACAGAAAATGTAGAATAACTCAAATATTTGAAAGTTGAAAAGTCTAGGATTGTCTTGACTGACATGTCAAACTCAATACCATCAGGGCTTAGTCCTCTCGTAATCTGCTCATTTCTGTACTGACTTAGTCCCCAGCTTCATCTGGTGGTCTTCATCATGACTGTTATTGCACTAGACATATTATAATTTGTCTATGGCAGCATTATCTTTGTATCCTCACATGTTCAGTAATATCATTGGCAAAAATTGTATCTGCTTTCAAATTTGACCTACAAAATTCCTAGTCACTCAGACAAAACCAGGATGCATCTCAGCCATTCCTGAGCCAACCAGTACAGCTGGGAAGGATAATGATCTGCCAAAATGCAGCTCCACTTAGACCTCAAGCACTGTTGTAAGAGTAGGGGAGGATGAGATGCTCAAGTGGAAATTTTCACTCACCAGAAGTAGCAGCATTATGTGCTTTGTTACTAGCCAAAACTATTTACTGAAATTTTCCAATAGAGCCTCATTTCACAAATGGATGTGAAGGTACAAGAAAACTAAAAATGAAAGGCCCAAATAATCTTGATTACCATAAATCCTTTTTTTTTCCTCCCAGCAAGGACTCTTAACTGCTCTGGTCAAATCACAAGATAATTGTCACAGTCATTCCCTGTTCTCAATGAAACAAAACTTACAAGCTTCTGAAGGGAAACTTCCATCTTGTGTTCATGATATTATTACGAAAAAAAAAAAGAAAATGAGCAATGGCTAAACAAGACTGTTAACTTTTCTGTGTATGGAAAGAACCAGAAGCCCACAATTCTTTCATCTTGAGTTCAGAGTGAGACAATGTCCTAATTGTAATTATAGTCAGTAACATATAGTTCTTTATAAAATGACTTAAGGCAATGTAGTAAGAGCTTAAAAGAATGCATTTACTTTCTCTGGCTAAACAGATTGTTTGACTTTCTGAGACTTGGTGTTCAGGAAGACATAATAGGTAGCAAGGAGATATAAGGGATATCGCCAGTTAACCTCTGTGAATCCATGCAAGAAACTTCATATTTCAGGTACAGCTTCTTTGGTATAAATTAATTTTAAAACATGAATGTAGCCATGTTTAGCATCATTTAATTATGCTTTTTATTTCTATACATGAGATTCTTGCATTTTTGTCAAGTGAAAGTTGTAGCTTGATTCCCCAGCCACTACTGAAGAGTAGGCAGTGAAATAAATCCTGAAAATCATGGCAAGGCAGAATGAATCAGAAGAAGGTCCTATCGCATGGGTCATAAGGCAGTGTGAAAAACACGAGTGATTGGCATAACTCTCATGCTAGAGCTAGACTGTACATTCCAATCTGCCTCTATTTTACTTGTTTAGTTTGAGCTTGAGAATGTGTATGCTTTGTTTTACTTTTATTTGTGTGGTAATTGATTATTTTTCAGAGAAGATGAATTGCTGACTGACACAGAGAGATGAACATAGCTTCTATTCATCTGAGAAATAAGCCAAGTACTTAAAGACAGAGAATTTTGGTTTGCAAAACAGATTAAGCTTTTAACTAAAGATCTACCATGTGCACTCAAAACACCTAGGATCTACAGTTAAAAACTTAGGCTCTACTGTCTACTGGCTTGCTGAAAATAAGCAATTGATTGAACTCTCTTAGATATAATTTGTTATACCATGAGAATAAGAATGTGCCCATTATTTGTAAAGAATAAACAAGTCAAGCTTTACCCGATGGCTGTAGAGAATTAACATCCATCATCCTCAAAAATATGGGAATAAGAATGAAGTCTATGTCAAACACCACAAGCTTTCAAATCTCCACAAGAATGCAATCTCTCCAGATGCTTCTGAGAATCTCAAGTTGATCTTGCCCATGCTTCTGGCCAACTGCATTGGCCCACATCTTTCTCCTGCTGGCTTGGCATGATGCTGTCCCTGTCCAGGGAGTGCTGCTTGCTTCCCATCTAGAGGAACAACTCCATGTGCTGCTCAGAGTGCAATAGCAACTTTGCTTAATGCACCAGGTTTATTTTCCACTTTCTCTGTGATGCTGAAATACACACATCATTGAAAACCACACTTTCCAAAAACATGATGTCATTCAACTTTGTCTCAAAATAATATTATTTATTCTCCAAGTCTTAAATGGATGTTAAAGGGTAGAAATCCCTTAGCTGTATTCCAGTAGCTTCTTTCCGTATGTGGAGAGTCACATCTGCTCTCCTCTGCAGCTGAGTTAGAGGATGTTCTTCATCCTGTGCTAATATGTCTCCTTTGCCCTTTCTCTTTCAATTAACCCATATGTTTTCCACTCCATAATCCTTAGACAAATCCTTCTTGCTAAGTAGTTTGAGTTCTCAGAACTCAGTAAAGCTCTACTAGGCCGTATATCCACATTTACCTATTGCATGTATGTGTGCGTAATTCTATTTGAATTGAGAAAATGTCATTAGGATTCGGCTTACCTGCTCACCCACAGATGTATTTGTCTCCCTGACAGTAATTATTGGTTATGGAGCATTATTTATAAATTGTCTCCAGTTTTAACTTTTTAAAAATTTACTAACTCTTTTTAAACATTTTGCTACAAAAACATTGGTTACAAAACTTTTATTAATCCAAAATTATTTTATGCAGTATTTTTAGAAGCAAATTGGTTTGTGCTAGGTCCTAGAAAAAAAAAACCACAGATAAGTGCCCGATGATCTGTAAACTATAGTTAGATGGATGGTTTATAAAAGAAAAGAAGGATATAAAGACTTGTTTCTATACATTTCAGTTGGGCATAAATAAGTATAGAGTCTACCAGAGTGTTTGGACTATACTTGGGCAGGCAGGCTTTCATAGATCACATTTGGCCTCCAAGTTTAATTCTTAAATTTGACTAAGTGAAACATATATTTTTCAAACTGTATTTATCAATTACTTATTGGAGTAGAAACAGAATTTATTAAATGGAGGAGATGTATTTCAAAATGAGAATATACTTCCTTTCAATAAATGTGACTAAAATTATTTTAATTATGATTAGTAGAGAAAATAAAGTGTAAGTTAAATAAGCTCTGATTTAAACATAATATCTACCTCAATGAACAAGGTGTGTTCAGGAACAATATGTGGGAACAAAGAAAACCTCTAATTATGAGAAAAGGAACTGTAGCAACAGTGCCAGGAATCTGAATAAAACCGCTTTCCTTTCCCAAGGTAAGGAGGAATCCAGGAAAGGAGGACTTTTCAGTGTAACCAGTCCCCAACCATGGTTTCATTAACTGTGATCATAAAATATTAAATGGAAAATTCCAGAAAGAAACAATTCATAATATAAATTACACACATTTTTGGGTAGCATTATGAAATCATGTATCTTTCATCTCTGTTCAGCCCAGCCCAGTGTAGCAGTGTTGTGTACAGATTGCACACACGTCCTTCCCATTGTTCATTTCACATCTGTCTGTGTTATCAAATCAACTGTGGTGCACACTGCAGTGCCTGTTCTTGAGTATCCCTCATAATGACCTCTAATTGCAATATTAGTGATACTGGCAATATGCATAGACCAAAGAGAAGCTGTGAATAGCTTTATTATATGTGAAAAGGTGAAAGTTCTTCACTTGAAAAGGAGAGCAAATCCTGCTTGAGACTGCTAGTGAATATTCTGTCTCTGAAATTGTAAAGAAGTGAAATAAATGTGTGCAATTTGGGGGTCACACTGTTGTTAGATTGTGTGGTGTCCAGTTACACGCGGGTTCTGTCCCAACAATGAATTGGATGGAGACAGTTGATGAATGCAACAGTTTAATGTCTATTGGGGGAAAAAAAAGAGAGGAAATATGCAAAATAAGAGAAAAGGGAAGATACAGTCTGCACACAGAATTGATCACTTCAACAACAAGAGGACAGCGGTAGTGAAATCGATGATCACTGTCTTTTGCCGTTTTGAAATCAGATCTGGGCTGTCCCACAAGGTCTCCAAAGCTCCTGCTTGCATCTCAGGCACGATTTGACGGCTCTCTGTGACCGTCAGCTCATGCTTTCTTGTTCAGTGCTGATTTGTCATGCCATAGTTTCCTGCCTCAACACCTCCAACTGGAAAATTACAGACACGGTGAATATGTCTTCAAAATGGAAAAGGTATTGCGTGTGTACGTATCATATCTACATGGTACGTGGTTTGATACTCTATACAGTTTCAGACATTGCCCAGTGGTCTCGGAGCATACTTGCTGTCATACTAGGAGAATACTTTATATCCACTCTGCTTGCCCTATAGGTAGTTTAGGTGCGGGCAGCAGGAAATGCTGGCAGAAAGTGGTTATCTCTCACAAAAAGGCTTCCTGAGAATTTTTCATTAGGAGAGCCCCTCCCTCCCTAGAGCACTAGAAAACAGGCTGCTTTTGAGAAACACTTTAAATCAAATGATTCATTCCCAGTATAAAAATAGTACAACTTTGCCAAATTGTTTGGAAATGTTCATGAATACCATGATAATAACAGCCGTACAAAACCTCCCCATCCAGAGAAACCATTTTAATAAGTGAAACACATTCTCATCCAGGTTTTTTACTGAATATATGCCTTTGACAACATAGCAAATGCATAATTCTCTATCTTGTCTATTATAGACTCTATTTCTCTATCATTATAAAATTTAGTCTGCATCCCTCAGAGGATGAAATTATTTTGTTATATGTCTTTCCAAACTGAATCATTCTGTAGTTGCACATTTAATTTGCATTTGACATTTGTTGTTAGAAGTAATGCTGATATGTGTGGCTTCATTTTGAAAGCTTTTTTCAGAAATATATTTGAAAACATAGTAGAAATATAAAGAGATGAAGAAAATAAATTCAATTTTGTGGAGTTGTTCTAGATTCTTTATGAATGCCACAAGCAAATATCTAGAGCTTACTAGATAATGCGGCAGTGCTGAGGGAGAGGAAGCAGACCTTACTGGATACAGAAGTCAGGGAAGCCTTAATATTGTCTAGTTCGAGCACAAGTCCATCACTGTTGCTCAGCGTTTACTGAACATGGCTGCAATTTCAAAGAGCAGAAGTAAGTGGCACTCACAGCTGGCATTTTGGATAGTGCCAAGAGGCCCGACGGGTGGTGGACGGTGATAAACAGCAGGGCAATGCAATGGGAATGTGAGATGCAATGTACGTGAGACAATCAAACTCAGGATCTTGCACTTGCCAGGCAGATGTAACAGTACTAAGCTAAATCCCCAGCCCCCGACAAAATATTCTTGCAACCCAGGCATCTGAGTTCCAACCCTGCTCTTAATGAGCCTCACTCTCAGGCTGAAAAATAAAAGTCATCAATAGCTTGTCTTTCTCTCTCAGTGTGGCTCCAGATTTACTTGAGTTAATGTATTTTATTAAATTTTATAGATATCTTTGATATCTAGGTGTACACTCATGTCAGAATGTTATTTATGTCAATGGCTGTACAATCTGTCTTCAGGCTCTAAGACTCTGAAAAGAATTGAATCACTAATTGTTGGAACCTGCTGTAGAATTTTTATTAAATTAATGTGATGCAAGGATCAGGTATAAACATTGCAAGAAGAAGAAGAAGAAGGAAGAGGAAGAGGAAGAAGGGGAGGTAGAAGAAGAGGAAAAAGAAGAAGAGGAAGAAGTGGAAGAAAGAAGAAGAAAAGAAGAAGAAGAAGAAGGAGAAGGAGAAGGAGAAGGAGAAGGAGAAGGAGAAGGAGAAGGAGAAGGAGAAGGCGAAGGAGAAGAAGAAGAAGAAGAAGAAGAAGAAGAAGAAGAAGAAGAAAAGAAGAAGAAGAAGAAGAAGAAGAAGAAGAAGAAGAAGAAGAAGAAGAAGAAGAAGAAGAAGAAGAAGAAGAAGAAGAAGAAGAAGAAGAAGAAGAAGAAAGAAGGTGATTCCAATGCTTAGCTACTGTTCAGAAGCACAGCTTTATTTCTGAGAAACACTGAAAAGAAAATAGTGAATAGAAGACCTAATACAACAAGCTGCATTATTAGTAAGAAGTCTCTAGAGCAAGCATATGCCTCGAATGTTCTGTTTCTGTTTGCCTGAGCAGTCTGAAAGTATGTATTAAGTAATCATTTCAAGAATCACTTGGAAATGGGATTAGCCCCATGTATGTATTATTGAGATAAACTAAAAATTACTCCTGCAAGCTCCCAAACTTATTTAAAAATCAATTCTAAATCAGATTTACTGAAGTTCCAAATGAAGAGAGAAGCAGTAAAGTAATTTTGCAGGAGTTTCAAGAACATTTGATGTACTTTTCTTGTCCCATAGTACTCAGCTTACTGGAAGCAAGTTTTCAAATTGTTAAAGATGGATAAAAGGATGAGGATCCTGGATCTTTTAAATATCTCCAATTATAGGAAGTACAGCAGGAGCATCCTAGCTGCCCCTCTTGAAATGCTTTATGATAAAGACCCTGAATCAGGGTGCAAACTCCACTCTTCTAGTAAACTGATTTATACTAAAGTGGCTACTTTCAGATACAAAGTATAGTGAATGCGTATTCTTCAGTGAAAACACTATTCTTCTTTCTGGGAAAAATTCAAAGATATCAAAATAGAGGTTCTTACAAATTCTGCCTCTTATCCCCGAGAAAGAAAATCGGTTTGAAGATAAAGGGCTTAAAGGATAAGGAAGGTTAATTGCCAATTATACAAAATATTATACAAAAGCAAGAATAAAATTTGCTTTTGTGCACTGGTGCCCTTTTTTGAATTTCTATGGTGCTGTTGCTTTTGTGTTTTTAAAACATTATTCCAGATTAAGTTGGTGTGTGTCACTGGTATTTAAATTTAGAACCTCTTAAATTATAAAACAATAAAAGTGACCATGACCTATGAGTTGGGTAAAAGAAATATTTCACAGGAGTGTGAGCTGAAAATGAAATTAACATCTTCCTAACCTCCTCTGAAGTTGATTAGAACAATTTGGAAGTTAAGTATTTCATCTACCTTTGGTATAAATGCTCTTCTGAACACTTTACACGAAAAGAATTAACAGTATTCTTCTGGATTTAGGAAACATTAAAGTTAATAGATTGGATTTCAGTAATTTGTCCTATATTTGTATAGGGCATAGAAGTTCCTATCATATATAGGATACAACTGTTCTTCCCTTCTCTGCATTTTTAACAAAGTTACATTAGGCTGTGTCATATTTGGATACTTCATCAGAAGGAGAATAAATAAATACACTGTATAAATGTTTATTTTGCAAACTGATCTGTCAAAATTCAAAGATTTCTACTTCTCATATTTTATGGTTCTAAGCCTGAAAAAGAATCATTGAATGAATAAATTAGTTAGCTAATACTATCATTATGGAAATCTTGTCAAAGCTAAGAGCAATTAAATAAATAATGTGGTGCTAATGTATGTTAAAACTGCTTATTTTTCCAATATTTTGTATTTTATGATGCTGTTGAAAGTGGCCATTTTTAGTTTTTCTTAGCATCTTAGTGATTCTAAGGATTTTGTTAGGGTCTCATTTTTCCTTACACCTAAAAGTTAGTGAGATTTAGCAGGGAGCTAATATTTGACCCCTATCCTCAGTTATTGGCATCTGCAAACCCATCTGCAACCAACACACACAATTCTGTGTGTGTGAGCAGGACATGACCTCTACGCTTTGTGAATTTAGAGTACTAAGTGACTCTGAAAAGTAGAATGTCAAGATTTCCATGATTGCAAAGCATGTACAACCTCTCTGAGAATGTAGGCCATATGTGTGATTATAATGGATTACTCCCACAACTATGTTATGTCAATTAGTAAGAGATCTTGCAGATGTGATTAAGGTCTTTAATAAGTTGGCTTTCAATTAATCATATAGGAGTTGGTCTTGGAAGTAGCAAATTTGACTGGTTGAGCTCTTGAAGAAGAAAGGAAGCAGCAACAAGTGCTTGTGTGCTTGACTTGGGGTGATAAACTGCCTTGCTAATAGAGGAAGGGACCTGTGTCAAGGGCTAGACGGTGATGTCTACAAACTGACAATAATCTATGGCCAAGAGCAGCCAAGAGAATACATCCTCAGTCAAACAAAGGCACAGAAACACATTCTGAAAAGCATCAATGAGCTGGAGGAGGACAATAAACCTTGAATGAGGTTAAAGCTTCGCATAACACTTTGATTTCTGGGTGGGGAGATCCTGAATAGAGGATTTGGCTAATCTGTTCTTCTTAGACACAGAAATGTTCCACGCATAATTTTGTTTTGCTGAAAGCCCTAACTTTGTAGCAATTTCCTGTATAGCAATAGCTAAATATTACAGAGACAAGTAAAAAGTACAAGTAATGCAATGATACAATCCCATGAGGGAGACAGGTGGAAAGTATGGTGAACAAAAGGTAAGTGCCTTAGCATCTTGGTAGGATGAGGTGGCTTCATGAAGAGGTGACAGCAGGTTGACACTCCAAGTTTGGTTATTTCTGAAATGCATTTCCTAAGTGGCTGTTACAAGACTAATCCTTGATGTTGGAAACAGAAACATTAAGAAGTCATCTTCCCAGATTTTAAGCAGCTAAGTTATTGACCCGGCAATGCAGTGGACTGAGCATGTTGCGGTTGCTGCCCAGAGCAAAGGCCACCTAATAACATCGTTGACTGTTCGGGAGCTCAATATGGAATCATCACTATTCCAAATGCTTGATATACACTGACTTATTGAATCCTCAGAATAACATAATGGAAGATGCACTGTTATTATTCCTATTTTTGAGATAAGAAAACTGCAGTATAGAAACAGTTCATCTGATTGTAGGGTTTCTGCTCATAACTACAATATTATAAGAGAAGAACATAAGGAGATAAGATAGCTCACTATACTTTCTGAATTTTTTTTGCCTGAGATTTTGTTTTCAACCTGATAAAGAATATTGACCAATTCTACTCCATCTCTGTTAATGCATCATTGATCTGTTCTCCCTAAATTAGCTAATATAGATGAAAAATATGTGGGCGTCAAAGATGTAATTATATTTTTGGATGATGTTGGATTTAATATTACTAAGAATTATTAAATTAGAAAGAGGTGAGAGATGCAGTGGGGGAAACTAAGATAAGAATTACTTAACTAAAGTAGTATAATCTGTAATCGATAACTCATAAATTCAAAGTGTATTTTGAAGGAATTTAGTTTCATAACTATATTATGAAGTAATTGAATGTGTTAATGTTTTTGCTTGAATTAAAATAAATCTCTATGTGAAACAATCCAGACACAAAATGTCTTGTTCTGGAAGTCCTTTGAACTTTTACAGGTTTTCAGCAATGGAAAAGGACAAAGAAGGATTGATATGCAGTTGTGTCCCATCTCATTCTGATTTTATTTATTTATTTTGGTACCGGAGATTGAACTCGGGTCCTCGCACTTGCAAGGCAAGCCACCTA
The DNA here is from genome assembly GCF_012274545.1 of Fukomys damarensis. Classification (NCBI taxonomy): domain Eukaryota; kingdom Metazoa; phylum Chordata; class Mammalia; order Rodentia; family Bathyergidae; genus Fukomys; species Fukomys damarensis. Next base: position 24,027,277 of record NW_022900933.1, on the reverse strand, counting down.
ACCGCTGAGCTAAATCCCTGGCCCTCATTCCGATTTTAAAAGCTTTATTTTAAATAAGTATTACACAAAATAAGATTCACTGTTAGGTTTTGTGAGTGTTCCATGAATTCCATTTTATGGTGTGTATTAATCTTGTATGGGTGTTTGCATTCTAATGTGAAATTGTTAATGTTCAAAGACCATTTGGAATCAATGCTGATGTGTGCACACATATTTTTACAAATATCCATTATTCAGTACTTTCATAGGCAAAATGCCTCCTGAGAATGCAGAAAAATGAAACTTTACCACCTGTGCAAGGTGTTTTTGTTTTGTTTTTTGTTTTTTCACTTATTTGGAAGCAACCAGTTCTATTTATCTATGCAAAATTTGTTTCTGGTTCACATACATTCAAAGAAAACCCTTCACATTTGGTTCTGAAGAAATAGTTCACAACATTGGTAGTTTTCTTCCACGTAGTCAGAACTTAGACTGCCTGCAATTGTCATTTTTGTTTTGCTTATGCTAATAAGACAAGAGATTTTGTTTTTAAGCATTAAATGAAACAAAGAAAATAATTAGCCCTTTCTGGTATCATTAGCACATTATTTTCTCAGAGTTCAATTACTATTTCTAATCCCTCAATTACAATTAAATTCTTTTGGAAAAATGTCCTTTATGATTTACAATAGTCTAAAGAAGAGAATAATGAGACTAGAGAATTAAGAGATTGTAATCTTGACTTAAAGAAACAATTCCTGCTATACCAAAAACAATGAGCTTCCTTACTCTTGAATTTTAGCACACATTTCTAGATAAATAATGTTTTTTAAAGATAATACATATATATTTATACAGAAAATAATACAGATCAAATTATTTCCTTAGATTTTTATCAACATATAACTTACTTATTTAGAAATACACACATGAAATATTAAGAAATCATTTCTAGGTACAGTACTCTGAATTATTACATTTATGCATTTAATGCTAGCAGAATGTTCTCATACTACAGAATAAATTCCAGAAACAGACATATGAAATGAAACATTTCATTTCCTTTATTTCTGTCCTTTAAGCAAAAAAATATTGTAATTGAATTTGTTAAAGTATTGAGAAGCTCAGTATTTCCTTCAATGATGTTCTATATTTTCTAGTGGAATGTGACCATACCATGATTTTGTTTTGTAGAATGAACAGAGGTACATATAATACTGATAGAATTTATCACTCTAAATTTTGAATTAAGAAATCTTCCAGCATTCGTCTGATATATGTTTCTTGTCTTTTAGGCATTTTGGATGCAAATAAAAATGTAACGTGAACCCTGTCATTAGAGAATATTCTCTGAGAAATGGGGTTAAAAACAGAGACAGTATATTATAAAATGCCGATTGTGAAATAGAATGATAAATACTATAATTTGCTCATATGGTGAAGGGAAATATTGTTGGATTAATGACATTCAGCGAGACTTTTAAATGATAATGTTCTCAAGACATAAATGCATTTTTGTGTGGCGAATGTCACAGCCAAAATATGTACTTTAAAAAGTAAAGGCAAATCTAAAAAAGAAAAGTAAAGGTAATCGCTGTCAAGTAGGGTTTGCAGAGTGTGTTAGGAATGACAATGAGATACGTATGTTGAATTGAACCCGTATGAAAGTTATAAGAATATAACTCACATTTTGTAGTTTGGGAATGAAAAGAATTGTGACGGATTAAAATCATTATGATTCTGAACTTCTTACTAATTCTATAGTGAGTGATATTTTGGATGCATATTCTCTGGACATCTGGACACATTCTCTCTCTCTTCCCTACTTTGAGAAATCTGTATTGTGTACAATATTTGTGGAATCATCTCATATTGTACTACTTTGTTCTTACCCATGCATGCTTGAAGAAAATTATTTCAAATTGCTTTTGTTTTAAATATACAGTTTTTAAAATATGAATACACAAGTACAAATATATATTTTTCAGTATATTTCTGCTTTGTTATCTTATGGACATAAAATGTGTACTTTCCATCCATTTTCATCTCTTCTAATGTCTTTTTTGATGCGGATTCTTTCTTTATTAAAATAATTATAAAATCTATTTCAATATTCAGTGGTTTGAACAAAGTCAAAATTAAAGGAAAGTACCTGATGGTAGCTAATGTGTAATATCCAGGTACCCTGAAAGAAGATATAGCCATGTTGCTAATATAAACAAATTAAATCTCTAAACAAACATAACAAACTTATGCTTTGATCCAAGATAGAGAAAAGATTCAGATTTACTGCCTAATAAATCAGACATTTACAGTCTGATGAATCAGACAAAATATTCAAGTCACTGGACATCAGGCAATGAAGAAAAGGGACTGAAAAGAGTTAGGAAACAAACTGTGTCTGCCCAACAACTGTTACAGGCCTTTGAGTTTTTTGGCTGAGACATCAGAGCAGAGAATTTAGGGCAGCAACAGAAGAAATCCAGTAGTTCAGTAGATAGATCTAAAGATTAAAAGACAATGACACTGAATTGAATAACGTCTCTTCATAATCCCTGCCCATGCAGGGACTTTCAATGTGAGTTTCCTTGGAAATAGTCTTTGTATAGACGAGTGAAGTAAAAATGGAGATGAATTTTTATTATAGTAGATTAAGTCCTAAATCCAGTGAGAATCTCCTTATGAGATCCAGAAAAGGACATAGAAAAACAGTACCGAATGCTATCAAGACAGAGGCAGACATTGGAATAACGCACCTAAGAACCAGGGAATACCAAAGATTAAGAGGCGGAGATAAAAAACTAGGAGAGAGGTATGAAAGAACCTACCCTCAGATACTCCAGAAGGACCTCACCCTGTGGGCACCTTTATTTTGGACTCCTGGAAGCCCAAGCTATGAGAAACTAAGCAACTGTTATTTTAAGACACCAAGATTGCAATAATATTCTTTGTGGCCCTTGGAAACCAAGATGAAGACAAAGGCAGGTCCATTTCACAGGAAGCAGTGAGCAGAGAAGACAAAGACAAAGGTGTTTCATAAAGTCCTCTGGGAAGACTCCGCTTTATTAGAGCATGCCTTCAGGAAAGAATCTATGGCCCAGGGAGAACTTTGAAAAGACTTAGAGAGACATACAGGGCCAATAAGAGCATCCTTTTCCAGCAGTCATATAGAAAAACCTCATTATGGATAGGGTAGGGTAAAGTATTCTGAAAGGTTTTCCTCAGTGGAGAAAGACTGCCCTAAGTCAAACAAACTCCTGGTTCTGACTGTTTATTACAGAAAAAAAAAAAGGATTAAATTGTTTTTAAGTACCTATGGCTAAGACTAGGCATTCATAGCAATACCACAGCACTCAGCATCAAACAAGACAAATTCATAATGTGGGTGATATAATTTAGATGATGAGAAATGCGAAAAGGAAAACTTGATCCAAAATTAGAAAAGTAAACCAACTGAATTAGTAGTTTTGTTGTGACCCACTTAAGGTTTGACAGCCTAGAAGAAGGAACATAGACAATCTAACAAAGATACAAACATGAGTTCTAGAGAAACCAGATGATTGGGAAGTATCATACCTGAAATAAATGTGCACAACAGGAGACTAAAGATTAGAGAATTTAGAGCCATTGTAATGGTAACTACCTAAACTAAAATGAAAATAAAATTTAATAAGATCAAAAGAGCAGTAGTATAATTTCAAATTATCTAATGCACACATTTTTGTGGTCACTGCATTAGAGGGGATGGAAGAGAATGATGACAAAAGGAATATTGCGTAACAAGATGAGTAATGAATAATTGCAAAGAGGAGCAGAGAGAGGAAATAAGAGACAAGAGGGCCAGGGATTTAGCTCAGTGGTGCCCATGCAATAAATATCACCTAGATTTAATTTATGGACTTAATTTGAATCTTAATGAAAATATTGGAAACAGCCCAAAAGCCCATCAACTGACCAATGGATAAAGAAGACATGCTTTTCAAAAAATACAATGGATGTAGATAAGATCCATATTGTATCACTGACAATGTGAAATAGTAAGAAAAGGGCTAAAGGTATAGGGGAAGTGGGAAGGGTAGGGGAAAGAAAATACGGGGAAAGAAAAAATATGAGAATATGAAAAAGTGCAAACAAAGTCTGTAAAAAGGGGAAGTTAGAGGGAGTGTAGGGAGGGCAGAGGTATGGAAAAACATGAGAACCAAGACCTGTCATGTAAAGGTATAAGATCCCAATGATGAACGTAACTGTACTGTATACTTAAAAAATACCAATAAACTCAATGGAAAAAAATACAGTGGAGTACTACTTTTCCATAAAGAAGAACAAGCCTCAGATACTTATACCTAAATGCGTAGACCTTGAGGCTATACTGTTAAGTGAAATAAAATGAACACACACATTTAAGTACCACATCATTTCTCTCGTGGGAGAAACCAGTAGTGGAAATGAGGACTAAACTGTATAAGATATATTGGGAAGTGGAAAGAAAATGTTCAAGTAGGACGGGGAGCAAGGGAGGGAACAGGAAGAAAGGGAGGAAGGGCTGTGAAAATAGAAGGAAATAATGGAAACGAAGCCTTTGTACCTAAGTAGGGGAGGGGGCTTGAGAAGAGGAGGGGATTGGGTACAAAGAGGTGGGTTGTGTCATGTTCAGGTGCACATTCTTTACAATGAGCATTGCCATTATGTACGCCTAAAATGTACCAATAAATGTTTTGCTGTTAAAAAACTGCTGACTCTCTTTAAAGAAATAAACAAATGGGTTTATTGCAGATATTAAGAAGTTTCAGTAATGATGCTTCTGTGAGTTTGTTAAAAAGAATTTATTACATGTACTCTTATAACACATACTGAGTGATTCAGGTGGAAGAAATGATCTATGATATTCCTTTCAAAATAACATAAAAAGAGAGAAGTGGGTGGAGCTATAGAAAAAACAAGGCTGGTCATGAATAGATAATATTGTTAACTGCTGGTGGAGATAGGGGAGTTTGGTATTTTACTTTACTTTTTATCTACATAAATCCTTTGAGGTAAAGGTTGACAGGAAAAGCTACTGCGTCTTTTGATGAGCAGTGGTAGAGGGGCAATACGAAAGCCAAATATACTGGGTTGAAGTATATTAACTCTTCTCAACCCAATTTTAACATTAGAAAGCTAAAGTAATTTTAATGATAACTTCAAAGTGACTGGGGTAACTGCTATATTTTAACAAATGTCTTATTTCTGAGGTATAATCATTTCCCAATAAATATTAGTTATCATTTGTACTTCAAGCTAATCACAAAGGTTAAAGAAAGATCCTAAAAAAAAATGAAACAATATCTGAGCACTTTTGTAATAATAGTGAGATGATTTGAATTGCAGTAGTTCCAGTAAAGAGAGAATAAATTGCAGAACTGGGGATATAGTTCAGCAATGGATCATTTGTTTTGTTAATTTGTAACATCACAAAAAATAAATGAATTTTTAAATCCAAATGGATAAGACTTTGCAAAAAAAAAAAAAAGTATTCAAGAGGGAAAGGCAGAAGAGGTCAAAGATTATTCCAGGAATTTAAGAGAGAAAGATGTGTTATTAGAGATAACATGTACTCATCATTTGATTGGAGTGAATTTAAAATTGACTCACGTATCAATCTTATAGTCATAACCAAATAAATTATATTTATAAAGACTTCACTATTCTAATTTTTTAAATTAATGAGTTAAATAACTGATCTTGCCAGATACTAGGCTTGGGTACTAATACACATATATTTAATTTCCTTTTGTAATTAAATTGTCATGTATACATACTTCTATAAACTCAATGTTAAAAATAATAATATTCTTGAAAATATTTTCTCCTTAATTACAAAAGCATTTGAAAATTTATGCTATTGCATTTTTGCACATTAATAAAGATTTGACATTTACACCATCCATAAATAATTCCTAATAAATGAAAGCGTTAGATGCATTGTTTCTATCTCTAATAACTATTTTTGACATTTTAACTCCAGAGTGGCAAATTTTGTATGTGTCAGAAACGATGTACGTAAGACTAGCAGCCTACAATCAGATAATAAGATAGCACTGAACTTAGTTGAAAGTCAAAGGTGGATTTTCAGATTCCAGCAATGTGCACTAAATCTGCCACTGCTAGGTTTGGATTTTTTGTCTTCACTTTCTTAAGAAAGTGAAGAGATGAGACAGAGAGCTCTATGCAAGTCTCCTGCTCTTGGATACTTACTGAACTACTGACTTATCTGTCAGTGTTTTCTTTGCTAAGCATATGGATGGGAAGTCGGAGCTTCTTTATTCATACGTTCTTTTCTGTCCCTTTCTCTGGTGTGGCTTCATGTGAACCAGAGGTGGGGGGAGGTCCCAGCACACCTGTTCCCATGTGGAAATGCCTGTATTTCCCACCACTTCGAGGAGGGGCACATGGTATCAAGATGTGATTTTCACTTGTAAGAGAATGTATTTGCTTGACAAATCGTTTCACTTCAACTCTTGATAAGCTTCAGCTCCTTGCCCTAAAGTCAACACCCTTTTTTTTTTGGAACTAAAAACTTGACTCAAAGGTCTGACAGGATGTCCAGGGTTTAGGCGCAAACAACTAGACTCCCAAGACAAATGCAGGAAAACAACAAAAATAAATGAGCAACAAAACAGATACTACAAATGTGATACTTCATGTTCACAGCTGGCATGATGGGGATCAAGATTTAAGTTCGTAGGCAATAAAAATGTAATGGAAAAAAAAAGAAATCAGAGAGTTGATGCCCTTATTATTAGACAAACTCTCCTCTTATTCTTGATTATTCAGATGATGTAAACATTTCAGATTTTCATTCCCAAGCACTCATGATTTGCTAACCCGCATGGCCATTCACATTCACCAGCACTGAGGCTGTGAATCTTTTTTCACTGCCAGCTATGCCTTGCTCCTCCCTAGCACAGTAAAATGCTAAATCATGGCAAAGACTGTCACATAACTTGGCCCCCAAAAGATACACTTCCAGTGGCTCTGTAGTTATTTTACTAAATTGGGACTTTCCCTTCAACCTCGGTACCACAGACTAAACTCAGGGCCTCCACACTGACCTAGAGATTGAGCTCTTTTTTTTTTTTTTTTTTTTTTTTTTTAGTTTTTGTTTTTTTTTTTTTTTTTTTTTTTTTTTTTTTGAGACAGGTTTTCAAGCCACGAAGCTGCCCAGGCTGAGACTGAACTTGTCATCCCCCTACCTCAGCTTCCCAAGGTGGTGGGGCATGAGCCACCATTTCTTAGTACTGAATTCAAAACAATTTGAATATGTATTCTCTGTGTGTTTTGAAAAAAAATATATATATATTTATGTTCTTGTTTACTACAGATCACAATGTATGAATGCAAACTTCAAGACAAAAATCCCTAGAAACGTATGGTTTTATTTACATTTGGTTATTTAACTGTTTTAACTAAAGAGTACAGCACCCAAAGGAAAATGCACAAATTTTAAATCATCATCTAATCACAAAATCAACATATCTGTGTAATCACTGTCCACTGAAGAGCTGGAACGTTAAAAGTTCCTGAAATGTATACCTTGCCCACTCACCACCTCCTGATCTAACCTTAACCTAATGCCTGGCATTGTACCTTAGCTTTGCCAGTTTCCTGAAGTTATGTAAATGGAATCAAAAGTGTGAGTTGCTATGGCTCACTCCTTATGGATGAGATACTCCTATCAACTGGCAAATAGATAGGAGTTAACACCTCATTCAGAAACCATAGCTGCTGGTGATTTACCTCTGTGGTTCTCTGAATGAGATGAAGGAATGTTTAATTCCAAGAAAGAGTGAATTAGTGGCCTGTGAGTCTATCTGAAAACATGTTTCTTCTTGTTATCAGAATTGTGTGCTTAAAAGAAAAACACCGAAATTTTACTTACACTTCTTCTTTGTAAAATCTTCTTACTTATATTCTGAGAATATTTCAAAAAACGTCCACCCGTTTTTCTCAGGTCTATTGGAAAATTAAGAAAGTCAAATAATAATGAATTTATCAAACTAGCTTTTCAACTTCAGAATCTTCAACGCACTTTTAGAACTCTGCCACATACTGTTATTTTGTCATTAAAACATTTCCAAATGGGAATTTTATGAACCATAAATAAAATGTACAGTTGGCTAAGAAAAAAATAAGACCACATTAGCAAAGCAAAGACAAATATTTCAGTATCCCTAGTGATAATTCTTCAAAGCCAAGTTAAAGAAAAAACTTATGAAATGAAATGTTTCTTTGTTGTTGTTGTTGTTTTTGGTACTAGTGATCGAACTCTGGACCTTGTGCTTCAGAGACAGTCAGTGGAGCCACTGAGCTAAATCCCCAGCCTCGAAATGATTTTAATGAGAGAAAGCTAAGAGGTTTTTCTAGTTTTACAAAATTCTTTCTAATAAATATAGCAAGTAGGAGAAAAGTAGGAAAACCCTTTATGACTTTAATTTGGGCCCCTACTATTTTTGCTGTCTGTATACTACTTGAATTACTGATGGGATATTTAATTAGGTTTTTATTTTACCTACATTATAAAAAAAAAAGCATTTGTCACACAGCTGGAGGGGGAAAGGCTTTCACTTGCCAATAAGCATATGAAGTATTAAACATGTAAAATCCCAAATGCCCCAGGAATAAAGAAAATGTCACAATTCCAATAAATTATTTCAGAGAGGAAATCAAATTGCAATTTTTCCTATTAGCAGCCTACCTACATAAGTAATGAATATATCAAAATGTGAATAAAACTTTGCCATAGTAGCTAAAGTAAATTTGGGTATTTGTAAAAATTGAATTGCCCATAAGATTATCTCACAGCTTACTTTTGTTTTACTGTCTACTGATTCTCATGACTTTAGAAATGTGTGTGTGCAAATACCGAATAATTTCCCTGGTGTGAATAATCTGCAACAATGCATAAGATTCTAATAAGATTACTAACATTTAGAAATAGGAAGAAAGGACCTAAAGGTGTAGGGAAGGTGAGATGGGTAGGGGAAGAGTAAAAAGGGAAAAGAAAAAAATGTGAGAGAATGAAAAGATGAAAATAAAGTGTCTGTAGATGGGGAGGGGATGAGGGGGTGAAGTGAGGGCAGAGGTAAGGGGAAAAAATGAGAAGCAAGACTTGTCATGTAGAGGTACAAGATCCCAACAATGAATGTAACTGTTCTGTATCCCTAAAATGTACCAATAAACTCAGTTAAAGCTGAAAACAAAAAAGAAAAAAGAAATGTGTGTTATCACTCAGAGTTGGTCAATCCAGCCGTCAATGTCAATTGTCATTTATAAAACAAAACAAAACTAGTTGTTTAATTCATTGTATAATTTATTTTATTTTTTTTCTTTTTATTGAGTTTATTGGTACATTCTAGGTATACTGTACAGTTACATTCATTCCTGGGATCTTGTACCTTCACATGACAGGTCTTGGTTCACATTTTTTTCCCCTTGTCCCCACCCTCCCTTCACCCCCTCCTCCTCTGCCCATTTACAAACATTTAATTTCCATTTTTTCATTTTCTCATATTTTTTTCTTTTCCCTTATTCCCTTTCCCCTACCCTTCCCACTTTCCCTATGCCTTTAGCCTTTTCTTCCTATTTCACATTGTTAATTATCTCATTAGGATCTTTTGTACTATTACAGTTTTTCACATCAGAAAAACTATTTGGTATTTACACATGTGTGACTTATTTCACTTAGGAGTATATCCTCAAAATGTATCCATTTTCCTATGAATGACTCTAATTTATCATTCTTTATGGCTGAGTAGTATTCCATTTTATAGAAAAACCATATCTTCTTTATCCAGCTTCCAACTGATGGGCAAGTAGGCTATTTCCATGTCTTAGCTATTACAAACTGTGCTTTTTTAATGTATAATTTATTTTTAAATATTTTATCACAATAATGATAATTATTGTACATGGTTGCTACTATATATCAGTGGAATTTATGGCAATCTTCTGGATTGAAAATGATAATTACTGTTTGAATTTGCATTATTTGTAGTGTTGATAGTATTGAAATATGTCTACATGCAAGCGTGTATTCTATGTATGAATTTTCTCTCATATATAATATCTGGTTTGTTAATCTATATTTTTGTAGTGCATTATCTTTTTATGTTAATTTGTAGGAACTGATACATTCTAGAAATCAGACATTTTTTGTACTCAATTTGACAATTTGCTTCCCAAATCTTCAGTGACTATCTCTCTTGCTTTCATTCCTATTAACTTTTCTGATACTACTCTCCTAAGTGCTTACATGGAAATGCTTATTAATTTTCATTCTCTCTCTCTCTCTCTGGGTCTCACAGTCTTGCTGTGGAGTTCAGGCTGTCCTTGAACCCATTCAGTACACACAGTGGCCCCCAGTTTCTGACAGTCCTCCTGACTCACCAGCACCAAATGCTGGGATTTGGGATTACAGGTGTGTGCTACCTCACCTGGTTACTCTTTTTTAAAAACTCCATGATTCATATCTGCCATGAGACTGTAAAGATAATTTCTTGTTCTCCATTAAAAGTGCAAAGTGTCTGGGCCGGGGATTTAGCCCAGCGGTTCGGTGGCCTGCCTTGCAAGCACAAAGACCCAACTAAGTTCAATCCCTGGTACCAAAAAAAAAAAAAAAAAAAAAAAAAAGCAAGCAAAGTGCAAAGTGTCAACTATACATTTATATTTTTAATTCATCTAGTTAATTCTAGCGTCACAGGAATCTTTTATGTCTGAATCTTTTTCATATCAAAAAAATTTACCTTATTACCACACTGAATAGGATTTTCTTTCACTATTGATTTAGAATTTTCCATTTATCATATTCCAAGTGTTTTGGTCATCCTTTAAGTTTTTTAATGTTCCTGTACTTGCACTTTTGTTTCATTTGTTCATTTATTTAAATTTATTCCATAGTACCTTTTTGTTGAATGATAAGACATTAAAATACTTCTTATAAGGAAGTTAAAATGACTTTAAATATTCACATATATGTGTATGGGAAGTGTAGAGCTTTTCTAGTTAATTTTATAGTAACTTCATTTTTTATTTTATGCTGAGCTGAATAGGCACAGAAAATATACAATATAGATTCCTTGGCATTTGTTGATAATTCTTGTATGGTATATTGTACCTGGACAATTTCTGTAAAGATTCCAAAGTGTCCACTATGGGTTTAAATATGGTTTGTCCTCTCCAAAATTCACACTGGAATATAAATCTGACTCCACCGTAGCGGGTCTTTGGGATGCAATCACAATTAAATAAGCTCATGTAGTTGGGGTCGTCATTGCTGAAAGCTTATAGCTTTACAAGAATAGGGAGGAAAACTAAGACAAGTTAAATGCTTTGTCTCCTGCCACAAGGTGTCCCACATAGCCCTTTGACTCTGCCAGCACCAAGGACATCTCAGCCAGGCTGAGAGCCAAAGTAAAGGTTTTATCTCTGCAATCGACGCAGTCTGTGGCATTGCTTTATTAGAAACAAAAAGTGGACTCATGCAATGTCATTGAATAAAATATATATATTCTGCAGTTTCCTAGTTCCTGGTCTTGATGAAGTTATGCCTCTTGATTATGTTGTTCATATATACTATAACTTTATTTATTTTCCCCATTATCCCTATTGATTGCTGCAAGGTGACAAAAAATCCTCAGTTACATTTGACAACTTGTTAATATTCTTTGGTAATTTAGAGAGAAATGTTCCAGCTTTTTATCTGAACATATCAAAAGATAATAGGTGTTTTGGAATTTATATCTGAGCAATAGTTTGACTTTTTCATCAACTGTTTAGCGAGTACATAGTTTATATCTTTAATATTTTAAATTTTCTACTTTCCTGTCATTTGCTTTTAATTGTGACAATGGCAACAGAATATCCTTTGATGACATTTTACTTTTTATTACAAGTTTAGTCAGCTTATACTAATTGTAATAATTATAAATCAATGTTTATTTCTCTCACCCAACATTTTGTATTTAAATGATGACACCTACACAGGCTTTTCTTTATGTTTTTCTGTTTTGAAATGAATGCATTTTATCACTCCGCTTGCATGCTCCCTGTAATGACTACATTCTCTTGAAAATATTCCATTCACTTATGACCAGCAATTATTGTCATCGCCGAGCAATTAAAATATCTTAACTTTTAGCATTCTCTCCCTTTCTGCGTCTTATTTCTGTATCTGACTTTCCTCTTCTGATCCTCACTAGGTTAGTAATTACCACTATTATTCTGACTACTCAATAAGTGCCTAGATGTAACTGACATACTTACTTTCTTTTGCGGGGCCACTCTTTCCTAACTTCAATGATTTTCTCAAAGGATTTTTTTAGCATTTTTAGAAATTTTTGGTTGCTTAATTTTTCTAATGTCAATGTTGCTGTTTTTGTTTTGCCTGTAGTCCACTTTGAATTCAGGTCCATTTCACCCGTGAGCTACATCTCCTAGTCATATATATGTATATCTTGCTCGGGGTGGCCTGGAACTTCAGATCTTTGCCTCTCTCCTGAGTTGCAAGGATTATGGGTATGCACCACCACAGATTAGGGTCTTTTCTCTCCACTGGATCACCTCCTCTCAGGGAGAAATCAGTATTCCTGAGGATATTCCTGGCAGTGGTTGTGTACAGTAAAACTTGCCAGGCACACTATAGTGTCACCTTGGAAGTGGACCTCAGGCCCCACATAAAAGTTCAGATGACTGAGGTTTTGGCTGACATCTTGGATGTAACCTTTGGAAAGATCTTCAGTTGGAACCGACCCATGAATTCCTGATGCACAGAAACTGCATACAAATGAATGGTATTTTATAAGCCACTAAATTTGGAGATAATCTGAGGTAATTGATTATAGAGCAGTAAACAACTTACACACTAATTATTCATTACAGCTCTACTCACCTTGGTGAGAATTCATTAAAATCTTGGAACTAAGAATTTATTTTTTCATTAAATCTAGAAAGTTTTCCTTAATTATCATTTCAATTTTACCTCTCTTGCATTTTTCCTGATGATTCCTTTTTAATTCATAATAAATTCCAAATCATCATGACTTGATTATTTAGATATCTTAAATGTTTTAATATAGCTTTTGTCTCTTTTTTTCCCTTATGCTTCATTGTTTCTTCAGTACACTCTTCAAATATACTCATGTCTTCTTCAGGTTAAATATTTTTAAAATATTCAAAACAATTTCAAGAGAATACCGATGTTTTCATCAACAGAAATTCTACTCACTTCTTCGTGAATTTCTAGTAGTTTTATTTTGACAGTGCTTTTTCCTCCACCTTTTAATTGTTTTCTTTTGTGGTAAAGTACCAGAAGCACACTAGTTGTAGGGTCTGCGTGCTGTGCTGTGTCACTGGAGGTTTTCCCACTGTTGTCCCTCCGGCTTTCCCTTCATTCCCACTCAGACTCAGCTCATCTTCAGCAAGACCTTACCAGTATGTCCCCAAGTCACAAGGAGGTAAATCCCCGTCTGGCTTTGTTTTTGTCTGTCACAAGCAGTCTGGGCTCATCTTTGACCTGGAAACACTTAAAATTATTCATTTTGACAGTGAAATGTTTCGTATTGGTTTTCCTAGATCACATGGATAAATTCTAACTTCGATCCCAGAACAAACATGCTTATACATTCTTAGGTGATTTTATTTATATCAAGCGCTCAGTATGAAAAAGATCAGTGTGCTCTGTTGGCAGGTACTTGGAGGATGCCAGTTTTTGCATGCCTAGTTCCCACAGTTGACTCCAGCTCTGTTAATTAATGCATTCTGTCTTGACCTCAGTACAAATATCAAAAGGAAATATTTATTGAGATCTTTTTATTTTCCTTCTTCCAGAAACTTTCAAGGTAATTCAAGCTTATTTTAAATGTAGTTTTCAGTTACATAAATCTTTATTCTTATGAGATATATTTTCCTACCAGTTCAGGATATGCAATGAAAAATAAAAACAGGAATAAGAGTGATGAAGTCGATGAAGTTGAAGTGACCAAGGTCAAAAAAGCAAAGACAATGAATTAATTAATAGGATGGAACCAAAAGAGAATATGGGAAATACAAATATTATGTCAAATATTGATGCACTAAAATATGCATAATCTTTTTAAGAAAACTTTAGGTGAGTGGAGAAGCTAAATTTAGACATTTAAATTCAATGAGCATGAAAGTTTTCAGCCACTACTGTCCCCAGATATAAAGGGATACCTCCGGAGTTGCTTCTTGGCAAGCTGGTGAGTGAGAATGTTGTACATATAGCATAGGACTGGGAGGGGAAAACTTACTAGAGACAGTTTTATAGTTTTAGTTTTTCTCACTTCTCCTTTTAATCCTTCCTTTTGCTATAACAGAATACCACAAAGTAGTTAAACTATACAGGTGGGGAAAATTACAAATAATAAAAGTCTATTTGGCTCACAAGTTTAAGGCCCAGACCATCAAGAGCGTGGCACCAGCAAAGTCCTCATCACCACATCAAACATGTCAAAAGGGAAGCAGTCACACCCAAGAGAGAACACATCCAGTCAATCTCCTCATTCTCATTGGGAAGCCACTCTCACAATAATGGCCTTATTCTGTTCACCAGGGCAGTGCACCTATAACTTAATCATATTTTAAAGACCCCATCTCTCAAGAGTATTGCATTAGTTTCCAGCACGTAAAATTTGGGAGTGGATGGGGACCATTCAAATTATAGGACCATCCCTTCAAATATCTCCTACCATGATGTGTTTTAGAGTTTCAGATTTATTTAAGTCAGTAATTGCTATCACAAGAACTCCAAAGAGATCACTACTTAAGCAATATTCTCAGTAAAGAGAATCACATGTGCTTTTGCTTGGATAATATTTGTGGAGTTGGGAATTGTTTGTTCATTTTATAGTTGTATATTTGTATTCATTATTCACTCATTAATTTATTCAACAATTATGTATTAAACCAGTACTCCGTGGCCAGACTGTATTTATATATTGAAGCACTATACCAGCTCTCTGCCTCAGAGAGCATATACTCTGGTCTATTATCAAGTTTTTATATATTTTCTAACATAAAATGATGCTATAAGAAAGTTCATTATAAAATATAAATAAAATATGGTTATTCTTGTTATCATTAGTATTTTAAATAACTGTAGATGCAATTTATGCGTGCCTTCCTTAAAGTCAAAATTGCTATATGTGAAATTAATTATGTAAAATATGGGTTTACAAATAATATCAACGAATACTTTGTTAATGGGATTTTAAATCAACACAAGCACTTTGGCAATGACTTTCAAAATGTAAAATGAATTTCTCTCTTGACCCAGGAATTTCATTTCCAGAGAGGTAAATAAAAATGTGTATTCACATAAATGAATAACAGCAAATTTACAGGGCTGTTTCTTATAGTATTATTGGTAAGAGTAAAACAAGAAGAAAAGACCTAAATACCTTTCACTTACAAACTTCTTAAATATGTAAGATATGATACATGCAAATAAAATGATGGTAAAATAATGTATGTATCAAAAATTCTACAATGTAGACTGGTGGAAACACATTCTTGTTATGTTTTCCCAAATACATATACAGAGAGAGACAGGATATATATATCCTCTTCCTGACTTAGGCTGTAAGGACTCCCATTATTATGGCCTCAAGAAAGGGAGACTATACAGATCAAAGGAAACAATTAAATTATTTTGGTCTATGGTCTCTTAGCAAGGCCATGAGAATAATTAAAGTTGCAAATTAGAATTGGAAAGACTGTTTTATTCTCCCACCTTCCTCTGCTAACCATCAATCACAGATCAAAACCCATGATGATGAACTTAACCAAGAATAGTGAAGTCTGTTGACTTATTTCTTGGGTAAAGCTTCAAACAAGCAAATAGCATTTTGGCCTGGAAACAGCTGGGTGGTAGAAAATTTGCCTCTTGCGCTGAGGTTCTGTGCTAAATTAGTAGTATCTTCCACCTCCCCGCCACACACACACAAACAAAACTAAACAAAAGAAAAGATTCTCAGTTTCTCCATTCAGCACCGCATAGGTAGAAAAGCTCAACTACAGTGACCGGTAGGAGCAGAGCAACTGGTGGTCCTACGACACACGGAAGCACACAATTCTAAGTCAAAACTCTGAGTTGTCCAGCAGGACTCCGGATCAACAGGATAATTTCTGTTCAGTTCCAGAGAAGCACGGAACAGGAAACACACCTTCAACAGCACCACTGAGCACTGTTCACACCGGGGTTGGGTCGTAATGTGGGAGAATGGTTCCTGTGCCCTTGGCAGGTGCACAGAACAGGGCTCAAAGAGGCCCAGCACCCCACCATGTTAGGAGGTTAGCAGTGACCTAAGGACGTGATTTTTCTCACAGGATAGGTACTTAGATCATGGAGCACACGGGAATGGTGAAAGCCCATACAACAGCCCCACTCCTGTGTCAGGCTGAAAAGTTCCTATACCCTGACAGGAAAAAGTGCATGGGCATGAGGTGTCCTAAATGTACCAATATTTTGTTTCTGCC
The DNA here is from genome assembly GCF_012274545.1 of Fukomys damarensis. Lineage (NCBI taxonomy): Eukaryota > Metazoa > Chordata > Mammalia > Rodentia > Bathyergidae > Fukomys > Fukomys damarensis. The sequence continues at coordinate 24,010,765 of NW_022900933.1, read as the reverse complement.
ACAGCGTAGTTTGATATTCTAAAAAGAAGACATTAGTGGAAATTTAACTGCCTTTCTTTAAAAATATAATATTTGGATAGTAAGATTTTTTTGGGAGAGTACATTTTATAGGTGAAAGAAGAAAAAATAAAAATTACGACGTATTATCTTCACCCATATAAATGTGTCATACATTGAGAAAGAATGTCTAGAAAAAAACACAACAATGTTAACAACAGTTGGCAGGGATTGTTTTAAAAAGGAAATCGACTAGGGGCTTTTAAAACATTTGAAATATGGTTCATTGGAGGGCCAGATTGATATATATTCAGTAGGAGATGTCTCTCATCCAGCTCATTGTGGCTGAAGTTCTAGCAATCAGCTGAATGGAAGAACAACTCATTTTCTGCTTTGAAATGCGCCATGTCTCTTAATGTCTTCTCTACAGGGAAGCTGCCATTGTTTCTATCTTCAGAGAATATCCTGAATTTAGATCAACAAATCTTGGCCTGCCTGATCTCTGTTCAAACAGCTTTGTAAATGAGAAATGAACCACTTTTAATGTTTTCTCTAGGAGCATCCTCAGTAATTGGTAATTAATCTTAGAAAGTCTCCAGGATTGAACTTTCCACCAAATACTGTCTTTTGAAAAGTTGGGGGTTAACCACAATGGATGGGGAATACTTGGCATTTAAAATGTTTCTTGAACGAGCAACTCAGAAATGCCAGTTGACAATAGTAAAACAGTGTGTCAAGAGACATCCCCACTGGAATGGTCCTGGCTCACTAAAGGATTAATAGAAAGTTGCAATACTTACAGACAGGAGATCAGTTTCTGATGTGATATCTAGGGTTACCTATGTGCAGTGTTTCTCTCCTTGATATTTCACGGTACATGTACAGGTACATACCTGATTCCCTCTTTCCTTTTTATTGTCCACATTTGAATCGAATTTAAGTCTGTTTGTTGCACCCCGACACAATTCTGAAAAACTGCCTCACCTTTCAATAATGCCTGATAGATTAAAAAATCTTAAAGATCCAACAAACTTGTTATGAACTTAGAGATCATAACAAGCTCTGTCATGATTGAGAAAAGGATTTTCTTATTCATAGACGAGGAATTATGTATTATTTTCTACCATAAAACAGAGTCGCAGAAGTCAGCAGAGTCACAAATTCAGGTCCTAATTTATTTTATATCTTTTTATAGCATTAAAAAAAAACCCTCACTTGTGAAATGTAGAGTTACATAGGCTAGTGGGCTCCACTTTCTTGTGAATCACAGGCACCAGTGTTTTCAGTATGAGAATGAGGCACGATAGGTCCCATTAAAGGGGCTTGGGATAATACACCTTTAAGATAAGTATTCTATATTAGTCAGCTTTCCAGTCTCTGGGACAAATTATCTGACATCTGCAAATAAGAGGAGATGAGGCTCATTTGGACCCGCACTTACAGTGGGTTCAGTCCATGGTAAGCTGGATCCAGGGAAGAAATTGCATTGCAGAAGGGAATGGTAGAGGAAAGTGATTCATCGTATGACAGCTAGAAAGCAGACCAAGAAAGGAAGAGGCAGAGAACAGACTCTTCCCAGTCCTACCCTTAGTGATCTACATCTGAGCATGCTCCACTTCTGAACATGAGACTTTGGGGGGACATTTTAGATCTAAACTGTTGCACATTCCCAGAGTATTTGGCCTTCATCAATGGACTTTATGATTCTGTAATATTCTTCTGGGAGTGGGAAAGATGGCCAGGATCACTCTCACCAGGGGGAAATTTGTTTTCCACATCCCTTTGGATGGCTGAGCTTCTCTCAAGAAAGCATTTCACATGTGGATCTAAGGATCAATGTAAATTCATCCAGACCTTCTAGGGTAAATGTAGAGGTTCACTGTATTCTACTCTTCACCTTGTTCAGTTGATATTGCTTTATTTAACTTGGGACATAATTATGCAAAATGTAGCACAAAGAAAATCATTATTCATTTATGTAAAATGTAAAGCTTGGCATAGCCATTCAAAAGATATATAGGACTGCTCCAGCCCTGTCACACATTGAGATACTTAATTAAACTTGTAAGCCTGACCTCATATATCATTTAAGGTGAATGCTTTTTAAAAATAGACTGTTTTTTGAGCAATTTTATCTGCGTAGTAAAATTGAGCAGAAAGTATGGGTAGAGAGTTCCCAGGCACTGCTTGTCCACAGAAATTCCCCCGCACAACATCTCACACTAGTGTAGTGCATGTCTTAAAATGCATAAATCTAGCTGACATATCATTATCTCCAAACTCCACAGTTCACATTGATTCTGTGCACTCTATGCATGTTTGCAAATGTAAATCAACATTTATTCTGCACCATAGGACAATGCAGAACAGTTTCCCGAACCTAAATATAATTTGTGTTCTACCTATTCATCCCAATCACCAGCAACCACTGATTTTTTATTGTCTCCATAGTTTTGCTTTTTCTAGAACATCATATATTTGGAATCTTACCATATGTAGCCTTTTCAGATTGGCATTTTTCATTTTGTAATGCATGTTTAAAGTTCCCTTGCATCTTTTTTTTTTTTTTTTTAAATACCAGGGATCGAACTTGGGTCCTTGCCCTTGTGAGGAAGGTGCTGGAACCACTGAGCTAAATCCCTGGCCCGCTTGTGTCTTTTCCTAATCTCATTTGACTTTAGCACCAAATAATATCACTCCGCATGGAGGTAAAAGTGTTTATTCTTTCAAATGTTGGCAATTATTATTGAAGTGTCTATAAATATCTTATTCAGAATTTTGTGTGGACATAGTTTTCAACTTATTTTAAGAAATACCAATGAACAGTTGCTGAATGTCCGGGTAAGAGTGTGTTTAAATTTACATTTGCACCAGCAGTGAATGAGGGCTGATGTTGCGCCACATGTTTTGAATGTTCACCCTGTACTGGGCAGACACAGTCATCTCCTTGTGCAAATTCGCCATTCCCTAAGCTCGCTTAGTTTGTATAAGGCTTGGCTTCAATCGCATCATCTCTCAGAGGGAGAAAAACAATGATTGAAAAACCTTAATAAACATCCTCCTTCACTTAAAACTTAACAATGAACTATTGTTTATTGACTAGTTTCTGGTGTTGTTGAGTAATTTGCCCAAAAGGGTTAAAAGCTAATTGCTTAATGGTGCAAAAAGGATGTGCATCTGTTTTCTTCCCCCACCTTCTTCATGCCTTTATAATATTTCACATTATTTCCTGGTCAGAGAAAAGGAAGAGTGAAGAGACTACCACATCACAGCAAAGTTGAGCTATCTGCTGCAAACCAGTAGTATCTGTAAAATCGTCAAGACGACCTTTCCAAGTTAAGCTATGCAAAATTATTATTTTTTAATGTAGAAGTTTTCACCTACTGCCAATAGTGTGAAACAAAACAATAGAAAAATGGGCCCAATGATGGTTCATGGTTGTATCTTTCATTTAGTAAGTTATTTTCCATTAAAATTTGCAAAAGTTTTTTGGCAAATTTTAGCCTGTGCTGCTTTTATTTTCCTTAAAATCAGAGATGTCTTTGCCCGGAAAACTAAGAATCCCATCAACTAATCTCCGGCAAATATTTACTGAGTTAGGTCACTGCTCCTTAATGAGCAATGTCCTTGGCTACATTCAGAGATATAAAAGTAATATAATATCATGATTAAAACTTCCACAGACACAAATGATTTATACTTATGAAAAGCTATAATTATAGTGAGCTTGCTGCAAATTTGAAAACTAGTGCAGGTAGGCGCTGAGATTTACTTGAGAACCAGTGCCCTACACTACTTCCTGTCTGCTAATTGGACTTGAGGAAAGTTCAGAGCAGTGATTAAGCATTCCAGGTTCCATCTGCCAAGTAACAATTATAAAGCCCAGCAGGGAGGAGAAAGGCATGCACTCTCCAGAATAGCCAACAGACTCTGCACTAGTTGGGAATGACTCTGAATAGCTGGGAACTAATTTTTTAAATGAAAATAGTAGACTACAAATTACATTAAATGAAAAACATGAGTTAATTACAGTTAAATTAAGGGAGAGAAATAGTAAGACAAATGAGTTTAGCTACAAAGTAACTATTACTAGAGGACTTGTCCAAAGCTAAATGCTAGTAAACAGAGCAGATGTTTAATGGTATACAAAATAAGAAAAAAAAATTAATGCTAAACTTTGTAGTATTTCAATTGTCAGATAATCAGATGAATTAAGGAAAATATTAATGAGGTGGGGGGGCAGAGAACACACCCATGCACACTCTTAACCTGTTTGAAAGATTTTTGATTTACCTGGTGTTAATTATAAATTTTAAGAGAATGTCAAGACAGTGGTGATATAAGGCGAGGCTGGTGTTGACATTTTCTTCCACAGAGAACAATAATCCAAGATAGGATAGGAAGAGGATGTATTCTCTGTCATCCATCCCTGTTTTCTCTTGAATTTTTTCTGCCTCCTATCTGTGGAACAAATGATTCATCTAGCTGTAATGTTGCCTTCTTTATCCCCTACTCTATTAGCAGTCATTTGGAGAAGTCCTAGAATATTGTAGTAATTCAAAAAATGTAGTATCAAGTCTAAGACCACCTCTTAGAAATGAAAACATTTGCCGTGTTATCATCCTTGACTAAACATCTAAACCTACCATAGAAATATATAATAAAAATCACATGCTCTCAAAATGCTAAAGTTACTTCTCCATTTGTCTCTAATGTCCCATCTTATTGATAAAATCCTGATGGTTACATCTTTGTATTAAATTTCTTTCTTGAAGCTGTTAAGGACTCTCATTCTTTTTATTTTGAGGGTTCTTGCCGTCTTTTTCCACCCCTCTGATTTGGCATTTTTTCCATGCTTGTGTGTTAGTCACCTCTCCATGTCTGTGATAAATGTGATAAAGATCACCTTATAAAGAGGAAAACATTACTTTGGCTCATGGTTTCAGAGGTTTAAACCCAAATCCCCTTGGATATCTGGCCTTTTTGGCCTGTTGGTGTGGAGCACATGTCAGAAGAAATTATGCAGCTCACAGCAGAAAAAACAAACACACAAGGGGACAGGGTGCCAATCTCCCCTCAGTGTACACCCTCAGTGGCTTAACATTCCTGCAAGCCCCATTTCTCAAAGTTTCCTCCACCTCCCTCAAGCTTGCAATCAAACTTTTAGTATGTAGAATTTAGGATATATTGAAGGTTTAACTCGAAAATTTGCATCTCACTTTTTCATGGAAATATCCATCACTTCAACTATTTTCTCATCTTCCTTTCTTTGTCTTTTTTGAAAGAAAAAAAAAGGTATCTTTGACTAATAATCTACCTGAACTTTCATTTTCTTTAACCTATCTTTGTCTTTTTAATGCAGTTTTAAATATTTTAATTTTTTCACTTTTTCTTACTCGTACATAAATAGAAATGTCAGACCTTTGCTCTCAGTGCCAATTTTCATCCCTGCAGACCTGGACCTCCTCAGCTTTTTTGTGGGTGGACCTTTCCCTTGGTCTTGTAATAATTAGATGATTCTTGGTCTCATGGCAAAATGTATACAAGGGCAAAGATAGAGCGTGTTTCCCAGTGTATTCCACATACAGACTCACAATTACACACCATTTTCAAGTGCCTTTCTCCCTTTGTCCTTCTCTTCTCTGCAACTCTTGTACCGCAACCTCATGGCACACCACCAGCCAAGGCAGCTCAATATTTGCTGTTGCGTTGCTGATTTCTGTAAGTTGTGTAAGCTCCAGACAATTTTCATTTTGACCAATCCACAAATATGTACTGGATATCCCATGTGACATGAATTATTCTAGATTTGGAGGAACATTTAGTCATAAAAAAGGCTTTAATAAGTTTTCTTTATCAAAGTGGAGATTTCCAAAAACCTGATGTATTCTCTTATTTAACGATGACTACCTCTTTCTACCTCTCCTGTTTTCTTACAGATATAGATGTAGATGAAGATGTAGATGTAGATGTAGATGTAGGTGTAGATATAGATTAGATATAGATATATAGATAAAGATGTAGACATACATATATAGATATTTCAATGACATGTTTTGAGGCTAAAAGGGCCTCAGTCTACTGTCTTGAATTATAATTGACATCCAACATGTTTATTTTGAATTTCACTATAATTCTTAAGGATACATAGAAACAACTTCTGATTAGTTCTGAATTTGGTAGTCTTACTTCTTACTAATAATTGTGTTGAATGAAATTATGGCCCAATGTTAAGACTGTAGGCTTTGTAATTTAAAAGCTTTTGAGTTGAACAGTTTTTGTTGTTCAATCATGTATTAGCTAAAGCCACTGTCTTTGGTTTCAGAGATTTTTTTTTTTTAAATGTGGATTAAATTCCTGTCAATGATTCTATATACATACTCTCAGTACCAAGGATATGACACAGCTCTGTAACTGTGGTAGACGGAAACAGACAAAAGTGTTTGTAAAAAGGGGTGGTAGTTTAGGTTGTTGTAAAAAAGAAGTAATTTTACAAATGTGAACTTCAAGGGCATTATCTTAATCTTGATTTTATTAGGGCGATCTCTTAGAGCTGATAGCTTAAGTGATTTATAAATGTAGTATCACTAATTGTACAACACTATGGTGTACATGTGTTTGTGTTTGTGTGTGTGTATGACCCAAAGAGGATATGAAAATGAGTAAATGGGATGGAACATCTAACTATCAAGTTTTCAGTTTTGTTTTTATGATTTTGCTTAAGTGAAATTGTTACTTCACAAGATATCAGTTGCCTTAAAAAATTGTTAATAAAGTTATTTCACGTGTGCAGAAAAAAGGTGTACTAGAATACTAAAAGTTTTTTTTTAATTTGCTTTCTTATCGGAATGTGTAAATAAAACATAGAACTGAACTCTTGTTCCTCATTAAAATAGATCCTCTGGGTGAAGTAAGAATTTGTAATGATATATGGGAAACTGAGGAGAAACAATTTTTCATTACATTTTGTAGACATTTTATTGCACTTCTAAGTGAATTTCCTTTCTATTTATTTTGAAATGCTGCTCTCAGGTCTGGTGAGATTTTGCAAATCTATAGAGAAATACGCTCAGAGTAAGGCACTGAGCTTTGCATTTTGCATTATATGTTGACATTCTTTAATTATGTTTTGAAATGTAGATTTGTCATGTCTGAGTTTTATTTGATAATAATGTTTAAATCCACAAGGCTTAAATATCTTATTGAGCTGAGTTAGAAAATACCTAGCTGCAGTTATTTTACATCATCTCCTTCCACAAGCCCTCAAAATCTAATTCTTAAAAATTTTCTTCTATCATGAAGATTTGGGTAACTCGTCTCAGCTTTCCCATCTTGGCAATCAAAACATCTGATACACAATCTAGTTTTCTTGTCTCTAATCCTACTCTCTCTAAATTGCCATGGTAATGAGAACACTGTTCCTGCTAGTCATGCTAGATGACATCTAGCAGTATTTTGCTATATTGCTTCATAAATATGTGCCCTAAAGTCAATGGAACTGTTGGTCATAGATTTGGGAAATATCCAATATATGGATTTCACTATCTTCTTATTGCGTCTTTAATCAAAATGTCTGATTGGAAGGATTGTTTTGACCAAGGGCATGTTTGTACTTGTTTCCTGTCAGTATCTTGTCTGTGCTGTTTTTTTTTTTCTTTCTCTCTGACAACATTTGCAGTAAAATGAACAAAATATGGCAAAATCTCATTTCAAGTAATTGAGACAATGCGTCTGTGGACATTATCAGAGGCCCCTTGCCTACGGTAAGACAAGTCCTGTGGTAAAGCAGACTTCTGCCTTCTGCTCATCTATATGTAGAAATCTATGTACATCTAACTAAAAGCACTATAGTGCTACTGCTTTCCATGGCTCGGAACTTTTGCAGTAAAAGCATGTTACCACCTCCTTCTAACAAACCAGCTAAATATTCTCTGCGTGCTCTAAGGATAACAGTTTTCTCTACACCTCATCATCCCTTCTATAAAAATGGCTTATGAATGTGATTTCAAATGACATAACTTAGAAACAAAAGGGAACTTTATTTTTCTTATCATATTGATTACATCTTTCCTATGAAACAATTTTGTCCTAAGAAGATAAAAAAGGCGAAACATCTATGCATGGTGATTTAAGCCTATAATTTCAGGACTAGGACGGCTAAAGAAGAAGTATCACTGCAAGTTTGACACCAGCCAGTGCTACACAGTGAATTCAAGGCCAGCCTGAACTATATAGTGACATGTCTTTCTTAAAAAGTTGAACCTTTCTTTATCCAAACTTATTTGAAAATCATTCACTGGCATGATCTGCCTTTGAGAAGAATGAGTGAACTGCCCTCATAGCAGTGTTCAAATTTCACTACTATCACAGAGAAAATTGAGCTTGGTGTTTAGAAAAAAGAATGGGGATGGGAAACAGGTAACCATAGGTATCCTGCAGTAATTCCTTCATCTTCAGTTTTGTTCTTCTCACTATAATTTAATGTCTCTGTCTGCTTCTTCTGACATATAAGAATATAATCTTTATCAGCAAATTTCATAGCAATCTCCTAATTTTTTATTAAAAATTTAAAGTTGTTTTTTTCCTCCAAGTATCTCAGCATATATTCTATGTCCAGGTATGGCAAAACCACATAGACCTCAAGCCAAGCATATTTTCTAAATACAGAAATCATCATTAATAAAAACTATGAAATATAATTGAAGTTGTCTTATTTTTAATTATTGTTAAGAACTTCAGTGCATCAAATTATTTTCACAATGAGGATTCAACATAGATATTCGCTTTTAAAAAATATTCAACATATTTCTATTGGTGCAGCTTAATAACTTAGCCTCCTTAATGCAAACTATCTTGTCATTTTGGATAACATTCTCCAGGGATATATAACTTCTTGCCATACGGGTTTTCCTTCATGTGCAATGCAAGCATTAGCTTTTAATATATAAGAAAATTAAGTGCATTCATCCATGAAGCAATGTATTTTTTATCAGAGCTCAGAAAAGTCAACTCCCTGCTTCTACTTCTCTGGAGAGATGAAAAGTGATAATGATCTAATCATTGATCCATATATGCATAAGCCATACTAGTTACCAAACTCTTTGAAAATAAACTAAAAATTGATTTTTAAAAAAATCACAAGTCTGTCTCCATCAATTGATTTCCACTAAAAAAAAAAAAAAAGAATCTATTAGTTGCAAATTCTAGAAGCTAGAAATCCATCAGTGGACAAAATTTATATCCCAAGGGAAACTTATATTCCAATGGGGCTGACAGACAAAATATAAACATTATTTCATGATATAGTTTATATGTATAATGAATGAAATAAATGCAGCAAAATTAAGGGAATCGAGATCAAAGAAAGATGAAAATTTAAACTGTGTTGTTGAGAAAGTCTCAGTGAAGGGTGACATTTAAGGAAAGTCATGAAGGTACAGATCAGTCATGGAAATGTCTCAGGAAAGAAATTTCTAGCTGGTAGATATACCATTGATCTAAATTCCAAGACAGGAGTCTCCTTACAACATTCAAAAAACACCAAAGAGGTGGATGTAAGAGAAACGGACAGAGCAGAGGGAAGAACTACAATGAATGAGACCAGAAAGGTAATGAAATAATGGGCTAAGGAGCGGCTGATGGTCAACTACAGCACTGCCTCTGAGTGGAATGTACATTCTTTCATGGGTTTTTACCTGAAATGGAAATGCACGTGCACAATAACAGTTAAGGCCCCACTGCAAAAGAGCCCATGGTAGAGACTGCATTAGAATTAATCATAATAGTAAAAAGTGACCAAACTTTCTTTTTTGAGGGGACAGTCAACATGATGCCTTGTTGTGCTTACTGAGAGATAAGTGGTAAAACATATAAACTAGGTGCTTTCAAAAACTGCAAAGGTTATTTCTTACATAACTTGACCTTGGGGAAAAAACTCACAAACAGATAGCAAGCTATCATTGCCTTTACAGATGACAATCAAAGGAAAGATAAATGAAGCTCTTGTTCACTGACTGAATGCTGCAAACATATCTTCATGCCTAACAGTAAATTTTAAAATGTATTATACTGTTTCATTTTCATACAGAGCATAAAGGTAAACACCGTCCTTATTTTCTCAAATGATGGGAATGAGACTCTGAATGGCTTGTTATGTACCTAAGTTTCTATAATTAGTGCCACGACTCAATGGCTCTCACCCTAAGTTCTTTTTATTGTATAATGCCCAGCTGATTCTATTCTGAAAGTATCCAAGTGCTTGGATGGAAAACCGTGGGTCTTTTCATCCTCACAACATTCCTCTGGGAAATTACTATTGTTAACATCCATTTTCTAGAAAAACAGAGCAAGTGTACATAGTAAAATTCCCAAAGGTGCACACTTCTTGCTGCCTAAGATGAACTTTAAATTCACCTCCTTTTAATTCTACAATCCACTGTTTTCAAAGGGAAGCAGAATTCTATCGGTCACATATAATGAAAAGACCTGCCCCCCAACAAGCCTTCCAAGAGAATTGTGAAAACTAAACAATAACTAATAAATCTGCCTGTACACAGTTTGTGATTTTTACAATTACCTGGAAAGAGAACCATATTGGCAGTCTAATTTAAATTTCAAAATCCCAATCATTCTATGCAAGATGATCTCTAAAAGTGGAGGTAGTCATCTGTCATAATGGATATTGCTGACTACAGTTACCATTTGCAACTCCCAGATTCAAAAGCACCCAATGTAACTGGAGGTAAAAACAAATCTGAGCAGCCAGTTACCTACCCATAGTTCTGCCCGGCGAAGTGCTAATAATTCTATACCCACTTCCAGCTCTCTGGAGTAGATTTGCTCCTCTGGTGCAAAGAGGACACCACCAACCAAGTGTGGGTTTGCTCACTCTCTCAGGCTCCCCTTTAGGAAAGCTCTTTGATCACTTTTATCTGCTTCCCTTTCATGCAGATATGATCTGGGAAGTCTACTTCAAGAGCTGGCTGCTGACCTGCTGTTCAGAGGAAAGGGATCCATGATGTCTCTGCCACTGTCCCCTAGACTAGACATTGATCACAGTCTTTGTGAAATTCAGTTAAATCCCATACGCATTTGTGAAATGGCAGCAAAGCCCCAAGTCTTCCAGGGGCTGGAGGAGCAAACTAAGAAGAATTGGCTATGATGAGCTTTCTGCTCTCACAGTCTCTAAAGAAAAGTAGGCCAAAAATAAATATCTAAGTAAATAAGTACATACACACATGCATAGGTCTAAAGAAATGAATGAGATCGTCTCCAAATGAGCAGCCTATGTTAAATGTGGACTCAACATAAAAGGAGAGACTATTTCTCACTGGAGTAAGGTTTGGCGTGCTGCAGGTAGTCTCCTAAAGATATTTCTAAATAGAAAGTGACTTTTGAACTTGATTTAGAAATAGGGGCTTATCATTGAGACCAAAAGAAAATAGTGAATATTTCAGATTTGAGTGCACAAATTCATAATGGCAGTGTAAGTGGCATTACAAAACAGAACTTTAAAAGTCAGATACACTTCATATACAGATAAGCAACTTTTCCAAACTCCTGCTGAACATATAACCAACCCCCTCCTCTCAGCAGCCCAGATAAAATAACAAAATGCAGGGATTCCAGGCCCAGGAGGCAGAAGCCCTGTGTCCTCTCCATAGAAAAGGGGCCAGGAACTGGAGATGATCAGGAAGCATCATGACCTCCACTGACTCTCTGTGGCCCCTTCCCTTTCTTACTCTAAAGCTCATTCCCCGTCTGTACATAGTGTGATGGTTATTGGAGGGAAATGGGCCCCCTGCATCTCTGTGGGGTTAGCTTTGAATACATCTTTTTTTTTTCTTTTTTTACCAAAATATGTGGCTTCCTTCCATTTTGGTGAGTGGTGAGCAAATGAACCCGAGTGTATGAACCTGAGTGCCCAGCAACAGCAGGGATAGTAAATATTGGTGGCAGGGTAACTTGTTCAGGGACACAAAACCAAGGAGAGAATATACAGGAACAGTAGAAGGAATACTGTGTAGAAGTCACCCATTGGCAATTAGAATAGTAGGTAGCGTGGAAGAGAACATGCCTTGCTGCCAATTGTGGGCTAAAGCCCACCTCCCCATTAATTTTTAAGGTTCCTGGTCCTGCCCAGGGACCCATCCCTCTAACTCCCAAGCAACAACTACAGTGTAAGTCATAACCCAAGATCGATTTTTGGCTAAATCTCCAACTCAGGCACAGGCACAGAAACATCTCAAAGTGTCTAAACGTAACCTTTGGCTGCAGACAAACACCTCTGTTTTGTAAATTAAGTTCCCTCATTTCATGGATTTACTAGTTCTATGGAATTCCACACCGAAATCTCCCATAAATATACACCACCTCAGATTGTGACATGCCTCTGCTCTTGGGTCCACACAATATTTCTCCGAGTGTGTACTTTTAGACTTCTGCCTAATAAATTATTTTATGCCTCTTACTGACACGTCCTAAAAATTCTTTTCCTGTGATGGGAGTCATCAAACCTCCAACTTAATCTGCCTGCTGAGTTTAGGCTCCTTATCTCCACTTTAGAGACATCCTAACCTCATGGGGAAATAACTCTGTAAGTATTAGATGTCAGATGTGCCAAGTTTGTGCCTCCTATACTGAGGAATGGATTTAAGGACAACAGAGGTTACGTGTGGGAAGGATGCATTGACAGAAAGGTCCTGGGAGACAGGAGGAGGTCCTGACAGTGGGCTGCTGCCTAGGTTATTTTGTCAAGGGTATTTTATACAGCAAAATCACAACTGGGGAAGCTATGGGTCAAACTGAAATAAACCCACAGGATTACAAATACAGTGGCTTAGCTGACAGTGGTCCAGTTGGAAAGTGAGGTGTATAGCAAGGTATATGGTAAGAATCACTCATTTTTGCCTATCTATAACTTTTGTGGTAGGAAGAACAAAAGCATGTTCAGAGAGGGGTGGAAGTATGGGTCAGAGTGTGCTGGTCATCCACCTATGTGTCTGATCCCTAGCGGGGCTCACTGGGCCAGGTGGTGCTAATGACGGTATAATCTCAAACTGCTGTTTATCTCCAGGGAGGTTTGCAAGTCTGGCTAGTGCATCACCATCTTCAGGGCTGGCTCTCTTTAAATTCCCCTCCAGCCACAATTTTGCTGTATCTCATATTCAGCACTGACTCCCTCAAGAGCCTGATCGCTCTCTGACAGCTTCTTAATTTCTGTTTAACGTAGCTGTCCATAATACTAGGACACTGTTGTGTGATAAGCATAGCAAGCCCAGGAAGAGTTAGGAAAGTTTCATGAAAATATTAAAATGTAAAGGCCTATAAGTTATCCTTAAAAAGAATTTAATAGTATTAGCTATGGTGCAGAATTCAAAAGGGAAGTGAGGCCTAGAGATTTAAATTTTAGATATATATGAGGAATATTGTCATGAAATTGCATAAATAGACAAATGCATATATTAAGAAGAAAAGGAACTTGGGTAAATAATTATAAGCAATGTTCTATCATGAGCAAGTGGGCAAGGGAGAGCTAGTGAAGAGCAATGTCACGAAGCCTAAGAAAAGAAAAGCAAGGAGATTTGGAAGGCTCATACCTCCAAAAGGACAATTTGAGAAGAGGAAAATAACTACACTGCTTAACATTCAGAGAGCACTAAGAAGTTGGTGACTGTTTATGCAAAAGAGAGGGTTGGATGCTTAAAATTCAGTCAAGAAAACAGGAGCAGCATGAGTTAGCTTGTCTGTAAAGAGCTTATAAAAAGAAAAGTGGCATCTTTCAAAATGACTTTCAAGAAGATAAGCAGAGTGCTCCGGATTTAGCTCAGTGGTTCCTCCATGTGCCTCGCAAACAGCAAGTGCAAGGTCCCAAGTTCGATCCCTGGGACCAAAAAAAAAAAAAAACAACAACAACAAGCAAACAAACAAAAAACATGAATTAAAAAAGCAGTGTAAAATGATTACGTACTTAGGAAATGTGGTGGTGAATAAAGTAGAAGAGTATTTTGAGAGTTAAGAAATATTTGGCTTTGCTATGTTACGTTTTGTTTTGTTTGAGACATAATCAAATTAGGTACATTTGTTAAGTTAAAAATAAACACTGCCAAAAAAAATCACTATAAAGAAACTGAGTAAGCAGATGGAGTGATGTATAATATCCAAAAGATGGAAATATTAGCAAAATGAAAAAAGCTGTATTCCTAAGAAATTGAGAGTATAACATCAACATGCATCCATTTTCCTATGAATGATTCTTGTTTATCATTCTTTACGGCTAAGTAGTGTTCCTTTTTATAGAAAAACTACATCTTCTTTATCCAGTCTTGAACTGATGGGCAACTAGGCTGTTCCAAGTTTTAGCTATTACAAATTGTGCTGCTAGAAACACGGTTGAACATATATCACTGTGGTATGATTCTTTTAATTCTTTTGGAAAGTTACCCAGCAGAGGGATGGCTGGG
>NW_022900933.1:23991931-23996225 GCF_012274545.1 Fukomys damarensis | reverse complement strand
AAAATTTCTCTGGGGTGAAAAAAAAAAAAAAAAAAAAAAAAAAAAAAAAAAAATGCAAATTGTATAACTGATAATGAGAAATAGGAAGGAAAGGGCTAACTAAATGTGCAGGGAAGTGGGGAGGGTAGGGGAAAGGAAATAAAGGAAAAGAAAAAATATGAGAAAAGGAAAACATGAAAACAAAGTCTTTGTAAATAGGGAAGGTTTGGAGCGGGTGAAAGGAGGGCAGGGTTATGGGAAAAAATAAGAACCAAAATCCATCATGTAAAGTTACAAGTTCCCAATGGTGAATGTAACCTTACTGTAAACTTAAAAAGTATCAGTAAACTCAATAAAAAAAAGAGAGTGAATTGAGAAAGGTCAAAGATAAAATAAATAAAATTGACTTCAAAGGAAGGAAAGAAAGTACTCATGATCTAATTTTTATAGTCCAATAATGCAACCAAAATTATTTTTTTAAGAATAGGAAAGGAAATTATGTCTAAAAGTTTTGGAAAAGTTTGTTTTAGTTTTTTTCCTTTTTTTCTTTCCTTTCTCCCACACCTTCTACTTCCTGGAGAGAGGGAGGAGAAATGGGAAAAAACAAGAACGAAGATGCATCATGTATAGATACAAATTCTCAGTGATGAGTGTGATCATAATGTATACATAAAATGTACCAATAAAGTTAATTGAAAAAAAGAAAAAGAAAATAAAAGTTTTGGGAGCCAGAAAAGCTTTGAGGTAGCTGCTATGGTAAATTAGATAAGAATCAGCTTGGAAAATGTGCATTGTTCAGTGGCATTGACTGTATGTATATTTCACTCTTTCACCCATTCTTTCTGTGGATTTTTTTGAGTGTCAATTCCTCGGCAGGCACTTTTTCAATTCTGAGACTATATTTGTGATTTAAACAAAGAGTAAAGGGATAAAAAATGTGTGGTCTCCTTTTTATGGAATTTACACACTAGTACGAAGACAGGTAATTGCCAAGCATAAGAACAAGAACTGTTGGATACTGACAGACAACGTGATTGGAGAGTGACAAAGACTGATACCTCGACCGATGAGTAAAGTGTTCTCTAAGGAGACCACTCTCAGTGCAATGAATTATAACAAGTAGGAGCCATTTACATGAGGATCAAGATTATAATGAGCAAAGGAAACAAATGTGCAGAGTCCAGGGGAGGAAATCCGGTGCTAAATCCAGAGTAGAGAAAGGTGAAGTTGGGCAACCCTGGAGTTTATTGAGAGATGGTGAGATCAGGAACAACTATGGCTAAAGCTCTTCCAAATAATTGTTTCTGGTATACAGAAAGATCATCATGAGGCATATCCATTTGATTTTGTCCAATCTAAACAAATTGTTTTAATTCTATAGTTCTTCACATATTATACTAACAAAGGTACAATTCTATTGTCCTTTGTATGTGTCCTTGACTATATTCTCTCCCATTTAAAGTTAACTTTTACTTCAGGTTTTTTTCTTTAAATCAAATCAATGTATGTTTTAAATTTAATAAACAGATTTATGTCTATAATAATGGACTACATTCAAAAGTGTCTCCATTTATATCTATCTATTATTGTCTATGAGCTTGTATATTCCATTTCTCATATTTTGATTTTATGTGTTCACAGGTTGAAGATTACTGATGAGGAAGTTTCACTTTCTTCCTTGTATTTCCATACTATATAGCTTGTCTTCAATGAGGACTCATTACTTCTTTTTTTTTTTTCTCATCGAGTTTATTGGTACTTTTTAGGTATACATTACAGTTACATTCATCATTGGGATCTTGCACTTTTATACAATAGGTCTTGGTTCTCATTTTTTCCCCATTCCCCTGCTCTCCCTTCATCCTCTCCTCCCTTCCATATTTACAATAACTTTATTTCCATTTTTTTCATTTTCTCATATTTTTTCTTTTCTCTTATTTCCTCTACCCTACCCCTCCTCCTTCCACTACACCTTTAGGGCTCGTTACTTCTAATTGTTTAAATGTCTGTGCTACTGCAAAAGAAAAACAGTAGAAGGAAAGTTTGTATCATCTTATAAAGTGACTCAGTAGCCAAAGACTTAGAGATTATAACTCTGACTCATTAAAACAAATGATATGAGTATTTTGTAATTGATGTCAATTTTTGATTGAGTATTTATGCACAGCCTGATCAAGGTAATGGAATAGCAATAAACACACCGCAAGATATAGACTGAGGCATACATTTCTGGATTGAGTTGCCACAGATAGGATACAGAAAACCCAAAAAGTGACAGAAGTGACATTGGAAGTGAGGTTTTACAAAGCCATTTTCATTCACTGCCCTCTGAATCTGCCCTCCAAAATAACTGTGTATTGGTGATTTGGAAGTGAGGAGCCAAGAGTAAGTATATGTTTGTGCTCACCATGAAGTTAAGCAGACTATGTAGTTGAAAATATGCCTTCAAGATGAAAACCTAGGCATTATCTCTCAAAGTGGAAATGTCAGAATCCTTTCCTGTTTTCAGAAAAATATATGTTCTTCACATACTGGATGCAACCTCACAAATTTATGAACAAAAGAAGATGTGTGATGAAACAAGTGACCTCCCACATTATGCCTGATGAGTATTTTCACTGATAATATCCAGAGATTTCCTTACTTTAACTAGCACTTTAATGTGAGGTTAATACTTTTGCCTTGGCAAAGTATATGTTCTGAAATTGTATCTCTGTAAGCAAAACGGTAAAATGAAGCTTGAGTATTAACATAAGAAAATGGCTAGCTGTTAATCCTCTATTTTGTCAGTAGCCGTTTTTCCCTATCTAACACAGTGTTGTTTTCTTCAGATTTCTTTGGCTTGATTCACCCACAAAATTAATTTGAATTATAGTTCACTCTGTATGTATGGGAGGAAGCCGAGTGAACTCCAATTTTATAAAGAGCATCATTAGATTATTTTTTAAAAGCTGCTCACCAAATGAAGAAAAGTTCAGGGAGATTTTCTCTCCAAACTGTGGTAAGTGCTGTCTTGTGAACTCTCTCATGCAGAGAGAGAGAGAGAGAGAGAGAGAGAGAGAGAGAGAAAGAGAGAGCCAGCAGGAGGGAGAGAGAGAAAGAACTACTTTAGTCCTCCAAAAGATCTCCTTTGGCTTCTACATTAATTCATGTTTGAGTACATTATAAATGACACAGAAGCAATTCTCCGAAGTTATATTTTAAATATATCTGGACATGGAGTTTGGGATGCCATCTGACGCATATCACAGAAATGGCTTTTCTCGGGCTCTGACTGGCATGAGAGATGCAGGCCCTTTCCTTCTATGTGTTTTTTATACAATCACCTACCTCTCTTTCTTTACCTTCGGTTTCCTGATATATTTCTCTTGTGATATTGGCATTTGCCCAGTCAATAGCTGCTTGGGACAATGGCCTTGGTATTGTCATAAGAATAATGTATTTTCACAAGGATGAGTTCTTCTTGGAACAATTTATCCATCGTCAGTCTCAGCAGGTCTTCCTGTTTCAGCTGTCTGCTAGTCTGAGATTTATTAGGCTCTAGTCAGAGCAGTTGCATGGAGCATATTTCATTCTGCAGGCCTCCTGAGGCTCAGCGTGGAAGTCTCGAGAGCTGTAAATGCTATGTCACACTGGCGGATCCCTTAAATGTGCACATTTTGAAAAGAAGTTAAATGATTTGGGGGCATTTATTTTTTCATTGTTTTTCCTCAAAAATTTTCAAGGGACATAGTATAATTTAAAAAGCAAAACCAACAAATAAAAATCTTCAAGGAAGAAACCAAGAACACACCAGGCTGAGGTGGTGTTGCCCCTTGTCTTCTCCTGAGGTGCTGCTAGCGCTGTTCGTTCTCCGTCACTTCACACATTCATCCCTCCGAAGGTGTTCTCCGCCCTGCTTCCTGACCCGCGGTTCAGCGGCCTTGTCAGATATTTAGTTGGCTTTGCCGAATGTGGAGCACTGAGGATTTTTCAGGTGACTGAGAATGGGAGAGGTTCTTTTCCCTGGACCACGGGTGTTGGCAAACCTCGGAGCTTTCAATGATACACACAGCCTGCTTCAGCACAAGTGCCACAGGCTTGCCACCACCTCCCTGGACCATTCCTGATCCATGCCAAGTCAGTGACAGTGGCTGTGCCTCTCCAGAGTGCAACTTCTGAAGACAGCCTCTCCCATAGTTGGATTTCCTCCATAGCCCATGAATGACATGTTCTTATCGGCACAGAAATACCTGACACCTGCAATTTAACGGAGGACAGATTTGATTGGGCTCAAGGTTTGGGGAGTTTTGGTTCATGTTTTTTTTTTTTTTTT
>NW_022900933.1:23971072-23991782 GCF_012274545.1 Fukomys damarensis | reverse complement strand
ATTGGTACATTTTAGGGATACAGTACAGTTACATTCATCATTGGGATCTTGTACCTTTACATGACAGGTCTTGGTTCTCATTTTTCCCTTGTCCCTGCATCCAGCTAAAATAATAGTCTGACCAAAAGATATAAATCCTCTTAGCAGAGAATTTAGTTCCTGAGCCCTAGAGACTAGAGTCTTGCTTCTCACCTGCAGCTATGTTATGTGGAGTGGAGAATTACCCTTCTCTCTACTGATGTGTTAACTTATTGTTGTAAATTCTTTAGAAAGTAAATTAATACTTTTTATACTACAAAGACTTCTCATGCTAAAAAATTTACAAGAGAAAAACAATTGTGGCTTATTAATTTTGTATTGTTTTCTTTCTGTGAAGTATCAAACACACTGCTTCTAATATGTACCAAGTATTTCTTAAGAAATGTTAAATCCTTCAATTCAATTATTTACCAACTTCTAAAACAGTTATCTTCATTTAAAGCATGAAAAACAAAAACAGGCAGAGCGAGGTTACATAACCTGCCAGAGAACAGGTATGTCGAAAGCAGTCAAGATTTGACACTTTGAAATCTGGCTACAACATCTGTGCTGTAAATGACCATAGCATGCTGCAAATCTGATGTGTCAAAAGAAAACTTTAGAGAAAAGAAATCTAGCAGAGTCTATTTTACCATTAAAAGATTTATGAAAAGGGCAGCATTTAGAATTGAAAGAGGTTTAAGAGCTCTGCTTTGGCATAGGGAGCAGTAGGCTTTTAGAAGCTAAATGCTGACAGGAAGTAGAGAAATCACTTGATTGACTACAGGATGGGTTGGGCCTTGTTTGGGTGGGATTCAGTGGACAGTCCCCCTTTATAGTACCTTGTTGGAGCCTAAGGATTTTAATTTGTTCATTATACTGTTTCCTCTTGTTGGAGCCTGAGGATTTTAACTTGTTCATTATACTGTTTCCTCGGGTCTTCAATTTGCTTTGCAGGAGCCATCTCAACCTAATGATTTCCGAATCATTGTTTTTTCCTAATGGATGAAACAGAATTTGATTCCTATACCTACACTTTACTTTTTAAAAAAATTTATAGCTTCCATGTTGAACTGGAAGTACAGATACAACATTTGGCTCAGACTAGATTTAATGAATATACATTTTTTTCTTTTTCTTTTTTTGGCACTAGCAATCTCTGAAATTTACTTTTATTCTACTTAGAATCAGGCCTCTTATTTTTATATTTGCTTTATAGGAGAATAGTCCTATTCTTTGTATTGATGTAATTAAAGAATTTGCCCAGCCAGGCATGGTGTCACATGCATGTAATTCCAACACAGGAGAGGCTGAGGCAAGAGCATCACCCCAAACTAAGACCAACTTGGGCTGCATAATGAATTCAATGTCAGCCTGAGGTATATACTAAAACCCTCTCTTAAATATTTAAGAATTTTTCTGTATTAAATTCCCTTTTCAGAAATTTCTATTGTGTTTTAGTGAATACAATTTTAATTAAATAAGATATTTAAATGTAATTCAGAGCTGGGCGTGGTGGCGCACACCTATAATCCCAGCACTCTGGAGGCTGAGGCAGGAGGATTGCGGTGAGTTTGAAACCAGCCTGAGCTACATTGTGAGTTCCAGATCAGCAGTCTCAACTGCATAGTGAGACCCTGTCTCAAAAAACCAAAAATAAATAAATAAATAAATAAATTTATTTCAGGTTGTGACCTAGATTGCATATTGTTATTCTCTTAATTTTGCATTGTAATATGGTCCATCATTTAAACAATGTATATTTACAGAAAGAATTGGATGATTTATTTAATTTGCAAAATGGATTAAATGTTATTGCAACACTATAGCAGCAAGAATAAATAAATAAATAAATGTGGATAGATTTTAGTCACATCTCTCCTCACTGAAAGTACAGAAAGAAGTGGAAATTTCAGCAACTATATGTAAAAGATAAGCTAAAGACAGAACAATATCTCTTTAATGCCTCAGCATGTCAGAAAGTCTTTGAATTGATTCCCTAGTTAAAGACCAGAGGTCTAATACTCAAAAAAGTATACAAGACACATCTTTAGGATCTACTCTTATAAAGCTAACTAATTGATAGAATTCTGATTCAGGAAACATGAAACAACTAGCCTCAGCAGAAATAAATTCACACCAAAGGAATAATGTTTCCCACCAAGACACACAATGCTACATATACAACAATTCTGCTGAAAGTGCACTTACAAACCAGAGTTACCAACACCACTGCTAGATGACCATGAAGTATGATTAGAAGAGGAAAGGGAAAAAAAGCTCAACCTGGAATGCAAGGTACTATAGTCACAGTATAACAAAGTTCATCAAATAATTCGTTTAGAGACATTAAGTGGGTAATAGATTGAAAAGAAAATTTGGGATCTAGAGGACAGTTTTTAGAGAATTCACAAGTAATCCAGTACATATGGAGCAATGGGGAAAAACATGTGAAGTTAACTATGATCATAGAGGTGCCATACATCTTACTCTTTGGAGGCTAAGACAACCACATCTAATCTGGGCTGCTAAAAATCTGGATATTGCTTTCCTTTGGGAAGGGGGAAGTTGCTGACTGTGAGGTGACCTGGGAGCTTGCTGCAGCCTGCTGGTTGCACATTCTTTGTGTGGATGTGTTGCATGCGTACATTCACCGTGTGAGACTTCACCAGCTCCAGGTAGAATCTATTTATATTACCATTAGTCATAACTGTAAAACATGTCTATTGAAAGCAAGAGTAGGAGTAAAATAAAATGAAAGTTTAAATTAAAAATTACCTAGAGTTCTTAATACTGTAGAATATACTTGAGGGAAAAAAGTCAACTTGTCAATTAAAGAAAGTTATTTCTAGAATATATTTTTAAATCCCGATATTAGTTCTGTAAAGAGTAATAAACATAAGACTTTTTAGCAGCACAGATTAGATATGCTTGCTTTAGCCTCCTAAATGATTAACAGTTTTAAGTAAAAATGATAAAAATAGTATTTTTTCAAAATCAGCCTACTCAGAAAAATATATATTACTGTAAATAAAAGTTACTTAGATAATGTCAGTAGAAAACTTTAAACAGATGGTTACATTATGAACCTCAGTGCCCTTTACTACATGTAAAAGTTATACAGAAGTGAAATATATGTATCAAATAATCAGATTGAAAAAATTTTATACTCCTCAGTCTAAAATGTAGAATAAACACCCCACACATTTGCAGGTTAAAAGTATTTCAGTAAGAATATGCCCAACAGATATGTAAAGAGACTTGTAAACAATATTTAGGGGAATGTATCTTCTCACATATACTTTACCCACTTTATAAAAGAAGACAGAGCCAGTAAAAACAAGAAGAAAAGAATGTCAGGTCATATGTTCTGGCAAAAGTACCATACAAATATAACCTTTTGAAAACACAAATATAGTGTTGGAAAATGAAATATTACTGCTAAATAATTGCATTGCTAAATTGCAATGCTAAACAATTTTTAAAATGTCATATTGAAAATTACACAAAATAATATTTAGCTAAGCTAGTGGGATGTGGTTCTGCTTCCAACCATAATGATATAAGTAGATCATTTTCCTTTCCGATGTAAACAGCTAGCAAAGTGGCCAACATACAAAGAACTAGACATTTTTGGCTATTGGACACTAGGCAGAAGGCAGAATGAGGCCTCAAATAACCCTCAAAAGAATGAAAACAAGTTGTGACCTCCAGTTGTTCTGGCTTTCTGCCTTGAGGGAATTTCTGGACCAAGAAAGATGAACAGAGGATAATAGGATTGCTGACTTGAGAAGATGGAGACCAGAGTTCAGGAAGACGGAGGCAGATAGAATTTTCTGAGCAGTGACAGTACTCCTGAAATCTGCCCTGGTTCTTCTTGAGTTTTGGATTTCACATTAATTTGTGCATGTAACGCTGAAACTCTACAAGCCTAGGCTGATACCAAGTGCAGCAAAGAAAAAGTGAACAATTTGCAGGCCCTAAAGAGGGCTGAGAATGATCTAAATTTTAAAGAGTTAGAGACAGTGAAAATATCATTCAATGTTCAGGATAAAGTCAGTAGGGACCAGAGAAAGAATCAGACTCAAGGAGTAAAACCAAACTAATCATTACATAAAGATTACTTTAGTCTTAACCTAAGAGATGCCTAAAATTAAATCTTGAAAAGGATTAAGGTTAAAATAAATTTCAACACAGTTTAAAGGAAAACAACAAGTCCCCTCTCTCAAGTATACACCACTTCCTGTGCTAGAATTCCAGTATAGAATTAGCAGACATGCGAAACAAGAGCAAATGTGATTAAAAACAAGTAGAAAAATTAGCTAAGAGAACACAGAAAAAATAAAGATGATGGGCTGAGCAAAAAAAGGGCCTTTAGAATAGATAAATTGAGCTGGGGAATTAGCTCAGTGGTGCCACTGCCTGCATCATAAGTGCAAGGTCCTGAGTATGATCCCCAGTACCGAAAAAGCAACCACAAAACAAACAGGTAAATTGTAATGAAGAATAAGCTGGAAGATATATAAAATGACAAAATTTTAGAATTTTTATCAATAAAAAATGAGAGAACAAAAGTAAGGCACATTAGGAAGGAAATATGCACGTAGACAGAGCAGCTGAAATTAATTTATGAGAACAATTTGAATTAAACACATGTAAAATTATTAAAATAATAATGCTTCTATAAAAATATTACTTGTGAAAATTGGCTCAAGAAAAATGTATCTAAACCAATAGCAATTAAAGAAACTTTGGATAAAAGTATCTTTGGATACTCCTTCTACAACAAACAGAAATAAAAACAAATTCTCAATTATTTCCTTTACGCAAATTTGACATAATTCACAAGAAACATGCAACACTTATTTTGTTCAGTTGATTTTAGTATGAGGAAAGTTTCTCTGTGAATTGCCTGAGGAAAATGACCAAAAGGAATACAATTATAGGTCCATTTTACTTCTATTGTTACCTTAATTATTATTCAGTCATTAGAAACCTGTATGAAGGGTCTCGGTTGATAAACTTAACATCCATCTCTAAGTAGTCTGTTTGTCCATGCATGAAAGTGCTTAAAAAACCCAGGGAAAACAGACAAATCCTAGTCTGAAAGCTCATCTCCTTTGCTCAGGGTCTACTGAAATAGTGATAGAAAAAGAAGCCCCTGAACTTCATATGCCTTTATTTCTAATGAGTTCATGTCCTTGTTTAAGGAGTTTAATTGAACATTCACAGTCACACCAAAGCTTCTTGCTTACACCCCTAAAATCAAGTACTGTCCCCGTCCACAGTGAACCCTGACCACAGCACATGCAGTCTGGCTTTGGCTGTCCCACGGACACATATCCTCATGGGACTGTGCCTCCCAAGAGCTCCTATACCTTGTGTGTTCTGCTGCTTCTCTGCTGATAAATTTGCTTTTTTTCTTTTTCAAGAAATACTATTTTCCACTTGAGCGTTTGACATAAGTGAAAATTAGTTTATTGCTCTCAGCATAAGCCCTATGTTTAATATGCTTATTGTGAGCCATAAAGAAGATATTAATTGAACCTATTATTGAATTTCATTAGCTGTTGTTATTAGTTATCTTTTACTCTAAATGCCTACTCCAGGCTATGCCTCTCTGAAAAGTGATTTTCAATTCTTTTTTAACAAATGATTTTTTCCTTTTGCCCTCCCTCCATTTCATATTTTTTTCTATTCACTTTAATGTGTTGTTTAAAATTATCTTAATTTCAGATAGAAACTACAAAACCAAATATGCTCACATACAGCTCAGAACAGAAATGGACACACAGGACTGAATCACACCCAACTTTAGCAAGGAGAAATTGCCCTGCGTTGTTACTTTGTCCTTCACTGACAAGGCAGGCTCTGAGATATATGTTTGCACTATGTTTTCTGTCTGCCTTGCACTGCCATAATGAGCTGAGCTGTCAGTGGTGAGAATGTACCAAAAGGACTATGAATATGTAGAATGCAGCAAGATAAGTTGAGCCTGAGTATATAATGTTGACACCAAGGACATCGCATTCCTGGGTTATAGCATTTTACTAGTATTATTAAGCAACATGCACTTTTTTCAGAGATTTTATACTCATTTTCATGAACCTTCCTAGAATGAACATATAAAAAATGTTGATCTGGCTTGTTTCTGACTTCAGTCAAAATCAGATAATAGGGTAGAAGCGGTAGGCGCCTATGGGCTCTTAGCTGCTCTCCACATCTCTTTCTGTTGTCCTGACTTTTCTTTTAGAGCTGGGTCCTACACATCCCGCTAGTTCTTCAGGTTCACCTGATCTTCCCTCCAATGTTTCCCTCCACAGGAGCAGCTCATAGTTTTAATGGAGTTGTCATTTTACTATGCCACTGCACAGAAATTTCCTTGTGCCTCACTCTAAGAAGTTTCACTGGCAAAGGATTACCAAAGAAATCTTCTTATGTTTAAAATATTTACCAAAATATTGATACATATAGCATTTTAATTGACTCTAGTGGGTGAATGTTTTCAAATACTACATTCACTCCAAGATATTAAGCAATGATTTGATACTTTTAACTAGGGAGTTTTTAAAAATGACTACTGGATGACACATTTGGGGAAGGGGATATATACAAATATATTTTAGTGAGGTGTTTAGGTAGAAATACATCCATCTGAATTTTGTATTTATTAACAGTAGGAAAAGATAGGATTCTTCACTTCTCTATGAAAGGAACTACTCCTTTATGAAAACTGTACTTCTTAAACCTAAATAGTTATTCTTTTCATATTTCATGTGACAATTCTATATGATTGATGAACTCTAAATGTGTATGAAGAATACAGTGTCTACACAGATTTCATTAAATTCCCCATGCGGTTTTAATATTTCAGGCTTTGTTTGTGACTATTGGTAAAAATCTGAGAATGCCTCAGAAGAACTAAAGAGTTATGGTCAGAGATTCTACTTCTACTTTCCATTATCAAGTGAATATGAGTAATCTTGACAGTATTGTTTAAAACTGTAACTTATCATGTCTTGGCTTATGATTCTAGAAGTGTTAACCGTGGTCATTAATAATTTACAGCACACCCAATCTAAATGTCAAGAAGGAGTTACTACACATTTCTCTCTATGTCAATACTATTGCAGGCTCTACTAACCCTTGGCACAATGTTCCAGTTTGATTCTAAACCAAATAATTATGTATTCTGCCTCTGAAAGACTTATAGGAGTTTAACATCTGGAAGAAGCGTGAAAATATAATAAGACAAATTTTTCTAACCAAGCTCAGATGTGCCATCTGTAGTATTTTTAATATAATCTAGTTCCCTTGCCCCAAAAAGCAGGCATGATGAGGTGTTTAGGTAGGAATACATCCATCTGAATGGATGGGTAACAACTGTCACAGAAGAGTCAGTAACAACAAACTTATTAATGAGTCAGGAACAACCAAGCAACACGGCCAGACCATCTTCCCTGTGCACAAACCTAGTTGTTTGTGGAAATGGTACTAGTCTGTGGGGATAAGCACCAATGTATTATACTGCTCGTAATTTTCCCTGTCTCATTCCACCCTACCCTGTGGATCTTAATATTCTAGGTAGTGTCCTAGACTCCTTGGTTCCCTAAACTCCTTCTACAGTAACACAACTTTGCTCAAAAAAGGAATATGATTGAATACTGTGTCTTTTGCTCTTTGGGGGCAGAGTCATTCATTGGCAACACAATTGTACGTCATTAATAAAGATGCCAATACACAGATTTTAATACCTGAGTAGGCTTTTAAAACTGACTGGAAAGTAAATATTTAAGGCAGAGTAAGTGTCTGTTTTACATGGAGCTTTATTTAGTGCAAGTACCTGGAAGACACATACTGTAACTCAGAAAATAAGCCCAAAATTAATAAATCAATGAGTTAATCTGATTAAACTAAAATAGCCTTTCGTTGGATTTTCATACTTTTTGTTATGGAGACATGATGACCAAATGTACTAGGGTGGCAGAAATACACCAAAAGGCCTATGTGTACGTACCACAGAAACATATGCACTGCCATGGTAATAAGAGATAATAGCATTTGAATATTGACTTTTTTTTTTGGCAAAACAAGCATCTGAAAAAAATTGGTTTGGCTTCTTAAAACTTATGGAAATTACCACAAATTTTAAAATGAGTGGCGATAAAAATATTTTTAACTTTGAGTTAATAGTCTAAAAAGTAGTAATGTTCCTTTGCTTTGAAGTAATACTTTAACTTTTCAGAGAGCTTTATATCAAGGATGTTTTTGAATATACGGAAGTAAAATTGTTACAAGAGAACTAACTAAGTATAGCTTTATATATTCTATTGATGAAGCATTCTAAGAAAGATCCTGGCACCTGATTTGACCATAGATCCAACTGATGCCAGGAACCCCCTACCAAGACCCAGATCTCAGGACTCTTGCATCATTTCTTTCTATCGAGTACTTGAATTTCTTGGAAAATATAAAAGGGAAGACACTTTGAAATTGGAGTTTAATAAATGAGCAAAGCAGGTGGGAAAACAATATTTCTTTTATGTAGGAAAATATTATTCTTACTATATTTTTGTTCTGCTTTTAAAATATAGCCCAAATTCCATGCATTTAAAAATTCATTTATTAAATTGTCGATACTAGTTTTAGAACCTGATCTATCCCATCAGCAGTCAATGCCTAAGGAGTACAATGGAACACATATGCTGGGATGACAAGAGAAACCAAGATCCTCCTCTAATGGACTTTGTGGGACAAAGCGGTGGTGACAACAATGAACAAGAAAGGAAATTAGAAAGCTCTAGAGAACAAAGAACTGTGAAGAAATAAAACGAGCAGCCATTGTCTACACAGTATGAGCGTGTGTGTTTGCAAATGTTAAATAATGTCATCATAAAAGCATCTCTGAGAAGATATGTGAAATCTAATAATGATCTGTATTTATGTACTCATTATATAAAAAACATTTAACTCTACTGTTAGAGCACAGTTTAGTTGGAAACAGTTCAAAAAGGTTAAAGATATAGACCCAAACAAGTTATTTCATATAAATTATGGTTAATGGTCAATTTTAATTACATTTACTGACTTGAAAACTTCCAGCTCTGTTGCATACAGACGTATTTAATTCATTCAATCAGAGTATTGCTCTCCATGATTGTTTATTTATTAATTTCCTCGCACCTGCTTTCCCATTATTAGAGATCATCAATTCCATTGCTGTCAACAAGCTACAAAGAAAGAATTGAAACAATTTATTAGTTAAGTAACTCTTTCTTTTTTTAGTGAGTTGATTTAGCTTTTTTTACCAGTAGCTAAAAGTATTACATGCTAATTGCTTTATTAGTTTTAGGCTAATTTGAACAATGTAAGTATGGACGACATTATTTTCTCTACACAGCAGTCTAGTTTCTATTGTTTTGTAGCAAATCCTGTAATACTTATTGACTTAATAGGACAGTTTATGTTTATCTGTCACAGATCGAAGAATTGACTGGACTGGGTTGAGATTTCTCTTGCTCCTTCACTCCTGTGAATACAGTCAGATGTTCTGCTAAGCTCAATATCTAAGAGGTTCAGTAACATGGCTTATGATAGACAATAGCTGTTAGCTGGGAATGCTGATAGGAACATTTCACAGAACACCTACACTTGGTCTCTCGCTATGCCTTGAGGTACTAGGAGCATAGAAGCGAATTTCTAAGATTGGTCCAAGAAAAATTCAGAGCAATGAAGTTGGCCATCTCAGGACTTCTAATAGCTCTGGACTTCTCCACATGTCACCACACTCTTTTTTCTGGTTCAGAATTCAAGAACCAATCAATACCTAAGAGGATGAAATCACAGTAAGGCAAAACTCCAAAGAATAATACACTGTCTAACCATCTTGGGAAACAATTTATTACACATGTGCAAAAGCTAATAGATTCTGTGAGAAACTCATGATTGGAAACTATGTCTGTGAGGTAGTCAGCAATGGACTGTTGGATGTTTGTAATGTTGATACCTGAGGGAGGTAGCAAGGCTTGTGATTGGATAACATACTGACACAGGTGTTTACCAGTAGGGAAATTAGTAGCTAGAAAGTATAATTCAGAAAGATTTTAATGGTGTAGATCTGTCGTGCCCTACTGATTTTCTGTGGAAGCCTTTGGAAGGAAGATTGATGATGTGTAAACATAAAAACCAAAAGAAAAGAGTAAACTTCATGAATATTTTTAAGATGAAGGAAATGACTTTGACGAATGAATGGTTGCTCATAGAATTAAGGACAGTTATTAAACATTATCATGTAGCATCAAAAACGAGTGAGTAAATGTCATTTTGAATTTTGAAATTTGATTCAAAAGTATATATGAAACTGGTCAATGTGAATGTTCAAAGTGAAATCATTTTATTTATCCTTTAACTCGATTGTCGGACTAATGTGGGACATTTCCTGAAAGACAAAATATACTTCATTTCACAACTTTAGATATATAAACTCATATTTATATTTGTGACTAGTGGATGTATATATCTCAAAACACATACAGTTTTCAATTCATAGTCTATATTTTATATAAAAGAATTTCTTCCTTGCTTAATTATTGCCACTTAAATATTAACTCTATAGCCATACAGGTAATTATGTATCTTCAGATCTAGAATTTGCCAATTAAGAATTATATAAAACGTTCTTGTTTTCAAATAGCAAAATAGTATTAAAAGTGAGGTGAAACTTTCCAGAAGCTGTAATTTAATAATTATTTTAATGATTTTGACATTTTTTTTTGTTAAGGACCTTCTGGTTTTAGTCTCATGTGGTAATATATTTATTTTATGTCTTCAAGTAGCAGTATCACCAAATATTGCTCTCATCTAAAATATGTCTACTTGAATTAAGATAGCTGTAAAATCTTTAGCAATTCTTTCCTTCTCTGTCTGCGTTCCTAGCAAAGTCACATCTGTCATGGAAAATGATAATGATTATATTCCATTGCACCTGTGTTGATATGTTTCTGAGAGATGATTTCACAAAGATAGTATGCCAGTGCAGAGAATGACTTCTGAGTGGGATTTCTGTTTAAACGTTACAGTCTCCATCTGGAAATTCAAGTAGCTCATAGCACATATGAAATTGAATCTGTTAATTTAAATTAACTTTAGAGAAAATTTTCTCCTGTCACCTAGTCTCCAATTTCTTCAGAATTATCTCTGAACCAGGAAGATGGCAATTTGAGTTTCTCTGTATCTTTATCCACTGAAATTGAATCTGAATTAACTCACGATAACAGCTCACCAGTGTTAAGCTGATGATTTCAGAGTTGCACATGAACCTTACAGTGGAGAATTATTTTTATAATCACCCTAAAATAAACCAGACAGCAGAAACACATTTGGGCTAATTTTACTCTCATTATCTTAAAAGAAGAAGGAAAAATTGAAGTTCATTTCACATTCGATTATTGACTTTTTCAAGCTAATGTTTTCTTCTATATCCTGTCAAGAAGACTTGCTGCATAATTTGTTTTTCTGCTCTAGTAGGAGAATGAAAACTGCCCTGTGTATGAGTATCTTGGACTGTGTTCAGGAGGAAAACGTGGAGGGAGTACTCAAAAGGAAACAGGTTGTTCAACAACTCAGAGAAAAGAAATAAGGATATTCTTCCTTTCTCTGATGCAGTTGGTACATATTGATGAATCAGTGTATTAAATGCTATTTCATAGCCAAGAAAGGAAGTGATACTAGTTAGAGTAAAATAAGAATAAATTTGACTCTACAATAACAAGTAGGAACTGAAAGAATGCTGTAACTATGATAAGAACAGGCAAAGGAATCTATGTAAATAAAGAACAACAAATAATTAAAATTTGGACATTTAAGAATCAAAAAGACAGAATGACAGATAACCAATTCTAGGAGAGTCCTTGGGTGCTCAGGAGTCTAGAACTATGTAGAACAAGTGTGTTACAACAACAAAAAGAGACTTTATATTCTCTGAATTCCATAACCCTAATTCTAGCACACAGAAGCTGTCTCTAAGTATGTTTCATTTTGAATCAGACCCTACTGGACTGAACGCTGAACGTCCTGCCACCTGGAGTCTCATCTTTATTGACATGTCTAGGATCAAATATAGATTCTGGTTTCTCGAAAACTTGTGGAAAGTTAAAGAAAGATCTTGACAAAGCTATTAGGTGGATGAACCTGGGAAATTTATTAAGGAAAAGTCCAGTTTGAGGAAAATGTCACTGGATCCCTGGAGGTAGAGGGCGTTTTAGAAATGTTGTTGGTGTCTTCGTTCAAGGCAGTTTGTATCCACACACATGTGCATGATCACCTGTGCTCCTACTCCATATTGTGGGCTGCACAATCTCCCAAGAGACACAGATGCTTCTTCTGTGCCTGTGATCTGGGCTAGATCTTCCTTTAAATATGTTTCCTTTCTCTCACACTATTAAAGAAAATTATGTCTTCTGAGTTCTACATAAACTTCAGAGACTTTCTCTCAGGAAAGAGGAAGTTTCAGGACTTCCTTCTACACCAAAAAACAATGCCTTAATTTTCTCAATGTGTTAGAAAGAAGCAGAGTTTATGGAGTATGTCATAGAGAGATAGGCAAGAGAAGTCATACTACACTGCATTACAGAAAATAACATGAAAATAAATCTCCATTTAGTCATTTCTATTATTCATCCAAAGTCCCTCTCCGTTTATTCCCCATATCTTTTCCTGTCTTTACACAGGTCTTAAAATCCTGAACAATTCATATCTATCTCCTATGTATGAAGAAAACCAAGAAAGTAGGTATTCTACACTTCAACTTACAAATTAGCTCATTAACTCTTTTAAATTAGTTAAGAAATTTCTTAGGATACGTACATCTCATCCAAAGTTGTTAGGGAATATGCTCCCCAAAGGAAATATTGCTCTTTCAAAGGGAAATTTTGCTGTTTGAAAAGTAAAAAATTTTATAACTTGGAAAGCTATATATGTTGTTATATTTATATAATTTAAAATTAAAAAGAAATTGCTAAAATCATAGAGTATTCATGTGCATTCTCTTAGAATTACTAGGTATCAAAAACTTGAGGGAAGACTGGTTTCTAAACTGCAATCTGTATGTACATCTTTCGTGTGTGCCTGTGCGTGTGTGTGTGTGTGTGTGTGTGTGTGTGAATGCCACCACAGCAATTCTCAAATGCTGTATGAACCTGGAAACTAAAAATTCTCCGGAGTGTATGATACAGAGCTCTCTTGGAGTTGGTTTTAACTATCCCTTTGCTTTCATCAATTTTGAGGTTGAATTTCAATTTCTTTTCATTTACTGACTTTGTGTACTTGTTTGTCAAGCATTTTTATTGTGGTTGTGACTAGGTTTCTGGTTGATTCATTAAATCTTATCTTTTCTATACAATGCTTAGCAAAAATTTCCTAAAATTGTATATTGTACACAGGTGCTCAGATATTTTCAAGGACAAAATATTTTTTATTTTTTTATTTTGATAAGTTAGGTAATTTCTGGGAAGTGATTTTGGATATTTGGTCTCACGTCACCATCAAAAAACAAAAACCAGAACCTGTCCCATTCGTATTTTGTTGATTAACCTTACTATTCCTTGTATTAGTTCCAAAGACCTAAATTGCACCTAAATCCATGTTATACATGTTATATATGAAGCACACAATATTCCTTTCAACGGAGAAATGACAGAGACAGAGAGAGAGGCAGAGAGACAGAGAGAGAGAGAGAGAGAGAGAGAGACATAGAGGCAGGGGGAGAGAGAGAGAGAGGAAGGGATGGGAAATGATCAAATATCTTAGAGTGTCCTTTTTTGAAGAAATGGTAGCAAAATGTGAGCCTGGGAAATGAGAAGGAAAAAGTTGGAATAGTAGTGGGTATGGGAAAAACCCTACAAGTGTATCACATGGGGTAACCTCTCCCTTTCTGAATTACTTAATCTGTGAAACTAAAATAAATAAATTGTCTTAAAATGCCCCAATATAACATGAATAAAATAGGTTGAGAGTGAGAAACCTTTGGAAATAAAAATGAGTTAAACTTTGGTAAAGTCTTCCAATACAAATATACTGTGTTCTTCATTTACGAAGACTGAGGGTTATGCTTAATGGATTCATTATATTCCTGCTTATCATACATTGAAGTAGGTCAAAATAATAGTTATTTTAAATCTGCTAAAAATAATCAGAAAAAAAAATGTCAATGATGCCTAATACAGAAATTGAATAAAGGACCATTTAAATGTTTTAGATCCAAAATAAATTGCTGTTTATATTTATATGTTTTATCCTTTTGTGAAGACCATATGTTAATAAACAAATAAGTAAACTATGAATCTTCTTTTCCTACAGTAACATGATTTTCTTCTTCTCAGGCTTTTGTTAGATAACTTCTTTGCCATTTAATGGCTAACATTACCATCTTATAAAATGGGCTTATTGTCTTAAACCTTCAGCAAACAAAACCCTGTGATGTTATTCTTATGAGAGGGTTGTTACAGCCTGACAATCAAATGATTACTATGCTGTATTCTATACAGTGATATAGAATTGTTGTTGCCTTGGTCTACTAATACTGAGAACATGAGAATATGTAACACCCTGAATAGTATGCAAATATTTCAAATGCTTTCTAAATTACCCACTACAATCTTTGGCTAAAGGTGAATAGAATCTAGTAATTATTTTTATTGATATGTGTGTTGCATAGCAAGTGTTATTTCCAAAGGTTAATTATTTACATAACCTCTCTGAATTATATCTCCTGCTGACTTGAAATTTATCTTAGCACAATTTAAATGATAAAAAAAAACAACTAAAGTTTCCTTTTTGTTGCATCTGAGAGTTATGTGGATGATTAAAAAGGAAGCAACTAAGGATATATTTAGACTTCTCTGTATCTGGTGATATTTTCAAAATATTTGGAGAATCAATTTGTACTTAAAAACTTGACAAAGGACAGTCTTGAAAAGTAAAGATGTAATTTATTCAAAGCATGCACCATTTATAATTTATATTATTGTATGCAAGATTCTGCATATATTGGTGTTCTCCAGAGGAAAAGAAACACTAAGACATACATAATGCTAAGAAGAGTTATTAGGTTGTTGTACATGACCTGAAGCTAAGTAGTTCTGCAATGGCTCTCTACAGACCGGGAATCCCAAGAAATCAGAAGCTGTCACGCTAAAAAGCTGGAAACATTGGAATAAGGGAGAAGCCAATGATAAAGACTTACTCTCAAGCCAAAACGTCTGAAAGCCCCAAGAAGAGTTTCTTCGACAAGGATACGTTGTGTTAAGGCTGAGAAACCCAGAGTCAGGTGTTCATGACAAGAGTAGCAACAAAGGTAAACAAACAAACGAACAAAAATCCCCAAAACACACTGGGCATGGTGGCGCATGTCTGTAATCCCAGCACTCGGGAGGCTGAGGAGGGCGGATCGTTGTGAGTTCAAGACCAGCCTGGGGTACGTAGTGAGTTCCAGGGTAGTCTCAACTACATAGTGAGACTGTCTCAAACAAAAACAACAACAACAACAACAAAAAAGACATGCACTCCAGAAGGGTGGGTTGGATGTGCCTTCAAACTTTCCTCTTCTACTGTTTGATTGGATTTGTGATCCCCACCTATTAGATAGAGCTGGATGCAGCAAAGTTCTTCCCCATTAAATTCAGTGACCCAGATGCCAATTATTTTTGGAAACACCTTCCCAGACACACCCAGATTTTCTCAGGATCTATCAATCTAGTCAAGCGATAACCAAAATTAACTATTATACTGTATAAAAGTCATCTTTGGATTCTATTTCGTTTTTTGTTGTTCTTGTGATTTGTTTTAGGATACTTAGCATATCAGCCATTCATTATGCTCTCCTCCATTAAATGCTGAATATACTATTTATGTGGTAGGTTAAACTCCAGGCTCTTTATCAACCCTACCTCCTGTTATTCCTGATGTTAATGTCCCTCACTGAATATGACTTGCTTCTATCTAATGAAATGGGGCAGCGGTGATTGGATGTCACTTCTATTATGACTCACATTACATAAAACATAATGTATGGTTAGAAACATGTTATACCTTTCCTTATCCATCTTAGCAATCCCAGACAATCCTATAAGAAAAGATAAAGAGACAAGCATAACAACTATATTTAATCTAAGTTTTGTATGACACAGAAGGTTTCAAAAATGAAGACCCAAAGACCCAGAAAAATCATCAGTTGTCAAGCTTAGGTTTGATAAGGAATGGACAGCCATGTAAAAATAGAAGTGGATGAAGCAGCACGATCTCGTGGAAGCAGCCTGAGGAGGAGAACACCAGTGAGGCATATCTGTTCCAGTTCTCCTGAACTGCTCTGTTGTAACACTCCCTCCCACTGTGGCCAGGGAAGGGCTCTGATGGAAAGAAGGTCTTCCGATCCACGGTAGTGGACGAGGTAGCTCAGTCTTAATAGTTTGCTCTGAAAGAGAAAAATGGGGAAGATTAGAGTATCATTCCTACTTTTTACGGTTGATTTTGAGAGAAAGAGCTTCTATATTTACGATCTCCAATGAAGGACAATAATTGTGGTTTCTACAGAGGAACAGAAGACAGCAGGGCAGAAGAAGGTCGTCGAGAGACTTGGCTTCTCAGGCTGCTTGTGAGAACTTTCATTCTACTCTAATTCAAAGCACTCAGCATGGCAAGCTGCGGACTTCAGGGTATCATTTTATAAGGCCCAGTATTCCCAGGCTCAATCTAAGGGTTCTTCTTTATAGTTTCATGACATAAATAGCCATATAATTAAATACCCAAGTGACCAAAGAATATGAGTAGACTCAAGGAGCTGGGGTAGTCTGGAATCCACCAACAGTCAGCAAAAATCTGGGGCTGTTCCTCCTATAATTTCAAGGAAATTAATTCTGCAGACAACTTGAGTAAACTCAGAAGCTGATGTTTTTCCCCCAGTTTAATATCCAGATGTGTAATCTAACAAACACTTTGGTAGCACAGGACCAATACCTTAGATCATTTCCTTATATCTAAAATATATCTTTTATGACCCATTGACTACATTCCAGAGTAGATAAGATTAGGTGGTATCAAAACGATAAATGACTTGTGAATAATAATTTGTCAATGCTATTCCTCTCCACCCTATCTCACAGTCAATGTACCAGGAACGATAAGATACACAAATGTACTCTATCCTTCAAAATAGAAATGGACATTTTCAGAAGCAAAAGCCATTTTTAGAATGTTAAAAGTGGCCAATAAAATTTAAGATTAAAAATTTTTCAAGTTAATTATGACAAAATATGCAAAATTTAAAGATATAGTAAAGTTTAGTTTCACCCAGTAGTCCACCGAAGTGTAGACATTAGTAAAAGTTTCACTGTGTCCAAGGAGATATACATGATGTTACTGATTATAAGATTGTTCTGAATAGTTAAAATTTTTGAAGCAAACAAAGCCAACATCACATTAATAGGAGAATAAATAAATGAATTTAGTGTATTAGTACTGGAAGTAAAGTGCTGAAAATGAAAGTATTAGTGCTCATAGAAGAATAACTGTTAGAATAACTCCTTAGAAGAACTATTAGAAGAATACTGGCTTTGTGTGGAATAATTTGTGCTCAAATACTCTTTCAATCTTTTTCATTATTCACAAAATTAATGAGACAAGGGGTGTTTCTCATTAAACCAACAGCTTTGTTTCAAGTGGTAGTGATTTAAAGACCAGAGCTTTCCATTTTCTGATTCCATTATGCAGGATGTTGTGAAAAATGTTCAAGCCAAAATGAAAAGGTATCTAGGAATATACTTGTTAGTTAAAATCTTTGGACCAGAATATCCTGTCTTATGCCGTATTTCATTACTATGACAAAATGCGGGAGATACTCAATTTATGAGATGGAAAAGTTCATAGTTTCCTTGCCCAATTAGTTGGTTCTGTTTCTTGGGCCCTGTGATGAACAGAGCGTCACAGTGAGGAGTATGTGGCAGAACAGAGTGAACTCAAGCTCCTGACCTCATCAACACATTCTGAGAAAGTGTGATCAGTGCTGTAAATTTGCCTCTGGATGGGCAAAACTGTGACAAGCAAACCAGGATATTAAAGCCTGGGAAGAGTCTTATTTACTTATTACAATTGGTAAGAAGAACACTAGAGTTAATGTGCAAAGCACTACTCTCCCAAACAAAGCAGGAGTTTTTACTGGGGAGACTTAACACACGTTTGTATAGGAAAGACTTCATTTCCCCATGTTGAGCTGGGCACACTACCGAGCATGCTCAGTTTTGAGTAATAATCGCTTGTTCAAAAAAAGATGTCGGTAATGTCTCTAGGGTGAGTACTTAGTACTATATGGGCAAAATGTACTCCATGAGCAACAATGAGCAAGAACGACTTGGTGATTTTGGCTGCTTCCTTGTACATTTCTCCAGAGGTGTTTAATTGAAATAAAAAGAAAAATAACATTGACGTTATGTTATAAATCTTTTAAAAGAGCATTGGTGTTCCCCCCATGGGAAGAGAAGTCTGCCCCTAAAACTCCTGCCTCAGGTAAAAATATGGATTTTACTTAGAAGTATAATGGGAAGGATTGGAGCGAATGGTTACTTATTATGACAGAGAAAAGTGAGTCGAGGTTGAACGGAAAGCACAATTAGATGCAGCCTTGGTTCTTGGAACCAGTTTCTTGAAAAATTCAGGCACTTTGTTTATGTATTTTTTAGGCCAACTCGAAAGAGGAGAATTTCAGAATGTGGGATAAGAAGGTACTGAGATAAAGTCCCACTCTCTAAGTCTGGTGTGGGAATTACCAGGCTTTATTCCAATTAATATTCTGAAAATATTCAGTCCTTGCATAATTTGTAATTCCATAAATGAAAGAAAAGATTACTACAAAGAGGTGTTAAAAACCTTATAAGCTGGCAAAGAAAACATCCAGAAATCCAAGGGAGCTGACAGTTGTCTCAAGTATAAATTCTCACTCAAGTTAATGAGGGTCAAGGAGCAAGACATTTGAACTGTGATCCTTACACAATGCCTATAAAACAATTTCAGTAGGTTAATAACTTAATACCTTTTCAAAAGGACATTGCCAAATCTCTGGATTGCAGAAGAAATAGATGTTTGGAATTATAAGCATATCACATACATAAAATCTTGAAAAGCTGTTCTGTAATGAAATGTTTGATCTAAAACCAAAATCACTTCCTGCAAACATTTAGCAAACATTGTCTTTTTAAAATGTGCAATAAGAAAGTAAAGATAAATAAACTGAGATTCTTTTTCTCATGGAATCTCTATTCTAAAACAAGGTCTCTGAGTTCTTCATGACATAATATCCCTTTGTGACAACGTATCTTGTGAATGGAAATTTTGCCTCTGCTCTCTGAAGTTTCATTAGAATGGATGAAAATTAAAATAGCAAAAAAAAAAAAAAGACACAAAGATGTATTAACATGCAAAACAAGAAAACCAGAGCAAGGTAGAAAAAACACTGAAGTGCGATTGCTCATTAATTTACCATTACTTAGAAACTTATATAACCTACTTTTCTAAGGAGAGGGGAGGAATGGGGAATACAATTTTAAACATCAGTCAAGGACATTTTTGTGAATAAATGCTGCAGGATACAGGTTTCTTTGGAGTTTCAATGAGCCCAAGGGTCAGACATTATCTTGTAATGGAAGTCCATCCAGGTCTGGTTACATTTTTCGGTTTGTTTTCTAACATATATAATGAGATCTCAAAGTGGAGATAAAAGGTAATTGTGTTTCTTTTTTTGCAGTCTTATCTTAAGATCAATGAGGGCAATCCGAAAGAGGTCCTTTCTCTTTATTTCAAGTTGCTCAGTATTGTAAGAGCCTGACTGAACCAGAGCGACTCTGTGTTGACCAGCAAATGACCTAGAGACTGTCGCTCCCCCCATCCCTTATAAGATAACTAATGATTAATTGTGAATTGTTAGGTAATTGTTTTGAAGTAGCTGGAAGGCTGGATGGAGACTAATGAACACAGAGACCCAACATGGATTGCACCACTCCTTGCATGCCTGTAGTCTGAATGTTCTGAACATTATAATCTAAGTTGTAAATGGAACAGCGGATGAGCAATCTGCTAATCATAAGTACATGACGGTCAAGTATGTGCCTGATAACCACTAGGTCAGAACGACTGCTTCTTTGCCTTTGTCCTCTTCCCGTAAGTTTTATGTGTAAACCCCCCTTCAGCCCTATATAAAGTGGCCTCTGTTTCTGAGCTAGTCGCCTCTCTGAGCCACTTGGCTTGGGGAGTGCCGTCTGGCCAGACTAATAAAGGTCTATTAGCCAACTTGCCTGGTGTGTTCCTTCCTGGGTGACTCTCGCTATCGGACAAGCTCCTGGAGCCTCGCTGAGCTACTGAGCCCAGCATCGTGAAGGCCTCTTGGCTGTTCACGCTCCAGGAGTAAAAGTGAGACTCAAGTCTTACAGTATGACAAAACCCACCACCATATTTGGGGAGTATTTTTCTCTGAGTACCAATATTTTTCCCAGGATTTATTTCTGAGTCCCTTATATCCAAAGTACAACAGAACTGAGAGTTAAGTGCACAAACATTTGCAGATCTAGTCTGACTTTTGTCTAATTTATTGTGATTTATGAATCTTATCTGGTAAACTGGTGTATAAAAAGACTTCCTCCCCCTTCCTCAC
>NW_022900933.1:23960191-23970971 GCF_012274545.1 Fukomys damarensis | reverse complement strand
CCCTCTCTCTCTCTCTCTCTCTCTCTCTCTCTCTCTCTCTCTCTTTCTTTCTTTCTTTCTTTTTTCATTACCGGGGATTAAACTCACGACCTTGTCCTTGCAAGGCAGGCTTGCTGCCACTGAGCTAAACACCCAGACCAAAACATGTTTCATATATGGAGTTTAGAGGCTTATTTTACAAAACCTGCTTTATTACTATATATTTTTATTTTTTAATTATTTGACTTTTTAAATACAATAATATTTAATCTAGTAATATGATAGGAATCATTCAAGCAGTTATTCTTATGTTTAAGATATCTCTATGTAAGTGTTGGATATTCCAGTTACTAATAACAGGGATGTGAGCTGTTC
Organism: Fukomys damarensis; assembly: GCF_012274545.1. Classification (NCBI taxonomy): domain Eukaryota; kingdom Metazoa; phylum Chordata; class Mammalia; order Rodentia; family Bathyergidae; genus Fukomys; species Fukomys damarensis. The sequence continues at coordinate 23,970,617 of NW_022900933.1, read as the reverse complement.
ATTTAAGGGTACAAAATAAAGTAAATTTTGCAGACTAATTGAGATTGACATTTTAGACCCTGCCTTTAAATTTTATTGTAAGATTTCTAAATGAAATTTTGAGTTGCCATTTCTGTCATGTACAATATTTATGAAGTATTTTTCTGTTTTGTTGAATCAAAGACACAATGGTCAATTATCAAAGAAGTATACTTTCTTGCATGAGTTCATTAATTATTTTGTAGGTGGAATGGTAGTTAGGGATGGAACTGCATCTTAAACCTGAGCTGTATGAAAATGGCTCAATGAAATTCACTTCCTCCCTCACCAAGGAATTTCCCTACAATATGGGTGGGAAAACTTATTCTGCCAAAAGATAAGTAGTAAATACTCTCAGTTTTGTGGGTCACAAAATTCTGGTATTGTAGGGCTGAAGAAAGTAAAAACATTAAAAACATTTAGCTTTATTCCTGTGAAAATTTATTTACAAAATGGGCTATTGGCTAGATTATTTGGAAGAAGAAATAGCTGATATTGTTACTGAACTCTGAAATCAAATGTGGGGACCAAATGTGGTGCAAAGACCAAAAACTGAACATCAGTGTTTGGAGTAGAGGAAGTTAAGGGAGAGGGAACCAAAGAAGATGGGAGAAAAGTTGAGATCTGTTTTCTCTGAAGATAAGTCTTAATCTACATATGTTCAGTTGTATACTTTAATCATATCTAGATTGTTTATAATATTTAATAGACAACTATGAATGGTTAAACAACAACTTATTTCCATGAATTCAAGCCAGTGCTTCTGAGGAACAAATTTTTATTTGGCTTTTTAAAACTTCTTGAAAAAGTTTTTAAATCTAAAATTATTTTTATTGAGACCTGATATTCGTACACATTTACGAGGAGCAGTATGATAGTGTGATATATGTATACAACTTGTAACGATCAAGTCGCGGTAATCAGCCCTTCCGTCTCCTCAAATGTTAATTATTTTTATGTGTTGGAAATTTCATACTCTCCTGTTATACTTTCCAGTTATTTTTAAATACATCATAGATGTGTAGTTATCCTACTGTGAAACTGAAAACCATAACTAATTGCCTGTTTCTGTGTCCTGGTGTCCCTTTGATAAATTATTTGCCCCTGGCCTTTTTCATTCTCTACTGACCACTATTGCACTGCATTCTGCTTTGAGGTAAACTGTTTAATTTCCACAAGTAAGTGATAATACGTGGTTTTTGTCTTTCAGTGTGTGGCTTATATCACTCACTATAACAAACTCCAGTTGCATTCATGTGGCTGCATGTGTCAGGATTTCATTTTTTGTGGCTGAATAATAGTCCATTGTTTATACATAACACATTGTCTTTATCCAAGCACCAGTTGCTGTATAAGGACCTGGGTGAGTAGGTGCTTTGGCTTGGGATATAGGTGAGCTTAAAGGTATGGCTTCTGTATGGTATTGTTATTAATTGTATCTAGATGTCCCCACACCGCCTCATGCATTTATAGGTGGGGCTTTTAGGAGGTGGCTTGGTTATGAATGTGTGATACTGGGTTAAGATATATGATACTGGGATAATGGTGTGTAATATTTGGATATTAGACCAGACTATACTTTGGCGGGAATTAAAAATAAAAGAACAATAGCTAGAGCCTTGTTTCTACTATGTATATCTTTAACATTTTCTTTCCCTAAATTGATTGTTTCAAGACTAAGATCCAAAATCCACAGAGGAGTAAATGTGGAGAACTAGTCGTTCTTTAATATAATAATACATTTTCTGCTATAAATAGCAGTGTATGAAACTAATAATATGACCTGTTGTGTAACAGTGACTCATTTCCCAGTTTAGAATAGTAAAAGTAATCCATTTTAAGCTATTTTTGAGAGAATTTAATACAAATCATTATTCATATACCACCTTTAACCTTCACACATGAGATTTTCCCCATGTATCTAGTAAGAAAATTAAGTATTTATTTTATTTTTAATTTTTGAACTCAAATTTATCTGATATATAAAGGCATAAAATTTACATATTTGAGAGATAATATAATATGTTTCAAGACATGTACATTGTGTAATGTTTTAAAAATGTACCAAAAACTTAATGAAAAGAATAAGAATTATGTAATGCTGACAGGGCCCTTACCTTCACTGAAACTTAGCCTTTTTTATTATAAATGGGTGAGCATATACCACTGTGTTATGATTATTTTAATTCTTTTGGAAAGATACCCAGCAGAGGAATAGCTTAGTCAAATGGGACTTCCAATCCTAGTTTTTTGAGGTATGTCTATATTGATTTTCACAGTAGTTGAACTACCAACAACAATGGAGAAGGGCTTCTTTCTCTGAAGAACGTTGCCAGCATTTGTTATTGGTTGATTTCATGGTAGCAACCAATCTTTCTGGTACCAATTGAATTTTTGGATTGTTTTCTCTAGTTCTGTGAAATATTCTGTTGGGATTTCAACTAGGATTTCATTACATCTATATTGCAATTTTGGAAATATGGCAATTTCTTCCTATATTGATTCTTCCTACAGAGGAACGAGGGATGTTTTTTCACTTTCTTATATACTCTTTCACCTTTTTTTTTCAGAGTGCCATAGTTTTCAATGTATAGGTCTTTTCCTTCCTTTGTTAGATTGATTCCTAGATATTTTCTTTTGGGGGAATAATGTTGTGAAATAAATTGTTTCCCTAATTTCTATCTCACTAAGTGTTATTTATGTATGAGGATGGTATTTATTTTTGAGTGTTGAACATGTATCCAGCTACTTTACTTGGTCTATCAAGTGACGCCAGAAGTCTCTTCCAAAGGTTTTTTTTTTTCTTCTTTTTCTTCTGCACGTATTTAATGCAGGACCTTGTGCTTGCCTTGAAGGCACTGGCAAAGTTTTCTTGGTCTTCTATGTAGAGTATCATATCATCAGCAAATACTGACAGTTTATCTTCTTCCTTTCTTATCTTTATTCCTTTTATTTCTTTCTCTTATCTAATTGCTGTGATTAATGTTTCCAGAACTATATTGAACAGGAGTAATGTTAGTGGACATCCTAGTCTTCATCCTGAATTTAGCCTGAAAGTTTTCACTTTGTGGCCATTTATGATGATGTTGGCTGCTGAGATAAAAACCATGTACTCTATAATTTTCTGCAGGGTTTTTATCATGAATGGGTGTTGGACGTTGTCAAATGCTTTTTCTGCATCTATTGGAATAATCGTATGGGTCTTGTCCTTCTGTTAATATAGTGTATTACATTTATTGATGTACATGTGTTGAACTATCCTTGCATCCCTGGGATAAATCCAACTTGGTTAAAGTATATGATCTTCTTGATGACCCTCTGCATTCTGTTTTCCAGTATCTTACTGGGGATTTTTGTAACTATATTCATTAAAGAGATTGGCCTGTAGTTCTCTTTTTTGTTTGGGTGTTTCTCAGCTTTTGGAATCAAGGTAACATTTGCTTTCAGGAGTGAATTGGGAGGGATTGCTTCCCTTTCAATTTCATTGAAAAGTTTAAAGAGTAATGGGAATAGTTCTTCTCTAAATGTCTTGTAGAATTCAGCAGTGAAGCCACCAGAACCTGGGCTTTACTTCGTTTGTAAATTTTTAGTTACATTTTCAATTTTGTTAATTGTACTTGGATTTTTATAATTTTTATATCTTATTTGTTCAATTTTGTTAATTCATCTGTATCTAGAAATCTGTCCATTTCTTTTGTGTTTTCCATTTTATTAGAGCACAGGTTCTTGGAGTATCTCCTGATGATCCTCTGGATTTCTGCTGGATCTGTTTTGATTTCACCTTTTCCATTCCTAATTACATAGATTTGAACCTTTTCTTACCTTTTTTGATAAGAAAGGCTAAGGGTTTATCAATTTTATTTTTTTTTCACATCTGCTGGATCTGTTTTGATTTCACCTTTTCCATTCCTAATTACATAGATTTGAACCTTTTCTTACCTTTTTTGATAAGAAAGGCTAAGGGTTTATCAATTTTATTTGTTTTTTTCAAAACCAACTCAGATTTGTTTTTTTTTTTTTTTGTATCATTCTCTTACTCTGGATTGCATTGATTTCTACTCTGATCTTTATTATTTCCTCCCTTTTATGAGATTTGGTTTTATCTTGCTCTTCTTTTTCTAGGAGCTTGAGGTTCAGCATTTGTTTATTTATTTGTGCTCACTCTATTTTATTTGTGTTCCCTCTAGTACAGACATTCACTGCTATGAATTTCTCTCATAGAACTGCTTTCATTGTGTCCAATAAATTCCTGTATGTTGTACTGGCATTATCATTTAATTGCAGAAACTGTCTAATTATCCTTTAATTTCCTCTCTGACATATCGATTGTTCTGGAGAGTGTTACTCAATTTCCATGTGTTTCTGAAGTTCTTGCAGTTTCTTATGCTATTGAGTGCCAATTTAATTGTGCTATTTGCTGATAATATGTAGGGGATTACTTCATTTTCTCTGCATTCATTTAAACATTTTCTATGAGCTAGCATGTGGTCTACTTGGAAGAATGCCGTATGTGCAGACAAAAATAATATTTATTCTGATTTTGGGGGTGGAACACTCTGTAGACATCTATTAAATCCATTTATTCAAAAACTTTGTTCAGTTTTAGTATTTCAGTTTTGAATTTTTTTGCCTAGATGATCTCTCTTTGTGCCAGTGGGGTATTGAAGTCCCCCACTACAATTGTATTACTACTTATTTAGCTTTCCGTGTCCTTTAATGCTTGTTTTGTATAGTTGGGGGCATTAGTATTTGGTACATATATATTTATGATTTTCATCTCTTCCTCTTGGATTATTGCCTTTACAAAGATGTATTGACCTTCTTTGTCTCTTAATTAGTTTTTATTTGAAATCTACTTTGTCTGCAAATAAGATAGCTTCCCCTGGTTTTTCCAGGTTCCTGTCACATGAAGAACTGTTTTCTACCATTTCACTTTCAGTCTATGAATTTCTTTTTTGAATAGGTGTGTTTCTTGTATACAGCACATTGTTGGATTGTGCTTCTTAATCCATTCTGCCAGTCTCTTTCTTTTGATTGTTGAATTGAGATCATTAACATTGATGGTTATACCTTATACTTATTGATTTATCCTTGTCATGTTATCTTCCTGTTGTTGGCTCTTTTATTTTCACCCCCCCTTCCTTTAATTTTTTTTGTCTTACTTGATTGCTTCATTCTGTTGAGCCTCATGGAGTTGCAACCTTCATTGTCTTTTCCTAGGATATTTTTTAGAATTGTTTGAAGCACTGGTTTGGTAGTCATGAAGTTTCTCAGGTTTTCTTTATCATGGAAGTATCATATTTCCTTATCAATTTTGAGTTAGTTTTGCACAATATATTGATCTAGGGTGGAGGTTGTAATGTTACATAATTCTTAAATAATATTTAAAACACTTCTCCTTTATTTCAAACTTTAGAGTTTTTTTCAACATATATATCTTTTCTAATATGCAGTTTTGTACTTAGAAAATTAACATGATAAATTTTACACATGTGATTTAAAAGCCCATGTAACTTTTTAAACACTTATAGTAAAGGCGGTAACTAAATAATTTTCTACCATGTCAGTTCAAAGTGCAGTCTATAGTACTCAGTGATAAAATATAAAGGTAAGTGAATATCAAGACTAACAAACACTGTTAACATCATTCATTTGTCTTTGTCAAACACTTTATAAATCTAAGTTTAGCCTTTTCAGTCTTTATGCGATTCTTGTCACCATTTGCCTAACTTTGAGGTAAGGCAAAGAAAAGAAAGAGGATAAGTGGATTTCCTCTTTTATACATACCATAGCATTGAAATAATTGGTTTTATAATAACTGCTAAAATTAATTAATGCCAGAATCTCTGGATCAAAAGTGAGAAGTTTGACCAGTGATATCAAATAACTATTTGTTTACAAATATCCGTGTGATTAAAAACCATTGGGATGTTGATCACATGATTAGCTTTTCACTAAAATGTAGGAACTGTGTGAGTAAAACTTTGGCGCAGCACATTGTCAGATTACCAAGATATCCACTCTGGAGTCAGGAACGCTGTGTACAGTACACAGCACAGGAAAGCTTAGAAATAGGGACATTTTGTTGAGAACATCAAAAACAACTTCAGATATCACATTTCACTTACAGCCTTCCTGGATCTAAGATTAACACTCTGCATGGTGATGGGGAATAAAACTGGGAAGGTACCTCACAGGGGGTTCCACCCACAACTCTATGACACTCTGTTGTCACTAATCCACTACTGCTTTCCAACCATGTTACTCTTTTGTGAAAATTGTCATGATTCATAGGCAATAATTTATCATCACTCACAAAACAAAGTAAATTAATGATAATTGAGATAAAGGAACAAACAGTCACCTGTAATCGAAAAGCAGGGGAAGCATCAGGTCCAAACTGCTTCACTACAAAAAATACTGATATCAAAATACCCTTGCCCTTAGCTTGGGGTCCTTATTTTCCCTCTTTTACAATGCATGTGCAGAACTTTTCCAAAGCTATCTAACACGGTCAGACTCTTATAATGTCTAACTTTTAAACTTCATTGAATTTGAACCATGAACACCTTATTTAGGCAGGCTTGCTTTTAGTGACCTTTAATAATCACTTGGAGGCTTACCAATCTGTTCAATTTTAATGTTGTTGAAACTGACAGCTGATAGGATTGTGGTCACACTCACAAAGAAATTTTTTTTAAAAAGCCCTGAGATTGTGAAGAATTTTTAGCTTTACAAGAGGCTCCACAGAACCTAACAATGTATCTCATATTAGGGAATCATTACAGTAGGTAATTTTTCCTGCCTATAAATTGACATTGGATTAAAAAACTGAGGTTTTCAAATCATGGTTCATCATAAGAAAAGCAGACTGGAGATGGAAAAATTACACACAATTATGAACAATAAACTAAAATATTAGTATAAATTCTTCTTCCTTATTGCTTATATGTTTACTACGTCATGATCTTGAGGTGGTTGTATTTCTTCACTTGGCTCTCAAGTTGGCCACTTAAATTTGTGTATGCCAATAGGATAATGAAGACATGACTAAATATGTTTCTGGTGTCTTCTGTGATCTTTGTGAATAACAACATTAGTTTTCTGATCTGCTATTCTCCATAAACAATGTTGTTATTTGCATAGATACAGTGGACCTTCAAGTTATGTCAGCCTGACATATAAACAACTTGGGTTACAACTGGAACTTTAGTTTTTAATTTCTGAACAAAGTCTTGAGTTATGACCAGAATGCTGGCCTCTTGTGCTTCCAGATTGTCTCAGATACAGACTTAATCCTTAAAAAGTTCTTGAAGGAACATTACAACATCCTTTCCTTTACGGAGTTAATTGAGAAATCCTGAAGCAGTGTCTCTCTAAGGACACAGAGATTTGCCTGTATACAGGAGAGAGACTTGTACGGAGGAGCCTGAGCATCCAATTGAACAATTTGAGTTACAACCAGCCCTTGAAAGTGAATTGAGTTCATAAGTAAAAGGGCCATTGTACTATGCAAACATTTTTCACATACTGTTTTAAGACTATTGCCTTATCCTTATGAAGTTATCGATAAATTCATATGTAATACCAAGTCTCTCAGTAAATGATAGTCAATATTCCGCTCCTTATATCAATTAGTATCAATGGCTAATCAGAACTTAAATGAAGGATAATTAAGTGATTTCTGGGAAACTTAAAATAGAATTTAAAGTAGGCAATGAAGTCACTTCTTTTGTAGGGTATTGGAGACTCACCCATTCTCTGTGTGAGTTCTATGGCATTTAATATGTCCATATGGTTTTATTTAAACTTCTGACATGTACCCTTATACGTTAAAGAATGCTACTTCTTTTATATTCCAGACTCAACTATGCATCAAAGTCTGTGATTTCTAACAATGTATGCATCAAGAAAACTTTGGCAATAAAAATGTTTATTATGTTGTAGTGTGAGAAATGAGCATAAAAGAATCTCAGTTCACCCGTAACTGTATTCCCAGCAGAAGTGTGATAGTAAATCCAGAGATGAAATGAAAGATTAATTTGTGGAGATGGCAGCTTGGCAGACACACATTACTGCCATATTGTTAATCTTGCTGCACAGTCAGATGCATTTCTTTCTTCATGTCATTTATTCGCATGTATTTGGCTTGTTTTCCAAGAATGCCAACTTCTTTTTCCCCTGAATGCATGGTATTAGGGATTGCTGTTTCATATCGGATGTTGTTGTAAATCAATTAGTAAACATTCACGTTGGTTGGGAGCACACTGTATTTAGACCATCGAGCAGGCTTCAGTACCAATGTGAACACAGCAGGCATGCAAGCTTAGCGTGAGGATTACGCATACTAAAGTATGCTTTGAGTGGTCATGAGGTGTCGGTTTCTACAAATTTATGTAAAGGAGGAAAGGGAGCTTCTAGATTCAGTACTATTCTGGCTGTCATGAATAAGCATCAAAAGGAATAAGGCGGCACAATACAATTATCCAAACTCTGTTTCCGAGACCAAGCACATGCAGACAGTAGATGCAGACAAGGAAGAAAAGCTGTTTCATTTGTGACCGAGGGGCAGAGGGCTATAGTTACAGAAGCATCACTGCGGAAGGAGCAAAGAGCAACTGGAGACCAGAATTCTCATGGGTCTGGGGACACAGAGAGATAGCAACCTAGGTTGTCCTTGTTAGGCAGTGGTGGGGCGATGCAGCAAGAGTTGAATAGTGCAGCGACAGAGGTTGGGGTGTGGAAAAATTCTTACAAACTCTATGGGAGCTTAAAAATAATCATTGTGGACACTCAGAAATCACTTTTTGTGAATTGTAGCTCTGCACCATGATCTCTGCTACATCACTGGTGGGGTATGGGCTGTGAAATATGTAGACCTCACTTGAACTTACCATGGAAGAGGCTTAGAGAAATAGGCCTCTGCCTTCAAAGGCCTCCCCTCAGACAGTGGGGATGATGGAAATGATATGTACTCAAAGATAACACAATGCAAATGCTCCAGCAAAGACAGGAATCATAGAAAAGGGGTCATCTGAGTATGGGAACCTTGGAAATACCTGCACCCCCTTTCTTTCCTCCGGTGTTAGGTGAACTGCCCACTTGTTTCTAGGGTGTTTGTGTTTTCATTGTACCCTGAACCTGGCATGGTAATTCCATGCCTCCTTGATTTTCTAAACACAAACTGAAAACTCTGGTGAGTAAGGGGTAGAATATTTATTTCTGGTATCTGATTTTTAAAATATTACTGTGGGAATTAAGCTTTCTGGTTTCAGTTTGGCTTGGAAGCTTCCTCGGGGATTGGTGAAAGACATTTCTGGGTGTGTCCAGGTAGGTCATGGAGCCTTGACATTGATTACTATGTCTGAACTCCGGCCTCATACTCTTTTGGCACTTGCTTGGCAAGCCTCCACAAACTCAGAATCCATACTCTGTCTGCCATAAGGTTTCTGCCTTGAAGCCAGCTAACCATGGACTAAATCCTCTGAAACTGTGCATCAAATTGAAATTCTCCTCCTTTAAGTTGTGTTTGTAGGATATTGTGTCTCAGGGTGGAAAAGCTAATGCAATTACACATTAGATACTATAATATTTATCAGTGATTTAATGGCTAAAATAATAAATGAATTGTCATTTTCAAAAAATCTACAGATATGAATGTTAATAAATATGCAAATAATGCATGTCATATCTGTCTTCCCAGAAGTCCTGAGCTTGATCTTCTGATTTCAGACAATGTCTCATAAATTTCAAAATTGAAATTTATAGCCTGAAATTCAAGGCCTATGAGCCCAGCAACTTACTACTTTTTCTCTATAGCACAATAATTCTCATTAGTCAAATAATTTTGAGAACAAATACAAAAAGATGAACCCCAATCTCCTCCATTTGTAGGTACCAAAGTTCGCAAAGATTGCAGGCCACTGTGACTAATGGTGATTTGTAAATTTCTTTCTATGGCTGTGATGTCCAACAATTCTTTTATTTTAATGTAATTAATGCCCAGGGTTGGCATGAATGTTTTCTTCCTGCTTTTCTATGAATTTTCTTTATTGTTCCTATGTGATTTGGGTCAAAATCTTTCTATAAAACTGTTCACTTTTGTTATTTGCAGCTTCTCGCCAGTGTAAACACATGCCTCACAGTCATAAACCTAAACTTGTGGGTCTTCCAAATTCATCACTCTCCTCTCCCACTAACCATTACCCTTCTGGACTTGCCAGAGTCTGACAGAATTTGTCTTCATGCATGGCAAAGACAATGAATTGAACATAGATACTATTACCTAGACTAATCTGGACTTGAAGAAGATGGAGTTAGCAACTATAATGATTTATTGCTATCTTTTAATATTCCCTTGATAATTACATTGACAGTAAAATAAAGGGGTTTATATATATATGTGTGT
>NW_022900933.1:23956900-23960090 GCF_012274545.1 Fukomys damarensis | reverse complement strand
TTGTACCTGAGATTGAATTTGGCTCCTTGCCCTTGCAAGGCAGGTGGCTGAACCACTGAGCTAAATCCCTGGCCCAGGGATCATATGTTTATCCAAGAGGTGTACTGGTGTTCTATGAATTTAAGAAAATTAGGTATTAATCCTATGGCACTTTGGGTTTTATCTCTTATGTTACCCAGCTGATAATTTATAAAAATATCTCTCATCTCATGCTTCCTTAGGTGGCCATTTTTGGTTTAATAAATTGTCAGTACCATATAATTTTAGTGACCAGGTCCATTTTTCTTCCATTTGGGTAAAATGATCTTCTTACCTTTCCACTGGTCTCTGTGTGGATCATTACCCCTTTATTAAACCTTTTTAATCTTTCTAATAATACCATGAATTACAATGATGACTGACAATCACAGGAATATATACCATATATTTGAGAGACGACTAAGATATCTCTTCCTTCTCATTTTAAAATAAGTCGAGCTTACAGCATGTCACCCTCAAATGTCACACCCACTGTACTGCTCTGGTGCCCACTCAGGGTGTGGGAAGGAGTCCTTTAGACTGTTTTATTTTTATTCCAAGCAATGGAACCTATTTTTCCTTACCAAGTGCAACTCAGGAATTGCCCAGGTAAAAATATCCATACCTCGACAAGTTAGACCAAAATGTTGCTGGCAGATTTATAAAACGAGTTCATTTCTTTCATTTGTCAGCATTAATGTCAGAAAGGGCCTGTGGAATTTATTAAAATGATCCCCCTGAGGTTTTCAAAGGTACAATGCTCAGGGATGTCAAATCTTGTTTTAGGCAGTTGTTATCTGAATACTGGTGTCGGGAGGGAGATTGGACAAGGGGAAGATTAAGTGGGCTAAAGTCAGGAACCTTGTGCAGTAAGTGAAAACAGATGGGACCTACGATTAGCATTGCTCATTTTAATGTCACTGCCATACAATGATTTGTTTTTATATCACACAATATTTATTATTCATAACCAGTTAGAGATTTGGGTAATTCAAAGATTCCCAGAAAAGACAGAAAAAAAGATTCCACGTAAAGCCTAGTGAAATCTGAAGAAGGTCTGTCTTTAATAGAATTGTACCAACATCAATTTCCTGGTTTTGACAATGTATTACGATCGTGTAAGATGTTATTGGAGGAAGTTGGGTGAAAAGTACAGGAATTCTCTGTAGTATTTGGACAATGGAAAGTGAGTCTCAACCTATTTCAAGACAGAGTACTAAAAAAAAAGCTCAAAGGCTATCAATTTTTAAATATTTTTTAAAATTATCAGACAAAGACAAAGGCAGATAGTCATTTAAAAACATGTAAAGAATAGTTAATTTAATTTTATTGTTCAAATATTTTAGATTCAACAAAGGACTCCTTGATTTCATTAACTCTTGCCAGCCTGGTAAGTGGTACCAGATTTGACAAGGAGTTGATCTTCTTAATCTAAAGCATGTTTTAATGTTTTTGATCTTTGCGACATTTTTTATTGTAGCTCAGAACATAACTTGGCAGCTCTTTCAAAATGCAACATTTTTACCTGGTGGCAGCAAACCAGGTCTTTACATTTGCCAAGAGCACTTGCTTTACACTTCTAAAGATTTAACAAAGGTGAGTCTTAACTGTTAAAATACTTATCAACAAAGTTAGACAATTGCCAACCTTCACAATATGAAAATATTGTGTCATAAATTGTGAAGCTTATTGTGTACTGTACTTTAGAAAGTCAGTTCCTTCTTTATTTCTGAAATCATTAAAATTTGAAACAGTCTAGTACTTTTCACATTTGCCCCAAATTGTGAGCTCTTCTTGTCTCCAATGCATACTTACATGCAAATATAATCATTTTTGGATTTCTTTACTGTCCAAAAATTTTTCAGATGGGAGGATAACAAATGAGACTCTTATCTCTTTGTTTACACATGGAATACCTAAAATGATTTTCTGAGATCTTTCCTAGACCCTTGCTTAGCTTCTGTAAGCTACAATTGTAATTTTCAAAAGCTCAAGTGAAGAAAAGTATTTCTTTCCTCTTGTACTTCTAAAACTTGAGAATTTTATACTTTTTTTGAATATATGTTTCTATTCTGCATTCTTTCCTGATTTTATTTTGTTCCTAGATCTTTCTTTTTATTGTCACATTTTCCTATATTTATTTATTTAGTGCTGAGGGTTGACCTCATTGCTGTATGAATGCTAAGCATGCATTGTAGCATTTCACCTTCCACACCTACATCCACAAATATTTCTTGAGCACCTAATATTCTTTTTCTGCAGCTTCTAAGATGAACAAAACACAGCACCACATTTGTCCCACAAGAAATTCAGATTTTTAAAAATATTTCTAAGTAGTTGCCTAGTATCCTAGTACACATTTACTTCCTCATCAAATAACTATAATATATTATTCCATATAGGAAAAATATTAACATTATGTTTGCTGGCACCATATCTCTTTTTTAAGTTTTGATCTAATGGTATGTTTTTTTCACAATAATCCTTAATAGAAACTCAGCCATTTGAAAGAACATAGCTGAAATTCAGAGAGAGTGGGATTTGATATTTTCCCATTCAACCCAGACAAATGCTGGGATCCAAAAAAAGATATGGAAGTCTTCTAGCCTTGTGTTTCTACAACTAAGCTGCGGGCACCGGGAGCCAGCTAATGATGGATGTCTGTGCATTAAAACAATGGGCCTGCTCTTTGGCAACTCTAGCCACAGACCAAACATTCCTAATTAAGATGTTGTCATTTTACCTAGGGGAAAAGCTTTGGACAGATTCCAGCGTGTACATAAATAAGAGAGAGTGCCAGAAATATGAGAAAGAATGGTTTCAAGTAAAAGTATCCTTACATGATTAAGAACATAATTCAACCTCCTACCAAAACTGATTTATGAGTCCTCCACGAAGGACTAGTTTGTAATTGAGTCCTTTGCACAATACACCTCCTGATGGCTAAAGGGGGAACTACACTATTAAACTGAAAATCAACCTCATATATCCAACATACACCGCTTTTTTCCAAAATTCATTTCTTCCAATGAAGAAAACTTACTCTAATTTTGCTCACCAATGCACATCTTCATTTCTCAACATCAGTCACCAACATACATGTATCTGTACACTGCCACACAACTTGATTCTATTCTGTATTATTGGTTATATGTATTGTTACAATTTATTT
>NW_022900933.1:23908282-23956773 GCF_012274545.1 Fukomys damarensis | reverse complement strand
TATATATATATATATCCATGTATATCCTCAGTAAAAGACAAATAAATCTTATTCAATATTAACTCCTGCTGGTGTCACTGCAGGCATGGCGACAGTCTATATCTCCCATCTTAGACATTTGTCTGTCTTTGTATTCTTTCAACTGTCAACTTTTTCCTTCTGTCGCTCATGGGCTATAGATCAGCAAAAAATATATATTTATCTTTGTTTTTATTTAACCAGTGAATTTTCCCATGAAAAATCATTAGTAACAATACTTACATGGATTTTTTTCTTGAAAGAATATCCTTATTGTTTTTAAATAGGTAGAATATGGTTAACTGACCCCAATACTCTGTACTGAGGAAATTAAAAGAAGCATCTGCATCTTTTTTCATTCATGAGTATGATCCTGTAGATGTCCTAACATTAAAGATAATTCCAAGAGAAATTTGCAGCTGTAGAACAAGGAATGCTGAACTACTTCAAACCAAAAGTTTTAACCTTGCTCTTCTGAGCTCTCCGTAGTAATCCAAGTTCACAGTCCTAAATCAGAGTTTGATGGCTTTGTTGCCTTCCATATGGAGGCAAGGACATCTCCTGTGTGTTGTAATGTTACTGCACCTGGAAATTTTCTCTCAAGAAGGAAGCCAGTAGCTTTTCTGCGGCCACTGCTAGTTACCTGCTCCTTCCTAATCACTCCTTTTCTGATCAGCAGCTAGAAAGGTAATCCTTAATGAGACCGTCTAGGTACTTCTAATGGCAATGGTCACAGATACTGGACTACTTCGGTAAAGTGAGCTGACAGATTTATCAGTCTGGGGACAGGATCTCTCTGCAGGAGCAACAGACCTTTGGCAGTGAACATTTCCAGCCCCAGGTGCCATTTTTCCTCATCCTTGATAGGCTGACAGAATCCTCCAAACCTTTGGAAAGGTCTCAGCTGTCCCACGCCGGTATATTTCTCCACTGACCCTAGACGAGTAGAGGCTGAAGAGCGTCTACACTTGATCGCTGGCTCAGGGTGAGCAACCCCAGAGCTGCATGGCTTCCTTTTCCTTTCCCTGCAGGAGATGGAAGAAAATAGGGAAGCCTTCATTTTTATTAGCACCTCTCTGTTTTGCTTTTAGAAATATGGTTCTTTTTATGGTGCATGGTACTTCCTCACTTTAGTTTGCCTCCTGTAAAAGGGCAAAATATATTAAGTTCTATTCCCTTCTTTGTTGAGCAACAACATTCCTTAGATTTTTATGGCAGTTTCTAGGCATTTATGATAGAGAAGAAAAATATGAATGATTATGAACAAAGAAATAAATCATGGTAGCTACAGCATCTTGGCTCTTGTTTTCCTTAAATTTCTGTCTGCAAGCGTTCCAGAAGTAAAGCCTTGCCGCTGTGGAGCTGGAAGAGTACTTTGCTCCCACTGAGTTGGGAGAAGAGGTTATGGATAAAAGATGTAGGTCAGACAGAGCCCGGAGTTGTTTATAGTCTCTACAGAAGATTTGAAATCTATTTACACTTGTTTCTGCACATTTGGGCTCCCAATGTCTCTACCCTAGGACGATCGGCCCAAAGTGAAATATCTTCCTTTGTTTTTGAGGAGTTGAGGGCAGGAACGTTTCAGTACCTGTAACCTTGGCCAATGAATGAAGAATATGACTTGACTTCAGCCTCACAATCAAAAGAATTAACCTGGGTATTAGTCTATTTTCTGTTATTATATGAGAATGGATGAATTGGAAAGGAAAAATATTCAATTGAGCCATGGCTTGGGATAATAAAATCCATGATCAGGTGACCACATGTGGTCCAGACCTTGTGCTGCCTCATAACACTGTGGCCAAAAAAGTGGGGCGGGGGACTGCAAAAGTGTTGCAGGAGTGAAAATACATCATGTTGTAGCACCTGCTTGGGCCAGAATGAGCTCACTCTCTGAAGAAAGCTATTCATCCTCCTTACCAAAGTAACACCCATAAAGGTCGTGCTTCCAAACATCACTGCAGTGCTAATCAAAGGTCAACACGAGTTTTGTGGAAGACAAACCGTATTCCAATTCCTGGTAAAATGCTGTGGAAAAGGGAAACAGACCTGCTTTCTTATTGGAGGATGGGTAAATAAATTCCTAGTTCAAAAGTGAAGATGCATCTTTATAGCAAGTGATGAGGAGATGCAAGGATATTATCTCAGAGCTTTTCAAGGACAGATGGACCCTATTGCACTATTTTTCTTCCTAGTGTCTATGGCTTCTTGAAAAAGGATGCACTGAAAAGATGTTTTTAAAGAATTTTGAACAACATAGCTATTCAAAAACTTGGATGAACACAAATTAATCCCAGAAGAACACTTTAATCTTCACCAAAAGAGAAGTAAAGTAATCTCCCAGGTGGCTTATTTTGTTTTCACAGCTCTGAAGTTCTTATAGGGGTTGAAGGGATCCTTGTTTCATTGCAGACAGATGGACTGGAAATAGCTAACAAAATTCATAAAAGGCAAGAGTTAGCTGATCCTGAGATGTCTTTAGCAATGAAAACATTCTGGTAACAAAAGAATCTGGAATAAAGCTTGCTCACCAAATCTTTGGTTCTAAAATGACTCGAAAACTAAGTTTTACTGAGATGGAGGGTAGAAGTCAACTTAGAGTTTTAATGAAAAAGAAGGGAAAATTTCAATAATTGTCTTCTTAAAACAATTACACTGAATGCACTAATCAAAAATAGATTTTTTTAGTTGGCACATGAAAAAGTAAATAATTAATTAGAAAGGCAAGAAAGAAATAATTTCCCCCATTTGACTACTAAATTCCTATCATTATTTCTAATTGACAAGCCGAATCTCTATCTACTCACTCAGAGTATTCTTTTTATCTTCAGTAAAATCCTTAATTGGCAATGTATTATGTACTTTATCTTGATAAACTTAGAAGGTAAAAACAGTACAATTAGCACTTAAGAAACGACTAACACACTATTTGTGTATGTTCAGTAAATGCTAATAGGGAAAGTGGTTTGTGAATATATTCCTCAAGAATGCTGACCTTTTAATCTGGTCCCCAAGTTTCAGCTACTGGGAACCTGGAACATTTGAAGGCTGGGTTATCCTCAGTCCTCTAAGGCGCTATCAAGAAAGACGGTTAATAAAGAAAAAACTGACCAGAAAAAATTCAAAGCATAGGAATAAGAAGCTTTCTTTTGTCCTTCTAAGATTTCTTACTCGATCAGTATTCATGACAGTTATGCACTGAATTTATATGTACAGAATGTTGTAAATTATAAAACATATTTTGGTAAACATCAGAGTGAAGTAGAGATGCTCAAATAAAAATTGTATATTTTGAGCTAAGGTTTATTAATTATAAAATAGTGCTAATGTATTCGATTATTTTATACCAATTATGTCACATATACATAGTTCTACTCAAAGAATAAAATTGTTTCTAAAAATAAAAAAAAATCTGAGTACTGAAAAATAAAGTTACTAAATCTCTATATTGATTGTGTAAGGATTTACAATGTAAGCAAATTGTTTAATTACATATTTAATTTATTTCCTGTTTTTAAAATTTAATCTTATTTTTCTTCTTCTCCATACAATTACCTGTAATATACCTCACTGTTTTATATTGTATAATAAATTTATAATTTAAAAATCTTAATTATTTTTATTGAACATAATATTTGATAGTTTTGAATTTAGAAACTGACTGCCCAGTTCTGAGTTAGTGAACTCACTTAAAAATTCAGTGAATGAAAAATATTACAAATTTTTCTAGTGCTTATATTGACTTTTATAAATATTTAATCAAGCTATTGCCATAGGTACTGCTTTTTGCCTATATTTATATAAATGTGTGTATATACTTTTTTCAATGTTTGTAGATATTAATTTATTTCTAGATTTTATTGAAATGAGATATTTCTAATTGTGATTTTTAGAATATATTTTATCCAATTTAGAATTTTCAGAGTCAGGCTATTTCAATGAGATCTGAATTTATCAAATTAAAAAAAGTTACTCAACTAAAAATTTGTTCTCAACTTCAAATAGCACAGAAAGCTTTTCTAAACACTTAATATTAAGGCATATATGCCAGAGTACTCCTTTAATTTATTTTACTACTCATTTATTTTGTAAAGGTACTTGTCAAGGACTTCCAGTTTGTATGCCTTCTCCCTTAGTAATTATTAGCTATATTTACAGACTTTGACTGCAGAATTTTACAGCTTTCTTGGACACAATCATAACGTATATTTGACCACAACCAAATCCAACTATAGATGAGCTTGTTAATTTAGTAAAAACAGTGTTTTACCGCAATGCTGTAATCCACCAAGTTATATTTGTAATATTTTTACAAAACAAATAAATGTACCTTAAATTATTTGTAAGATGAATTTATAATTAAAATAATGCTAATATTCTACCCACAAACAAGACAGTTCAAGAAATCATCTGATTCATGAGTTGAGTACGGGCTCATTAGCCTCATTTTCTCTTTGACAAATCTGATTCTAAGGGTATTACATTGGCATCGTTCACCATTTTTTAAGATCCTTTTCCTCTCGAGTCCATACTTCAATAATTAAGCCTGCGCTGAAGACATTGAAAATGAGAGCAACTGAAAAGAGAAGCAATTTTACTTAGATGAAAAATCATCAGATTTTACATGTACCTTTTGTAGCAGCGCCAGTTAAACCTGGCTGCCTTTACTGCAGCTGCTGACGCCCCTCCAGCTGAGCTGTGTCTTCTTCTTGTCTTCACAGGGTCCATGATTTCTCCATGTCCTCTAGGGTGGAAAGTAAATGCCAACAGGCATCTGTGCACTTCCCATAGTCACATAAACTTTAATGAGGGATGAAACACAGTATACATATTTTCATTAAATATGCACATTAAAAATCATTGCCTTTGAAAGAATATATGGACAACTAAAAATAATTGCTGGGCAATAAAATAAATGTTTATAGGTTTACACCTTAAAAGAAATGACAAAATCAGTTATTACAATTGTTATGACTATTCTTTTTACAAGCTAAGGCACAATTATTCACCTCTACTTCTCAGATTTATTTAATGGAAAGCCATCTTGTAATGTACTGATATCTACTAATAGGCACCTCATAATCATGGTGTACCCAGTCTAATGCAAAACTGGCTGTTAAACCAATGTCTAGCCAGGACAGCACCATCAAATCCTGCTTAAACATAATCCCTGACCTGAAGACTTAGATGCCTCTGTTGTTATATATTTCCAAAGGATGTGGTCTCATCAACAAATGACCTTAACATTGTCCTTGGAAGAGAGATTGCATCACCTCATAGTATGAACTTATATGTAACTAAAAATGGCTAGAGGAAAATATGAGTTCTCTTTGTTTATCTATCATTTTCTATCGTGTGTTTAGGACCTTTGCTTTCTGCATGTACTTTCACTTAGTACTTGATAGAAAATGCGGAATGGTTATCTAATAAAATTGTCACACCTTATGGAAGTGCAACTCTTAATAATAATACTACTTCATTTTAAAATTTAAAAAATCAAAAGCAAATGTAAAATTACACTAACTATAAGATTGTTTCAGAACACAAAGATGCATCTCCACTGTTTCTTGTTTTTTGTGTGTGTTGTTGTTTTTGTTTTTTTTTCTTTGTAGTACCGGGGATCGAACTCAGGTCCTTGCACTTGCGAGGCAGGCCACTGAACTCCTGAGCTAAATCCCCAGCCCTGCATCTCCACTGTTTCTAAAGACCCCTTAACTGGACATCTACAGCAGTGTGAGAACCACCGCTATCTCTGGAGTTCAATCCCTGGAACAAAAACAAAAAGCTAAATTCAATGACATTCTACCTAAATTCAACACCAATTAATTTCTAGTAGCTCATTGGATGTGCATAGATGTAATATTTTTATTATAAAGAAATGAAGAAACAAAAACTGTTGTGAAAAGTTATGTGTAAGAAGAAAGAGAAGTTGAGAAGAAGCAATCATCATTTAAGAAAACTGGCCAAAATGCCAGGGATGGAATATAGTAAAAGGAGTAATCAATTCTATATTATTTTTATTTTACCTATTTTTCAAACTTCCTAATATATTCATTTTTAAAGTACTAATTGACTTGGCTAATCCATGCATCTAAGTCTTTATTTACGTTAAAACGAACCCATCTTAAATTTTATGCATTTCTTGCATAGGTAAATTATGGAAGCCAAAGATGTGATTGTGTATTCATCTAACTGTGTTGTATCAAGAATATTATCAAAGACCCCTGTGGGGGGTCGTGATCTCCTACAAGATAATTGCAAACTGATAAGAACAAAAGGTGAGAGAAATTTTAGGAATAAAGTTGGATCCTATGCTGATCTAAGCCACTCTAGGCAACAAAGACAAAGGTGCCAAGGACATCTAGTGTTTACTCTTTACAAGCATGAGAAGTAGGGGAGCAGAGCTTGCTTTGGGACATCTGGTGATAGTGAGTCTCACAGGCAGGACTGTAAAAGGGAGGCACTAGTACATCTTGCTGAAGAGCACAAGTGGGTAATTCAGAAGGAAAGAATTTAGTTGGAGTCAGGCTGTCCTTGGCTGGAAGTTAACTCAGGAGGGCTCTGCTACTTCATGGACCAGGATATAAATCTCTGTGGCAGCCATTTGCAGAGGAGCTATACTCTCCCAACTCTGCTCTCTGGCATGCCCATTTGAGTCATGTAAAACTCTTGTTGGACTTCTAATACAGCCAAGTTACAGAGAGGCAATAAGTTTGTACCACCTACAGCCTGCTAATATTGGTCAGGGACGTCCACTACAGTATTGTTTCTGGAACCTGCCTTATATCATCAGCTGAATAAAGACCTGGAAAAAGATGTTTGAATTACATGAGAGGTGATACAGTAATAGTATTTTTTTTAATTTTGAAAACCTATACCCTGAATTTTCTCTACTATATTACAATGGCATGGGTTTAAAAATAATAACTAGCTCTTTTAGCTTTAGATCTGACAGTAGAGCCATAGTATAATTTGTACATCCATGAAATAATAAATAATTTATCAATCGGATTGACCTATGATGAACTGTTGACCTAAACTTTTCAAACGTTATGCTTGGTGGATATTATTAGAAATCACATTTGAAAATGTCGTTATATTACTGAAAATTGTATTTTCCAATCTGGATGGTGAACAACTGTTTCTTCTCTTTCCCCCTACTTACTTACAAATGTAGTTCACTATTAAAATCCTATGCAAATGTAAAAAATATTCACACATATTCAAATGTGCGACTCACATATTCTTTGCATATATATATATATAATACAAAAATATATGTACTACATCAATATAGCATAATATATTCCAAAGGTATTGTCAAAAAAACACATAACTTGAATAGTGTGGAAACTCTCAAACTGTGACTAAAAAGAGATGCACTTACTGTCTTTCACACTTTAAGGGTATATGATCCTCTGCATATTTCTATTTTCTAATGGGAAAATCCCACCAGTTCTTTGTGGAAGTTACAAGTAAAATTTCAAATTGATTTACTTGTGCCCTCAAAATGTAGCTGAAAATAATTTTATTTCTCCCAAAAAGAATACAGCTTTTCTCACCACTCTGCTACATACCTCACAGCAGTGGTACTTTTTGCAACCTAGAATGGATATGTGGAAATGTACAGTTAGGTGGCCCTCTTCATTCTTAATAACTTCCCTTTCTCTTTAATACTTTTTGATCATCATGCTCATCCCAAACACACATATCAATTTTTCCCTAAACAAGAGGAGTTTTCTCTTATGCCATCCTCCCCATGTTCTGCATAAATACAGTGACCTGCTAATTATGAATGATTGCTTTTCCCATCCCAGGGTGACATAGCAATAATTTCAACTAAGTATTCATAGTCAGAGATGATCAAGTGATTACACTCCAGATTTATCTCCCTGGGCTCACGTGCAGCCTGGTTGTAGGCAAAGCATGGTCCTGCATTCTATCTGTTCTATTCAGCCCAAATAAGGAGAACTTATTTGCTAAACAATTTTAATTCATTCCACACAATTTAATTATACTACAGTATAAAACCACCTGTGGCCTTGGGTTTAGTAATGAAGTCCACTCCCCAGCCACCACTGTAGAGAGCAATCTGTTTGTTAAAGATAGTGGGAAATAGAAAATCTGAAGTATTGCTCAGAACTGGGAGTCATGCTCTTTCTGACTCTTTCTATTTAAATTGCTTGCAGACCTTGGGCAGTTTACTGGAAGAGACTTTATATAAATACCTTCACTGGCAGATTTGAGTGAGATGTGAAATAACACAAAGCTATCTCAATGAGGAAACAGTTGAAAAATATCTCCTTTTGTTCCGTGAACTAGTGGGCATTTAAACAAAATGAAGTCCGCTATTTCTCTCCCTAAGAATTAAGATGAAAGCATATGACATGCAATTAGAAGCTACTTTTGTGTAAATATGGGTCATTTCATACTTAGTCATTAACTGAAGTGTTAGTTACTTCATTTATAATGAGCCTTTAAGAAACCAGTTTCCCATTTTGTAAATTCTAGTTCATCAAGTTGGTGGGATACTGATTAGACTAAGTCATTGGGAAGATATAAACTGGAATACATATATATCTTATAGGAACTTCTTTGAATTTTTTGCATAATTCTGGGGGTTATACATCTTGTTCACCTTGGGCCCAGCTTTTTCTTGTAGCTTTTTCTTGTTTAGATTGGAAGATATTCTCTCCGGGCAATGTCTACACATCCACAAGGATTCTGAAAGGCCCCGGATACCTCATGGGGTGAGAATAATTTCCCTTATGGACACCTAAACCTCTGTGGCCTAACCTCTACAATGTACCCTAACCTGTTTGCTGGTATTTGAGATATACATTTATGTTGCCATATTTCAACATTTTAAGACATTGACTATGTAACCGTCAGTACAGTATCATCATCCTCTTGGACAAGTGCAAATTAGGGTACGGTTTCTTCATTGAATGGGTTTGGGCAAATTTGCTTGCAGTTTTTCACTATACATTGAATTGTGTAAAAGGAAATTTGTAAATAAATATTTCTAAAGCTAAATATAACCAACCACAGCATTGTAGTTTAACTGGAAGCATTTCTACTTTTAGTAATGCATTTAATAATAGTGTCTTATAATTGGTACAGTTGTTTATTTACCAAAATATGAAAAGTTCATTCTTTCCTTTCTGTTAAGCTACATCACCCCTGCTTAAAGTTGCACTGCTCTTTTTGTATCCTCTATCAAGTTTTTCCTATCATTTCAGCTGTTGTTTTGTTTTCGTTTCCTGATCACCCATAACATTAGCTGTCTCACCTGTGATGGCTCAGTATTTATTTGATTTGGAAATCTGTAGCTTACTGTCTTGTATGATTCTTGTCTCAAGAAAAATGGAATACAAGGGAAAAGAAAAGATCATCATGTCAATTTAGTGTAACTTTCTTTAGAAGACCAAAAATTGAGTTCAATGCTATTTAAGTGTTAGCGACAAACCTAAGATTATGTGATCAAAGCTCATAGATCCGGGATCTGATAGTACATTCCCAGCTTCTTGAGCAGTGTTCTTTCAAATAGTAGAAGCATGCTCTTCTCCAGGCATTGAAGGATGAGTATAATTCAAGTTCCAGGCTACCTTCCAAATATCTACATGCATACAAAATCTACACTGAATGCTTGTTTAGTTAAAACAAACTATTAAAAGAAGTTAAAATGTCTTTAAGATTATAGGCATGAGGGCAGGGGATTTAGGTCAGTGATGACACTGCCTGCCTCGCAATCTCAAGGACCTGAGTTCAATCCCTGGTTTAAAAAAAAAAGAAGGAAAGAAAAAGAAAAAATTATAGGCAAGGGTGAGGTTTTCAGTGACAACTGTGAACAGCCTTCCTTCAGTACTGTCAATTTTCCTAGCCCTTGTACTTCCTCTTTAATTACAGAAATGCATGATGGAATCAAGAAGTACAGCAAATGAGCCCTCAGATCCTAACCTGAATGAAATCAGGGAGATTCTCTGTGGATGCTCATACACATCAGATTCTCTTGATATGAAAATTGCAACATTGTAATTTATTCAAGCATTACAGTTCTATCAATGCCTTCCTTGTTTCTAAAACTTGTGATACATTTTTGTAGTATGCAGGAAAGCATCAGAGAACACTAATTAAAATGTATTTAAATATGATGGCAACAGACCATGATGATTTTTCAAAAGACACTAGGAGAAAAAATACTGTCCTTTATCATCAGCATAATTCTTGGGGGAAAAAGAATTTTTCCATGAAAAATATAATTTTCAAACTAAGCTGCCAAAAATAACAAGAAATCATTTTCTCTACTTCTTCCTCAACAAAATGTGCTTTTTCTATAAGACTTCGGTCATGTTTGGAGTTCGACTCCAACAAGCAAGGGAAAAAGAAAAGGAAGCAAAAAGGCTATATTCAAAGACACAATTCTATTGAAGTTTCCTCATCTGAAAACACTGAATTAGGCACTAAGTATCATGCAATAGCCATAGTCTGGAAGTTATGACATGGTAAGATTTTTTTGTCTCTTCTAACAACAAGGAAGCCCATACAGGTTTTGGAAATAGCTTCAGTGGGGAAAGATAATTTAACACACAAATATACCTGAGAGTAGTTACATGTTTACCAGTTCTATCTACTATGAAAGTTTCTAGCTACTATTACATTTTTATTCATCAGTTCTTTTCAAGAGCCAGCTCAGTAACTAATACATTTTTACCAAGATACGAAAAAATACATACATGCAATTTCTTGGAAGGAAGAGAATGAAAAGGGGAGAGGACAAGAGTGGAATGAATATGGCAAACATATAAAGGATATTTAAGACATGGGTAGGATCTTGTGGAATATTGATATGTGACCACTGCTAAAGACAAATGTTAAGAAGGTCCTTTATTTGACCTTCTAAAACCTATGTAAAGCATGTATCAAAAAATAAACTAAACATCAACAAAACAGAATATGTATGATATTGGTGAGTAGTGAAAAAAAAGTTTTAAGTAACTGTGAGCTGTGAAAAAGAAAAAAGGAAAACGAGGAGGAGATAGAGAGAGGCAGGTTTCTGTAAGCCTAGAATTTTGCCTGATGGTTCTCAGAATCAATACACACAGGTAGAAAGGCATTTCATTCTTTCCTGAATAAATTTCATTCTCCCTTGAATAACCCTTTCTAAACTACAGTTTACTAAAGAG
Source organism: Fukomys damarensis (assembly GCF_012274545.1). Lineage (NCBI taxonomy): Eukaryota > Metazoa > Chordata > Mammalia > Rodentia > Bathyergidae > Fukomys > Fukomys damarensis. Next base: position 23,945,569 of record NW_022900933.1, on the reverse strand, counting down.
ATCAGTTTTTGAAAAATATAAAATAGTTTATATAATTAAGCTTTCTAAAACATACCATGTTGAAAATAGGTAATTTTGTAACAAAATTACTTCATCTCCTCTCTTTCTTAATCTCTGTGTATATTTATATAAATATGTATACTTCCCTTTACAAATATACATATATGCATATATTATGCAATTTTTCTTCAATTTTATATATATACTGGCAGATAACTATATGATTTAGAAAGTGAAAAAGTTATAAGCATTTTTATTTTACAGACAAAAATTTGAGAACAGCATTATTCAGTTTCTGAAGCATTGTTCCTGGCTGCCAGTATCCTTTATGATTCAAGGAAAGACCCTTATGGTTTACTTACCAAATATATAATCCAGTGTTTAGTCGATCTTTCCCTGGACTTTTTGCATAAGGGATGGAGGCAAAAGTAGAATTTAAAGGATAGCTTGGCAATCTACTCAATTATAAATGAGACTTGTCTCTATTATTCAAGCTATCCTTGTGCAAAGGTGGTAGTTATTCAGCATTTATTAAGCATCTATATTTCAGGTATGGTACTATGCTTATCTCATTGATTTCCTTTTGCTTTACAACAGCACAAATACCACTATTAATATTATTACTAAAATATAAAGAATGGTTATTACTGAAAATTTAATAATTCTTCTATGATAGCCCAGTATCTTACTAATTGCTTTCTACTACAGGTTTTATAATTATAGCTGTGTTTTTGTTTCCTAAGTCCCAAAAGATATCCTCTCTATTTTTTAACATATTCAATGTGAAAGTCACAAAATTCCAGAAACAATGTCAAAACAGATTTTATGTAGTCCAGTAATACATTTCAAAAATCGCCACATATAATTGGCAAAGAAAGAAGAATAAAAAAGAAATATCATCCCTATTCTTCAGAGATCTATACAACTAATATAAGCTATGTAATATGTTTAAATATACAAATTGCTACGGGGATCAGAAGGCAATAAAAAAGAGAATGATATATATTATAGCAGGAAATATGTTTGGTAGTATCAATCTCATTCCTGTGTGTGTCTACAGTGCTGCTGGTTCTTCAAGCAATTATTTTTCATTCAAGAAGGATGCAGCTTAGGAAAAAATGTAAGTCTCCTTTATCTTTCTCATTGTACTTTTCTTCCATAGAAGGAGGACTTGCATTTTATATTTGGCTGTCTGAACTATCATAAAAAAAAAAAGCTTATGTGCAACTTGGCTCACATACTATACTGCAGTCCCAACCACTTGGGAGACTGAAACAAGAGGTCACAAGTGTGAAGACAGCCTGAGCAGTCTGCTGAGACCTTGTTTGAAAATATTATTTTTAATTGAGTTTATTGGTACATTTTAGGTATACACTACAGTTACATTCATTACTGAAAATATAATTTTAAAAGGGCTAAGAGAGTAGCTTTCGCAGTGGGAGAGCACTTGCCTGGTATGCACAAGTTCCTGGGTTCAATACCTAGTACTGTAAAAAAAAATAAAAGTTACTGTACCAAGAGCTAACATGGACCAGCCTCATTTCCTCATTCACTCTCCAACTATCCACTAAGTAAGCACATTTTAAATGTCTACTTTTAATGAATCCATGTCACTTGGAGTGTGGTGGTAGACATTTGAGCAACAACATCATCACCAGGCAGCTCACTAGAAGTGAAGAATTTGAAGAAATCAATCCCAGATTTACTGATTCAAATCTGTGATTTATCAAGGTGTATCAAGATCTCTAAAACATACATACTTTCAAGTTAGAGAAAATCTAACACCTCAGTTTGTGTATGTGTATGTGTGTATGTGTGTGTGTGTGTGTGTGTGTATATATATATATATATATGTATATATATATATATATGACTGAAACCAGGAAAATGAGGTAGTTTGGCAGTCCTGTGCACAGAGCTGGTTGGCTAAACAGATTTCAAGGGTTTAATTAAGATCTGGCTGCTGAATATGGATTAAAAGAAAGCATTTGGCTTCTTTGGCTCTGTTACATAATCCAACCCAGAGGAATCAGTAGTTGGTGGGGGAAGTCATTCATTTCCAAGCAGGCAATTGTCTCTTTTGTGCATGTGGTTAATTTTTCAAGTTATTCAGCGTAAGAAAAATGAGGAAACAGATGTGGATAACAAATTTCATCACATCCATCGTAACTATTATTAGCATAAAGAGATTCAAAGATCAGAAGAAATGCAAAGCACATTCAAACAAAAATGCCTAGAAAAATTTCTGAAGAAGTTAATACTTAGAAAAGTCATTTATGTTTGTGTATATTCAAAAAGAAAACAAAGTACTTCAGGTATGAGTAACAGTAGCATAAGCAAAGGTATGGAAAGGGAAAGTTTTGAGAAAGATTTAGGAAAATATGACTACACTATTTGAATGTAGAACAAAACATAAAAACCATAGGAGTAAAACTAGAAGGAATACCAGAATTATATTATGGAAGTAAGACACAATGAAGAATGTTATTTTGTACTTTTAGCCACAAGGAATAAAATAGTGATTTTTAACCAAGTGAAGCTTTAAAAGCATTAATCTGATAAAACAAACTAGGTTAAACAGAAGTGAGAGTAGATGCTGTAGGTGAAAATACTGGAATATTGGATGGAAAATTAAGATTGTGTTCTGTAACAAGTGACCTCAATTAGCGCAATAGCAGGGGACTAATGAGAAAACATGATTTAATATGCTTACTAAATGATAAGAGAAATAATATAAATATCCTTTAGTCAGTGTTTGCTATTTGTCAGGCATGAGGCTCAAAAGTATGAATATCTTATTATGTTTAATTTTCACTCTTGCCTGGTCAATAATGGTAGTAATCATAACCATGATAAGGACAGCTGGATTTTCTAAAGTGCCTAATTTGGGTCAGATGCTATTTTAAGAATTTTATATACAGCCATCCTGCAGTAATCACATGAGGTATCTGAGAAAACCCCTCAGATTCCTCAACTCACAGACATTCAATTTCTTTATATTAAGTGATATTGTATTTCCCACATACATTCTCCATTAAACTTAAGACACCTCTGCTTTTCTTGTGATACCTGATAAAAAATGCATACTATGTAACTGCTTATCACAGTGCGCTTTTAAAAAGTAATGACAAGAAAAAGAAATGTATGTGCATCTTCAGTACAAACACTTTCTAAACAATATCTTCAATCTCCTATTTTTTGAAACCAGAGATACAGAGCCCCTGCACAAGGAGAACCAACTATTTCTCCCAAAAGCAACCATATGAAAGAGGAATTATTATTGCTCCCATTTCATAACTCAGAAAAATGAGGTATGGGAAGGCTTAGTTGGCTGTTTTAAGTCTACTTGAGAAATGACGAATCAGCATTCCAACACTTGTACGGATTCACTGATGAGTAACCCTTTATCATGTGACCAGTCAGCAAAGGGCTTCTGTGGTCTCTGTTGACCTTCCTTGGTGTTTGCCACTTTGCTGTTTTCCATCTACCATGAACTGTTTCTTTTCTGCGAGGCCTCTCTGCCATGCTGCCCTGCTGTGGAGCCAGTCAAATGTGAACTAAAACCATTACAAACTGTGAGTTACAGTGAACCTTTCCTCTCTTAACTTTGGATGTCAGTTATTTTGTCTCAGCAGTGATATAAGTAACTAAGAGGACTAACTTCATAAGCATTGCTTTGCCTTTTCTACGAATACTATAAAAAGTTAAGCACACACTTATTAACGTATTCTGAATAATAATTTCCAATGGATCTCTGTGGACACATTGCTGTTAAAGGTCTTGTTTCTGTATCTGTGGTCAAATGCTTATGTAATTTAAAGAGAACAGCAATTTGGCTTCCTTTTAACCAGTGAAGCCTCTCAGTGCTTAGATGGAAGTCTCAGATATCAGGTTGACTTTGATCTTGTTATTATAATAGCCAAAATATAGACCATCTCTAAATATAAGAAGATCACTTTGCTTTGATTCATAACCTTGTACAAGAAAATAGAGAGATTGATAGATACAATTTTTAAAGATGCTTTAAATAAATTACACATACCCTTCTACTTAGACATTATGATCTCTACTTAGATAATACCCTTACATCCAATTGCAGAGAAGACAGAAAATGTATTTTAAAAAACTTTCCTTTTGCAAAAAATAAGGGTGTAGAACCATTTGGGAAAAACTGGGAGTCTTTGCTACATTTTCTGTCATTATTCAATATTCAGTTTATCTTCGCTACCTCTAACATAAATATACTGTAATAATCTTATTAGGTAGCTGATTTACTTCCTTAGTTATACAAACTCATTTTTTCATCTCTGTATTGGTTTCCCAAAGCTGCCTTACTGACTTACCATAAAGTTGTTAACTTAAAAAAAAAGTGAATTTTTTCTCAGGTGCAGAGACCAGAAGTTTGAAATCCAAATGCCAACTGCTTTGATCCTTTTGACAGTTGCTAAGGACATCTGTTCTAGTTGTTTTGTTTTGTTTTGTTTTCTTAACTTATGCTGGTTGCTAGCAACTCTTGGCATCCCTTTGTTAACAGCCACATGGATCCAGCCTTTGTGTTTGTCTTCACGTGAACTTTCTCCTATTAATCTCCACCTATATCTCCCATGTCACTGTGCCTTCTCTTTTTTTGTTCATTAAGAGAACACATATGTCTGGATTTACAACCACCCTAATTCAGAATAATTTCATCTGAGATCCTTACCTAAACTATATCTGCCAAATCCTTATTTTAAATAAGGTCATATTCTAAAGTTCTAAGAGGACATATCTTCAGTATCCATAATTCAACCCATGACAATCTCATTTTATTGTTCATTGCCCTTTTGAAATGTGTATTTATAGAATTTATGTGTTTATTATATTTTTATACCATAAGGCATTCTCAGAAAGTTTGCCTTAATGCAATGTATATATTTTCATATTTTGTATTATATGAGGCCTCATGCTATTTTGTTCCTTAACTCCACCCCATTGATTTGGGACAAGTGTTCTTTCAGCTTTGTTTATAACATGGGAACAGGGTGGGAGGAACCTAGTCATCATGCCCTTCTCCTCCCATATTTGCATTGTATGACTGGACTTCTGTTGCTTTCACTGTGGTGTGGTTGATTTATCTTTGTTTTCCTAATATCAAAAGCCTGATATTCCTCCCCTCTGAGTTGTACATGTTGACATTTTAAAAGGGAGGGCATAAAGAAGGAGATAGCAATAGTATTTGAAAATGTTGGACAGCATATTTGGCCTTTCCTTTCTACATTGTTACAAAGGCATCAAGGTTCTAGTCAGTAACACCCCAATTGATTCAATCACTCCAATTGATTAGATATATTACATATGAATATTAATAAGTATATCTAAATATATATGTAAGTTAATAAAATCACTTTAAAAGGGGAAGAGATGCATCCAAGGGTGGATTATGCTTATCCTATGCTAAAGATTCAGATAATTTTTCCCAGATTATAGGCTGGAGGATTCTGTTCTACAATAATATTATCATCTTCATTTTAGGGTCTCTTACTTCAAACTCCTAAAAGAAATTCACAGGGACACAGAGGGTCAGGACTGCCCCGGCCTCTCTGGCATGGTCTCATGGGCCCCTATATAGGTCAGCACTCACGAGGCACTCTGGGTAATAAAGGCCACTGTTACAAGCTCCAGAAGACAGAGCAGAAGGGCCTCTCTGAGGATCCTGGATGAAAATCAAAGGCCACTGCAAGAGTGAAGAAAATCTGTGCAATAAAGGTGCATCGGACCACCATGGCTGGTAAATTGGAGAGATCAGCACCTTCCATTGAAACTCAGACTCACTGTGGGGTAAGTGCAGCTGGAAGCTGCAGTAGAACCTTGCAGAGTTCAATCCTGCAGAAGGTGAAAGAGATCAACTTGGGCCTTGCAGCCAGAATTCAGCCTGAATCTCAGGGATCTGCCACTGGATACCTGAGACTAATTGATTTAATTCTGCACATCGCTGCCCATGCTGTCTACTATGACAACAGAGACATACCCTGAAGGAGGCCCTTAAAAATCTTCCTCAATCTCTCTCTCTCCTTTCTCCTCTCTCTCCTCTCCTCTCTCTCTCTCTCTCTCTCTCTCTCTCTCTCTCTCTCTCTCTCTCTCTCCTTTCTTGTTGTTCTTCATTTCTCTCCCTTTTTTTCTATTCTTATCTATTTCAGATGTTTTTCACTTTCCTTATCTCAATTGTCATTACTTTTCTAGGAAAATGAATACAGTTTCTAGCTGTCCTATTGCAGTTAGTTTGTTCTATTCTTGTCTTTGTTGTTTCACTCTGTCTTTTTCCTCATCTTTAAAAGTTTCTCAAAGTTTTCATAATCTTCCTGTGTCCTCTAACCTCACTTCTAACCTATCTCTCTCCTTCTATCTATCTCTCCCTCCCAAATTTTTTCTAAGTCTTCATCCTGAAGGGTAAATTTACTATCTTGAAGGGTTTATTTACTACAAACATATTTTGGGCTTGTTCTCGATTTTTATCTAGTTCATGCACTTAAAACTGAAAGATTAAGATACCACAAATTGGCATTTCAAACCTGTGTTTGATGCTGATTGTATTGCTTGAGCTAAGATATCAGGGTTGATCTCAACAATTGTCCTTCTGGCATACTGATAATGAGATTGCTTAACAGTCATTAAACACTCAAAACCTAAAGACCACCTATACCTGGAAGACACCTCTGAGTAGAAATTATTCCAAAAGCATTCTAAATATAAGCAATAAAGATACAATAAGCAATATTGAAGTATCAACTGAGGAATTAAACCAAAAACATCACCAACAACAAAAACAGATATGAGAAGACACCTAAACAACTGCAAACCCTGACTTCCAGATCACCAAAGGCAAATTCTGGGGACAAGGAGCTGGAGAAGCCTGATAATCAACCACCTAAACATCGTGAACTGATAGCACAGGAAGTAACAGAACAGATGAATGACTGAGGCTTTAGAAAAATTCCAAACAGAAATAATTTCCCAGATAACTACAGAGATGGTGAACAGAATTGCAGATGTTATTAGAGACTCTAAAACAAATAAAAAAAAAAATAGATGAGCTCAAGACCATGATGGAAACCATGAATGCCCAGCATAGGAAACTAATGCAACCCATGAAACAGCTTCAAACAGGTATCCAGATTAAAAACTCTATTGAAAGTATTGATAAAGGAATGAGACAATGTAAAGACAGAATATCAGGTGTAGAAGACAGAATTGTAGTTAGTGACAATGAATAGAAAGATTTCTTAAAAATAGTAAGCGACTATGAGAATTCTATCCAGCATCTGCTAGATGATACAAAGAAGAATAACATAAGACTCATGGGAGTCCATGAAAAAGCAGGAGAAAATACAACTGACATTAAAAAAAACATCTTCACAGAAATAATGGCAGAAAACTTCCTAAGCAGAGAAAAAGAATTTGACATACGGATAAGTGAGGCAAATAGGAATCCAGCTAGCCAGAATAAAAAGGAATCCATACCCAGACATATAATAGTCAATATCCCAGAAACCAAACAGCAGAACAAAATACTATAAGCAGTTAGAGAAAGAAATAAATCACATAAAAAGGAAAGCCCATCAAACTCAAAGCAGAATTTTCAACACAAACCCTGAAGTCAAGAAGAGCCTGGAGTGAAGTAGTTCAATACCTAAAATAAAACAACCTCCAATCTAGATTGAAGAATCCTGAAAAAATATCTTTAAAAATCAGAGGGGGAAGAAGATATTTCCATAACAAATAACACCTAAGAAATTTCATGAATACCAGACCATCACTCTAAACAATTCTAAATAATATCCTAAAAAAAAGACAGTGAGGGTCACAACTCCATGCGGCCAAACAATGTGAAGCCATTAGGCAAGGCAATAAATAAAAGGAAAAGGGGAAAAAATAAAAATAAAAATAAAAGAGCCACAAAAGGCAAACATCATGACAAGGAAAAGTCAGTACATATCAGATATAAATATCAATGTTAATGGCCTCAATTCATTAATCAAAAGAAATAGATTAGCAGAATGGATTTCTTTTCCTCTTTGAGTTTATTAATACATTTTAGGTATACAGTACAGTTACATTCATTACTGGGATTTTGTACCTCTACATGTCAAGTCTTGGTTCTCATTTTTTCCCCTTGTCCCTGCCCTCCCTTCACCCCCTCCCCCTCTCCCCATTTACAAACATTTTATTTCCATTTTTTCACTTTCTCCTGTTTCTTTCTTTCCTTGATTACTTTTCCCCTACCCTTCCCACTTTCCCTACACCTTTGCCCTTTTCTTCCTTTCCTATTTCACATTGTCAATTATATCATTAGGATCTTATGTACTATTGTAGTTTATTCACACCAGAGAAACTATTCGGTATTTACACATGTGTGACTTATATATTTCACTTAGGAGTATATCCTCAATATGTATCCATTTTCCTATGAATGAATCTAATTTCTCATTCTTTATGGCTGAGTAGTATTCCATTTTAGAGAAAAACCACATCTTCCTTATTCACTTTCCAACTGATGGGCAAATGGGCTGTTTCCAAGTTTTATCTATTACAAACTGTTCCACTATAAACATAGGGATTATATCATTGTGATATGATTCTTTTAATTCTTTTGGAAAGATACCCAGCAGAGGGATGGCTGGGTCAAATGGAACCTATAGTCCTAGCTCTTTGAGGTACCTTCATATTGATTTCTATAGTGGTTTCATTAGTCTGCACTCCCACCAATAATGGAGAAGGATTCCTTTCTACCCAAAACCCTGCCAACATTTGTTATTGGTTGATTTCTTGATAGTAGCCATCTTTTGTGGGATGAGGTGGAATCTCAGTGTAGTTTTCAACTGCATCTCTTGAATGACCAGTGATATGGAACATTTTTTTCATATATTCAATTGCTGCTTTTACTTCTTTGTCTGAGAAATGTCTGTTCATTTCAGATGTCCATTATTGAGTCGGGTCCTTATATTTGGGGGCTGATTGTTTTGAGTTCATTATATATTCTAGATAATAGTCCTTTGTCTGAGGAGCAGCTGGTGGAATTTTTTCCAACATTGTAGGTTGTATCTTAGTTCTGCTGATGGTTTCTTTTGCAGTGCAGAAGTTTTTTAATAAGATGAGATCCCAGTTGTTGATTCTTTCTGCTAATTCCCATGGTACTGGGGATTTGTTCATAAAGTATTTTCCTATGCCAATGTCTTCAAGAGTACTGCCTAACTAATCTTCCAGCAAGTTTAGTGCTTCTGCTTTAATATTTAGATCTTTACTCCACTTGGATTGTAATTTAGTGAATGGTGAAAGGTAAGGGTCTAGTTTTAATCTTTGGCAGGTTGAGATCCAATTTTTCCAACAACATTTGTTAAAGAGGCTATCTTTCCTCCAGTGAGGATGGTCAGCTCATTTGTCAAACATGACATAGCTGAGTACATCTAGAGTTGTTTTTGTGTCTTCCAATCTGTTCTACTGAGCCTCATGTCTGTTTCTTTGCCAGTACCATGCTGTTTTTATCACAGTGGCTTTGTATGCTTTCAAATTGGGATTGTTATACCTGCTGCCATGTCTCTATTGCCTAGGATGGCTTTTGCTATTCTAGGTCTCTTGTGTTTCCAAATGAATTTTGGGTTTCTTTTTTTCTACTTCTCTAAAATATATTGTTGGAATTTCATTTGGCATTGCATTCAATCTGTATAGCAGTTTTGGTAGTATGGTTATTTTCACTATGTTGATTCTTCCTACCCAGGAGCAGGGGATGTCTTTCCATTTTCTTATATCGTCTTTGATCTCTTTTTTCAGAGTGCTGTAGTTTTCAGTGTAGAGATCTTTTGCTTCTTTTGTTAGAATGATCCCTAAATACTTGATTTTTTGGATGCTATTGTGAAGGGAATTGTTTTCCTAATTTCATTTTCAGTGAGTCTATTATTTGTGTACAAGTAGGCTACTGATTTTTGGATCTTGACCTTGTATCCAGCTACTCTGCTGAAAGTGTCAATTAAGTTTAGAAGTATTTTCGTGGAGTTTTTTTGGGTCTTCAATGTAGAGTACCATATCGTCAGAAAATAATGAAATTTTAACTTATTCCTTTCCTATCTTTATTGCTTTAATTTCATTCTCTTGTCTAATTGCTATGGCTGATGTTTCCAAAACTATATTGAAGAGGAGTGGTGATAGTGGGCATCCTTGTCTTGTTCTTGATTTTAATGTGAAGCTTCTTAGTGTTTGGCCATTTAATATGATGTTGGCTGTTGGTTTTTCATAGATAACCATTATTAAGTTGAGATATAGACCATCTATTCCAATTTTTTGTAGGGTTTTTATCATGAATGGGTGTTAAATTTTGTCAAATGCTTTTTCTGCATCTATTGAGAGGATCATATGGTTTTTGTCCCTGAATTTGTTAATATAGTGTATTATATTTATTGACTTATGTATGTAGAACTATCCTTGCATCCCTGGAATAAATCCGACTTGCTCAGGATGTGTGATCTTCCTGATGATCCTCTGTATTCTGTTTGCTAGTATCTTATTAAGGATTTTTGCATCTATATTCATTAAGGAGATTGGCCTGTAGTTCTCTTTTATAGTTGCATCTTTCCCCGGTTTGGGAATCAAAATGATACTTACTTCCAGGAATGAATTTGGAAGTATGGCTTCCCTTTCAATTTCATTGAAAAGTTTGAAGAGTAATGGCAGTAGTTCTTCTCTAAATTTCTTGTAAATTTCAGCAGTGAATCCATCAGAACCTGGACTTTTCCTTGATGGTAAATTTTTAATTACATTTTCAATTTCACTGATTGTAATTGGGGTGTTTAAAATGTTTTTATCTTCTTTGTTCAACTTTGGTGATTCATAAGTATCTAAAAATCTTTCCATTTCTTCTCTGTTTTCCATTTTATTTGAGTGCAGGTTCTCAAAGTAGGTATTAAGGATCCTCTGGATTTCTGTTGGTTCTGTTGTGACTTCACCTTTTTCATTCCTGATTGCATGGATCTGAGCCTTTTCTTTCCTTTTTTTGATTAGGTTTATCAAAGGCTGATAAGGTTTATCTAAGGGTTTATTGATTTTATTTATTCTTTCAAAAAGCCAACTCTTTGATTCATTTATTTTTTTGTATCATTTTCTTAGTTTACATTGCATTGATTTCTGCTCTAATCTTTATAATTTCCTCTCTTGTTCAAGTTTTGGGTTTTTCTTGCTCTTGTTTTTCTAGGAGTCTAAGGTTCATCATTAGGTTGTTTATTTGAACTCCCTCTGTTTTCCTAGTGTGGGCATTCAGTGCTATGCATTTTCCAAAAAGAACTGCTTTCATTGTATCCCATAGATTCCTGTATGTTGTATTGGCATTTTCATTTATTTGTAAAAAATGTCTGATTTCTTCTTTAATTTCTTCTGTGGCCCATTGATTGTTCAGGAGAGTGTTGTTCAATTTCCCTATGTTTGTGAAGTTCCTATGGTTTCTTATGCTATTGATCTCCAGCTTCATTGCACTAAGATCTGATAATATATAGGGGATGACTTTGATACTTTTGCATTTGTTCAAACCTGTTCTGTGAGCTAGTATGTCATCTATCTTGGAGAATGACCCATGTGCAGCCAAAAAGAATGTATATTCTGATTTTGTGGGGTGGAACACTCTACAGACATCTATTAAATTCATGTGTTTAAAAGCTTGGTTCAGTTCTAGTGTTTTGTTGTTGCTTTTTTCTGGGCTCCTGTCACGTGGAGAACTGTTTTTCCATCCTTTCACTTTCAGTCTATGGGCTTCTTTTTGCACTAGATGTGTTTCTTTTATACAACGTATTGTTGGATTTTGCTTCTTAATCCATTCTGCCAGTTTATTTCTTTTGATTAGTGAATTGAGGCCATTAATATTGATGGTTATAACTGATATGTACTGACTTATTATTGTCATGTCATAGTCCTTTTGTTGACTCTTTTTAATTTTTTTCCCTCTCCTTTTAGTTTCTTGCCTTGATTATTTGATTTGCTTTTTTGGACCTCATGATGGTGTTAACTTCATTGTCATTTTCTAAGATATTGTTTAGAATTCCTTGTAGTGCTGGTTTGATATTCATGAAGTTTATCAGGTGCTCTTTGTCATGAAAGTATCTTATTTCCCCATCCATTTTGAAAGAGAGTTTTTCAGGATATATCAGTCTAGGTTGGAGGTTGTTTTCTTTTAGGACTTGAAATACCTCACTCCAGGCTCTCCTTAACCTGAGGGTTTTTGTGGAAAAGTCTGCTGTGATTTTAATGGACTTTCCTTTGCATGTTATTCGTTTCTTTTGTCTTACTGCCTGTAGTATTCTGTTCTTCTGTTGGGTTTCTGGGATCTTGATTATTATATGTCTAAGTGTAGATTTTTTTTTTTTTGATCATGGCTAGTTGGAGTCCTATATGCCTCACTTATATGTATGTCAAATTCTTCCCCTCTGTTTGGGAAGTTTTCTGTCATTAATTCTGTGAACAGCTTTTTTAAGTCATTTGTATTTTCTCCTGCTACTTCATGAATTCCTATCAGTCTTATGTTATTCTTCTTTGCATCATCTAGGAGTTGTTGGATTGATTTCTCATGATCCCTTACTGTTTTAAAGAGACCTCTTTTTTCATGGTCACTGGCTGCATTCCTATCTTCTATATCTGAGATTCTATCCTTGCATTCTTTTATTCTGTTGCACATACTTTCAATAGAGTTTTAATCTTCTGGATATCTGTTTGAATCTGCTTTATGGATTCATTTCTTTCCTATGTTGGGCATTCATTTTTTCCATTTCTTTCTTATGCTGGGCCTTCATAGCTTCTATCATGGTCCTGAGCTCTTTTTTTTTTTTTTTTTTTTTTTTTTTTTTTTTTTTTTTTTTGTCAATTTCTGTTGCAGAGTCGCGAATCATGACTTTCATTTTGCTCACCATCTCTATGGTTATTTGGGAAATTATTTCTGTTTTATTTTTTTCTAGAGCCTGATGGATCTGTTTTGTTACTTCCCATGATATGACTTCAGGGTGTCCTGGTGGTTCACTATCAGACTTTTCATCCTCATTTGTCCTACTGTTTGCCATTGGTGAACTGAGAGTCTGTCTTTGTGTCTTGCTTAAGTGTTTTCTCATTTTTGTTTTTCTCATTGGGTTTTCCTTGGTTTAATTTTTGGGTTATTACTTAAATCTTCCTGATATAGCTGAACTTTAGCTTTTGGGTCTCTAATAACTCATAGACATTTTCATTTTCACAACATCAGAGAAAACAACTCATTATATCAATCACAATCCTTTATCCCAATTGATACAATCAGCAACACAATAGGATCAAGCAAAGCTTGCAAATTGACCACTTGTGGTAGTCATTAGTCTATCACCTTTAAATCCTGTGAATTAAAGTAAAATCAAGAAGGAGCACAAAATATATTTGCAGTGAATAAACTTTTCAATATAGGATATTTAACATTTAGAATGGAGTCTTAGACAGAGTTAGGATGAGAGTAAGTAAAAGAATTGGAGAAGATTTCAAGTGAAGCCAGAAGACACAGAATGACCACACAATCTTTAGGAAACTGTTAAATTTAAAAGTGATAGGCAGAGTACAATTACAAGGACAAGAATATATCCCCTTAACAGTAATAGGGGTTCACTATCCCTTGAAACTTTTGACCCTAGAGTGAGGTAAAATGACAGAAGAAAAAAACATAAAGAAAAAAGAAAAAAATGATAAAAGAGGAAATCAGAGTTAGGGCAGGAGCAGGAACAGAAAGAGAGATGAGGGGTAATATGATGGAGCAAGAGACTGAGTTGGAGAAAGAGGACAGAAAAAAGAAAGAATTTGCAGTGGAATGAGGAAAAGAAAGAAAAAAATGACTTTGAAGGGCCTACTTCAATCTATATCTCTGCTGTCATAATATACCACGTGCACAGCCATGTGCAGAACCAAGTCCCCTGATCTCAGCTAGCTGATGGCAGGCCCTCGTGATGCAGACTGACCTCGGGCTGCAAGGCCCAGATTGAGTTCCCCAACCTCTTGCAGTGTTGAACTCCAAAGAGTTCTACTAGAGGTTTCCCCTGCCCTTTTTTTAAAGATGTTCAAATTTGGGAGCTCAGAAAAATACCCTTTATGACCACCTATGCCTCTGTAGAGTGAGTCCAAAGACTGGCACAATCAGGAGGTCTGACAGTGGGGTGGGGTCAGGGCATGGCTACCTTCCTTGCATTGGAGCCATGGTGGCAGAGCACGCAGGGGAGAGCATGGCTATCCGGTCCCATGGATTGGGCCCAAGCAGGCAGTAGAGAGAGCAGATCTCAGAGCAGCCTTCTCAAATCTCACCTTCCTTGCACTGGATTGATGGCGGTGGCTCGGGCAGCGGAGTGCAGAATGGATTAAGAAGTAAATCCAATAATGTGCTGTACACAAGAAATACATTTAATTCAAAATTCAAAAAGAAATTCATAGACTGATAGTAAAAGGATAGAAAACAAGTCTCCATGGGACAAGACCTCCCCACCGCAAAACAGGGGTAGCTATCTTATGTGCAGACAAAGTTGATTTCAAACCAAAACTAATTGAGAGACAAAGAAGGTCAATACATCCTTTTAAAGGCAATAATCCAAGTTGAAGAGATGATAATCATAAATAAATAAGCAATAAATACTACTACATCCAACTATATAAAACAAATATTAATGGACATGAAAAGCCAAAGAAGCATTAATACAAATGTGGTGGGGGACCTCAATAACCCTGTGTCACAAATCGACTGATCATGTAGACAAAAACATCAACAACAAAATACTAGAACTGAACCAAACTTTTAAACAAATGGACTTAATAGATGTCTACAAAGTGTTTTACACCATAAAATCAGATTATACAATCTTTTCAGCTGCATATGGGTCATTCATCAAAGTAGACCACAGTGTAGCTCATAGAACATATTTATGTGAATATAAAGGAGTTGAAGTTATCCTCTCTATATTAAGAGACTATAGTGCAATTAATTTGGAGATTCATAGCACAAAAAACTGCAAGAACTCCACAAACACATGGAAATTGAATAACATTCTCCTGAGCAACCAATGGGTCACAGAGGAAATTAATGAATAAATTAGACAGTTTCTACAATTAAATGATAATGACATTGCAACATACAGGAACCTATGGAACACAATGAAAGCAGCTCTACCAGGAAAATTCATAGCAGTGAATGCCCATTCTAGGAAAACAGAGTAAGCTCAAATAAAAATCCAATGCTTAACCTTGGCTCCTACACAAAGAAGAGCAATACAAACCTATAGCTCATAGAAGGGAGGAAAATATAAAGATCAGAGCAGAAATCAATGCAATAGAGACTAAGAGAATGATACAAAAAATCAAAGAATTGAACAGTTGGTTCTTAAAAAGAATAAATAAAATTGAGAAACCCTTATTCAACCTTATCAAAAAACAAAAGAAAGAAAGAAAGAAAAAGAAAGAAAGAAAGAAAGAAAAAAAGAAAAGGCTCAAACCCATGCAGTTAAAAAGGGAAAGGGTGAAATCATAACAGATTCAGCAGAAATCCAGAGGATTTCCAATAAAATGGAAAACACAAGAAATGCACAGAATCCTAGATATATATGAATTACCAAAGTTTAAAAAGAAGACATAAAAATTCTAAACAAAATCAGTGAAATTTAAAATGCAATTTAAAAAGTTACCAACAAAGGAAAGCTCAGGTTCTGATAGCTTCACTACTGAATCCTATAAGAACTTTAGGGAGGAAATAGTGCCACTACTTCTTTTTAATAAAATTGAAAGGAAAGAAATAACCCCAAATGTATTCTTGGAAGCAAGCATTACATTGATTCCAAAAGCAGAGAAACATCCAACCAAAAAAGAAAACTACAGGCCAATCTCTCTAAAGAATGTAGTTGTGAAACTCCTCAATAAGATACTGGCAAACAGAATACTGAGGATCATCAAGAAGATCATACATCCTGACCAAGTTGGATTCAACAGAGACAAAGACAAAAACCATATAATCATCTCAATATATGCAGAAAAAACTTTCAACAAAATCCAACACCCAATCATGATAAAAACCCTACAGAAAATTGTAGCAAGTGGTCTTAATTTATCTCAACCTGACAAAGGCTATCTAGGAAAAATCAGTAGTCAGCATCACACTAAATGGTCAAAAACTGAAATCTTTCAGGCTAAAATCAGGAGCAAGACAAGTATGTCCATTATCACCACTCCTTTTCAACATAGCCACAGCAATTAGACTAGAGAAAGAAATAAAAGGAATAAAGGTAGAAAAGGAAGAAGTTAAACTGTCATTATTCACTGATGACATGATACTCTACATTAGAAGGCCCCCAAAACTCTGCCAATGCCTGCCTCAGAAGAACAAAGTCCTGAGTTAAATCACTGGTATAAAACAAAACAAAACAAAACAAAATCTCTGCCAAAAGACTTCTAGACTTAATTGCCAGATTCGGTACAATAGCTAGATACAAGGTCAAGACTCAAAAATCAATACCCTCCTTGTACAAAAATAACAGACTCAGTTAGAGAGAAATTGGGGAAGCAGAATAGCATCACCAAAAATGAAATATCTAGGAATCACTATAAGGAAGGAAGGAAAAGACCTCTACCTTGAAAACTGTAGCACTCTAAAAAAGGAGATTGAAGAGAATATCAGTAAATGGAAAGACATAGTTCCAAAACTGATATATACACCCAATGCAATCCCAATTGAAATTCCAGTATATTTCACAGAATTAGAGAAAATAATCCAAAAATTCATTTGGATCCAGAAGAGACCTAGAATAGCGAAAGCAATTTTAGTCAATAAAGACATGACAGGAGGTATCACAATCCCCAATTTGAAACTATACTGCAAAGCCAATATGATATAAACAGAAGAGTACTGGCAAAGGAACAGACTCAAGCATCAGTGGAACATATTAAAAGATACAGATACAACTCCAGACATACTCAGCCACCTCATCTTTCACAAAGGAGACAAACACCCTCACTGGAGGAAAGATAGACTCTTTAATAAATGGTGCTGGAAAAATTGGGTCTCACCTTGCCAAATATTAAAACTACACCTATGTCTCTCACCATGCACTACACTAAAATTGAAAATGATTAAAGATCATTAAAGATCTAAATATTAAAATAGAAACATTAAACTGGCTGGTAGAAGTTAAGTAGAACTCTTGAAGATATTGGCATAGGAAGAGACATCATGAACAAATCCTCAGTAGCAAGGGAACTAGTACAAAGAGTGAACACTGGGATATCATCTTCTTAAAAAGCTTCTGTGGGTTGGGGTTTTGGCTCTGTAATTCCACCTCCTGCCTTGCAAGTGCAAGGTCCTGAGTTCAATCCCTGGTGAAAAAAAAAAAAAAGTGTATGTATTATCGCAAGAGAAACCAACAACAGAGCTAAGAGATAACCTACAATGTAGGAAAAAAATTACCAGCTGTTCCTCAAAAGACTGCCATCTAGAATATATAGAGAACTTAAAAAGCATTATACCCCAGGAATTTAAAAACCCTATCCAAAAATGGCATCTGAAATGAATAGATATTTCTCAGATAAAGAAGTAAAGCAACAACCAAACATATTAAAAAATGTTCAACATCACTGGCCATTTGAGAGATGCAGATGAAAACAACCCTGAGATACCGCCTTACCCCAGAGAGAACGACTGCTATCAAGAAATCAACCAGTAACAAATACTTGCAGGGTTGTGGGAAAAATGAACCCTTCTCCACTGTTGGTGGGAGTGTAGACTGGTGCAACCACTGTGGAAATCAGTATGAAGATACCTCAAAGAACAACGATTAGAGGTCCCATTTGACCCAGCTATTCCCCTGCTGATTATCTCCCCAAAATAATTAAAAGAATCATACTACAGCAATATATGCACACCCGTGTTCATAGCAGCATAGTTTGCAATAGCTAAAACTTGGAAATGGCCCAATTACCCATCATCAACTGTAGACTGGACAAAGAATGTGATTTTTTTTTTTTTTTGTAAAATGGATTACTACTCAGCCATAAAGAATTAGAAACTACACACATTTATACTTAAATGGATGCACATTGAGGCCATCATCTTAAGTGAAACAAACAGGATACTCATGTGTAAATACCAAATACTTTCTCTGGTGTGAGAAACTGAAAGTGTAAACAAGGATCAAAATGTATAATTCATAATGTAAAATCAATTGATTTTGTAAAATAGTTTGTAATGTAATTGGTAATGTCAGAAAAGGTCTGAAGGGGAAGAGGATGTGGGATGAGTAGGGGAAAGGAAAGAAAGGAAAGGAAAAAGTGAAATCAACATCACTGTAAATAGGGAGAATGGAGGAGTTGAGGGGAGGTCAGGAGAATGGGGGAAAATAAGAAACAAGAGATATCACCCAAAGGTACAAATTCCCGATGCTTAATGTCATCATGCTGTGCACCTAAAGTGTAACAATAAACTTAAAAGTAAAAGAAATTCACAGTAGTATTTCTCAGTGATCCTAGGAAGAAGAAATACATCATAGAAAATCAATTCATTTTGATTTCTCAGACATGGTGGCATTGGTGGGAACTTTTAGTCAGTACCATTACAGTTTCTGGATAAAGGTGGTGTGGCTAAATTCTGTCCAAATTTCTTAAGATCTGTCCCTTTCTCTGCCTCGCTCTTGCTTCTCTCTCTCTCTCTCTCCCTCCCTCTCTCCCCACTGCCTCCCTCTCTCTCCTCTACCTCTTTTTCATTGTCTCACCTCTGCCTCTCTCTTGTTCATTCTGTTTCCCCACCCTTCTATCCATGTGATAGAGCTACAAATCCTTTTACCATCTACATTCCAAACTATTGTACTTGTATTGATTGCTGACAGTGATTTGTCGAACATTAGAGCAACTTTTGTTAGAATTTGTCAAGTTTTATGAAGATGTTTTGATTTTGCATCATTAGTTGACTTTCTACCCCTTTTCTTTTTCCTGTCTTATGCCTGATGCAAAGTATTCAGTGTCCGGACAATAATTACTGCCGTGCGGATAATAGCAATTGTGAATCCCAAATAATCATTTTCCTAAAGCTTAATTCACATCCTTTGATGCACATGTATTTTTTCAGTAAACACTCTTTGGCCATTTTCTGAAATCTAGTCATGGTGTTAGAGAAACTACTAAATTCAAAGTCTCCAATATAAAAATAAATTTTCTTCAGTTATTACCTTAATGTTTTATGCAAAATATATGGCTGGGAAATTATATTCCGGGCATATATAACATATTTTCTTAAGGCTGAAAATACTTTAAACTGTGGAACTATCAGTGACGTTATTGCAGTGCAATAAGAGGAATTTATTTTTTTACACAAGCCACTTCAAAAATCTAAAGCAATTGTCATATTATTAGCCAAATTAAGCAGGGAAGATGTATATGTTCATAAATAAAAATAATCAAATATGTATCCCAGTCAGTAAAATCACTTTACAAGGGAAGAGAATGTAACCAAGTCTTCAAACACATCCGCTTGTAAATCTTTGAAATATAGAGGCTTGGTAGCTCTTGGATATGGGAAAGTTTTCATAGTGTAATGTTAATCAGAAACCTTTGTGTGCGAGAGAATAGTTTGAATGAGTTTACAATTATATAAAACCTGTAAAAGTTAAAACTGTTAACTTCAAAGACATTTACATTCTCCAGTAAACACCAGGACACCTGAAGCATAACATAAGGCTCTTGAAGAGGTGATAATTTGCAAATAATGTTTAACAGAAAGTTTTAGAGTTACTAAATCATTTTTTTCTTTTGTATTATAAATAATCATTTAATTATTCTACTTTTTATATTAGCATATATTAATTAAGCAAATGTTTCGACTCAGGATGTAAGTGTAATTTAACAAGCCAGATTACTTTATAGGAAAAATTGCGGTGAAAAAGTAATTAGAGAAGCTTCTAGATTCGGAATAATCAGTTGGGAAACAACAAATTGAAGAATTTATGAGGGCAATATCCTTCGGTGTTCGTTAGAAAAACAAATTCTAAGCAGAAGTGTAGAGTCCGCAGCTTTAGTTCAAGTTGTTTAAAGGGGTAAAATTTCATCAGAGTTACATTAAAAGGTGCAAGGATCCCACAAGACAGTGCTTGCTACTTTGAAGATAATTTTGTACGCACTCCTTTCCCGAGGACAGTGGCGGCAGGCTCACGGCACATGTGCAGCAGCGGGCACACAGAGTCTTGGCACATGAGCCATGTTGCCCCGGTAGCTGAGAGAGAATCAGACAGCAGTTATCGTCGTTGCTGTTCTTAAATCGTACGTTGGTGTTCAGGATTAATCGCTGTGTGGTACTTTTCAATAAATCCTAAATTGGTTTGGAGTTGCAGTTCAGGCAATTGTTTTCTAGAAGTTTCACCACCATTGCCCGAGGGCATCTGCTTCCAGAGTGGTTTCGGACTACAGCCAGAGTCTGCCTCCAGACCCCGAGATGCTAGTGCACCTGCTGCTCGTGTCACTCTCTAAATATTAACCAGAGCTTGCCAGCATTGTCTATCAGAGACTTTCTAGTTAGAAGAGACACTGGTATACAAACTCATTCAGTTTGAATTAAAGTGTCCATGAGCTATGCTTTTTAACCAGTTCTAACATTAAAAAAAAAAGACAAGGTGCATGTTGGTAAAAGGAAAAACGAATACACAAAGACCACCCTACTATTGTTAAATCTGAAATTTAAATTTATGTGCAAATAAGCTACAACCTAAGTACAAGATATATTCTTGTAAAAATTTCTCTTTCAGTCTGTCACAGCGGCTGAAATGTAGCCAGTCGTAGGTTATTAACTAATCACACCATTTATGTGAACAAACGCCTTATCTCTTAACACCCTAATTAGACAAATGCTGAGTTGGCCCCAGTCAAACTCTCGCTATGGGCTCTTTCTTTTCCTGTCTCTAAACGCTGCCTGCCCACTTTGCTTGGTGGCTCTCTGAACCTCTCCAGATTTTGAGTTCTATCCCGTGAATGAATTGTTTTTTGATCAAATAAGTTCCTCTTGGATTAGTTTATACTTAAACTCTATGAAATTTTTCTTTTAATGATAGTGAATATTATAAATTTCCAGATTGAAAAATCAACAGGAAGAGAAAGAAGAAAATGTTATTTTGGTATACCTTATGTTACATTGTTGAATTTGTTCTAAATATGCCTATCTATATATTATTAAGAAATATTACAACCGTTGGATTTTCTTTAACCACATGATTTTTGTTAAAGCCAAATGTCTCTAAATACAAATTATTTAGGAAATGTAATTGGTTTTACTTGGAATAACAGGATCCTCATCAGACACAACAGTTTTTACTGCAGGAAGAAAATGGTTGCTTAGGTTGCTTAGAGTGACAATGAGTTTTGACTTGAATGGTCTGTGCCTTTGTTTAGCACAGGAACAGTGAGGAAGGGAGGCAAACAAGGAAAACTCACTTGCCCTGGCCACATAAGAAGACTTTCCACTTGAGAAAAACTGGATAAATATGGAAACCATGAATACAAATTGACAATACATTTTTCTTAATGAAATTCTTGTCAGAAGTATAGTTTTGCTACAGTGGGCTTGAACTACAGTGCCTTTTAACCATCAGAAATACTGCTTTGTAAAGTGATTTTTAAAATATATTATGGTGGGATCCTTCTGATCTTCTTCAGTTAATTTTATATTTTAAAAAATTTAACTTATGAAAAAGAATTCAACCAACTGCACAATAATTTCACTGAGTTACTAGATTTGATTTGTCTCTTTCTGTGGTATTTAACATAAATGAGTATAAAATGAATATCAATAAAACTTTATTCTTCAGGGTATTTGAAGCGTACTTCTTCCTTTCCATCTCCCTGTCCATCTTTCCTTCCTCCTTTCCATCCTTTATCATGTTTTTGCATCATCACTGTTATCATACAAAAATTTATTAAACATACTGTAGAACAAGGTTCATTTTAGATATCACAATGCAATACTGAATGTATCAAGTTTCTTGGTCACTGTGAATTCTGTATGTTCTTGGACAAGACCAATAATACAATAGTACTGATTTGTATTAAGATGGTATGGAAATATAGATGATAGGCATATCAGGTCGAGAAAAAGTTTGTAGAGAATGTTAAGCATCTTGAACTTCATGTTGGAGTGCTAATGACTTAGCAGCAGCTTCTCAGGCCATTTTCCCTGTTACTTTTTTCCGCAAACACACAATGGAACACACACACGTACATCTCCATAGTATGCATATACACATAAAAATATATATTTATTTAGCATTCACTATTGTTTTCATTTACTGGACCTATTGTTTTCATTTACAAATTTATTGAGAATCTGGCACTAACAATAAGAAATATATAAAAATACTCGTAGTTCCAGGCACTGTGTTATATAGTTTTTAACATTATTCCATCTTAATTCTCAATACCTGTTTGAAGTCTCATTGCTTTTCAGAGACTTAATCAGTTGATTAAATATAGTCAGATGTCTGTAGTTTTTCCAATTCTTCATAAATAATTTAATTCTGGGAATTTCTGTCTACACCACAACTTTCAAGTATTTATATAGAAGAGGCTTTTTTAGTGGTAAATACCATCAGCTCAGATGTTTATATTTCAACATTTACTTAACATTTGTTAAAGGCACTAAATAAGGTGTGTGTGCTGATTTAGAATCAGTGTGCTCAATCAAATAGAAAGGGATTGTCGTGGGAATTGTGACCCCAGAATAGGAGAAACATACAAATACAATAAGAATTTGGAGGAAAAATCTCACTAGAAACTGTTTAAGAAAGAAAAAGTTTTTGTGGATGAAAATTACTTGCCACTTTTCAAATATTGCATTCATTCCATGCAAAAATGGGGGCGGGGTCAGATTTTTTTTTTCTCCTGAAATTTTACTTCATCCTTAATTCAAGTCAATAATGAAATTTAACTTCACAAATATCTGTTAACTTTACATAGGACAGGAAATGGTCCAGGCAACTCAGGCAACTGTGATGTAAATATTCCTATCTTACGCATCTTTAGTCCAACAGAAAGAAGGCAATAAAATTAGGCACGTGTTAAAATATGGCAGAACTCACGGGGAGTTAAAAAAATACAGACATGTAATTTCATCTGAAGGGAAGCAAATTAGAGACAATGTTTACATTTCCAATTTGTGCTCAGAACACATATTTTAAATGTTTTCCAGCAAATTTCTCCTTCCTAATCTTTGCCATATTTCTCTACCCGAGTCTCACACATTCCTTTTGGGGTAGTTGTGGATACTGCAAAATGTCCTATACCCTTCTAGAGCAGAAGCACAGTATAGACAAGAGCAAGAGAAGTCAAGTGGAAATGCACGTTCTGCCAGCGCTAAAGCAAGACTGGAGGGTTATTGGGGACATTTAAATTTCTCCCTCAGATGACTGAGAGCATGCAGGCAGCTGCATTCCAATTACATTGAAAATAAATACTTTGCAAATTCTCATCTACATGAAAGTTTAAATTACCAAAAGCAGCCTGACCGGTTATCTTTGACTAAAGCGGTATACAATTTGCATATAAACTTCATTTCTTTTTCTAATTATGCTGAATAAAATGCATTCATTTTCTCAGTGATGATAGACCAGCCCTGCCAAACACCTGTGACTGCTACAAACCCTAATTTGATATTTATTTACTTCAAAGCAATCCTATTATCTAAATGATTTGAGTCATCAAAGGCTTTAATTATTGATAGTGAATTCGATAGGGTTAGCTTCGGAGTCCTTGGGTGAAAGTGCTACTTAGCTGTAAGAGGCCATATGATTCTGTCATTAGGGTATTGAAAATCGCATTCTTATTTAATTGAAACTAGATTTAGATAGTAACAAAGAGGCCAGCACTGACAGCAGCAATCTGCAAGCTTCCACGTGTTTTTTTTTAATCTTTTTAAATTTGATCTTATAGATAAGCATTTATGTACATGTATGAGTATTTAGCAATAATTTGGAGAATGGGAACAATTTCCATTCCTCATAAATTTTAGGACTGTATGGTTTCTTGGAGAAACAAAATGTCACATATAGCATGCCTTAAGTGACACAAGAGTACTAATAGGAAAAGCCACCTGAAGAGGAGATGGAGATTGGCAATATTTTAGGGCAATGTCCTTCCTCAGAATTGAATTTACAATAAATCTGGCAGTAAACGGACAGATTAAACATCAAGAATCTCGTTGGTACAATTTCTCAACTTGCCAACTGGTCTCTTTAGGTCAATATCATTAAATAGACCATCTTTCTCCAAACATTTCTTTTGAAACTAGCTGGCTATGGAGTTGAAGAGTTTCAATTGTAGTTCTCAAGGTCTCTCCAAATATAGTCCTGCCTGAGGTTCATGAGATTGTTTGAGTCCTGTTTCGGGTCTGCATGAATTCAAAACCATTTCCATAGTGGCACTAAAGTGGTATCTGCTTTCCTAGTTGCCATTCTCTTAGGACTGTAAAATGGAGAATTCCAGAGGCCACATAGGATCACAATTACTACAGTTTGGATGTCCCAATGAAAAGTATTTAAAATGCCATAAGAATTAGGTCCTCAAATTCTTTAGCTTAGTTTAAAGAATGATGTGTGAAAGCACAGTCATCTAGGTCATTCTGACTTACATTGCAGGTACCTGCTGACTCTCTAACTTTTAGAGATAATACATAAGCCTAGAAACAAACATTTTTCTATTTATCACAATACTTTATGGTGTAAGTAAGCAGTGACCAATCAACAACCTGTATGATTCTTGTCAGCCAATGTAATTATAGCAATCCACTTTCTGTCAATCTCCACTTGTCCTTTTTGTAAATCTACAAACCCAGACCCCTTAGATGTCATTTCAAAGAACATATTCTTGGAAATAGAATATATGATTTTCATTGTGGGCATCCTCACTTTGGCTCAAATAAATTGCTTCTCATACTCCATGTGTCTCAGTCTCCATCTTAGGTTGGTGCTTCTAAGTCTCATGCGTGAAATTGTAATTGCCATTGTAGCAATATTAAGAACTTTACTCATGATTACCTTACAAAGCCTCTGCCCTCATGAGTAGATTAATGCTGTCATTGTAGCAGAAAGTTATTTACCTGGAGCACAGGTTCCTGATACAAAGGATGAATTTAGCCCATTTTCCTTTCTGTCTTCCTCTTGGTATTTTGCCCTTCTGCCACATTATACACAAAGCATCTGCCCAATACTAGCAACAGAAGAAATAGGCAAACAAACTTCTATTGTTTACAGTTAAACAGATTATTCAGGGTATAGTTTTTATTAGAGTAACTGACAATGATTAAGACAGTTTCAAAGTGACCCCATGAAAAACTATCTGTCATCTATTAACCCAAAATAATTTTACCTTGCCAAAGATTAAAACTAGTTTTATACCTCTCACCATGTACTAAACAAAAATTAAAATGGATCAAAGATCTAAATATTAAAACAGAAACCTGAGCTGGAAGAAAGGTTAGGTAGAACTCTTGAAGGCATTGGCATAGGAAAAGACTTCATGAACAAAACCTCACTTGCAGGTGAACTAGCACAGACATTCAATAAGTGGGATCTCTTCTTATTAAAAAGCATTTGCAGAGCAAGAGAAATCACCAACAGCATGAAAAGACAACCCACAATGTGGGAAAAAATTTACCAGCTGGACCACTATCTAGAATATATAAAGAAATTTTAAAAATCAGATGTCCCAAATTTAAAGACCCAACCCAAAAATGGACATCTGAAATGAACAGACATTTCTCACACAAAGAAATAGAAACAGTAAATAAATATTTTAAAACATTTAACATTACTGGTCATTCAAGAGCTCTAAATAAAAGTGATGCTGAGATTCCACCTTACTCCAGAAAGAATAGTTGCTATCAAGAAATTAACCTTGGGGCTGGGGATTTAGCTCAATGGTTTGGTGGTCTACCTTGCAAGCACAAGGACTGGAGTTCAATCCCCGGTATCAAAAAAAAAGAAAGAAAGAAATCAACCAGTAACAAATACTGGCAGAATTGTGGGGAAAAAGGAACACTTGTCCACTGTTGGTGGGAGTGCAGACTGGTGCAACCACTGTGGAAATCAATATGGAGATAACTAGGATTAGAGGTTGAATTTGACTCAGCTATTCCCCTGCTGGGTATCTTCCTAAATGAGTTAAAGGAATCATATCACAGCAATATATGTGTACCCATGTTCATAGCAGCACAGTTTGCAATAACTAAAACTTGGAAAAAGCCCAACTGACTGTCAACTGGTGACTGGATAAAGATGACATTTTTTTTAATTAAAAAAGCCATAAATAAAGACAAACTAGATATATTTTATAGCTAAATGAATTTACATTGAGTCAATACTCTTAAGTGAAATCAACAGGACACACATGTGTAAATACTGAATAAGTCCTCTGGTGTGAGAAACTGAAAGTATATGTGAGGTTTAAAATGTATAATAGATAATGTGAAATAGGAAGAAAAGGTCCAAAGGGGAAAGGGAAGTGGTGTATGGGAAAGGAAAGAAGGGAACAGAATAAATATGAAAAAAGGAAAAAGCTGAAACAAAGTCTTTGTAAACAGGGAGGAGTGGAGGGGTTGAATGAAGGGCAGGGAAATGGGGAAAAAATAAGAATCAAGATATACCATGTAAAGGTACACATTATTTGTGATTTCTTCCAGATTCTCTTTCTTTGCCATTTCAGAGAGTCCAGGTGGTTGAGTTTCACATTGTCCCATCTTGTTGCCCCTTGAAGTTGCCTTAGGTGATCTGGAATTCAGCCTTGGCTGTTGTCCATGCAAACTACTGGCTGGGATCTGTGCACACTTACTAATGGTATCTGGGCAGGCCTCTGGCTGGGGCCTGTGCACCTGTTCAGCTGCTTTCCACATGGGCTTTTGTCTGGGGCCGCTGGTGTCTGGGCGGGGCCCTGACTGGGGCCTGCATATCCACACCACTGTTGTTTGGGTGGGCTTCTGGCTGGTGAATGCACTGCCAAGCCACTGGCATCTGGACCACAGACGTAACTATTTCAATACTTTAGGTGTGGCTCTGTCCAACAGCTTTGGGAAAGTACTGTATTTGGAGCATTTTTTTTTTTCCTGAAAGGAAATCTTTTAACAAAGCAAAAGCATAGGCAAGGGTGTGATAGGATTTGTTAGAAGGGTGGGTCATGTAGTCCTGTGGTTGATAGAGCAACATTATCTTAGTGGTCATTAAATCAATCTAAAAGGCCACATGATTGAATCACATTGGAAAGGGAAGAGAAAGGGAAAAAAGACTGCAATGCTTTTTCAGTCTGCAATCAAGCAAATGGGTTGTGGGTAGTACCTACAGCCACTGCCAGATCAATGCAGCGTTTTATTTATGCACACTCTGAGGTATCGCTTGTCAGGGGTGATCTCTTGTTGTGTGCTTCAGAACAGAGGTAACATGAACACAATGTGACACTCAATTAACCACACATGCCAATCAGGAGAAACCCAATGGACGCCTTTGTCAGCAGCCTGGTTCACTGTGTGTGTGAGGGAGACAAAGCTCTTTCATTACCAGGATTTCCTGGAGGCATCCTGTTTCCAAGCATCGCCCAGATCAATTCCGGAGACCTGAGCTGATGTTCAAGGACCAAAATCTAAAAGGTGAACTACAGGGTGGCATTGATCTTCTCTGCTTGTTTCAGTGTTCAGGCCACAATTCAGTCCTGGGGAGGCGCACACAATAATTGCTTTCTTCCTTCTCTTTGGCTGGAAACTCAGATTTCTCACTCACTTAACTGAGTGTGATATTGACACCGATGGTGAGAAGGAGGTGCATCGTCTAGGGCATAGCCGGGCACTCACTCTGCTGCTCATCTCCTTTTCTTCTTTCTAGTCCAGACTGGAACTTTGTCGAGTCAAATAAACTCAGTTTGGAAACTGAGATATTTCTAAAATTCTTTGTGTTCCTTTGTCTTTTGTTTTATCTCTGTAAATCCCTAGCTCTAAGAGCTGAAAGGAAATCCTACTTACTGTGTTCAAAATGATTATTTTGTTAAATGAACAACACTTTCCATAAATCTTACCATAACAGAAAAAAAGGTGAAGATTTTTATCCTCCAGAAGTAAACTATCAAATTTTCATAAATAGAATAATTGAGCATTATAAGGACATAGATTAATACTCTTATTCCATGTATATGTATAGGGATATAACATGTTCACATTTTTAAATTGCTTAATGTCTTCTAACTAACATTTTAAAGAAATTCCAAAAAGATTGGTTTGTTTTTACATTTGTATAAAAATATTAAAATCTAAAATACAATATGCATTGATGAACTACTTATAGAGTTTATGAAGATGAAGGAAGTGTACTTATTTTATGAAAAAAGTTTGTTAAGGTCATTGAAACATCATAGATCCGGCATTTGGGAAGTGCTTTTACCTGAGGTCTAGCCCAACCCCTGAACTCATGAGAAAGACAGTCCACTCAGACAGAGCCAAGTATGGACATACAATTGCTGGAGTTTGAGTGCTAACTCTGCCAGTGAAGACTCTATGGTAATTTGGACAGGTTACTTGGATTCTATGGACCTCAACTGGTGATAGTCTACCTTATAGAATTCTTGTTCTTATAAATGAAGTCACAAGAGGCACTCAAAACAGAGGAAAAAAACATTTCAAATGATAAGAATGTCTTCTCATTAAAGTGTGTGTCCTTTCTGAAATAACTCTGATATCCAATTGCTGCTAAGTATTAGGTAACTTATTAACTTCACTTTTGTTATTCAATATTTTTCAGAGTTTTGCATCTCTATTTTGGATTAAAGTGACTGTCTTTATTTTGGGCTGAAATGACTCTCTAAACTCTATCATTGGTCTTAAATCTCTTGTTCTTGAAGTACCTGGTTCAAATCTATAGTTCCTTATACATGCTAGATTTTTCCACCCCTTGATTACCGATTGAGCCACCATTTAGACTTTATTTGTGTGGGTTCATAACAGACATATTTGACTTTGAACACAGGATCTAAAACTAGGCTGCTCAGGGCCATATTTGAGATCAGCAACCTTCAAATATGCAATGTGAGCACTTTTTCTCTAATTTTTCTTTGCCTCAGTTTTCTCACCTATAAAGCGGGACAATAATACTATTTATTTCATAGGACTTTATCTTGCAAGGGCAATATATTAATGTATGAAAAATGCATAATGACCATTACTTAATCTTAGGCTGAGTATAATGGCTTCACACCAAATGCTACACTAGGGAAAGTATAAGTAACTTTACAGTGGAGGAACCTGGCAAGCACCATTTAAGTGTGCTCAGGTTAAAAAAAGAATGAAAGAAAAGAAGGCAGCCGTGATTTTTTTTTGAGAGTGTGTGTCCTTGGTATAATGCAAATAGAATGACCATTTATACCTGTGGTTTTCTTCCTCAAATCTGATTATGACAAAATCTTCAGACAAATCATAATTCAGGAACATTCTACAAAATTCCTGATCAATATCTCTCAAAACTATCAAAGTCATTAAAATGAAGGCAAGTCCGAGCAGTGGTTACAGACACGTCTAAGGAGATGTGATGATTAATGTATCCTCCTCGTGGAAAAAAAAAAAAAAAAAAAAAAAAAAAAAAAAGTAATACTAGGCAAATATAAATAATGAATAGTACTTAATAATAATTTTTACTATTAGTTCATTAGTTATGACAAATATATTCGTGTATTAAACAACAAAAAAATCAAATGGAGGATAAGGAATTTTTGTCTTATTTTAATCTATATATTTAAAATAATCTAAAACAAAAGGCTTGGAAAATGCATAAAACAACACCTGAAAGTAGTAAAAATGCAACATGTATTTACTGTTACAGTTCAAAACTATTGTTAGGACCAGAAGTGTTTCTGATTTCTGACTTTTTAAAAAAATTTAAATATTTGCAAAACCTTACTAATTGAACAATCCTAATCTAGATATCCAAATGCTAAATTGTCTAAAAATTTGTCATTCAGGGTCAGGTCATTGAGCATTCCAGATTTCAGATTTTTGGGTTAGTAATGTTCAACCCGTATTATTATATTAATTCGGACTGTTCTTGTTCTTATGTTACATGAATTCCAGACTAGGTATAGCAAGACTTACAAAGCATGCATGGATGAGATACTAATACAGCATTGCTTAGACTCCTAGGTCTTTGCATTGTAATGTATCCAAAAGATAATTTGTGGTTGGTTTCTGCACTCCTCAAGAAAATGCCACTATTTCACAAATCTTTGTCAGGAAGGTCATTTAACTGCACTTGAAGAAGTAAATCAAAATCTAAACTTTGAATTAAAAGTAGGATGATGGAATTTTTATTAATGAGGTAGCATGGATTTTGGCTCAATTCTGTGTCTAAAACGAACAAGTGAAATTGACCTTAGAGGCATAGTTTTAAATGATTGACATTTGCTTGGCTGTAGGCAGCCTGCTTTTTTTGAGTACCTCACTGCACTTAATAAAAACCAGTATTATACACAATTAGCTTTATGAAACAGATCTGCAGATCCTTCCTAAGACACACATGCCAGGTGATGTTATTGCTCTTATATGATGTGAAGCTTTTTGATAAAATTGTAGCAAACCCATCACCTTACAAGACAAATCCAAATCTACACAACCCACAGAATGTACAGATATCTCTGTGTCCCTGACTGTTCCATATGTATACTGATCCCTAGCCTGTAGTCATGAGAAACATATCCTTATAATTGTATTGTGAGATAACTTCATTTTCAATAAATAAAGGCAAGTACTATACAAGCAGGGTTGTTTTTTAATATCTAGCTATTAGATGACTTGCGTCTAATTAATTCCAGTACTTATAGCTTTTTCCTGGCATTTAATTTCTCTATTCATATATAGAAATGTTTATTACATCATAAATCAGAATCAGGACGTCTTCCCCATTTCACACAACTGGAATCATATAATTTGAAAGTTTTCTCATAGACGCTGATGATATACTGTTTTCCATTTGAGGATGTGAGGATGTATAACTTTCCATCAACCTCATTCTAAAATGATACCTGTGATTTCTCATCAGGCTGACTGTTCACCTCATGCTTTATGCTAATATTTGATATAAGATACATAAACCAGAACTGGCAGCCTAGGGCTGGTGGCCTAGTTTATGTGAGAGAAATTTTCTTAATTTTTTAGTTATATTGGTGTGTCACCAATTATAACATTCTCTTTTTCAAATAAGACTTTTCTAGTTTATCACTCACATGCTCGGTTACTCCAGTTAGTGCAAGCACACCTTTACTATGGATGATTAAAATACCTAATAGAAACTTTTCAAGATTTTGTACCTATAAGAACTAGTATTAAAGAAATACAGCAAGCTCCTCCATATTCACAGTTTCCAAACATGTAAATATAAACAAGCACAAATCAAATATGCATTTTTTAAAATCCCAGATAGGTCCAAACAGGCCAATCATAAATGTTGCATATCTTGAATCCACATGAAAGAAGGAAAATGTACGCAACTCTTGCTGCAACCTACGGACATTCCACAACCCCTCAGTCTTTTCTAGCACTCCTCCTTTGAGTATTGTTTGCCTGTGTGTAGCTTGTGTACTTTGTAGTTTTAGGTTAGTGATTTGTGGTCAGTTGTACTGACGACATACAGACCTTTATTCTTGTCACTATTATCTAAGCAGTACAGTGTAACAACTACTTACATAGCATTTAATAGTGTTTAGTATTACATTTAATCTTTAGATGTTTAAAAATGTACAGAATTTAGAAATACAATCATTTTACACAAGAGACTTGAGCATTTGTGAATTTGGACATACAAGGGAGTTCTGGAACCGAAATCTGATGTGTTACCACTGACTGCACTTAATGTAATGAGCACTTCTATTTGCAGCAGTTTCCCTACAGACTAAGTTTATAACTGTTCCTGTAGCATAATAAAATGGTGAATTATTACATGATCAGGAAAGGTACATTTTCTTTAACCTTCTGGATTAATGTCTAGAAACAGAAAGTGTTGGTAATTCTAAGAACATGTTAGCTGCACCAGACTCATGGTGTTAATTTTTGTTTAGTTTCATATTATAATAAATTAAAGGTAGGTGACAGACACCCACTACTCTTTAAGGATGAAAGTTTTATTTTTGCTTATTTTTGTAGCACATGGTCAGCTGGTTCTAAGCCAGAAACAGCTGGTGGAAGGGTCTGGGTGGAGGACACATGTTCATGCCCTGCTGCCAGGAAGCAGAGATCAAAGGAGGAAGCCTGGGAGGAAGATACACCCTTCCAGGCTCTGCCCAAAGTGACCCACCTCTTCTGGCCAGGCCCTACCTCCTGAAAGTTTTGATTAGTAATCCACCAAGGGTTTAGCGTTCCCATAAGGCATTCACTATCCAAGACCCACTTCTGAACACATGGAGCTTTGAGGGGCCATTCTACACCCAAGTCATAACGAGTAGTATATAATGTATTCTTCCCTAAAGGATAAAGCATACAGCTTGTTGATAGTCTGTCACTGTTTCCCATATCTCCCAACTACTTTTTTATTCATTATACACATATTTTCAATGTGAGCATGGCATAGATGCTGCCCTCAAGGAATACATAGTTTTAAAGGGAATACATTTGAATACATTAATGAAAGGCAAAATTACGGTATTAAATCTTGAAAAGCTCTCTGCACATGGTGACATCTAATTGTGACTGAAAAGATGAGGAGTTAGCCAGATTGTAGGAGTAAGGAAAGAAGAAAAGATTCCAGGGAAAGGTAACAGTATATATGTGCTGTTTTTTTGGAAAAGACACTAACATACATTTGTTGAATTAAATCTTGACCTAACAGCAACAATAGAATTTCTGTTCTCCAGTTAAAATATTGACTAACAAGAATGAATTGCAAAAGGCCCAGATGATGATGTTAATGGCAGGTCATGGTATTGTATGGGAAGCCATCAGCTCTACGTGAAAAGCCGCCCATTGAAAGAACAAGCCTATCTTTAAATTGAATCATGACTCTTCTCACCCAAACGTTATACCTTTATTAGCTCCAGGAGGAAACTTTTGCTCAAAAATCTTTCCTCTGAAATTCAACATTAGAGATTTATGCATGTGTTTTAAGCAGCTCCATTTTTTAAATGTCACTTCTATTTGAAGTTAAGTAGAGCTATAAGTCATCGATGGCTTGGTGTGGAATCCTGTAACACGGATGCTTTCTTTCTCCTTATGGCTTAATGATACTAATTATGAATGGAAAATGGAAACTTTCATGGGAAGATAAATGAAAAGGTCAGTCTTTCTTTTTACATTAGCAAAGAAAAGTCCACGTAAAGAGCGGGCAGCTCCAAGGGGCTGTGGAAGATCACCCAGTGCAGAGATGACTTTGTGGCCAAATGCTAGTGAGCTCAGCCTCCTGAGACAGATCTCTTAGGGAAGTCTCCCTGATTCAGTTTTGTTGTATTTTGTCTTAAAATACCATTAGGCTGTCAGTATGTTTGGATAAATTACTTTCTTTTAATTGGAAAATCAATGTTGTGCTTAGCTTTGCTCGTTTTTTTTTCTACTAAAAGTGGCTTTGCAATATTCTATTAAGCAGTGTCCAGTGCATTTACAAGACATTAATAACCTATTGGCCATACATGATATAATGTAGTCAGAAAGAAAAAAAATACAATTTGCATTCTATTTTTTTTTTGCTCTCTCACAAGAAGTTACTGTATTGATGTTTTTGTTTTACATGCATATAAGAAATTTGTAGGAGATTTAGACAAGACTGAGTTTGAATTGTGAATCTTAAAAATAACAAAATCTCAGAATCTCATTTCTCCATTAGTTCAATTTTAGTAATCCCTGTGTTATATGGCTGTTGTGAATAATAGATCAGGTAAAGAAAAATACTTACCCAATGACCTGTATATTGCAGATGATAAATAGTTATAAATAATATATTCATTATAATGCATGTATTAGTTCATTTTTCACTGCTATAATAAAACACTGAGATTAGATAACTTTATAAGGCATGGAAGTTCATTTAGCTGACAGGTCTAAGAATTTAGAACATGATGCCAGCGTCAGCTTAACTTGAGACCCTCCTAGTGGCAGCATCACAATGGTAGAACTACATGCACAGTTGGACAAATCACATGGTAAGAACAGGAAGCCAGAGATGGGGAGGAATCACTGTTTCAAGAAATAACTAAGAGTATCAACCACATCCAAACCAAAGTAAATCAGTACTGACACAATTCAAAGTAATATTCAAGAGTGGATCAATTATAGGAGGAGAAAGACAAAAGGACAATAAATCATCCAAAGATATGTGAAATTATACTAGTAGTTCCTTACAGAAGGTTTTCTATGGGTCATGAAAGACATTTTTGCATGTTAATTAAGCTATTTTCCATATGGCAATCCATTTAATTTTCACAATGACCTAATTAAATAACTGGACTATAATCTCTAGCATTTACATTGAGAAAACAAAGGCATAGATAAATTTTGTCCAGATTAAAGAAATGAACAAATAAACAACAAAATTAGAAATAATAAAGAGCAGAGCCTATATTTGAACCAAAGTAATTAGATTCAATGATGAATTCTTAAATATTCCACAATAGTACTTATGTAACGTTTTAAATGCTATGCTCATGGTGTTTGTGTGTGTGTGTGTGTGTGTGTGTGTGTATATTTCTATGTTGCAATATACTAACTGTAAAATCTACTGTTATTATACTTAATCACTTTTCAGATCATGTTCAAAAAGTATCAGAAGTTAATTAAATTAATTAGTGACGAGACTTGGAATCAAGGCTCAGAATTGTGCAAATTAGGCATGATTCAAAACATAGAGATAACTGCTAACTGTTTGATAACCCCAAATACATTGCAAACAGATTGAGGAGGACCTTAAAGAGTGCTGATTTTTAAAAATTTTACGTGTGCAATGTTCTTTGTAACAGCTATTATTTTAACATATATAATTTGCACAGTTAATTGTCATTGCAGTTGGATAAGAAAGATCACACCTAAGTGAATGGTTTCCTCTTCATAATAGTTACAGTAGGGGAAAGGTAATAAAGGAAAAGAAAAAAAGACATGAGAAAATGAAAAAATAGAATAAAGTATTTCTAAATAAGGAAGGGAGGAGGGGATGAAGGGAGGACAGGGACAAGGGGAAAAAATGAGAACCAAGGCCTGTATGTAAAGGTACAAGATCCCAATGATGAATGTAACTGTACTGTGTACCTAAAATGTACCAATAAACTCAATGAGGAAAAAAATAGTCACTTTTAGAAGCTAGATATTTATTTCCATGAAGCTTCCCTTAGTCCATTCAGACCTCTTTGAATATTCAGCGATAGAAACTTAATTCTCTCAATTTTTGAAAGCTAGGACATCTAATATGATGAGCCCAGCTGAGTCCGAGTCTGAGGAGGACCTGCTTTCTAATGAACGGCACCTTCTCACTGCATCTTGCATTACAAGGGGCAAATGATCCCGCTGGAAGTCAATCCAAATCACAAGGACTTCATCTTTGTGACTAAATCTTATTCCAAAAGTCTCTACCTTCTCATATCACCACTTTGTGGCTTGCATTATGTCAT
The DNA here is from genome assembly GCF_012274545.1 of Fukomys damarensis. Lineage (NCBI taxonomy): Eukaryota > Metazoa > Chordata > Mammalia > Rodentia > Bathyergidae > Fukomys > Fukomys damarensis. Next base: position 23,909,944 of record NW_022900933.1, on the reverse strand, counting down.
ATGAGGTTTGTGGAGTTACACAGTTGGACTATAGCACTATCACTTGTTGTTATGTTTTTTAAAAGAAACCTACAAAGTATGAGTTATGTTTAATTATTAATATTAGTATTCTCAATGGGAGAAACTTTTTCTTCTTTTAATCCAGTCATATTGATATATCTGGTTATTTACACATGTATCCCATATATCTAAATGTATATATCTATAATTCTATATTCATCTATACCTTTTTTCTGTACTATAATATTTAGTGCTTTCAAACTGCTCAGGTCCCTATACAAAGAAAGGATGTGGAAAGATATGAACAAACTTTTTTGTGACTAGTAAGCTAGTAAATCACATTTTAATCATTTAAAGGCACGTTGATATGGAGATGGTGCTCCTTTTATATTAGCTTCTTTACTGTTTAAAATGGACACTCATGTCATCTTTAAGAAAAAATTCATTTCTGCCTTTCCAAACATGATGTCTTTCATTTTCTCTGCTTTTCCTTTCTGTCTTCATCATCATCCTTTTTCTCTTCACCCATCAGGGCTTCCTCCTCCTACATTCCGTCCTTTCCTCTTCTTTCCCTTCTTTGAGGATTTTTCTGCATCTCTTATCTTCAATTTCTGTTTCCAGTGTCCAAAAAGACTTCTACTCCTTTTTGAAGCCCGACTGCCTCTCTTTATAAATTGCCTTCAGACAGGATGAGTTTCAGGTCTTTTAAGAGGCACAGTCTGAGGCAGTGTATTACACAATGCTGGAAAATAATTGCTGTGTATATTTTGTTTAGCTCTATAGCAGATTAGGGTGGGAGATTAACTTTGGTAACCATTGCAGAATCTCGGGCAGACAATAACCCCTATAAACATTTACGAGCTGGTATGATAGTACCCCCACTCTAAAAAAATGAGTTTATTTTAAAAGTCATTCTTTAAAATATTCCTTCAAATTTTCTCAGTCACATTTTATTCATTTTAACTGACTTTACGTATGAGAAAACATTCCCTTTGTTTTGTAGGTGCTTATTATGCTCTTATGCACATCTACACGATGAATCTTTCCAAATCCCTTTGGTTTCCTCCCTGTAGATTTTATACAGGAAGTCTGTGGTATATCTATGTACACTAGTTTTATTTGCAATACATAACAAGAGAAAAGTCTAAAACATTTTTAGGAGAAAATGAAAGAACAATTTTCACACTTTCATCAGTTACTGAAGAGTTCTACTGTACCAGTATGACATACAAAGACTTCCAGGAACAATTCACTTCATTTTTACTAAAAAGCTATACTAATCTTACTCTCAAAAGATTTATTTTTGGACAGTGTATACTGCTCAGTAGTCAAAACATGTGCATAAAAAACAGCCACAAAGGCTTGCTTTGTATTCAACATATTACACATAGTACCTGGTAAATTATATTACTGTAGAAAAACAAGACATTTATGAGCTAAAATAAAAGAACATGCCTAAGTCATATGTGATGAGTAAATAAAGTTCTATAATTTTAGGGGCTATCCTATAAATTCCTTTAATAATTAAATTAAAAGTAACTTTTGGCATAGATTTTTCTGGTGCTTTCTCTAGCTATACCGCCATGCATATACTAAAGCTGCAATATTACTATGGCAAAGTTAATTTGAAAGGTAATACTCCTACATAATATTAACTTTATA
>NW_022900933.1:23889447-23908257 GCF_012274545.1 Fukomys damarensis | reverse complement strand
TATATGCTCCCTAACATATACATAATACTCATGTACATAGTACTTATGTAGCTAGACTGTATGGATTTCCTAACCTTTTCTAGTTAGAAAGTTTAGAAAATGATTTGCCAGAATGCCAAAGTAATTTATCAGCATTTTCTTCCATAAACAGATGTTAATGTAAAATATTTAGAGCATTAAAACTTAATATTTCATGCCCAGACATGAGAGTAGACATTTGTGTATCAATATTTACTTAATTTGTACTTAAATGTCTGTTTTTCCATATGGTCAAATGGCAAAATAACATGCATCACATTTTCCCTTCACCAGTTTACAACACAGTAGTTTGCTACTTAAGTAAAATATGATCAAAGTGGTGTATTTTCAGGGTGGGGGTATTTTGTGTTTAATTCTAACAAAAATGTAATATATGTATTGCATCTATTTGGAAAGTATGAAAAGTGAAATGACAGTTCTACTCCTCCTACTATCACTCATGCTTTCTTTGTGCTTCTTTGGAAAGTAAACAGTACAATTCGGCCTATTACTGATTTCCTGTGTTGAATGCTCCGTGGGAAGAGCCTCGACACAGTCTCAATGTAATTTACTTGGATTTTCTGTTTTGTATTTTTCCATACATGAATACATATGCATATAAATTTATGTGGTGGTTATTTTAATATTACTTGCAATCTGTGGAACGTAACAAATAGTGCTTTTTTAAAAAATCCAAAATGTGTACAAATTGGAAAATAAGTTAAAGGCGTAATAAATGCCAGTCAAACCGCACTGTTATTTCAAACAAAGTCGCCACAGGAAGATGCAATTGAAGTATGCAAACTAAATGAACTGAATAAACAGAACTTAGGGTTAGGCAGGGCTATCTGACTGTGAGAACTGGCCCTGTAGTACTTAGGACACTAAAGAACAAGGCACTGAAGACATTCATAACATTAAAGAAACTGTTCTTCGCAGGTGGATTGCTCCTCAGGGAAATACGGAAGGTGTTGAGCCAAACTTTATTTTTTCTAGATTTCCTGTTTTAAATTTGTCCATAAAATAACTCACCACACCTTCTCTGAATCAAACTAAGAGACAAAAGGAGGTCAAGAATGCTTACACTATTAAGCTGCTATCACGTGAAAGCAATTGCTAAGAATGATGATTACGTATCTACCACAATATTCTATACATGGCCTTTTCATAATTTGAATAGAGGACCTAAGTGAAATAAATGTGTAGAATAGCTTTGGGTGTGGTGGGCGTACGGCTTGGCAGAGGTGTCCATGGACAAGTCTTTCAGGACATTTATACCCGAGTGTTTGGCATGCAAAAAAGACAGGTGCAGGTGTGAACATAAATTGCTAGCTCTCTAGGCATGGAAACATTCAAACTTTTTGAGTTTTTCGTTCAACTATGAAATAAAGATTCCAACTCATTGAGTTAGAATCAGGGCTGAGCACATGAGATGTAATATACCCTTTTCAAATAATAGTCACTGTTAGTTTTTATTTTGTTTTAGTTTTTGTTTTTTTTGGTACCAGGGATTGAACTTAGGTCCTTGCGCTTGCAAAGCAGGTGACCGAACCACTGAGCTAAATCTCCAGCCCTGTTAGTTGTTGTTATAAACAGGTTGTGTTTTCCTAGTTCAATTCAAATTATTCTGGGCTCCATTAGACGTTGTGTGTAAATTTCAAGTTACTTATCAGAATATTCATATATGAATAATAGTAATAAATTAAAATAAGCAGTTTGTTGTCTATATAGACACTATGTTATTATGTAAGATTTATAACCTAAAATCAATAAATCCAAACATTCATACTTTTAAAAAATTTTTTAAACCATGAAGATAGTCTGTTTAACTCACATCTATGATATTAAAGTCAAAAGCTTTTAAAGCAGTTTACTAATATTCATACTTGATGTCTGGCCTTATACTTAGTTCTGGGGAAAGTACTGTAAGTATCATCTTTAACTAGTGAAATGAGACTTGATCTAATATTTCTCAGTGACAAAGTATTCTTAATTTCCCTTGTGTTTTAGATTCACAGATATATGTACTGATGAAAGTTTGCAAATAGTAAGTATGTGAAAAAATACATTGAAATGTAGTTGATTAAGGCAGAAATTCACTGTTCTTCAGCAGTGGGAAATATTTCTAATTCTCAACCAGAGGAGTTGACATAAATATCGCTCATTATAAAATACTGGGAATTTGAAATGGCATATGTGTATTTCATACTTTCTTGAACACAAAGGAGAATGCTAATAGACCAAATGTTCCCCTTAGTGTATCGGAAATGTGTTAAAAAATTTTTTTAATTTTTTTTCACTTACTTATTCATTAATTTGAGTCAGCCATTTCTTCAGAAAATATACACTGAGTTCTATTTCTACTAGGTTGTTAAGTACTAACTATTGTTTTTACATTATTGAAAGAAATGTCACTTTTCTGGCTACAAAAAAGAATTCACAACCTTAGAATGTTTTTTGTAATGAATTTCTTGTTTTTTTGAATGCAAAAGGAAACCTACTTATTTTATTTTATTTCAGAGTTGTACCTTATGTCATTTAATATTTCCTGACACATTTCCCATTTGTATGATGCATTTACCCTAAGAAACATAAGCTTGTATTTGCATCTTTGACAGCGAAGGAGAGACTGACTAATGGAATTGATGCCTGGTTTGAATAATGCGGGATGTTGTGACAATGACAGTAACAACGAATCTTAAATAATAAGTCCTACCTGATGCAATTTAAAGATATGCACACTATTGTCCTAGCCACAAATGTGTTAGATTTCATTTCTACTTCTGTGAAGTAGCAGTGTATAATCCATCTTGATGACAGTTGACAAGAGAAACTAATTTCTCTTAAGAGCACTTCCCAATTACCTTTTTTTTTTTTTTTCTTGCAAAGCACTAAGCATTTGGGAACAAATTCTACGGTGTCTTTTCTGGATGTAGAGGGAGGAGATTGAAGGGTATAGCAAGAATTGGTGCCATTTTAGGCCTTGCACAAATTACCTGTCTATAGTAAATAGTCTTGGAACACTGATTATAAAATGTTTGTTGGAAATACACATTTGTAATGGGTATGATTTTCAGGAAATAAATCTACGCAACATCTTTTTCACTTAAAATAAATGTATGCAGAATAAAAACAAAAGCAGGAAGGAAGGAAAATGAGAGAGGGAGGGAGGGAAGGGGGAAAGGAGGGACTAAAGAAAACATGTCCTCTTTTCCATTACAAAAGTCAAAACTTGGAACAAACTCAAATGTTATTCATTACTTATTCATTAGTATGAGTTTCCAAAAGGTGACCAAAGCTTTTAAACAAATAAAACAGCTAAATTTAGCAGTATGCAATAGTGGAAAAGTCTGCAATATTGGTATGTGTATTCTTTTCCTAAATGATGAACATTCAGGGGGTTATCCATAGTGCCAAAATATACTTTGTCTTATGTGTCATTTCTTGAAATTTAAATATGGAGAGTGATGATTCCCAGAAAACGCATAGAATCCAATATTACTAAAGAGACTAAATCGATTATATTATTATCATTTCATTTTGTATATTCAACCCAATTTATAGCCATCTTTCCTAACCAAAGTTGTAATTAATTTTGTAACATGCCTGTAGAAGTTGTGTGAACTTTTACTTCATTCACAATGATTTAGCATTAGATATGAGATTTATGGCATTTTAACGAGGGAAGTAGGATAATAAAAGATCACAGAGTAGATGATATATTTTGGTAATGAGACATGATATTATTTTGATTAAGATTAAAAGAGTTAGACTTCTGGTAAGGAAAAAATATGGCCAGACAATTTAATATGTTTGGTAATTACAACAAAAGATGAATGAAAGCAACTGCAGTACTTAAATACTTTATATGAATAAAATTTGTCATAATATAATTATAAGAATACAAAGCATTTGCAAATTTATTTTAAGTCAAATATAGAGGAAAATACTATAATAATTAAGTTATATTCCAAAAAAAGATACTAAAAACAATGAAAACATTTACAATAGTTACCTAAATGTGTCAGATAACCTTTGATCTCTTCATTTGTGATAAGTTTTTACTATGTGACATGACTTAGAGGATTTAAAAAATTTATTCCAAGTGAATTGTGCTGGAAACTCTTACCTTGCCCCACGAAAGTAAGGAGAAGGGAAGACTTTTTAATGCCAAATTCCAAAAGGATTTACAAATACCACCTGTTTGTAGAGAGGTTTGTGTGCTGTGAATGTTTTCTACTTAAAAAAAAAAAGAGTATGGTACTGGATATAGCAAATCTTTATCAGCTTCAGAATGCTTAAAATATAGTATCTGGGTGCTTGTCTCAGTGGTAAAGTGCTTACCCAGTAAGTGTGAGGCCTCCAATTCAATCTCCGATACCATAAAATCACAAAACAAGGAAAACTTAATAAACATGTGCTCCTAGAGCTTGAGAGACATAAAGAACAACGTCTACCTGCGACCTGGAATACCTAAGGATCTCAGTGAAATTGCTAGCAGATTGCTTTGTAGACATAAAAAAGAAAAGACTGTTGAGTTGTACAGAACAGTCTCCGATATTTTGTCAGTACAAAAATGAACCAGGTGTGGGGCAATAATGAGAGAGCTTGGATGGATCATTTTTGGGCACATCTAAGAAGCTGGATAAAAGGACAAACAAGCATCAAGAAGGAGGAATTGATATGAATTCTGAGGGTGGAGAAGGATTAGCAGAGCAGTAAGAAGACAGGTGCTTTTGCTCATGTCAAGGACACTGCATGTCATGAACCTCAAAATGGGTAAAAAGGGTTCCTGAGGATTCTGCAAAATTGAGTTAGTTTTGAATATCTGTCAAATGCAGAGGCCACTGATTAGACAGAGTCCAATCAGAGGTGACCTCTGTTCCTTACTTCTACTTTACGCTGCTGCTCCAGAAGTATATGGCAAGAAGTAGGAGTGATGTTTAGGTGGAAGAGAAGAAGAGGTAAAAGAGCTTGAGAGAAGGGATAGAATGGAAAGAGATTAAATACTGACTGGTGCTATCTGTACCAAACTCCAGTACCCCTCCAGGATTCAAGATGGGAAAATAGAAATAGCTTACTTAATTTTCAGTCAAGTATAGACGACAATTGTTAAATGAGAATGGGCATTTTTATTATGTGATCCTAATTATACATTAAGACTTCAGCATAGCTATTGAAGGCTTCCAAAATTTTCATACTAGGGCAAAGAAAGAATTTTTCCTGTGTAGACATTTAAAGTAGCAGTTTTTTAATGTTAAATGATTATATATCAAAAGTCGGCTTGTTCAAAATATTGAGTTGCAATGTATATATATTTTGTTACAATGGATGAAAGTGATATTCATCCACTATTCCATAGCTGACACAAGACCTTACACCCACAACTTAATGGAGGAGAGATTTAATTGGGCTCATAGTTTCAGAGGAGTCAGCCTACTGTCAGCTAGTTTCAAGGCAAAAGCACCATGGCACAAAGGTGTGGCTGACAAAAGCTACTTTGTTCATGGCAACCAAGAAGCAAAGCTGGGAGTCGCAAAAGAGAGGAAGGAATGAGCATCCAGATCTACTCCATGAAGTCACGGTTCCATGACCAACACAGACACAATTTCATCAGTCTTCTAGGTGTTTTTTTAATCCAATCAGGTAGACACATCACCCTTAATGGTCACCATGGTAATAATAAATTATTGACTTATTAACCTGAAATTTTTCCATTTTAAACCTATGCTATGATCACAAAATTTTCCTTTTCTTCTGTCTATTTTAGAAAATTATAGCTACATCTAACACTTTATATGTTTTAGGCCTGCTACTCTTGGCTTTTTCAGACTTTTAATTAACTATTGTACAGTTTCTCAAACAGGGAACTTCTTTCATGCTTATCAGACAAATCCAATTTGATGATCTTACTTCAAAAAAAAAATATTGATATCAGCCAGAGGATTTAGCTCAGTGGTTTCCCCTCCTGCCTTGCAAGTGCAAGGACCCCATTTTGAGCCACAGTTCCCCCCCAAAAAAATTATATCCTCAAACACATGGTTGTGTAAGTTTGAAATTTTATTTTAAGAAATTTTATTTTATCACTATATCCTATTTCTTGATTGGTGATGGTTATATTGCTCTCATCCTAAAGAGATCCAAAATGTCATTATTATTAAATAATTTTATTTCTCTTATACTAGTTTTAAAAACAATATATGTGCATAAACAAGTAAAAGCAGGTATTCTACCACATAATTATGGAAACATGAAAGTAACCAAAGAAAAATGAGGAAGTGGTTTATATACTCTAATCAATAAATTGAAATGGTGTGAATTTCGGGTGTTAGTGGGTGTGATAAACTTAAATGATTTCTAATTATTTTAAACAGAAAAATATATGGTAATGTCCTGAGAAACCTAATCCAGAACAATGATCTTTTCTGAATAAGAAGCTCACTCAATGCAAACAATAAAGAGGATGGAAAGAATTGTATCCCAAATTTATATTTCTTGGAATTTAAATTGGATACTACCATTGATAGAGGGACAGAAAATTTTCCAAGCTTTAAAAGATATTTTTTTCAAACTGTCCGATTGCTGCAAACTGATGAGTTCTCTGTGAGTGTATTTTAGCTCGAAGGTACTAAGTATCTAGAAACAATCCTATTCTAAATTTATTACACAACAAGACCTTCTGGTAAAGATAATATAAACATGCAAATTGCTAAATATCTCCATGTACTTTTCAGATGAAGTTACAAAATTAGTGATGGACTATTTGACAGCCCTTAGAAGACAGGGCTTCCACTAAATTGAATTACTTCAGCCTAGCTTTAAATCAGGGGACTGCAATGAAGGTAGCCACCACTACAAGGAATAAATTTCCCCAAGTGCTTTCTACATAAAGAACTGGTGGCCAGGTAAGTGTAGCTGCAAAGTGAAAGGAGCTTTAAAATAAAATAGATAATAGTGAAAGGTTTATATATTTATTAATTTAATTCCTGGTGCTGTTGAATTAATTCTGAATGTTTGCTTCTTACTTTAATTCTTAATTAGAGTAGAGATTTATGATGTCCTCATTCAAAATTGAGACAGGCAAACAAAAAAATCAAGATGCTTTTGATTTACCTATAATTTATTAGGGAGTCGCAACTAGGGATTCTTTCAGCTACTATTGGAAAAACTGGATTTCAACCTGCCAAAGATTAAAACTAGACCCCTACCTTTCACCATGCACCAAACTAAAATCCAAATGGATTGAAGATCTAAATATTAAAAAAGAGTCACTAAATTTACTGGAAGGTAGGTTAGGCAGAACTCATGAATACATTGGCATTGGAAAACACTTTATAAACAAATCCTCAGTAGCACGGGAACTAGCAGAAAGAATCAACAACTGGGATCTCGTTTCATTAAAAAGCTTCTGCACTGCAAAAGAAACCATTAACAGAACTAAAAGACAACCTACAACATGGGAAAAAATGTTTACCAGCTGCTCCTCAGACAAAGGACTATAATCTAGAATAAAGAACTCAAAACAATCAGCACCCCCAGATATAAAGACCCAATTCAAAAATGCGTATCTGAAATGAACAGACATTTCTCAGACAAAGAAATAAAAGCATCAAGTAAATAGAGAAAAACTGTTCCACATCACTGGTCATTCAAGAGATTCAGATGAAAACAACACTGAGATTCCACCTCACCCCACAAAGAATGGCTGCTATCAGGAAATCAACCAATAACAAATGTTGGCAGGGTTGTGGGGAGAAAAGAACCCTTCTCCATTGTTGGTGGGAGTGCAGACTGGTGCAACCACTGTGGAAATCAATATAGAGATACCTCAGAGAACTAGGATTAGAGGTTCCATTTGACCCAGCCATCCTTTTGCTGGTTATCTTTGCAAAAGAATTAAAAGAATCATATCACAGTGATATATGTACATCCATGTTTATAGCAGGACAGCTTGTAATAGCTAAAACTTAGAAACAGCCATTTGCCCATCATTTGGAGACTGGATAAATAAGATGTGGTTTTTCTATAAAGTGGAAATCTACTCAGCCATAAAGAAGGAGAAATTAGACTCATTCATAGGAAAATGGATGCATATTGAGGATATTCTCTTTAGTGAAATAAATAAGTCACATGTGTAAGTACTGAATAGTTTCTCTGGAGTGAAAAGCTATAGTTGTAAATAAGATTCCAATGGTATAATTGACAATGTGAAATATCAAGAAAAGGGCTAAAGGGGTAGGGGAAGTGGGAGGGGTAGGGGAAAGGAAAGAAGGGAAAAGAAAAAATATGAGAAAATGAAAAAATGAAAATAAAGTATTTGTAAATAGGGAAGGGAGGAGGGGTAAAGGGAGGGCAGGGGTAAGGGGAAAAAATGAGAAGCAAGACCTGTCATGTAAAGGTACAAGATCCCAGTGATGAATGTTAACTGTACTGTATACCTAAAATGTACCAGTAAACTCAATGAGAAAAAAAACAAAACAACAACAAAAAAACATGGCGTATGGAGCACCATACAGGCAAATGAGATCTAATCAAGGCCCTGGTTAATGCTTCCCTGCTATCACAGGGCACATGTAATACACCTAATAAAACTAGGAAAGCAGTTAGTGATAGTGAAGCAGCCTGTACAAACTTATGAAAGAGGAAAAGTGACAGATAATGAAATTTACAATGGAGCCTTTTTTAAAAATCTTAATTCTGCTCCTTTGGTTGTTACATTATATATTCCAAAAGTTCTTTCTGGAGTACTTTCTGTGGTTTCCTTATAAAGCTAACTTGTCATACTTCTCTATTTAAATCAATTCTGTTATTTTTCTGCAGACCTTGCAGTCTTTTCCAGGATTAACTCTTTCTTGACCTTGACTCATTTTTGAAACTCATTTGAGTGGGATTTTGTTTACTAAGTGAAAGGTAAGAATGAGAGGCCAAGGAGAAAGATGGGACAGCATCAAGTGTTTCTGGCACAGAATATGCCAGCAAGTGGGTAGCCAGCCCCTAGGAGAACAAGCTGGTGAAGTTAAGATCTCAGTCAAAGGGGCTGCAGACAAAGCATAGAAAACCTGGAAAAGGTTGTTTTAGTGGTGAAAATTGAGTCAGAAGAAATTGGAATATGAGAGAAAGAACCATAGCAAGTATGCAATGATTAACTGGTAGATCAAACAGCGAGGTTACAGTGGCCAAAGTCTAGCATAAAAAAAGATTAAAGCTGTGTCCCTAGGATAAAAATGCCTGCCTGAGACAACTCCCCGCAGGAGTTGTACAGCCAGTAGAATTTACTGTTCATTGCAGCCAAAATCTAGAAATAGTCCTCCGGGCCTCTGACCCTCCTGTTAGAGCAATTGCTTTAGAAACCTCCCAGTTATTAAACCTTCCTGATTCTTCTTAGATTGAAAATCTTCATAATCCAGAACTGTCTTCTCCAAGATCCCATGAAAGTCTGTTTGTGATGCAGTCATTCTGGGAGAGAGCTGTCCTTCTTACCTGGGAGGCTTAGGCAGACAGCCAGGGGCTCTAACTTGCATAATTGCCTCCTTCCACAAACATCTTGGGGGTGGCTCCTTTCCAGATAACTACTAGTTAGCAAACTTGAGTAACAGTTACACTGACCAAACATCCTTAACTGCCTCACAGTCTTATCTTTCAAACATTCCGCTCACTTTGCTATCAACTCTCTTCCCTAGAACAGTAGTCATCATTGAATGAACTCTCTTTTGACTGCTTTTAACTAGTGCCCACCTTTGTCTTTGGTAGCTCTTACAAATACAATAATAATAGTTTCTCAGTGTAGGCATTTCCTAAAAATTTCATTAGCAGATTAATGGGAAGAAGATTGACATACCTACAAATGAGAACATTTGTGCAGAGTCTTCCTATAGTCTTCTTGGGGACAGAAGAACCCTTTTACCCTTGAATATGTGATGAACCCATCAAATAAAATGATTATAGAAATGTTAACAGGAGAAAAAGCACACAAATTTATATATGCATGAAAGCATCACTGAGAAAGAAAGTGAACATCAGCCAGCACATTGAGATCTAGACTTTTTATATCCTTTTCACAAGGAAAATAGAAAGAAAAACATATAGCTTGGAACTAAATGGAGAATTGTTGATTTGTGGGAAGGATAAATGGCATCCTAGAAGATAATAGTTTGCTACACAGTTTGTCTGGTTGTAATATCCACTTTTAGACTCTCATGATAATGCTGTGAGGAGAAAAGTGAGATATTATCATGGTTACAGCATTGAGGTTACATGGTAGGAATAAATAATAGGTGTATAAGGTGATAAGTATGTCAGTTATCTCATTGAGCAATCTCGTATCATATACTTACATTGTAACATCACTGTGTACATCATTGTTGCACATGACTATAATTCATAAAAAAAAAAAAAACTTTAAAAAAAGAATTGCTCAGGAGCAATCAAGGATGTCCACTATCACCATTCCTGTTCAATGTAGTTCTGGAAACATTAACCAAAGCAATTAGACAAGAGAAAAACAAAAAAGCAACACAGATAGGAAAGACAAAGTTAAACTGTCATTATTTGCTAATGATATGATACTCTACATAGACAATCCAAAAAACTCTGCCAAAAAACTTCTACACTTAATTGACAGATTTAGTAGAGAAGCTAGATACAAAGTCAACACTCAAAAATCAATAGCCATCTTGTACACAACAAACTCACTGAGAGAGAAATTAGGTAAACAATTCCTTTAGAAATAGCATCCCAAAAAGTGAATTATCTGGAATTAATCTAACAAAAGAAGCAAAAGACCTCCATATTGAAAACTACAGCACTTTGAAAGAAGAAATCAAAGATGATATGAGGAATTGAAAAGACATTCCTTAGTCATGGGTAGGAAAAATAAGCATAGTGTAAATAGCCATATTTTGAAAACCTATACAGATTCAATGCTATTCTGGTTGAAATTCCAACCATATATATCACAGAACTAGAGAAAACAATCCAAAAATTCATTTGGAAACAGGAAAGACTTAGAATAGCAAAAGCCATTCTAGGCAACAGAGACGTGACAGGGAGTATCACAATCCCCAACTTGAAACTATACTACAAAGCCACTGTGATAAAAACAGCATGGTACTGGCAAAGAAACAGACCTGAGGATCAGTGGAATAGATTGGAAGGTACAGAAACAACTCCAGATGTACTGAGCTTCCTCATCTTTCAACCATTCTCAGTGGGGAAAGATGGACTCTTCAATAAATTATGTTGGAAAAACTGGATTTCCACCTGCCAATGATTAAAACTAGACCTATATCTATCACCATGCACTAAACTAAAATCAAACATAAATATTAAGCAAACATTACATTTTCTGGAATATAAGTTAGGTAGAACTCTCAAAGTTATTGCCATAGGAAAAGACTTTATGAATAAATCCTCAGTAGCACAGGAACTAGCACAAAAATCAAAAACTGGGATCTCATCTTATTAAAAAGGTTCTGCACTGCAAGACAAATCACCAATAGAGCTAAGAGACAACCTACAATGTGGAAAAAAAACATTACCAGCTGTTCCTCAGACAAGGGTTTACTATCTAGAATATATAAAAAATAAAAAAATTCAGACCCCTTCCCAAACATGAAGCTCCGATTCAAAAATGGGCATCTGAAATGAAGACAGTTCTCAGACAAACAAGTAAAAGCATCAAATAAATATATGAAAAAACGTTCAACATCACTGGTCATTCAAGAAATGCTGATAAAAACAACCCTGAGATTCCACTTCACCCAGAAGAAATGCCTGCTATCAAGAAATTAACCAATGACAAATGTTGGCAGGTTGTATGGAGAAAGTAACACTGCTCCATGGTTGATGAGAGTACAGACTGGTGCAACCACTGAAGAAATCAGTATAGAGATACCTCAAAAACTAGAATTAGAGATTCCATTTGACCCAGCCATCCCTCTCCTGAGTATCTTTATAAAAGAATGAAAAGAACCATATCACAGTGATATATGCCACCCATGTTTATAGAGGCACAGTGTGTAATAGCTAAAACTTGGAAACAGCCCAATTGTCCATCAACTGGAGACTGGATACAGAAGATAGGGGAAAGGTAATAAGGGAAAATTTTAAAAAAATAAATGAGAAAATTTAAAAAATGGAAATAAAGTGTTTGTAAATAGGGAAGAGAGGAGGGGGTGAGGGGAGAGCAGGCACAAGGGGAAAAAAATGAGAACCAAGACCTGTCATTTAAAGGTACAAGATCCCAATGATAAATGTAACTGTACTGTGTACCTAAAATGTACCAATAAACTCAATGAGAGGGAAAAAAAAGAAGATATGGTTTTCCTATAAAAAGTAGTACTATTGAACCGTAAAGAATGAGAAACTGGAGTCATTTATACATAAATGGATGCATACTGAGGCCATACTCTTAAGTGAAATAAATAGGACACATGTGTAAATACTGAATAGTTTCTCTGGTGTAAAAATCCAAAAGTGTAAATAAGGATCAAATTGTATAACTGATAATGTGAAATAAGAAAAGGACTAAAGGTGTAGGGGAAGTGGAAAGGGTAGGGGAAAGGCAAGAAGGAAAAAAATATGAGGAAAGGAAAAAATGCAAACAAAGTCTTTGTAAATAGAGAAGGGTGGAGGGAGTGAAGGGAGGGCAGGGTATGGGGAAAAAATAAGAACCAAGATATATCATGCAAAGGTTCATGATCCCAATGATGAATGTAACTACTGTACACCTAGAAAGTACTAATAAATGTAATAGAAAAGAAGTACTAATCTTTCCTCATTGATAAAACTCTCAGGGAAGAGTTTGACAACAGTGGAATTCTTTTAGAGGATCTGTCTTTAGACAGATAAAAGGGGAGCAGCCCAAGAAAGCTTCCTGGTTCACTGTTCTTCACCTGTTTTTACCTCAAAGCTATCAATAATGCTTAAGTACATATTTTGGGGTAAAATTTTCTGAACCTCTTCACCTTGTTCCTCATAAAATAGTGCTAAGAATGTTAATGTTTATTTTCAAATTTATTGTCCATCAATAATTACTGAGCCATGAATGAGCCAATGATCAGTAACATTTCAGTAAAGATTTCAGTTCACCTCAGTAGGTGAACAGGTAACAGTAGAGGGAAGCAAATAGGGCTGAGATACTACTCAGTGGTGGATGTTCCAACTGACCATTTGAAACCAATTTAACTCAACTTTTTACATGACAAACAAAGCAAACAAATTCCGATGTCTGTGGAACTAAGTCACAAATCAAAGAGATTGTTAACATCACACCAAATCCTGGCCACATCTATTAAAGGATAAAATGGACAAAGCTTGAGAGTGTCCAACCTAGATGAGGAAGTGAGAAGAGAGCCTTTATCTCCCATCCGCAGGCCCAAACATCCAAATTTATAGACTGGATCTTGTTCTAAAGAATTTGAGGGGAGTGAGGAGGAGGAATTTAGCTCAGTGGTTCTGCCACCTGCTCCACAAGCACAAAGCCTGGAGTTCAATTCCCAGTACAAAAAAAAAAAAATATGGGGTGAAGGGAGGGCTGGGGAATAGGTAAAAATAAGAGCCAAGATAAGTTATGCAAAGGTACAAGATTCCAATGATGGATGTAACTGTATTGTATACCTAAAATGTTCCAATAAACTTAATAAAGATTTTTTAAAAAAAGAATTTAGTGCAAGTAAGGATCACTTTGTGTTAAGTAGTAGAATTATATTAAGGGAATAAGAGTGAGTATAGACTCCACTTTGTGAAATTATTTTAATCCTACATTCAAATTATTTCAGCTCAACTCAAAATTTTAATTCAATATTTCAATTCAAGTCCATACCCTGTGGTCCCTGGGACTGGGATGTAGATTAGTTATAGAGTGCCTGCTTGGCACACACAAGGTCCTGGATCTGACCACAGCACTACAAAAATAAAATAAATAATATAAAACAAAGTACAATATACTACCACAGTCACTTTTAATACCCAAGTTTGTTGAAACCTAGGTACATAGGAGAGGCACTCAGACGGCAAAGGCAGGACAAAATTAAGGGAAAATATCCATGCATCATAATTCACTAAGAATTTGCTAGGAGTTTTTGCTCTGTATCTATAAAATAATAAACTTATTCTTTTTTCTTAAACTTAGTTCCATCTAAAATATGCTCTCTAGGGACCAGGGATTTAGCTCAGCGGTTCGGTAGCCTGCCTTGCAAGCACAAGGACCTGAGGTCAATCCTCGGTACCCCCCAAAAATAGAATATACTCTCTGCAATGTATAGGAGATTTTAAAAAATCTAATATCAATGTCGTTGTAATAGGAATGAGTGACTGAATACAAAATTGCAGCCGTTAACTTGACACAGACTTCCTGGAAACTAGAACACATCAGTTTATTCCCTCATATTTTTCTATCATTTTTCATAACAGGATTATTTTCCAGAAAGCAAAGACACAGTTAAAGATTATGTAAAATTAAGGATCCTTTAAAAGGAGCAAATAAAATCTCATACCACAGACTAGAGATTGTAAATATTCAGGGGTGGGAATATGCCTGTACTTTCAGCTGGCTAGTTTTTCAAATATTGTAGTATATTGAATTTTATAAGGTACTTTCTATAAGCATGCACACTGGCTTTTTTTTTTTTTTTTTGTACCAGGGCTTGAACTTTGGTCCTTGTGCTTGGCGAGGCAGGCGCCAGAACCACTGAAATAAATCCCGGTCCACTGGCTAATTTTTTTAGCAAATACTTTTGCATTTTCTGCTCCATTTGATGCTCAAACATGGGGCAATAGCTATTACTAAACACTTGAGCAGTATCAGTACGAATACTCTCAATTATATATTATAGATTATTTAATTTTGCTTGATGCGAAAAGGCATGAGTTAAAAACTCAAAAGGTAAACAAATTGAGAAGGTCAAAGTGCAGTGATATCTGTGAGAGGGATACTGGAGAATTAAAAGCCTGATTGGAGTGATCCAAGACAAGAATGAAAGATAAGACAACTGGAGCAGCTGAAACAGACAAGGCACTCACAGAGCTATTTGAAGACGGGCAGATTAACAGCTGAGAAGACGAAGAAGGCATAGAGATTGAGTTAGGGAATGTCGTAGCATGCTGGAATGCTGATCTGAATAATAAAATAGAAAATTTGATAGATCGTATAAAAATGGAAGAAATAGCCCGGAAGCTTCTGGAAAGGGGTAGTATTTTAGCTGAGGTACAAGTTTTGAGAACTCATTGCATATGTAGAGATAGTGTGATGCTGCAGAAACAAGTCTCCTATCAGGGTTGTGTATGAAAGGATTGATCTCCAGCATGATCATTTCAGAGGTGGGCCCATGTGGGAGGTCTCTAAATCATTGGTAGCATGAATTTTAAGAGGATGAGGACCCCCTATCTCTTCCTGGCTGTTTTTTCATTGACTTCCCGCCTAGGAGGCTGGCAGTTTTCATCTGCCACAGGCTCCTACACTGATGTGCTGCCTTTCCCATAGCAATATTGGTTCCCATGACCAACTGATCATGACTTGGAACCTTCCAAACCATGAGACAAAGTAACCCTTTTCTCCTTACAACTTAATTATCTCAGGTATTTTGTGGTAACGATAGAAAGCTATCTAATATAGTTCAAGACCTAATAGATTATGAGCAAAAACTAAAATAGAGGAAAAAATTGCAGCGGGCCTGTCAGAATTGTAGAAAAGGAGTGCTTAGTTTTAGTAGATAAAATATTTTCCTGCACAACTTAGAGTATAACCTTCTGATACAATGAATTTTATTGCTAATTAAAAAGTTCCTAGGGCCAGGGGTTTGGCTCAGTGGTTCTGCTACCTGCCTCATAAGTTCAGGGGCCCAAATTCAATCCCCAGTACCAAAAAAAAAAAAAAAAGTTCCTATAAGCTGAAAATAAGCTGAAGCAGTGATGTAGGGGAACACTTAGTAAAAAGGGGAGCAGATTTTACCAGCCATGCATTTTGAGAGTGTTTTATGCAATTCTACTCTGCTCTCTTCTTCCCAGCTTTAAATTGGCACATATTTTGAAGAAAGAGAGTGGAACGAATGCATGAAAATGTTACAGAAGACAGCTTCAAATCTCCACCATTGTTAACAAGCAGATATGCACATTTGTTTAAGCCTTATTCAGTTTATCTATCTGCCCATGAGTAACTTCTTAAACACCTGTAAAGTTAAAAAGCTATAAACATTATCAGGTTTACAATGCCAATATCCATGAACATTTTCAAAGGACTCAATATGTATCTGTAAGGCTATTGAAAGCACAGACCTGTGGAGAATGATGTTCCTCAACATGAGAAATCCCTACTGCTCTGTTCATTCCCCGGTGCTTATGGCATTATATGCTTAGTTTAGAACTCTATTGCGAACATCAGCTGGTGTACCCTGAACTCTTGGAAATCTCTGTGTAATGAGTGAAGGGTTACTTGCATAGTGTATCAAATAAAAATCTGCTCCAAGATATGCCTTTGTTTCTTTCCTATGGTTGATAATTTTATGTTTGGGAATCAGCATGACCCTATGCTATGTGCTGTTGCTTATGTCCCTGTAGTGCAAGTATCGCTTTCTCATCATTACATAAGGAACACAGACCTCCAAATTCTGATACAAATTAACCACTTGGGGTCCTTGAGGGAGGTCAAGGGAAGGCAATGCATATGTTGTTTCATACAGGCCTTCTCCCTTCCTTCTTTTCTTTCTTTGATCCTTGTTTGCTCTTGTTTGCTTTTCTTGCTTGCTTTTCACCTCCTCCCTCCCAGAAATTCTGTAAGGCTACATAATCTTCTCTCTTCAGAGTAACTCCTCCCCAGTCAGAAACCTTAATTTAAAGTGATTTACCTAAATGTCTTATCAATCTATTACACAAAAAGGAAAGAAAAAGAAGAAGGAAGAGGGGGAGGGGGAGGCGTGGACGAGGTGGGAGGAGAAGATGACAAGGGACTTTATATCCACCTGTAAAGACCACAGAACTTGTCTATGTTTACACAACTATTGCCAAGAATGTAACTCTTATACATTTAGCGGTGATGACTGAGACCGCAGCCTTCTTAATGTAAATGTTTAGGAGAAAATAATCATACCTCTGCCTTTTACGTCCAAAGCTTTACGTTTCATGAAGTTTTCACAAGTAGAACACAGTGATTGCTCAAGTCTGCAGAAAATTTCATCAAAGACTGATTGACTTGCCTGGATCATAGAGCTACTCTGGACCTCAGAATGGGGAGAGCATTCCAAAGATGGGTTATACTTTCTGGCCAGTCCTGGCTCACCTATTTCAGTCATATGGCCATTCGAGGTCAGTACTAAATGGTGCACTAGAAAATGAGAAATTGGGACAGTCAAATGGAAAAGAGCAATGGCATTTCCATAGAGAGATAAAAAGGCCTTTAGGTTAGACAAAAGTTACAGTCACTGAATTAATACAGTGAAGCAAATTTGCCCTTGTTCATAAAACTAACAAAAGATGACACTACTTGCTTACATGTTAAGACATTTTATATGTTTCTATACAAACTAACATCGGTATGCATAGACATTTTCTCTTCTATGTATCCCTATAGTCTATTATATAAATATATATTTTACTTCAACAATATACAATGTTTAAAAATAATTACATTAAAGTAGTATAAAATTAGAAACTGTAAACCTAAGAATATTTCCAAGAAGTAACAATAGCCATTTGTTCTAACTACTCTGCTGTTTTCTGCAGTAAGCGAGCAGCTCAGTTTTCTATATCTTTGAGAACTGCTTCTAGAAAATCCTATTAAATAACATTTCTTCTCTTACAGCCCTTTGGCTGAGAATAAATTGTAATATAGAGGGGAACCTGTGGATGTATTTCTTATTTATGATGATATGTGTGAAAGGCAGAGGAGCAAGGGCCAAGTCCTCTGTGTTAAAACCTTTACCTTCATGATTCTTATAGAAAGAAAGGCTCTTGCTCGAGTCATACCCCTGCCACAGGCAAGTTGAGATTCTTAGAATAGCGACTGCAAAAATACAGGTGAGTTACTCCATTGCCTTGAGTGCTTCACGTGCTATACACCGATGTCCAGTTGCTGAATCAAGTGCTTGGAGCAATGCCAAGGTCATTCTTGAGGACATCATGCCACTTATTGTGCAAATCCCATCATGCCCTTTGTCTGCCTGATCAGCCCAGATTCTGTGTGTGTGTGTGTGTGTGTGTGTGTGCACGTGTGTGTGTGCTTTAATCAACTGATTCTTTTGGAAAGAAAGCAAAACAAGGAGAAATCACAGAAAAGGACAATCAGTGTAAGAGTAGAATATGGAACTAAAGATTGTCTCCTCCTTCATTTTATTCAATCATTTATTTCTTTAATCCCTAGTTCTGTTAAATATACTCTATTGAACATCGGTTTAATGGAATTTTGCTTAGCAACTGGTAGTACATTCAGTGGTGACAAAACATTGCTAGTAAGATAACCTTGATTATCCACTCATTGTATTGTTTTGTGCCAGGGCACAAGTAGATTTTTTTATGTCACTAGCTGGGAAAAATATTTTGTCATCCAGTCTATTCTTCTCTGAACCACTGTATTGTTCCAGCTACCAAAGCCAATGCTGACGTTGGGCATCATGAAACCTGGCCGAGGTGCTTTTATCTGCTGAGTACATGATCTGGCACAGATATGGCAGGGAGCAACTTTGGTAGCAAGGACACATGGTTGCTAGAGATCTGGGGTATTTAAGTGTATTTGAGAGGAAATCTCTGCAAATGTCTCTGATTATTTGCTTCTTCTTCTTCTTTTTTTTTTTTTTTTTTTTT
>NW_022900933.1:23798773-23889416 GCF_012274545.1 Fukomys damarensis | reverse complement strand
TTTTTTTTTTTTTTTTTTTTTTTTTTTTTTTTTTTTTTTTTTTAACTGTGGTTCATAACCTGTGCAGTAGGTTCTGATCTGCTGGGTGATCCGGTGCAAGGCTGAAAGAAAAACTAAAAGACAAAACAAAAGAGACAGAGGAAATGGGGAGATGGGGAGATAGGATGGCCAATGCTGCTCAACCAGCAAAGGCACTTGTCAGTCAAAGCCACTGATTTTTATTGGCAATCAATTGGGGTAAAAGGGAACTATGTGCTAAAGGAGAAATATGTGCTAAAGGGGAAATACGTGCAATAAGGGGCAGTCATACAGTTACTATGGATACTAATTCAAGCAAGACTTGTAAAGGACAAGACAAAGCTTTCTTGAATTAGGAACAAAATAGACAAAATGTAGGATTGTAATGATAACCTTGTCCTAGTTAAGAAGGTTTTAATTGTGGGAACATAATTTGGGTGTGAGTTACTCTGACTTCAGTGCATAGGCTTCTGCCAGACTTGCTTCTCTAAACGATCCAATTGAGGGGTTAACTCTTTACAGCCTGCTTTGGGAATAATCAATATTGTGGTCCCCTACAGATGAACAGGTCAAAAAATAAAAGTAAATACTTTATTTTAATATTTAAGAAAAAAAATTTAAATCAATTGTTCTTTAAAATAAAAAAAGAGGACATCTATCTTGGATTTGTTTTCAAGGCTACTTAATGAACATATTCACATCATACCCAGAGGGACACTGGAAGATAAGTGATAATAAACCCGTTTTGTAGCTCATTCCAGAAGGAACCAAACACTCTAGTATGTAGGGCATAGCTTGAGCTAAGAACAGATCCTAAAAGCACAATTGTACATGCTTTGAGATTTCTACATGCTGGTTACAAAATGTGTGAATAACAAGAGCTAAACATGTCTTCTTCTTCATTGTCAGCTTCTCCTCCTCTTTCCACAGGTGAAGTGTGAATTTTGCCTCCACCAAGGAATTAGTGTAACTAAAAGTTACAGTGGATTCAGGAAGACGGTGTCAAAGTAGCTTTCTTTCTAGAACATAATCTGGAAATCTTTTACATGTGGCTAAATTTAATAGAGTTAAAGATGGATGAGTGTTTAAAATGGAAAATCAAAGGTCAAGAAAGATATATTGTATGCACTCACACGTTATATACATAGTTATAAGAGAATAATAAAATGAGTACTCTTAGCCTACAGTAAACTTTTCTATAGATTTCCATATTGTAAGGAAGATTCTAATATATTTTTCAAATTCAGTTTTGGTGCTGTATGACATAGGAGTGTGAGTCAGAGAGCTGTTGTTTACCCAATTTTTGGATAAAAAAATGAGTCTGGGACACATTAATTTGTCTTTCCTAATATCATATCTCAAATGTCTCTATGATTCTTTCTGATTCTCTTTCCAACAAACATCTTACTGTACCCAAGTCAGAAAATAATTAAAAAATAAATTAGATTGACTTTGGCATGCAAGCCAAGGCTGACTCCATTGTTAATTCCCTCTGTACAGCCCAATCATTCTCTCATGGCTCAAGTTGATTGTGGAGTCATAAAGGGATAGCAGTAAGTGCCGCAGGATCAGACCTGATAAACTGGCCTTCATGCTCAACTTACCAGGAAAGTTAATCAATTATTTCGCTGTGGTTCAATCTGCTTAGATGTAAGATGGGGAAAATAATAGCACTTTCCTCCTAAGCTTTTGGCAAGGATTTACTAATTGAGGCAAGTCGAGCATTTGGCCCAGAGCCTGGCTTGCTCTACAAGCTCTCTCAAGTGTTAGTGGTTAGCATTATCGAGTCACATATAGTGTGCTCTTATAAGTGAAAGAGTCCTTTCATTGCCACAAACTATCTCTGGGATTAGCTCTTAAGGAAGGGGTGCTTTCTTGAAAATGTGAATCGCAATAAGACTTCAAAAACTAGTTGATAGCCAGCATAGACTAGTTCTTTGCTTTGCAAAGTAGTGTTAGCAACTTTTAAAATAGTCACATATAGTTCTGGAACATCATAAAAGATCCATTTTAGTATATTAAAATGTACTGCATAATGAGGTAGCAAGTATTTTAATTCTTCTTTGGAAGTGGAGATGAAGGGGGGCTGGAGGAGAGTGACAGGAAATAGGATGAAAAGTTAGGAACAAGATTCATTTAAAAATTAGGATCTTCAGTAGCCTCTTGGCAGGTCAGAGGCTAAAAAGGACAAAACCCAATAAAACAATTTTCCATATTAAATAAAGACTGAGGGTAGAGGTATTTGACTTCTTTTGTTAGTTTGATTAGTAGGTGTTTCATTTTCTTTGGATGCTATTGTGAAGAGAGTTGTTCCTCCAGTTCCTTTTTCAGTGAGCGTGTTGTTTGTGTAACAGGAAAGCTATTAATTTTTGTGTATTGGCCTTGTATTTCAGATACACTGCTAAATTTGGTTGTTAAGTCTAGAAGACTTTTGATGGAGGCTTTGGGGTCTTCTATACAGAGTATCATATCATTTGTAAATAATAACAACTTGACTTCTTCATATTCTATCTTTATTTCTTTTATTTCTTTCTCTTGTCTAATTTCTGTGGCTAAAATGTCCAGAGAACTATACTGAACACGAGTGGTGATATTGGACATCCTTGTCTTGGTCCTGATTTTAGCCTGAAAGATTTCAGTTTTTGACTATTTAGTATGACGTTGGCTGTTGGATTTTCATAGCCTTTATCAGGTTGAGATAAAGACCACTCATTCTAGTTTTCTGCAGGGGGTTTATCATGAATGGATGCTGGATTTTGTCAAACTTTTTTTCTGTATCTTTTGAGATGAACATATGATTTTTGTCCTTGGATTTATTAATATAGTGAATTACATTTATTGATTTGCATATATTGAACCATCCCTGCATCCATGGGATGAAGCCTACTTGATCAGGGTGTATGGTCTTCTTTATGATCTTCTGCATTCTATTGCCAGCATCTTATTATGGATTTTTCATCCTTGTTCATTAGTGAAATTGGCCTATAGTTCTCTTTTTCAGTTGGATCTTTCTCTGCTTTTGGGATCAAGGTGATGCTTGCTTCCAGGAATAAATTTGAAGGTCCAGTCCAAAAATGGGCATCTGAAGTGAACAGACATTTCTCAAACAAAGAAGTAGAAATAGCAAATAAACATAAGAAGAAATGTTCAACATCACTGGCCATTCAAAAGATGCAATGAAAGCAATGATGAGATTCCACTTCACCCCAGAAAGAACAGCTGCTATCATGTAATCAACTTATAACAAATGCTGGTGGGGCTGTGGTGAGAAAGGAATCCTTCTCCACTTTTGTTGGGAGTGCAGACTGGTGCAATCATTGTGGAAATCAGTATGGAGATACCTCAATGAACTAGGACTAGAGTTCCCATTTGACCCAGCTAGTCCCCTGTTGGGTATCTTCCCCAAAGACTTAAAAGAATCATACCATAGCAATATATGCTCACCCATGTTCATAGCAGCACAAATTTTAATAGCTAAACCATGGAAACAACCCAATTGCAAATCAACTGGAGACTAAATAAAGAAAATGTGCTTTGTTATAAAATGGGATAAAGCCATAAAGAATGAGAAATTATAGGCATGTATAGCCCAGTGGATGCACATTGAGACAATACTCTTATGTAAAATAAAGAGGACACACATGTGTAAATATGGAATAGTTTCTCTGGTGTGAAAAACTGAAAGTATAAATAAGGATGAAAATGTATAACAGATAATGTGAAATAGAAAGAAAACTTGCAACGCGGAAGAAGTGGAAGGGGTAGGAGAAAGGAAAGAGGGGAATGTAACTAATATAAGAAAAAGAAAATATGGAAACAAAGACTTTGCAAATAGGAAATGGTGGAAGGGTTGAAGGGAGAGCAGGACATGGAGAAAAATCAGAATCAAGATATATTTTGTAAAGGTGCAAATCTCCAATGATGAATGTCATTATATTGTATACCTAAAATGTTCCAATAAAATTTTTAGAAAGACTGAGGTACCTTAAAATGGTGTTATTTGAGACTGCTTTTTTGCACTGTTCATAGGTCTTTTCTAGTAAAAATTCAGTTCATGGATCAAAGTTGTTAGTGCAGTTCTGAGCAAAGAAAGAAAACCTGGCTACGGGAGGTAAGAAAAGGGTGTAGGAGAACAGAAGAAGGAGCCACCTGAGACCTCACAATGAAAAGGAACAGAAACAGGACAGCAGCCCACCTGTGGGACTACTGACTAACTGGAGAGTGTAGAATACAGAAATTATTAAAAACAATGACTCTGAGAAGCAAGAGGAGGTGGAGATGTGCAAACTACATTCATGTACATTATTAAAACCTATCAGATATATAGATATTTCCACATAATTTCATGTTTCATTGTGTCAGCTTGAGTTCATTTTTCACAAGAACTCATGAATTCCTAGCGATGTTAATTTAAGAAGGCAGAAACAGGAGCCAGAGAGGTGTACTTATTTTCCAGGGTTGTTTGGACCTTTTAGCATTAAAGGAACATGATTGCTAGCAAGAGTTTAACACTGACTTCGAGACTTTATATGACTGGCATTTGCTACCATGCAAATTTTTCCCGAATGCTATGCATTTTGACTTTTAAAGAAAAAGTGGCCTTGTGAATGGAATGATCTGGATGAGACAGGATCTATGTCAGTGTCCTTGCCAATCATTTTCCTGGGATTCTAATTCAGCAAAGGATTATTTGCCCCCAAGTCCCTCAACCAGATCTCCACTTTGATTTCTACCTGGGTTTCCACTGTAGCGACCAACATGCCTGTCTTCTAGACAGCTCTGATCTTTCACAGGCTAGTCATTAAATACCCTACAGAAGCTGCTGCAAAATGTAATCTCATTTCTGCTAAAAAAAAAAAAAGAAAAAAAGTGATATCCTGGTAGCTATTTAGAGGTTCAAAGTTACAACTTTTTTAGTCACATTTAATCTATAGGATATTCAGGCAAGTGCCTCAATTGTTCTAATTTAGAAATAATGAAATGTCTCACCATCAATGCCATTATTATTAATAGTATTAGTATTATTATTAAATTGCACATAATTGCTAATTATTAACCCTAATTAGATCCACAGTCTGTGTCAGATATTTTAGTAAGAACATGGTAGGAATTAATTCTCATCAACAGCCATGTGCATTATGAAACACTATTTTCCCAATTTTGGGGGTGAAAAACAAAGGAGGCTAAAAGGTATGAAATGACTTCTTAGGGCTATACCCACGGGAGAGTGGCAGGATCCAATTCAGAAGCCGCCGATTAAGTTGAACAGTGATGTCACCTGTCAACCTAATTCCATTCTCTGCCTGTAGAGGTTACCTAGGGAGAAAGTGCCACCTTCACTGCTGGGACCCAGCTGCGGTGCTTCCCCCCGCTGCTTCTCACCCGCTATCAGCAGAGAGGGCAGAGAAGAGCGCTGCAACGCCGTGCATGCAATTCTACCCATCTGATACGCCAGGCCGGCCCCTATTGTATGTCACTCTATATCAGGGAGAAAGCGAGGCCGAATTAAATTCAGCTGTCAAGACACCCAGCTCTGCAGCAAGCAGAGATGCTCTTTACTCTTTGTGTGAAAACTCTGATTGAAAAGACAAAAAGAATTTAATCAGTCATTCTGCACTGCTGCTCTGGTAACTCCAAAGTTTTTGATTTGCTCTACCCTCTTGGGTGTTCCCCCATGTGCTTCGTTTGGATAAGCCCTCCTGGCTGAGCCTTAGTAACTGGATTACACACATATTGTGTGAGTAACACTTAGAAGTCAGCAGTTTATGCAGCCAAACAAGCAGGCAAGTGCTGAAGCAGAAAGAACTCACTTTTTCAGGGTTGGCTCTGGGTCCTCTGGATGCTTTAAAGTTCTATGGTCTGAAGCCCAAGTCCCAATGCAGACTACAGGTGACAAAAAAAGGACAGTTCAGGGCTGCAGTCTCACAGGCCCAAAGATGCAAAACTGGAAGGCAAACATGAATTTGGAAGAATAGTGGATTTTTGCCTGAATCTCTCTGAATATCCAGTGACATTAAGGTCAGATTATGGAAAAAGTTTACCAGAGGCAAGGCAAACTCTCTTAGTGAGGCTGACTCAAAAGCAAGAGGTCTGGTTTCAGTGACCTTGGAAAAAATCTAAGGATGTAAATAACTATTTGCCACAACATTAACCAGCTATGTTTCTGAACTAAAAGAAGTACAAATAGTAGAGGCTGTTCATCCTAATCCAAGATTTCTTTGTAGTCACACAAAATGAGAACCCTTGAAAAATGATGGCTGTGTTGAATCATACATATAAAGGAAACCTCTCTGTCACTACCGCAAGGAACCTTACGGAATTCTTAGTAATTAAATGTTGTTCTTTTTACCCTACGAGACTGTGTTCCTTTTATACGTGGAGTATTTTATTCCTCCCATTTCATGGCACCTGATTATTTTTTTTTCACAGAGTTTGCACTACATAAATACTGTGTATTAAATGACATGAAAATGAAAATAAGTACTTGGGTATCTTTTTTAAAGGGCTTTAAATAATCTCTGATCTTTACAGTATCTCTTCAAAATAGATGTACCTATCTATTATAAAATGGGCTAATTTAAGGGAACAAATGAAGGCAATTGCTGAGGGTCGTGTAGGGGCTGAGAGGCACAGCAAAAATTCAGACACAGACTGAGACATTAACTTTGCTTGTTTTTCCAGGACAAGAAGAAATGAAGAAAAACAGGGCAGCAACATCCAACTGCTAGAAGACCCTGTGTAGCCTTAAGCAAATCATTTAACCTTTACTACTTCAATTGCAGTCCTCTAACACATAACAATCACTTATTACTAAAAGCAGTAGTTAATTTATATCGTTGAAGGCATTTTGCCTATAGGAAAAACAAATTCTTGGATTAACATGAAGTCATCATTTAATATGATATTGAAATGTCTTTCATTTCCCCATAAGAGAACTGTATTGTGATATAAATATACTGAAAAACTGCACAGTTTGTTTTTTTGTGTAAATGTTTTGTACACATTTAACTCAAATGAGAATTTCTGAGCTAGAAATGTAGCTCAGTACAGCACTTAGTATATGCAAGGCTTTGCGTTCAAGCCCTAGCACTATAAAACAAACAAAATTGGAATTTTTAAAAGTAGCATTAAATGACTCAAAGATCTGAAAGAGTTTGACAAAAGCTTTTGAGGACCCACTTTCGCCTATAAATCCCTTTGATTGACAATGGAATATCACAGTAAATTGAGGGCTGAGAATGATTAAGTTGGAGTGACACAAGTATACTGTTAGAGTCACATTTTTTTCTACTTGTACAAAATCATGGATGTTTGAATGAAGAAAACCATAGAGAAACTTTACTAAAAAGAGCTGTTTTTCCTTTGAGGCAATAGAAAGACTTCATGGAGTGTTATGATTGTGAAAGGCAGGTGTCAGGGAAGGCGGGAACTATGCAGCTCGGGGAAGTCCAGCTTTCACGATGAAGTTCAAGTCATGAACTGAAAGTGGGGGTGAGAAATAGGTAGTTCACAGAGGCACTGTGACTTGGCCTTTGGATATCTCCCCGCATGACAGATCTCAGAATGATGCCTGTCTTTCCTTCTCTTTCTCTTTCCTTTCAAAGTCTACCTTCCTTATCTAATGAAGGTCCTTTTCCCACTACATGATTCTAACACTTAAAGTTAAAAATAGGAAAAATCCTGTTCTAGAGACCTGTGCAATCCGCAACTATCCTTGGACAGCTAGAAACACAACCTCATAAGACTGTGAACTTTTAACATTATTATATGATTTTAGCCATATTGTTCATGGCTCATTTTCATGGTGTTCCATGGTAGATTGTGCAGGTGACAATGTACTGCTATGCAGGGGACGGTGCAGTACAGTGCTAACTGAGTCTCTCCACCTGCTGGACACAGAGCATCCAAAGGAAACCTGCCCTCATCAGGCATTCCAGTCTCTTGTGCAATGCGGCAAGTAAAATATAGCAATTAAAAATAACAGTATTTCAACCTATTACACGTGTGAGCCTGTGAAGGCAAGTGCTTGTTGTTACTAAGCAGACATGTAAGCTTTCTGCTTTATTAAACTTGGTCTTATATTAAATTTGTTTGAATGTTATAATAAAAACATAAAAAATGAAGTTAGATGTCTATATTTTTACTATATTTTATATGCAGCCCAAGACAATTCCTTTTAACTCAATGCATCCAAGGAAAGTGAGATTTGGCACCCATGCTGTATGGCAAAGTATTTTATGCTCTTCTGTGTTCCCTGCTAAGCATATAAATTTTGTCAAATAGCAACAACAAGGAACGGGAATCGGTGGGACTGGTAGCGCATGCCTGCCATGCTAGGCTTCCAGAGAGCTGAGGTAGAAGGATCATAAGTTCAAGACCATCCTTGTCTATTTAATGATAGCTTGTCTCAAAATGAAAATTTTTCAAAAAATAATTGGGGATACAGCTCAGTGCTGCTTAGATTCAATTCCCGGTACCACAAACAGAAAATAAAAGCAAGAATATCAGGTAAATAGACATGTAAATCTGCAGCCTATTCTGGTGCACTGTAGAATGAGTTTAAATTGCTAGTGTTGTCTCACCTTCCCATGCATTGCCTGTGTCACACACAAAGCTTGATCATCTCAGAAGGTCCAGAGTCCTCTTTTGTCATGCTAACCCTACTCTGAAACACCTAGTGTGTAAATAGATGGCAAATAAATATTTGATGAGTGAATAAAAAAGTGAGTAAATAAATATAACTAAGACAAATATCACCATCTCAAATAGTAAAAATATCTGCAACATGGTGGTGGAATACCAACAGAGATCAACTGGCATAAAACAAATTAGAAGAGACATGGTATATGCTGACTGATAACACGATGTTGATGTTCATTAAATGCATGCGAGCTCAGTTTTGATGGCTCGTACCAAAGTAAGCCACAGTTTTACAAAGACTTTACTGACTGGCTTTGTCCTTTTTCCAAAATATTTAGACTCATTTTATCAGCCCTAATTGTAGGTGTGCCATCAGAAATTTATCTTATATGACATAAGAGCAGGGACCCTGCAAAGGAAGATTTTTTTTTCTTCCTTTCTTTTTTTCCTTATATGACTGTACTTTACATTTTTGTAAAGCATTTGGTCAAGATGCAACTTGGGCTACCATATCATCACCGTGAGAGTTTTAAGTAAGCTTTCTAAGGGACTGTCCCCAAGCTTTGCCATCCTGACTCACTCTCCTCACACATGGAAATGACTATGAAGGGATTTATGCTTCTGTGCCTTTGAGATTCATAATCAGCACTCAAGTGTACCTTCTCAATTTTACATTTGTCCAGTATTATCAAAACTCAACAACCCTGATAGAATATGGCTTATATCCATGGCTGAAGTTTATTTCAATTCAACAAATACAAATAGAAAATAAACAGGAAAACGCCAAGATTTTCTTTCCTTCTCCTTTATGTTTTATCAATGGCTAAGATTTCTGATACCAATCAGGGTTTGATAAACAGAGATGGCAGTAGGGAAACAATCAGATGATGTATGTAAAATCCATCATCAGCACACAACTGTATTAAATTACTCACTTTTTAATCCTGTCCCGGAAATGTTCAAGTCAACTTTAGACACATAGGAGAGATTGCTAAGAAGTAATAGGAAATAATCAGGAAAGAACCACCTGCTTCTTATTTCATCATCAGTGAACTGGGAATTATATCAATTTCATAGCCTATAATCTTTGATCAAGATTCCTTACTAATGTAATCCTGATTGTGTTTATTAGACAAGTGAACCTACTCCTGATGTTCCTTATAGCTAGGCATACCATAGGCACTTAATGGGAGGAATCAGAGCTTCCTGAGAAACCTCTTACTTTTCCATTAGGAGTTCCAGGCATAGCTGGTTCCTGCCTCATCTCTTTAAAACATGATCATGATTCCTGGGGCTGTGATCATGAGGTGACAAGCATGCTAGGCACACCCAGCATAGTAAGCAAGATAGGAATACCGTGCTCATGTCCTAGATGACATTATGAATATTTGAATCCAATGCCTCTAAATGCTCACTTTTCAAATTCTGGAAAAATGAAAATAAAACAAATGAAAGAAAAAAAGTGCTTTAATAAGCCATAAATTTTCTGTTGTTTGAAGGATAATTCAAACAAAAATATGCTACAATTCCTTATAAAATAGCACTGGACTTAACCCACTCATGCTGAAGATTGACATTTTTAAAAATTTTTGCATATTATACCTATAAAAATTGAAGGAACAAGAATTTGAAGAGAAAACATTTAATTATGTCCCATTGTTACAGGTTTTCCAACATGGATCATAATGCATTGAATTATTACAATAGTTTATAACATAAAGAATGAGAAACCAGAGACATTTATAGCTAAATAGATGCATATTGAGGCCATATTCTTAAGTGAAATAAATAAGACACATGTGTAAATACTGAATAGTTTCTTTGGTGTGAAAAATGAAAAGTGTAAATAAGGTTCAAATTGTATAATTACTACGAAATCGGAGGAAAAGGGCTAAAGGAGTAAGTGAAGTGGGAAGGGTAGGGGAAAGGAAAGAAGGGAAAAGAAAAAACATGAGAAAAGGAAAAAATGGAAACAAAGTCTTTGTAAATAGGGAAGGGAGGAGGGGGTTAAGGGAGGGCAGGGGTAAGGGGGGAAAAATGAGAAACAAGGTCTGTCAGGTAAAGGTACGGGATCCTAATGATGAATGCAACCGTACTGTATACCTAAAAAGTACCAATAAACTTAGTGAAAAAAATAGCTTATAACATAATTCCTTCAAAAGACATGTGGATATGACTTTCACTCCACAAATTAAGGCAGGAAAATAACATGACCTTTCATTCAACCAGGCTGCACAATAAAGAATTGATTCTGTCTTTTCCAATAAAGTTTATCACAATGTGGAGTCCTGTCCTGTGGTGAGATATAGGGTCCACAAAGAAGAAAAGCACCATCCGTTTCTGATCATTGGCCCACTGAGAGGGAGTGGAAACCTTGCCTGTCATGATGGCTCCTCGAGTCCTTATACTACCAGAGTTCATGAGTTTTACCAAGATTGCCTGTGGCTCTAGTCCCACATGTCTGTCAAAGTCATTGCCTTGGAAAATTTTAATAACTCCCTGACGGCACTTCTCAGAAACAAGATGTTTGATTCTGATTCTCTTCTTGCACTTGAACCCCACATCTCTATCTTTCTCCTTCCCTCCCTCTCCCGCTCCTTATTTCTCTCCCTCCGTTCCACCTCACTAAGTGAGAGAAGATATTTCTGGTTAATGGAAATTTTTCATTCTTTGGGAGTCATCAAAGGGTTTTGTGTATGTCTGGGAATTTCATTACCTCTTCCTTGTTTATCACAAGAACAAGGCTCCCTCAGCTTTTCAAAGAAATTAGGCTTTAAAAATAAAAAGCCAAAAAAAATACTCTCCGCTTTTATAGTTTTCATGATTGTCCACGCCCTTCTTAAAAATGATGCAGCATGGATCTACCACATTTTCAGGAAGAAGAAAAGAGCCAGCAAGAGAATTATGAACAAAAGGAGTTGCTATCGTATATGTGGGGACATGACCGTGGTAAGAAGGATCTGTTCATATGTCTGATGGTGGCCATTTTATGAGCTGCTCTCATGAAACCAATCCCTGGAGGCCCTGAGGTGTTGTACCTAATGTCTCTCATGACAATATTCACGTCATGCTATTGATGCTTTTTAAATCCAAATCCATCCTCTTCTTTTCACCTTATACATGCGCACTCCACATTTGACCACAATTTTCTTACCTGAATTACCGCAATAATCTCCCTTTGTCATTTATGATTCTTTCTGGATTAAACTTGTAAAATACTACTGTCACATGGAAATTAGGGTGCTCTAGCAAAGTCACAATATGATCACCTGCCTAAATACATGTCTTAAAAATTGCTCTCATGTTTCTTAAGTGTAAATGATTTCCAGAAATTTTCAAAGTCCTAATCTTGACCTCCCATCTGTCCCTCCCAATTTCCCCTGCTGCATTCTATAGTGTTCTGATTGTTCCTCCCACACAACTAGAAGGTCTTCCCACTGCTGTTTCCTTTTTCCCACATTTTCAACTTATTTCCATTTTCTCCATTCCACCTGTGGATGGACCTCAGCTGAAAAGTATCATTGCTTTTTTTTCTTATCGGCGTTATCCGTTGTGCCCTCCAACACAAATGTCTGTCCCACAGGCTGGGTTATAGCCAGTCAACTCCATCTTGGGCCTCAACGCCATTTTGAACCTGTGCTTGAACAATGTGCTTGCGTTTGAACGAAGCACACCAAATCCCCTCATCCTGCTTGGCAATAAACTTGCTGCAGTTGCAGTATGTTTTGTAGCTCACCTAGTGTGTATGAAACTTCTTTGTGCCCCCTACTAACCTGGCATAGTCAGCTTCTGTAAGATTCCGCTTGCTCTCCCCCAAGCCCTCCCAAACTGAAAGCATGACTTAAAAGGAGAAATCAAACCGCTTCTCATTGTCAAGGAAACTTCTGGGCACTATCCCCTCCTCAGCTGCCTGCTCTAATAAATGTGCTCAAATCTGTTACAGAGTGTGGAGAATCTCTTTTGTTTGAACTCTCTCATCCATAACAGCTGCTACTTTTACTCAGTGTTCTCTATATCCCATTGGGTCCGTGTGCCTCAGCAAAGACACCCGACTGTCTCCATATTGCATCTGTCTCCATACTGAACAATTCAGGAAGTCAAGCTTAAATCAATTGTTGGTAATAGTATCCCCTTAGCAAAATATATTGATGTGGAAACAGACATTTGGGCTAATCAAACAGCCTGTAGCTGCAAAGGCTTCTAAGAAAATATTTCCTTCATTATAAAGAAATAAGCACACTAAAAGATCACTTCTTTACTCTTTTGTGAATGTTGTATGGATGGGATGCTCCAAACTACTACCAAAAAAAGAAAATGCTATCACCCAGAAAAGGGCACAAACAACTGAATGTGGGAGGAGAAAATGAGATAGAGCTACTTACTGACTTCACCAAACACAGAATTCTACCTGCATTTCAGAATTCCAGTTGTACCTTATGTTAGTTACGAAGGGCTGTCTTAATAAACTACCACAAGCGGATAGCTGAATACAAGGACATTTTATTTTCTCCTGGTTCAGCAGGTCAGAAGTCAAAAACCAAGGTGTCTTGGTTGTTTCCTTTTGAAGGATTCAGCAGGCAATCTGTTGCACACCTTTCTCCTGGCTTTTTGTGATTGCCTGTTTCTTGAACTGTAGTTGCTTCACTCCAACTTCTACTCCCATCCCATATGGCCTTCCTCCTCTGTCTCTGTGTCTTCAAACTTTTCTTTGCTTATAAGGACAATGGTCATTGGTTTACTCACCTCTCCTACACAGGATGACCTCATTTGAACTTGATCACATCTGCAGAACTCTTACTTACAACAAAATTCACAGGTGCACAGGTCAGGACTTAACCTATATTTTTGAGAGAGAGAATTCAACCCACATGAGGCATGTATTTCTTATTTTTTAAAACACTTTGTGTCTTTACCATATTATTTGCAGCTGCAGTTGTACTAATCAACACTCCCCACTTTACCTTGCCTCCTGAATTATGTATGTTCTTCTCTATTGTCTTTTTTAAAACTTGGCTTGTGCCACTATAGTACTTAATTTATTGTATGCTACTTGTTTTTGGATTTGTGTTTTTTCATTAGTCTGTGCACACAGTAAGCTAACTCCCTCTGCCTGTCTTGGTCACAATTCTGTTTTCATCTCTTAACAAGGAACCTGATATACATTCCGTGATCTATAAATATTGTTGAAATAAGTTAAATTTGAGAAATATGTAAAAGTAAGAAACACTTGCAAATCTTCCAGCATTTCACTATTCATGTAAAAATACTATTAATATATTTGTATAAATCCTTCCAGAATATTTATGCAAAGGTTTTTTATTCTATACTTAATCATACTGACTATAAAATTGTGTGTCCTGTTATTTTTTTCCACTGTACATAATAAACATTTTTCAATGTTATTGCAGGTCTTCACAAACTTGTAAACAATTATATAAATTCCACTGAGCTATATACAAGAATACACTTAACCATTCCCTGAAGGGAGGACATTCAGTGTATTTCTGTTCTTTTTAAACTTTCTTAAATTTATTAGTTCCTATATGTAAATATTTTTCTAATATATGGGGCTATTTCCTTAGTCCTATTTCATACTTTACTAAGTTAAATTATACTTTAAGGCCCCCAAACCGATGAGGAATTCAAGGAAAGTTCTTAGAAATTCAGAAAGATTCCCATGAGTCTGGAGGAAAACAGTCAGATACTGGAGAAGAGGAAATACAGATATTCAAGAAAGACTGAGCCCCCTCCACACAGCCTAGCTGCTTACTGTGAAAAGTGATTTCCATTTGTTAAGGCAGAACTCAGTCTTTTTTTATTCCCACAAAATCAGAAAAATAGAAACTGGAGTGGAAGAAACAAGGGTCAGAATGTACTCCAATTTTCTCCTCCTGCTGTCCCATCATTTAACGAATTTTACAATAACAAACTTATTTTAGGTAGCTTTGGGCACATATTCAGATGGAACCTGCAAATAAGCCATACAAATGTCATCTTTTATAATGGGCCTTTAGTGAACAGCAGGTTGTGCTTTACATTCCTATAAATGGAAGAGTTATTTAGTAGATTGAATAAAAATTCACACAGCTTAGGACTTTTTTTTTTTTTTTTTGTAAGGAAAAAATGGAAAACAACAACCCAAACCTTACTTGATAGCATTGTTTATTTCTGATATTTTGTATGCTTTTCACCCAGGCTAAGTTTGTCATCTGGAGACCAGAGATGGCTGGTGAGGGTGAGCAGAGCCATAGAGAGAAAACTTCAGTGCTACAGATTTGGGCATTGGTTCTAGTTCATGCTCTGTCACTTCCCTGCTCTTTGGTGCAAAGAGCAATGCAGCCTTCGACCCGAGATTTAGCTCACACATGCACAAACATGATAATCTTTTAGAAGCATGGCCCTCTAAAAATCTTTGATTTCTAGGAATGCATGATGCAATGCTAGGTGATTCATTTAAACTGCTTAAACATTGACTCTGTCCTGACAGTTAAGTAATAAACCATAGCTGCTGCAAATAGTTACCATTCAGCAGTAAACTGTTCAATTCACTGAAGTAGCCTGGATTCTTGGCAGTCCAATAAATGAAAGTTGAAACTGTTTACCAGAAAAAAAATTAATTATACTGAAAGTTCTCGTGGTTTAATCTAAAGAGAAAGGATTTTCTAAAACCCATGTTTTTGTTCCATAATGGAAAAAATTCGGATCCAGCTGTGTATGACCATAGTGCATCCATCGCAGGTAAAATGTTTTTTTTTAATGGAGTTTATTGGTACATTTTAAGTATACAGAATATTCATTATTGGGATCTTGTACCTTTACATGACAGGTCTTGGTTCTCATTTTTCCCCTTGTCCCTTCCCTCCCTTCACCCCCTCCTCCCCTCCCCATTTACAAACACTTTATTTCCATTATTTCATTTTCTCATATTTTTTTCTTTTCCCTTATTCCTTTTCCCCTACCCTTCCCACTTTCCTTACACATTTAGCCCTTTTCTTCCTATTTCACATGGTCAATTATCTCTTTAGGATATTAAGTACTTTTATAGTTTTTCACACCAGAGAAACTATTTGGTATTTACACATGGGTGACTTATTTATTTCACTTAGGAGTATATCCTCAATATGTATTCATTTTCTTATGAATGAATCTAATTTCTCATTCTTTATGGCTGAATAGTATTCCATTATATAAAAAAACCACATCTTCTTTATCCAGTTTCCAACTGATGGGCCAATAGGCTGTTTCCAAGTTTTAGCTATTACAAACTGTGCTGCTATAAACATGAAGTATCTAGGAATCAATCTAACACCACAGGTAAAATGTTAAAGATTTGGCAAACATGCTTTACAATATTACAGAAATTAGAAAGCAGCTTACACTACAATGAAGAATAAGAGCAATGATTTTATTCCATAAACTCTGCAACCTATTCATACATAGCCCGAGTGAATTGGCTGTCCTGAATTGAACATGAGGTTCATATTCTACCCTCACGCTTTAAGAAAAAAGGATTCAGGACTAGGACCACTCTAGAGAAGAAGATGCCTGGAATGTAATTATGTTTCCAAAAGTCCAAATTGGCAGAGGGCATCCAACATATACATTACAACAATTTTTAGTTCTTTCTTGTTTAGACTCCCATTCAACAATGAAAGTCAGAGCATGAATTGCTACAAATGAAGCTAACATACTTGTATAATAATGCCATGAGCATTTTATGGATATTGCAGTTATTTAAACCCCAAATTTCTGATGATGTTCTTCCATTGCTGCTTCTCACTCATCTATATCATAGGTCCATCTACAACAGAAAAAAATTAAAATTAATTTACATTTATATCCATTGTGCCATAAAGTTGCTATCAAGAATTAGTCAATTTAATATTTTAAGTACAAATTAGCCATTCTAGCAACTTGCCTCTTATCCTGGGAAACCAAGATATTGGCAATAAATGCTCACTTAGTAGATTTAATTTAATGCCCAAGATCAAATGAAATACAAAAAGTCTCACTGCTTTATCACTGATTGTAATTTCATTGTCTATTAGCAGCTCAAACTAATTTAGTTCCGCCAAGATACAGAAAGGGGGCAAGTAGCGATCCACCAGGAAAATAACTCTGCTGATTACATATCACACCTTTTAATTTATGAAAATTCTAGGAATAATGCAGGTGTTAGAAGGTTTGTGATGTGCAGGTCATATAAATGGCAGGAGAGTGTTGAGAAAATTCTAATATTGCTCCATGCTTATATACAAGATCAGACATGTAATCTTATGTTTTCTACTTAAAAGAATGCAGGACTCTCTGTGTTTTAGCATTTTTAATAACTTGGTCACATAAATACTGTGCTAAGCTTAGAGCAAACAATCCAACTGTCATTGACTCTGGGCCAGAGACCTTGGAGTCAGGACCAGCACTTAACTTTGAGAACCTGCTTCAAAACTCCCAGCTGCCTGCATGTTTCTACCCTAAATACTTCAAGCATTTTCTTTTAATGAGACTCCTAAAGAGGAAGTAG
Source organism: Fukomys damarensis (assembly GCF_012274545.1). Classification (NCBI taxonomy): domain Eukaryota; kingdom Metazoa; phylum Chordata; class Mammalia; order Rodentia; family Bathyergidae; genus Fukomys; species Fukomys damarensis. The sequence goes on along the minus strand of NW_022900933.1, from coordinate 23,872,237 downwards.
TAAACCTAGCACCTCAGGACTAGACACAGCATCCTTTCCACCTCAGCTCTTCTCTGGCCTGGAAAAATCCAGCGAAAGGATTTAAATTCTCTCCTTGAACTTCCCCATGAGACTAAAGAAACTTTTCCCAGTTGGGTTTAAAATCTAACATAGATGAGCTGTCTTCCAGGCAAGATCCATCTCATGGAATATAGCAAAGAAACGGAGCATGCGATTTCCCTGCCTGGTGGAGCTGGAAGGTTGCTCGGTCTTTTCACTAAATCAGTAAACCACTTGGCACCTCCAGTGTGGGCATTTCAGGGAGTGTAAAGTAGGTAGCCACTGCCAGGATGCAATGGGAGGACTTCACGCAGAAAATGATAGCTTGGCCTCCCAATTTCCTGAAACATGTTGACATTTTTCCTGTAATGATAGCATCTATTTTGGTACTATACAATATTGTTTCTATTTAAAAATATACAGGTTTTTAAATATTAAAATATTATTATCAGTACATAGAAGATTAGGACAAACTGCTAACCATTTTAAAGGACCTAAAAATTTGAACATTGCGAAAAGAGAAGATAAAGAAGAGATCGGCTCGGTTAGATTTCTTCCCTTCTGCAATGGACCATTTTGTTTCATTTTGATGTTTATGTACTGAAGCACTAAAAGCAAATGTGACTATATGTGGAGATAGTTGCAAAAGGATTTTTTAAGGTTAAATCTGGTCAGGAGTTTGATCTACTAGGATTTGTATTCTCTCCCCTCCCAGAGTTGGGGATCAAGGTCAGTACCTTGCACTTGCCAGGCAGGCATGGCACCACTGAGCTAAAGCCCTGCATCCCTGCCCTTTTGCATCCTTTTTGAGAAGAAATGCCAGAGAGCTCATCTTCCTTCTGCCTTGTAAGGACAGTTCAAAGTAGACTATCCACTACCCTGCAAAAATCCTCACCAGAAACTGAATGGTGTCCTGATGGAATTCTAAGCCTCCAGAACTATGAGAAAATAAGTGCACCTCTCTTAATCTACCCAGTATGGAATTTTGTTATAGTAACCCGGGCAGAAAAAGACATCTCTCACATTTTTGCTCTAAGTTGTCACACATTATTTTGCTATTTGGAGACAAAATTCCAGAGGCCAGTTGTGATAGGATTTTAGTTTATCATGCTCCAAGATCTGCAGTAGTTCTCTTTGACAGGTGAAATACTTTGCAATCACTTGACCTAACATCAAAGTTCATCCAGTTCGTCTTCAGCCTGTCATTTTATATGTCCAGTATTACTTTTGAACCCACAACCACACAATTTATAGACTAGAAAAATTGTGTTTTCTACTTGTGTTCATTTACTTTTTTTTTTTTTTTACTTTCAATGTCAACGTTTTTGGTATCACAGGATATGCATTATTTTATTTTATTTCATTTTTTTTTTAGAAAGGGTCTTAATATGTAGTTCAGACTTCCCTGGAACTCACTGTGTAGCCCATTCTGGTCTTGAATTCATGGTGATCTTCCTGCCTCAGCCTCCCAAATGCTGGGACTATAGGCGTGGGCCACCACTCTCGGCTTATATTGTTTTTCTTTTAAACTCAGTTGTAAAAGTTTGAGGAGAAAGAGCTATCAACTTTAAAGAGACCCACATGGCTGTCCTGTAAGTAGTAATAAAGGCAAAGTACACAAGAATCCTTTATACATAAAACTCATACACGCAGACTTAAGCATGAGAACATCTTTTATGTAGTAATAAAGGCAAAGTACACAAGAATCCTTTATACATAAAACTCATACACGCAGACTTAAGCATGAAAGAACATCTTTTACGTTGGAAAGAAAAAAAAAGAAAGAAGATGGGAAAAAAGGGGGATTTGAGCCAGAAAAAAAGACTCACTTCTCTCACAACCTTGCTTTCATGATGACAAAGAAATGAAGACATAGTGTCCCCAGAAGGGCTGCCACCACATGGGGTTTATTCACTGAGAAACTCTTCCTCCTGTTTGCTGAAGGACAGGGTCACTAGAGGGTAAAATCATGACAGTAATCAGCATGCATACCTCACAAGCCTCTGTCTTGAGTATGCTTTCTTCTGAAGCTCTACGTGAAGCTTCATGACTATGCAAGTGGTACTTATCATAGCAAGGACATCAGAAATCATTCCTGAGAAGACAGGACCAAACACAAACGAGCAGGAATTTTTATTGGTAGATTTTGGGCCCAAGCAAGCCATAACTAACAGATCTGATGAACATATTGACACATAGAATGGGCAAAACAGAAAGAAAACAAATTGTTCCTAATCTGAGATTTTTCTTATAATCAGAGGCGGTTAGGGAAGATTCCTTCTGTATCCCACTGGGGTAGTGGTACCTTTTTCCAACACTACATAACCTAAAGCTGTAGGGCAGTTTACAGGTGATAATGAGGGAAGTGCATTTTTAAGTTTTCAAGCAATTATAAACATTGATACTCCATAGACGCTAGAACTGGAAGGAGTCATCCTGGAGAATTTGGCCACCAGCTGCATATAAAAGGACCTATTTTAGAGAATAGCTTTTTGTCCTCTTCTAGAAATAAGAATTCAATGACATAAAATTTATTTCACCATTATAAGGGACAAATGTGTCATTTGACTGTTTCTTCATTGTGATGTGAAGTTCGGTAACATAAATTGAACTTTTTGGAAATGCCCCTGTTAAACACAGAAAAGCAAAACTGTTGATCTGACTAAACATTCAGTCCTACACACAGTTGGCTATTTTTTTTCTTCCCCATTGAGGCTTCATGTTAATGTTGACCCCACAGTCAGGCAATTTTACCTTCATGGATGTACCTTTGTCACTTACCACTCATTTTGGATAGCAATAGCATTTCATAAATACCCCCAACGTCTTGACAAACTCTCTTTTATAATTAAATCTACCAGTGTGCAATATGATTCCTTAATGAGACTTATGACCTTATTTTTATCATAATGGAAAAAATTTCAATCACTTCCAGCCAAGGAAATCTGTCTTATCCCTTTGACAATTTTCTACACCTGCATATGTAACCTCCAAGCCAAACTGTGTTTTCCCTACAGGAAAAATACATCTGTTTTGCGTCTGATCTTATTTGGCCAGGTCTTCAAGGAAGATACATTTAGTGCTGGTCATTTAGAAAAGAACAAACCTGGCTAGTTATAAGAAAAATCAATGGGTAAGGTATTTTTTTCCACTTGAGAACAGGAAATTATTCTTCAAAAAGATGTAAAGTGAATTTCAGTAGACCCTAGTAAATTTCTCTAAATGACAGATCAATTAAAACTTAACACATTTGGGTTGGCCAGGATTCTCAGTTGTTTAACCAATATTCTTTTCTTGGAATGAAATCCAGCAAATGAAGACACTGTATCTTTCTACTTTGGAATAGATTGGATGCACACTCTCTATAATGAATGGTAGCTTCTAAGAAAATGAAAGACATTTCCACCCTGACTGCTATTGTCACCTACAGTTTAAGTAGGCTTTCACAAGCATGTCATTGTCATTGGGGCTCAAAAGGCTTGACCATATTAAAGAAAATCACTTCTCCTGGTGACTGAAATGCCACTCCACACCCAATGAACCATTCATTTTTCTTTCAGCAAACTGTACTGAGTAACTATTATGCACCAGGCTGTGCTTTAGAATTAAAACAAACCAAAAAGAAACAACCAATTAGAAATAGAGGAAAGCAGAGCACTTGTTTTTAACAACATAATTTCCAGTACAGACAATGACATAGTAAAGAAAGGGACTCTGATTTACTAAAGAATAGCATTGTAGCACTGTGAAGGATTCTTTTTTATTTTAAATTTTTATTTTTTCTAAGAGTGCTTTTAAAAATTTTGTTACTAGCTTTATTGTTAGATGGATAGTTAGGATCATAGTGTTTCCTATAAAAGAAACCATTTTAAAAATAATAAATAAAAGATCTCCTTTTCAGCCCTAAATATTTTATGTACTAAGAATGGAACACTGAACAATTTACCTTTCTAGGAATAGATAGACATAGATACACACAGGTTCAAAGGCATTTTAGAGTTCTCTACTTCTAGTAGATCATCAATAAACAAGATGATCAAAATAATAGAACATTTTTCAAAAGGAGACAAATTTGGTTATTGTTCACAATTTCATTTGAAACTGAAATATATTAGCATTATATATAATCACTTTGAAATTAATTCTTATCTTGCTATACTGAGATGCTTTTTTAAGCATTTCTTAAGCATTGTAATATATCCAGTATAATAACTCTAACCTCATTTGTCATCAAACCACTGGCACCCAACACACACACACACACACACACACACACACACACACACATTCACCTTATCCATCTCTTTTTCACAACTGACATCACTTCACAGATAAGAGTAAAGATGATGATGATAACCTTGTGCATAAATCCCATGCTGTGGTGGGAGACTCTGGCCCAGCATCATGGAAAGTTTGGGAGCACAGACGGGATTTGACCAAGTTCTCCTGACTTAGGCAACCAAGTAGCAAGTCAAGTCAACTCAAGTTAAGGCGAAGTCCAGGTGGAGGGGAGAGAGAAATGGAGCTTTCATGATTTTGCAAAGACATACTCGGCATCTTTGGCACTTTGTACCTCGGTCATTGGGTATGCATTTATGGAATATCTTCTTTGTGCTTCTACATTAGAAGTGAACTATGTCAAAACAATTCCAAAAAATTTGAATGTGTGATTTGACCATTTTACTCATGACTAAATATAGGTTTTATATTATTGAGCCTTTTTGAACCATTAGCCATATGTACAATTTACAAAGCTGTAAGTTTTTTTGTTTTGTTTTGTTTTTGTGGAGTTTGCATGTATGTGGTACAAGGAAAAGAGTATTGTGAATTTTCAGCACCCATTCTACCGTTAAACTGCACACCGATCCTTTTTACTTTTGAGACAGTTTCCTCAAGTTAGCAGTCTGGTCTTAAAAACACATTCCAGTAAAACAATGAGATAATAATCCTTAGCCTATATATCCTACAGAAAAAATTGTAACAGTCAAGTGATAAAATGCACATAGCAATCCATTTTAAGTTGCAAATAACTATAAAACAAGAGTGTTGCTCTTTTTTTATAAGGTAAACCTGTTTAAGATGTTTCAGAACATTTTTATTGGGAAATAATTGAAGTTTTTGTAATATCAACTGTTTATACTGCATTTACTCTTACTCAATTTTATCCTTGTTAACAAATATGTTCTACTAATTTTATTTTCTTTGGAGAGTTATGCTTTTCTGCCTTTTCTTGTATACATTAGAAGAGCATTTTATTGTAATAATAATGCCATCATTATCACAAGTATCTTTTAGGAAAAAAAAAAAAGAATCAGCATCTCCCAGTCTATGAATAAAATCCTGGGAAAAGCAAATTAATACTAAACAGTATTCAGTCTTTCGAACTCAAACATATAAACAGGAAATGCCTGAGCGATGAAAAATATTCTTTAATACAAATTCTTCTGTGGTGATCTTATACAAGTCCTTATTTGAGTCTGTTCATGTTTACCTCCTGTAGACAATCTTGAGAGTTTATTATTAGGAGCACTGTATATTTGTGTCTTTACTTTTTGTATACAACGCCTAATGAAATAGAAGAGTAAGCTTTCCATACCATTTCAATACGCCTTTTGAACATCTCATGAATACAAAAAATAGCATCGTGAACAGGAAAGTTGAGAATCCATTTGTATCGGTCTTCACTCAAACACTGTTTTTCTTTTGTTTTCCAAGGGGAAAATATGAAGGATAGAACATGTGTTATTTTTGCGACCCAATTACTTCAGATAGTAAAGTTGTAACTTCATACTTTGAAATGAATAAAAATAAATGAGGAGCTCAAACTAATGCTTCAGTGAAAATCTTTGTTTAGGTTACTTATTTCAATGAGAAATTCAGGGAACTTGAACCATTTGGTCAACACAGCGCTTGAAAGAAGTCAAATGAAAATTTTATAAAAACATGAAAGCCTTCATAAACATTGCATTCTATGGAAGGAAAACCCCTCTATAGGGAAGTGTCAGGTGACCTGAATCTCACTGCTTACACTGCCACTGGTTATCTCTGCAAAACAGGCCAAGCTCCTCAAATTCTCCGAGGCTTTCTCTTCTCCCGTTGTGTCACTTAGGATGCTTTCTGCCACAAGTAATAGAAAACCAACTAAAAGTGTCTAACACGAGAGTGCTGTGTATATACTTTTCTGTTTCATGTAACAAGGAAGCTGAAGGAAGGAACCTCAGAGTTGATTTGCCTCTCACGCTTACCTTCATCTTCAAGTACCTTGACTCTCCAGCTTCTCTGTTCTCAATCTTCCTTGTGCCCTCATTATTAGCCTTTGTGCTCATAAAATGGCTGTGGCACCTATGTATCATGTCCTCACAGAAAAGCAGGTGATGAGGGTTGTGTTTTCATATTGGCCATTTCTCTTGTATTAGAGAAGAGAACCACTCCCACAATTCTAAAGAAGAGAATGGGGTCACATGGACTTCTTCAGACTCCAGGCAGTTAGGGAATGATTTTGCCATTTTCATTTATGAGAGCGTAAAAGATATTCTCCCTAGAAGGTCAAAGCAGGGGAAGATACAACTGTACTGTGTGTGATGCAACTGAAGCTTTCTTTCTAGCACAGAAACTCCATTTACATAGCATTGTGGATGTTCAGACAAATCTTAGTAGATTTTGTGGTGATTTAAGATCCAGTTTGAACAACTATTTTACCAGTAAAATGTCTAATACTTGAGCCTATCTATGTGAGTTCCTTGCTTGAACTGGGAAGTTTGTTTTTTGACCACTTATAACAAATTACTATTTTTTTGAAAAAATTAATTTATTGTTATGAAGGAACAGAAGAAGAAATAGTGTTCCTGTTCACTTTCAGTTTTTTCACATGTGAACGTCTGTGGTGATACTCCCTCTGAGAGATACCTCTGAAAAGTGTCATAGATTGGGTTTCTTAGAGGCAAACACTGAGAAACAGATTCTTGAGTAATGTCTTCAAGTAACAATGGATTTCAGAAGAAGACTGTGAAGCCTGGTTTAGACAAGAAAGTATTAAGTTAAGCGAACATATATGCTCAAGTCTAGACCAACTTCAGGCTTGGTCTGACCCCACAGGAAACTGAGGAACACGAAATATCGACAGTAGCTGGTGTCCCAACTTCAATCAGTCATGGCTGTGGATGTGACAAAGGTGAAGGAGCAGTGTGTAGCCACCTCCATAAGGTGGGTTCTAATGACAGCAATTGAGGACAGTACTAGAAGCAGTAAAGGGAATCTGAGACATCAACAGAGTTCAACAGAAGTAAGTAATATGGTGATGTGAGTGAAGCCAAAGCACAATGTTTGAGGGACAGAAGATGTTCAAACAATATTTCAATAATGCAGTAAAGGAGTGAGCGGGGTTAGAAGGAGCAGTGGGGAGGGATAATCACTATGCCTAAATGTGTTCTTTATTCTGAATGCGACGGGAGAGAGTGTAATCATGTGGCAAGGTTTGGACAGGAATTATATGATTATGTTTGGATGTTAAGAAAGAAAAATAAAGTAGCAATGTGGAGAAATGTTTGAAGAGGTAGTGTATTAGGAATGCAAAGAATGATTTAGGATACTATTCTGGACATTTGAGAGAAATATGATGTAAGTCTCAACTAGAGTGATGATGAAATAGTAAAAAATGGGGGAAACATCAAAGCTTGCATGACTATTTCCTAAAATAGTTTATTTGACATATCTTAGGGTAAAAGGTGGTAACACACTTTGTGTATTTAAAAACTGTGATAATAGAGTATTTTGCTTACAATGGTCACTTTAGATGAAGAAGTAACTTGTTAATATTCTTAAGGAGGAAAAAAAATATATTCTTTATGTTGCATGCAATGTAAAAAGCAAAATGAAAAATAAATAACAGGTACTTGGCTTTGAGAAATAATTGTTTCATCTGACATGAAATTTCTTTGGCAAGTTCCTAAAGTATGAAGATATTTTGTGGAAATTTTAGTTACTTTTTTATTTGAATGTGACAATATAAAATGAAATGAATTTAAAATTTCAATTCCTTCATTCGGTTTGCATGTGTCAGACATACATTGTTCTCCAGAGATGGTTTGTAAGACTTGACATTGTTTACATTGCTCTTAAAAGCTAAATCATAGAGACATCTGATTCATGAAATATTTACTGAACAACATTGTATCTCAGAAACCATGCTAGGTGATAGTGTGATGCAAAAGTAGGTGAAAATAACTACCCTAATCTCGGGAACCTTAGAATTTATTATTTGTGACAAATACACGAAACAGTGGAGCAGAATAAAATCACAGCAAGTGCATCTGGTGCCGTGGACAATGAAGGAACAATCACAATCCCCTGGTAGAGGCCGTTAAAGAAATGTTCCCACCTTCAAGCAAGGGGATTGTCAAGCAAGGAAAAGGCACTTAATGCTAAAAGCCATAACAGAAATTAAGTAAGGTAGGGCAAAGAAGTTCACTTTGAAGAAGTGATATTTGCGTTTGATTATAAAGTAGGAAAAAGAATCCAAACATTTAAGAATCAGAAGTTGGATTCAAGGTTGTAGAGGGAAGATTTTTGTCCAACAGATGTAACAAAAAGCACAAAATTATGGATTTTGAAGTTTTGTAGAAATAAAAGGGAGATTGACTTGAGTGAATAATAGGTCAGAGATGCATGTGTAGAAGTTAGAGAAGGAAATGGTAAGAAAACTGGAGATTTTTTCTAATGGCAATGAGAACTCAGCAATATGATCTGGCACATATAAGTACTAATATAACTTTACAAAAATATGAAAAATGCAGTTAAAACTTTTTGTTATGGTTATATTTTATGCCGTGTTGATGTTTTTTTATACTTTCTGTTTTGGTGAAATATACCTATTATTATAAAATCCATGATTAAACCAATAGCTTTTTTTTTTTACATTAACATTTGTTTTAAGTGTTTCTCTCAAAAGTATTTTTAAATAGAGATAGAAATATTCTTATTAGCATTCAGTCATATGGCTGTGTATACTATTCATTTCCACGCTACAGTTTATTTTGTCAACATTTTCTGTTTTGCAAGATGACTCCTACTAAGTGTGGGTCTCATAACTTCAGAAGTACGATCAAAAGAGGCCTAGAGTTTAGAGGAGCCAAAAGGTCCCCAGGGTGAAGGAACAACTGAAAGAAACAAGAAATTATACTTATTGTATTAAAACTGATGGAACATTGCAAATGATTTGCCAGTCTGTTCAATTCACATATTGCATATGTTTTGTTTCTTACAATAATAAAAACAAAACAAAAATCTTATGAAATGTTAAACTGTCGAAAGTTGTGCGATTCAAATTTTTATCTAAAACATAAGCTGAGACAATAACATTAAAGCATTGCGTTACCAGAGTTCATGGGAAATGTTTGCTTTATTGATTACCTTACCTTTGATTTTCCTTCTCTCCATTGGTGAAGTTCTCCTGATCTCTTGCCCAAGGTTGTTATGTCTTGTCAGTGTAATAGATGAAAACAAACTCAGATTCTGCAAATCCAATTCCAGTAAGGATATCAGGATAGGATGACTTTGCTGTTCATTCTTTTTGGAGTATTTAAAATCTTGCAATGGCCACACCATGCGTGGGTGGTCTTTCTTTACCCCGAGGAGGACAGTTCCTGTGATTCTTTTCCTCTAATTTGCATAGCAGTGGCCACTTCTCTTCCATACACAGGTCAAAGTCTATCTCGGCGTATGGGATTAACCCTCTCCCAAACCAAGGGAATCTGAAGTACAACACAATTTGATCAAGATGGAGCATACTTTCTTTAGAGCCCAAGATCTATTAATGCTTTTTGTTCATATTTCTATCACTGGACTCTGACTTCCTTCTCATTTCTATACAAAATTTTGATTTCAACAAAATAGCTCATTTCTTAAAACATTCCCAGAATCTCCTTTCTTCCAACACATCTCTGTGAATATTATGACTATCAGACATCGCTTCTCATATTTTCTAGTAAATAACATCAATAAAAAAATAAAACATTTGAAAAATCTATGCTTAAGAAGCCCTGTAAACATTGCTTCCTAAAAAAAGAGGTTCACTTTAGCAAAGTTAACATCATTTCTAAATATTCTGAGGCCATCTTTGGATATTAGCATTGAAAATCATTTTGTACAAAAAGGGAGCATATTGTATTTGGCAAGTACTATGCATGCAAGATGCAGAAAGAAAACATTATTGCAACTCAGGGTTGCACCTGGAAAAAAGGTGCCTCCTGCACTCTTTGTGAGGGGCTGCAGCTGATGCTCCAGTGATTTGAGCGAATACAGGAAGAAGCAGGGAATGAGCTCATGTACAGCCGCGACTCCATGGAACTGGGTATTGCATGTGATTTCTGCCTAACCACCTGAAAAAATAGGCACAGGTCAGACTTATTTATTTGTACCCAAGTACAGGGAAAAATGTAACACACAGGTCAGCAAAAAAGGGAATGAACTTTGGAGACTTTGGAGAAATGTAACGGTAATATGAGAGAATAAAGAATAACAGATTTGAACCCAACATAACGTACTGGCGGAACAGACGCACTGCAAGTGTGTGGCAGCAAACACGCCCCCTCCACTTTTCCTCCCCTTCCTTCCTGTCTTTCATTTCTCGTGTTTTCCAACCTTTCCTACACCCTTTTCTGTTCTTCTTTCTTTCCTCCTTCCCCTTCCTTTTTGCATTCATGTTTCATTCCTTCCTTTCTTCCTTCTTTCCTTTCCTTTTTCGTATTTGTCACTTTTTTTCCCAAAATGGCCCCCTCACTTCCTTATTCTTTGATGCTTTGAAAATCATTAAATAATCCACCTATCAACAATTATGCAGCAGCTGTGTACTCTACGTTGGTTTGCTGTACCTGCATCAAAGGCGTCTCATTAAAGCTTCTCATCACAGCAAAGATCCTCTCGTCCACCTTTTCTCGCAGTGTCCCATTTGTCCTTTCACCCTTACTCTATCCTTGTATCTTGTAGCATTTTTGCTGTTAAGTGTTTGCAATTGATGTGTCCTGTAAAGAACCTCATGGAAACTTGTGAACATGACAAGAAAATAAAGTGAATTCATGAAGACTTGGAAATGAAAATAAAGTTAATTTTGCTTGCTAATATTTCATATTTCAAAATATTAAATCAGATCCTCTTTTACTTACCTTTTCTAATCTCTTTTGGGAACTTCTTATTGAGCTCGGTATTTCCAATACCTACAATCATTACTAAACCATAGCAAACACTTCAGCATTGATTAGGATGAAATTAAAATAATGATATTAAAATATATTTTGCTTTCCTTTTCTTATTTCATCATCAATAATAGAAATATCTTTAGTAGTAGCTCATAAAATGCAACATGAACCATAGATTGTAGTCAATTTTCTAGGCTATTTGATTATATTTCTTCCTCCTTAATGAAATACAGTAAAAGAAAATAATTCCTGTTAAATATCACTTTATATTGTTAAACATAGAATTGATAAAAGAAAATTTAATGTTCCTACAGAATAAGACATATAATACCATGGTTAGAAAACTGACAATGCAAGGCAAGAAATATTGCATGAGAAAAAATTAATCTGAGTAAAACTCACACCTTAGCTAGGTTCAAAAACTACACACAGAGACAATCCTGAAGGAGCTTAACTATGTAGGGCACACCCTTGTTACCAGGGAGGGAGGGCATTTGGTAAATGGGCACATAGTACAAGCACAAAGGGAAGGCCAGTGCTGCCTGGAGGAACAGAGTCAACTGGGGACTCACAACCCACAGCAGTGTCTGCGTAGAGGGTGAGGAGGAACCGAGAGGGAGGAAGATGAAGAAGCCAATTCTAGGCAGAACAAAAATGTCTGCAAAATCTAGGAGAGTGCATATTCAGGGAGCTATAACCAGCTCTCCTCTGTATGGCCAGATCTAGAATCCAAAATCAAGCATAGCCGTTGGGACAGAATAGGAAGCAAGTCAGGTCTGATTATGATTTATTGCCATCAAAAGGGAGTTTAGGACCCATGGCTTTTTCACAGCATGTGCTCTCTGCATCAGCATCAAACCATGCTTAAATAGGCAGGGTAAAGACTTTGCCAACTGCCTGATTCTAGAAACTAGGGAAATTCATCCTGCTACACCTTTCTCCCTTTGTCATTCCTCTTTTGTGCTTTAAATTCAGTGCTAGAAACACAGAATCTTCTTTGAACCAACCAGCAATCACAAAGAAATCTTTGATAAGAATAAATATTAAACTCCTGATTCTGTTGAGGACTTCTTTCAAACTCACAATGAATGAAGACTGGGATAATTTTAATCATGGAAGCTCTGTCTGAAAAAGCCAATCTTGAGAAGGTGGCGTAGAATTCGTCCACTGAAAAATTTAAGGCCACATTGAAGAAGGAAGGCAGAGGGATCCCAGAAAAATGGGCCTAAGGAAACAGGAGAACACAGTGTTTGGCGAAATTTTATTTTTGTTTGCAAGCTATACATCCAGGGACAAACACGGCCATAGCCGCACAAACACAAATGTATCCATCTTTTCCAGAATTGTGTTGACAAATGAAATTCATGAACAGAGGCACCATTGAATCTATTAATGCATAATCCACATACACAGAATTGCATGAGACAGAGCCACTGTCTTGAAATCGCAGTCTGTCTTCACTGTGTGTGTGTGTGGCGGGGGGGGGGGGGGTTCCTTCAGGTATTCTACCTGGCCTTTGCTGTTATGTAAACAACATGGACTTTTTCAGGTCAAAGCTCAAGTCCCTTTCTGTCCTGTCACCCTGGAGCAAAGACTGAAAGCAAGGGCTTCTGGCTCTATTGCCTCCCAGAGGTGTGACCTTAATCAAAGAGCATAACCACTCTTTTTCCTTAGCTCCCTTGTTTGTAAAGTGAGCAATACAATTGCACTTTCCTTCCAGGATACTTGGAAGGGTTAAAAGGGTTTCATGATTATAAAGTCTGTGAAAGTTTCTGATAAGTCATACACTTCTAGAGTGATTAGATATTTTTATTTCACCCAGGAATTACAAAACTAAAGGGAGCAACATGAATGAAGCTAGCAATATTCTTACATGACACTTTCAGAAAGAGGTGAACACAGAAGATTTTGCTTTTTTTCAAACATTTAGCCACTTTTAAATGCAATATAGGCCCTAAATCTAATAGCATTCATGATAACTATTTCAAAAATGATATTTCATCAGTCAAAACTTTCCTTATGTTGTGGTGATGTTCACATTAGTACAAATAAACTCCAAAAATACCCAATACACCAAAACAAATAAAAAAGAATTATGTCCCCATTACAAACTTCCCCTTGGTGAAAAGGTTGAGTTGATAGAATACTCAGTTCAATTCCATTACTGTGACAATGAATGTCTTATTATTGATTTTTATTTTATGTAACATTGAATTTTGCCTCAGGACAGCCATTACATTTAACTTCTCAGCAAGATGAACTCTCATGCCATTTGGGACTCAGGAGGCCACAAATGAGCCTAGGAAATGTGCCCAGTGATTTATTTGCTTGACTGATCTTGTGTTACGGGGAATTCTTATCAGCTGAGTTAGTCAGTGCTTACCATTCCCTACAGCCATTGCGACCAGCAGGGGCCACCAGCCTGAGGAAGACCAATTTCCCTTCTTCTCCCATCTCCTCACTTCTCATGTAAGTGGCTGCACGAAGAATAGTGGGGCAGATGTACTATGATTTTACTTTTCTAAGTATCGTGTTAGTGATGGGAGCTCAGGGTACTTTTGAGTCTATTCTTCATTCACCCTTTCTCCTTCAGAGCACTGTTGAGAAAGCACTGGTGCTCAGTGCTTGGGATGACTCATGACCTTCATGGCACTAACAGAACAAGCTGTGTGAATCGTATTAACCTGGGGTCCGTTTTGGTTAAACATTAAGTCTGACACTGTTTGCAGTACCTAGCATAGTTAGATTCACGAGTTATGCACACATATCACAGATGACTGAAACATGTAAGAGTTTGGGAAACTAAGAAAGAAACAGGTAGAACAAAAGGAATAAATACATATAGGTGAAAGGGGGCAAAGTGATAAATGAATTATCATAAAACAAAAGATTTTATGAAGAATTAGGGTTAGACACAGAAAAACGTTGTTGGAGGTATTTATTGAAGAGAATTTTTGTGGCTTATCCCCCACTCTCCGCGAACACTTATGTTCATCATGTCCCTGGCAAGTGAAATTACCAGAACTTTTTTATGTTACACACCCCTATTGAGGACCATGTGAAAGCAACAGGTCATACTGAAGCTGTAGCTGCTGTAAACTCCTTTGACCTGAGTTTTAAGGATGTTCATCCTGAATATTTAAAGGTAAGTTGATTGATTGTTTTCATCAGGTGACCAACATCTGTCTGTGACAGCACACAGACTACACCCACGCAGAGGCCCACATGCAGGGGTGAATGTCAAATTTCTAAAAAAATGATTAGAGTGAAACACACATTTCTATCAATCCCTCTCAAAATACTCCCTGCAATTTTGAACATACTTACCCCATCACTCTGCCACTTTGTGAAGCAGTTCAGGAAGTCCTCTTAGGATCTCCATGAAGTGTGATAAAAAATGCATTGAATGCCACTGAGTGCCACCCAACAGAAAGGCAGGCTTGTGAAATATTAAAAAAGTGTCCCCATCCACTTTATTCAGCAGATTTAGTATCATGCAATTTCTGGCTCATCCCCAAGTCAAAAAAAACAAAGGAAGGTAAAGGTTTTAAAGTAGTTCAGAGGCAGAAAGGGGCTAAAGGTGTAGGGAAAGTGGGAAGGGTAGGGAAAAGGAAGTAAGGGAAAAGAAAAAAATATGAGAAAATGAAAAAGATGGAAATGAAGTGTTTGTAAAGGGGGAGGGAGGAGGGGTGAAGGGAGGGCAGGGACAAGGGGAAAAAATGAGAACCAAGGCCTGTCATGTAAAGGTACAAGAGCCCAATAATGAATGTAACTGTACCGTATACCTAGCAGGTACTAATAAACTCAATGAGGAAAAAAAAAGAAGTAGTTCAGGACATTGAAACTGCCATGAAAGTTCAGCAAAGCCTTCAGGAAAGAGGACTTTCAGAACTGCTTCAGAGAGTGGCAAGATTCATGGGATCAGTGTTTTTGAAACAAGAGAGATTAATGGCAATATTTTTTACAGTAATAATAGTATTTTTAATTAAACATTTTCTACATGTTTTCAGTCATACCTCATCACATTTTTTTTTTATTTTGTCTTCTCTTTGGCTTCTTTTGGAACAGGTGTCACAGTCATAACTATCAGCAGAGGGAGAGTGAAGAAGCACAAGTTACTTGATAGACTTCCTCAAATAGCTAAGTCCTCTTCTCTGAGCCGATCAAGCTCTTCCTCCTCGTTCAGACTGCCGGTAGAGCAGTCAGAAACCCTGCCCCATGTCCCAGGTTTGTCATCAGCTGTCTTTACATTTAGACAAGTCATTTTATTTCCTCCTCACATATAAAAGGAGGGATTATGTCAGACAATCTCAAAGCCCCTGCAGCGCCAGAACTCCACAATCCCAAATTCAAAGAACCACTTAGGACCATGGGCTCAGACCTAAGGCCAGAAAACTAAACCGACTGACAGAAGGAGGGCTGATTGAGCTGCACGTTTTTATTTCATGTTGCACATTCATTTCCTTAGACCTGTTCCTGTACAAAAATCTGTTGCTGCTCTCCTCTCGATCATCAAAGTAAGTGCTACTAATTTTACTTTTTGCTAACTTTACTTTTACTATAAAAAGCAATGCATGGACAATGTAAAAGAGAACAAAAATTAAATGTATAGGAGAATAGATTTTCTCTCTAAAACAGTACATTTGTTTCTTAGCCTTACAGAAATTTGCAATTTGTTTTACACTTGTACAAACAAGAGCGCCCACATAAATACTCACAAATGCCTTTTTTATTTGATTTCAATATGTCTTAACTTTTTCCATATCACTACCTAGACATATTATGTTATTTAAAACTCTAGTTTTCTTTTGAATATTTTATAATTCTTAGCTTTCTTTTGATTAATATTTGGTTGTTTTATTCTATTCTTGGCCCCTTTATGCAAATGAGTCAGAGAATTCATTGAGGAATTACTCAGGGTAAAATTACTGAATTTAAACAATGATCCATTTAAATCTGCATGAACATGGCCAGAATTTTCTCCAAAATTATATAGTCATTTGGGACTTGATGCAATTTTACATGAAACGTCATCCAGGCGGTCACTTTTGGTGGTTTCTTTGGTACAGCTATAGTCACTATTTCACATTTGACAAATCTTGCATTATCAAGGCTTTTATATTTTTTTAAAAATTTGATGGAGCCAAAGTTGTCTCACTGACTTGAGTTTCTAGAATAATGAATAGGACAGAACATCTTCTCCCATCTTTAGAGGTCACTGGTTTTCCTTTTATTCTATGAATTATTGTCTAAATTTTGGGGGGCAATTTCATTTCTTCTTTATTTCTACAGGCTCTTTATTAGTAAAATGGCTTTTACTTTTTTTCCTTCAGGTATACTGTCTTGACTGAGATGGTATATATTCATGTGTACTATTAGTGATTATTGTAGTCACTTTTTTAATATCCATTATAGATTTCATTTGTAAAGGTATTTACTATGATATTATTTGATGTGGTGATTTTTTTTTTTTTTTTTTTTTTTTTTGTTGTTGCTGTTATTGAAGATTGAACTCAGGCCATTACATTGAACTACAATGTCAGTCTTTCATTTATTTATTTATCTATTTAATTTTGAGACAGGTTCTCATTGAGTTGTTAAATTAATTAGGCTGATCTTGAGCTTGTGATCCTCCTGCCTCAGCCTCCCAGAAGGCTGGAATTATAGGCATGGGGTAACGCACCTCACTTCTGGTGTGGATATCAATGTTATATCACTGCTATGAAGCATGCATTAAGCTTGGATCAATATTCATCTTTGTCATGTTTGATGCTCTCCGATTAGAAAGATATTTTAGTGAATGTCACAAAGTCTACCCTATATGCTTTTCCCCATCCCTTTTTGCTTTTTTTACTGTCATTAATTTCTTTGTCTTATGTTTTTAAAAATTCATACAAAATAAATCTGAGTCTTGGTCTTTCAACCACATTTTACTTCATTCTTTAATAAAGTAGGCTCATTGACATTTACTGATATAACCAATATATTTTTCTCAATTTTTATAATATCATAGTGTTATGTATATTATAGTATCTATGCTTCTCTCCCTATTTAATGTGGATTTTTGCTGCTTACTATTGCTATTATTAGTAGTATTGCATCTACACATTTGAATTTTTGTTGTAGCCACTAGCTTTGTACTTATACTTCTTCTAAAAATGCTGTGTAGCAGTTTTTCCTTCTTTCTACTTCATTTCCACAAGAAAGGCATATGGGTATAGAGTTTTATAAATTATTGTATTACCAAAACTATTTTTCTAGAGCCTTAATAAATGACAGCTTGTCTAGATATAATATCCTGAGATTACATTTGTTTTATTAAGGTTTTATTTTTAATAAAGCCCTGCTCTTTTTTCCCCTTGTTTTGTATGTTATATTTTAAAAGCCTGATTTTGATTTAATTATTCTCATTTTTACATTATTTCCTTAGTCTTTCCCCAGAGGGCTTGACGATTTATTTGCCATCCATGGGTGAATAATAACATTTCTAAGAACTGCTAAGTCCTGGGCACATTTTTAGGTCTGATGAAATTTTAATATATAAATTCATGAGTTCTTTTTCCATTTGTTATCTAAATTTTTTGTTACATTTTAGTTTTAAAATTAATTCTTTTCAACTGATATATTTCTTTTGAAATTACTTTGTTCTTTATCTTCAAATTGTGCCTTGGGAATATTTTTATTGGGTGTATTCCTCTTGTTTTCTTATTTTTTCTGCACAAAGGAAAAGCATCTTATACTCATTTAATCGATACAGCGAAGGAATACAATTTGAAACTCACTAAAAGATATTTCAAATTTCAAGATGTTGAGAAAATTTTTTTTACTTTGAAATCAGCCCCTAAAGAACTCATAAAATTGAATTTTTAATTTCTATACTTGAAATGAATTGGGATGTTATTATGGAGAGTAGTGCCGGTGCTGGAATGATGTAAATAACTTCCTGTCAGTAAGTGCTTCCCCGCTGTAATGACCAGAAAAAGGCTCAGTCTCATTGCTAACTATCCTAGCAGATTTGGACATGCTTTTTTCCTGAATACATCACCAGTAGAAAAACAATACAGTGAAGCCTAGATTCTAATAAATCATCTAGCCCACATGAAAAGAACCAGGCCATGACAAGAGATGTAGAAACCCATTTTAATAGAGCCTATGCCAGCGCATTTACGGTTTTGTCTCACTTTTTTTAAATTAACTTGGGCTCAAACCTTCTACTTGATCAAACTACACATAGTGTATTTACAAAAATAATCTCTTAATTTTGGAATAGTTATCTCTTAATTTTTTAAAATCTGCCATTCTTCCTGTCTAATTTACCATATCTGGATTCATGGACATAACCAAGCATACAAGAAAATAACACCAATTATA
This sequence comes from Fukomys damarensis, assembly GCF_012274545.1. Lineage (NCBI taxonomy): Eukaryota > Metazoa > Chordata > Mammalia > Rodentia > Bathyergidae > Fukomys > Fukomys damarensis. The sequence goes on along the minus strand of NW_022900933.1, from coordinate 23,853,635 downwards.
TTTTATTGCCTTTAAAATAGAGGACTCACATTTTCACATGCAATTACAAAATCCTCTCTGCTCCGTCCTTGCTTCAGAGGGTTTGTCTGGCTCCACTGCAATTTGCAGGGATGGAGAAGAATTGCAGAGAGAAAGATAAAATGCACCAAAAAGAGGCCCTTGTCCCCTCAGTGAACTACCACGCTCGTTTTCGTTTTCCTCCCAGAAGCACGTCAGATAAGAGAGTGTTGTCCACAGCAGATGATCTCAGGGACAGAATGGGTGTGCCCCAGATTTAGTCTTCATGGCCACCAGTACCTCTTTCTGACTTCTGAAGAGCCGCGTTAAGTTTCATGGCCGTAATTAAACAAGTATCACTGATTTAAATCCCTTATATTTTCATGTTAATTTTGGTAATCCTTATAGTAAAAAGCCCTCTAAACCTTCATGTGAAAATATTAAATAGCACCTATACTTGCAGATGGGAAAGTATCATGAGAGAGAGAGCAGAACGGTTGGTTTGTGGACAAAATGAAGCACTCTGGGTGTGGAAGAATATTCTCTTTGAGCTCACAGTGGAGTTAAATTGCTATGGATACCGTGATTTCCTGAAAACCTGTCACTGTGACATGTACCCTTGTAAAGGACAGGGGCTTATAGCATGAAATATTTTTTACGCTTTTCTTGAAACTCCCTCAGAGAATTGTTGACTTGCAAACATTTTATGCTCTGAAGTCACTGAAACTCAATTTACCTACACTCCTACTGAACTTGCTATATTTCATTTGGGTAGGTTTACATGAATGCATTCACATATGAATTCTTCATGACCAGATAACTCTTAAAATTTTTTATGCAATTAAACAAAGGATGGATATTGATATCTGTTTTATTCTGCTACTTTTCTAGCTTCATATTTATCTCTAGCCAAAAATTTTGTCCTATCTGCCATATGTAGAAAAAAAGAAAAGAATGGAAAGAGTGGAGAAAGTATATTGTGTAAATGATAAAGACAGAAGAAATTACAATATCACATTTCTTTTGAGGTTATAAAGTATTTTATCTTTTGATTTATCTCAAACTTAGTATAGTGTTAAATTTTTCATGTTAGCGTGCCTAAAAATTTGAAAAATGTGTTCAAGCATTACTGATTCTTTATATGAGCACTTTATAGATATACTTGCTGTAAGAAATAATATACACGACACTCATTGTTACTGATCTTAGCACCCTTGAAATCAAAGAGATTAGAGGACTCATTAGAGGTTTTCCATCAATGCCCTACTAAAATATTGGCCAATTTCCCTTTTATATAATATTCCCCTTATGATGCATAAACAAGGATGTCAACAAACTTCAGATTAAATTGTTGTCATATAAACGTATATGTGATATGCGGCATAGACTTCAAGGAAAAGTTACTTGAATTTTTAGATCACTGAGAATGAGATATTGTTTAAAGATTCTACTACTATGCCCAAATTTTCCAATATGAACTGTTATTATTGTGCTCATAATTTATTTCAGAATAAATTTTGAACTGGATATGTTGCAAAGCCCTTTTCTGATAGCTTAGAAATGTTCCCCTAAGGGAATAGTTAGTTATCCACCTTTATTACCTCTTAGCAGTCTTTGAAGAGGTTAGCTTATTTTCCCTTCATTGTAAGAGTGGAAGGTAAAATTTTCTTATTGATGTTATCAGTAGCACACAATTCCATCATAAACTCTCATCCTCTTGCATTCATTAAAGTGTATATTATTTGATGACAAAAAGGAAAAAGCCTATGGGACTATGCACATAATCATTAGGTGTACAACTCTGTGCTAATCCCCCCCAATCTATCGGAGAAGAAAGCATAATTTTAGAAGAAAAAGTTATAGTTCTCTCCATGCCTCTAACTCAATCAAGAAACCGTGGAATTTTTCAGTCACTTGCAATCTTAGTGCTTAAATTATGTACATGCTCACATAAACAGATCTTCTTTTTGCTTGCAATTCAAAGATTATATTGTTCCGGGTCAGAAAACACATTTTGACATCAGGAAATATTTTCAGGAAAAGCTCAACTGATTCTCATCTTGAAGAAAAAAATCCCTCTAATTGCAAAGTGGCTAGAAGGCAGATGGTGGGTGTAGCATGCCTGAAACTGAACAACTCGAGCTTTCCTGTCTAAATATCACTGATGCTTGATTGACAGACTTGCTTTGACAATTGATCATTAGATGATGCTCATTCTTGGCAGGGGGAGAGGTGAAACATCTGGCTTAATAGATTTCGATGCATAAGCAAGGATGTCAATCAAGTTCAGATTGAATTGTTTGGATGTGATGCTAAGTGGAAATTTGCAGATCTGATTATTGAGATGGCAGAACTTTCCTTTGTAATGACCACAAGAATAAACAATATTTGGAAAATAGGGTAAGTGCCAAGGTTTTGGCAATGGGAAATTTTTTAGAAAATCAATCCATTTCCTTCAGTCGGGGATAAGAAGGCACCCCCCTAATAGCCTCTGTTCAGTGCCCAGTATGGTAGGTTTTGAGTTCAGCACCAAGAGAAGTGGGGTAAGGGAAGGAACCTTCTGCCTGTAGTTCATGCCTATGCTGCTGGCATCCAGAAAAGTACATGGTAGATAGTAAGTGCTCCAAAAATAAAAACTGAATGAATTAGCAAATTACCAAAGAATGAATAAGTAACTTAGAGCCCCAATCCCTAAAACTATTTGTGCTTCTGAGAAAAGTAATGATTTTTAAATATATTCTACATACATAAGCTAAAAGACATGCAAATTTATAATGTCTATATAGTTGAAGGGTACAATTTGAATATACTTTAATACTTAACCAGTTAACATAGTAATGTAGTGGATATCATGTCATACATTTATCCTGTACTTTGTTAATTCCTATTCCAATGTAAAGAAATATGGCCTGTACTATGAATTAAATATTGTGTGTATTTAAAGAGCTTCATAGCCAGAATAGTACTTGATAAATAGTACTTGATAATAAAGTTTTCTTTAAAGGAAAAAGTGGTATCACTTTTCAGCCATTTTACTAAGATCAAGTGTAGGACAAGTTGGTAAATATTTTTTGTATCACAAATTATGTGATCTTTGTGGTAACTGCTTTACATTGCTACTTTGCTATAGAAGCAAATGACTGCATGTGTCTCTGCTGCAGGAAACCTTTACACTTTTTATTCTGGTAAAGGCCCAGATTGAGACATTGCATGCTACTTTTGTTGCTCAAGTTTTAGAAACTAAAATGGATAATTTTCAAAGAGTTTTGGTTGTAAAAATAATTGCTGAAAAATAGTACTTCTTTGGCATTAGCTGGTTTAAACTATCCCATTTTAGACATCTCAGGAATGTTTTAGCCATGCTAAACAAACACTCATATTAAATTGATATCATTTCCCAGAATTATTCCCCAGGGTATCTTAGTACCTCCTCATTTTGTCTTACGTTAGTCTTCTTACTTTTATTATTGATTTTCAGCTTCTCTGTTATCTTAGGCATAACTCAGAGACTATATATTCAAGCCTTCAGTAATGCAACTGAAATACTTTCAAATTCAGATTGTATCCTTTATGTTGTTTAGCCATTTTGAAAAAAAAAAAAAACGATAACCAAACGATATCAAGGTTTTACTATTTAGTGAGGACTCCTTAGTACTGTCCTTTACATTTGAGCCAAGACAGCAAATCCTCCTTCATACATGGCAGTGAACTTTATGAAACTTGAGATGTTCTGCCAGCACGTGAGTTTGTGGATTTTGAGCAGCTTCCCGCTCTTCTTCCAAGCATTCAGAAAGTCTATTTGCTCCTCATGCCCATCTTACTCTTTACTGAAAGTCATATTGTGTAAATTCTGTTTCCATTGAGTAGTGTCTTTGAAGAATTACTCTCTTCACACTAACGTACACATCTAATTATGTGAAACTAATCAAGCAAAAGCTTGACCCATGTCCAAGCATTGAGAACTGCCCCAAATAGACAAAAATATCCAACCCATATCTCACAGAAACTTGAGCTAAAAAAAGAAAGAGAATGCATTTATATAACCATGCACCCTTTCATTCTGCAGCATAACCCTAATTCTGTTTCGATATAGTTTCTTTCTTTTCATCAAATTGCCTCCCCATCTTGGTCCACCACAACAGATAGAATAGGTCAGCATCTGAATTATTTCCAACCAGTATCAGCTGACAGAAGAGATCTTACATTAACCTAGAAATAGTCTTTGTAGCTTCACTCATGATAAATCTACTCCTCAGGGTGAAGATCACACCTTTATGCTTCTTATTTTTATGTTATTCTCAACAGACACCAGGGCTCCTCACATTGCAGGGGAAGGAGATAGAACAGAAAACCAAAAGTAGAGGAGCCCATGAGAGTGATAACAGCAGAGGGGTTAATAGATAAGAATAAAGTGTGCAGTGGGAAAAGGAAGTCTTTAGAAATCAAAGGGAATGTATAAAAAGAATTAGCAGGACCTAGATGGTCTTTGTTTTATTTAATTCTTTATTCAAGAAACTACTTTCCTTTCTGAAGTTTATAACCCACTGGAACTAAGCCCTGGGTAACAAAAACAGTTCTATGAATGTGGTGTCACTTTGTGATTGAACTGGGGTTTAATTCCTGCTTTGTCATCTCTGAGTCAGTTGTGTGATTTATGCAAAGCACAGCATTTGTTTTAAAGGAGAGGTAACAGCTAATTCATTTATATCATAATTTGACTGTAGGAGCACAGAATATGATGCTGTAATATAAAGGCTCTTGTCAAGCATAAGAATAACAGGATAAATGATTAGAATAACATATGGCATGTAACAGATTTTAACTTTGTAGTATTCTAAGAACTCACAGCTTTGCTGAGGTTCATCAAAGACTTCTTGGCCATACTGAGGAGATTCAGGAGAAAGAATCAGGATCCTAAACCCTGAATTTCCTCAAATATCCTCATATCTGTTTCATTTTTGGAGGTTATTTTGGAGGTTTGCTTGCCAAATGGATATTTGTTAAATTAAAAATGTGGAAATCATCTAATAAAATTTAAGTGCAAGCTAGAAAACTCACTTCTGTCAGTTGTAGGTTTGAAACTTACTAGCTAAATGATATCAAACTATCAGGCCCATATAAAAATAGCTACTTTCTGAATTCTGAAAAGAATCTCCACTTGACCAACTCAGAATGCAATACATTCCACTTTTAAAGTTTTATCTCCTACATTCTTAGGTTCAAATTTGTAATCGTCATTCTGTCTAAACATTTGGCTAGTTTCTCCTTTGTCCAAGATAAATCTGCCTTCAAATCTCATCTTCAATATCCTGGTAATAATCTTTCCACTATCGTCAATCTTTCTGAGTTATCTAAATGAACCATGTGGGGTACTATTCCCATAGCCTATTGGCATTTCATCACATTAACTCAATATCCTCTTCCAACCAATCCCGCTGGGTAAACATATATCACATATGTGCTTCATTGTTAAACTGTGGTCACATGCTAGGTACTGTTTGTAAGAGTCACATTGGACACTCCCTTGGGCAGAACCATGGAAAGCTTTTTCTATTTTAGTAAAAATACACATAATTATTATCTTGCATTTTGAGTGTCTGATAATTTAAATATCAGCATCATATTCATCATCAGCTGTATTTGGAAAGAAAATAAACAAATGATAGCATGTAGCATCACAGTATTTTTCAATAAGTCTGTACACTGGGCCTCAGAGTCTAATATTAAAGACTCCTGCAAGCTGCATTTGTTTAATGAGGGATGGTAGATCTGTGTAGTACATTGTCTAACCTTCCTCCAGGATGCCAGTACTCCTTTCATTCTTCACCGGGAGCACTGGGCCAGTGGATTTTGAGAGCACCCACTCGTAGATTTAGGGATGATTTTGCCCTTCTCCCTCTATTTGAATGTCACGCCATTTTTACCTGAAGTTCTCAGTTCCCATTTTAAGTCAGCCAAAATGCCAAGACTCCTTAGTTGGCTCAGGGTCACCCGGGTTGTCCTCAACACAGGCAGGTTCATGATATGTCACAAGACCCAGCAAGATGGTGACATTAACAATAATCCAATATCAATAGTAATAATAATAAGTTTTTGTGTGTCTGTCTCATTTGTGTGTATCAATCATCATGCTAAGCCTTTTATTTGTGCACTTATTCAATAGCCACGACAGATCTTTAAGGAAATAAGGTATTTTCATTTCATAGAGATGACTGAACATCAGAAGGATAAGGGAACTTGTCCAGTGTTACTGTACTAGTAGAGAGCAGAGCTTCCTGGCAAGATACCCAGGCAGTACTGCTAGGAAACAGTTACTCTCCACAGGGATGCTATGCACTACTCCACATAGGGCCACTCTGTGACCCTGCCTGCCCTAATATTAGGGACATGTATCAGTGTCAACAATGAACCGCATATCTGGGTGATCAATATTTTTCTTAATTTGCATATACAAAAATGTCAAAAAGAAAAGGCAAGTGAATGAATAATAAGGAACATTTATCTGGCTCTAAGTTTTTATCTCATATACGTCATAATAACAATTCCAGAGCACATGAGCAGTAGCACATATAGATTTAATTCTTTCTTAGGTTTTTAACTCCATGAAAAATTTCAGTGGACCCTTAACTTATGAACTCAGTTCATTCTCAAGAGCTGGCTGTAACTCAAATTGGTCAATTGAAGGCTCAGTCTCCTCTTCAGAGTCTCTCTTCTGCATACAGGCAGATCTCAGTCCTTAAGACACTGGCCCAGGATTTCTCAATTAATACCACACAGGAAAGGATGTTTTAAAGTTCCTTCCAGACTTCATCAAGGGTTAAATCTGTAACTGAGACCATCTGGAAGCGCAAGCAGCTGGCATTTGGGTCATGACTCAAGACTTTATTTGTAAGTTAAAACTAAAATTCCAATACTAACAAAAGTTGTTTGTATGTTAGGCCAGTTTTAACTTGAGAGTCCACTGTTTCTCTCAACTCTGAAGTTTTATCAGTTAAACAACTGAAACAAAATTTCCTGAGAGTATTTCTTCAAAGCAGATCATCTGCAGTGAACTGGAATGTCATTTGCCAAGAGGTGACATTAAACTTCCAAGAGAGACCCATCATTTTTCCCTATCTATAAAGTATTTATTTATATCTTATGTACCAGCTATGATGTATACTTATAATTTCATTCATAATCCTTTTTAAATGTCCTCAAATTTAACATCATTACAGATAGGATGTTACTTAAACTATTGACATTTAAGAAATACTTTTGAAGTACTTTTTTTCCTAGTCACATTGAAGTTTTTCACAATTAACATCTTTCATGATTTATTTGCTCTTTTATGTCACTGATTTATTTTTAGCTCAACTATGCTCAAAAAATATCAATCTGTGGTCTTATTATAATCGTCAAAACTCAGTTTTATTTCTCTTGACTGTTTTTGTTTAATGTTGTTCTACATGATTTGTGGAATAGGTGAAGTCTGGCTTTGGAACCAGATCTGTTTCATGGTCATCTATCTTGGATAATTCATTTAGTCTCTTTCAGTATTATTTTCTAACTTATAACTCAGGAGAGGGGAATTTCCTGTCATGCTTTATGACTTAAAATTCTCCATTGATAGTATACTGCACTGAATAACACATAGTGGAGTTCCATTTGCAGAAATGATGACAAATAGCATCACTACCACTGGAAGCAAAACCCTTATCATCACTGTTATTTCTAGTCAATTTCTTTATTACATTACAAATGCAAAGGGACTTGGAACCATAAAAATTAATACAAAAGGCAGCTATTGCTATAGAAGCTTTCTAAGCATATATTACATATTAGTTCAAAACTTTAAAAGTACTAGTCTATTGCATACAGCGACCTGAATATTAAAAGAACCAGGTCTGATAAAATTAAAGAAAGTGCCCAGAAAATATTTATACTGAGCTAAAAATCAAGAAGCAGTTTAGAAACATAAAGCTATCTAACTCTTTTAATTTTATCTATTTTAGGTGGATAGCATAGAAATAAAATATCAACTGTATGAAAGATCATATTTAGTTTCTGTTAAGGTGTTTAATGTGATTTAAGAACAACTCTTAAGACTACTGTTAAATGTGAGATTTGATCATCCTTTTAATTGCAAAGTGAACATGAAAATATTTTGCTGGTTAATTTTACATGGATTCAATTGACTTGAATATTGCAGTTATAAAATTCAACTGAGCTGGGACATTTTATTTAACATTTTGAAGCCCCTTAGGGATATATAAGCTTTTCATGTTTATGTACATTCAGTTAATGATCATCTAAGCCCTCAGATTCTACATTTCACTTTGAGCATCTTCCTTCGGTATATTTTAATGGAAATTACTGCCACCAAGAAAATGTACTTTAAATTTCAAAACCTCCTCCTCCTCCTCCTCCTCCTTCTTCTTCCTTTTCCTCTCTTTTACCTTCTTCCTGTTCTTCCCATCCTCCACCTCCTCTTCCCATCCTCTTCCTCCTCTTCCTCCTCCTCTTCCTCCTCTTCCTCCTCCTCCTCCTCTTCCTCCTCTTCCTCCTCCTCTTCCTCCTCCTCCTCCTCCTCTTCCTCCTCTTTCTCCTCCTCCTCTTCCTCCTCCTCCTCTTCCTCCTCCTTCCGCCTTCTACTTCTACTTCTCCCACCTTCTCCGCCTCCCTTTTCTTCACCTTCTCCTTTTGATTTCTAGGCTTTGAACTCAAAGCCTTGTACAAGCTCGGAAAGTTTTCTACCACTAATCTATAAATTTCAAAATATTCTATACTCAACTTTGGCTGTAGAAATAAATATTATCGATTATTTCTTAAATCAAAATAAAATATGAATTATTTTGTAATTAGGGACCCGTAATCTAAAGTCTAAATGGACTATCCCAGTGGTATTCAATACCTTAAAACACACATAAACGTTAAGTAAAAAAACGAATTCAAGTCAGTGAAAACTTCATAGCTAATTTATTTGTATTTTCCTTCTTCTGATCATGATTCTAGGGTAACGTTAAAATGCTAATGTTTATTATTTAAAAGAATCTAATTTTATGACTACTCGGCTCATATTTCTTCCTCTGTCACAAATTACTTACTGAAACTTACATTAAGATGAAATCATGATTGTGACACAGATAATTGTAAAATGCAGTCATAGGGTTTTGTGATTCACTTCTGGAAATACTGGGAAAATATTTGACCTAGAAGGAATGTTACAGTTCTGTCTACATACACATTATCATCTGTTTAACACTGTCCTCTATTCAAGGATGTACTTTAGAATTTTTTTACAGTTACTTATAACACTAAATAATAACTGGTTTAAGTCTAAAGATTCTGGAATGAAATAAGAGTATATAATGCAACAAATATGATACCTAATTGGAACACTGAAATAAAATTATGAAGTAATAATTTTTATTTTTAATAGAAATAGTGAAAGATTATTATAATGTATGTTCAAAATTTCTTTTTTAAAATAAAGTTTTATTCAGAGAATATTCATCTCACTGAAACTGTTCAAGAAATGGTCTCTACTCTGTATTATATTATTTACATTAGGGGGACACTAACAATATTTAATATCATGAGACCATTGAATTTTATTTTCTTAAGTTTATATTTCTGCTATGATTATAATTGCATTTTTGTACCAGATGATGTTATCATACAGAACAATGGCCCTATTTCTTATAATTACAAATGGTTATGTAGACATGCATAGTACGAACCTTCAACTGGAAAGAAATAATTGCAAATGGAGAAAAACTTGACTTTTCTCATTCTTAATGGTATTATAAAGGAATAAAGCCATGGATAGATTTTCTGATCCAGTTTTCTTTCCTAATTTATAAACTTTGCAGCTAAAAGTCAATGTAATAATATATAGGAAGGTATTTTCTGTCCTTACATATACAAAAACAGTGTAAAATAACCCAATCATCTTATATCATTAAAGGTTTTAAACATAATTTTTTTCTCCTTTGTGAGGTTTTATTCCAAACATTTCGATGTACCTATGACTTTTTAACTTTTGAAAAAAGTAATTTTTTAAAACTCTGGAAATCCTTTTATTTCAACTGCATATTCCATTGCTAAGTCTTTATAACAAACTACATTTTAATAACATGAGGAAGGATCTGAGGAACAAGAGACAAATCAGCTCATTACTGGTGGTTGATGAGAATTATGATTCACAGTTATTTCAGTAAAGGGTATATGATTTTTTTAAATAAAACTCTCAACTTCTTGTGTTCTATTCTGAAGTTCCAGAATAATAAAAAGGTAAAAATACCCACAATCACCAAACAGCTAGCAGAGACAAGTTTCTGCAGGAAATGCTCATTACTTTCTTTGTTCCTGCTCTTTATCTCAAAGAAAAGAATGAGAAGCGGTTTGAGCCTCTGAGAAAGAACTTGGATTTGCATGTAGTACACAGAATTTGGGGACAGAAAAGTTGATGGCTTTTTTTTTTGACTCTTGACATGCTTGTCAGAAATGAATACCTGAGCAGGACTAACTGCCTCAGAAGCTTTGGATCAACCATATTGAGGTCAAAATTCGCTTCCTGGTTTGGTCACTTAGCTTTGTCCTGGGACTCCAGAGTAAACATCAGCTCTTCACGAAGAATGATCAACCCTGATGTCATTTGAGAGTGAGACACAGAAAGAGAGATACAGTTTAGCTTCTCATATTTTCACATGAAATCTGGACGAAGTTACTTGTCTTGATTATTAAGTTAATTCATGGCAGAGTGAAGTTTAGATTTTTGCTTCACAGAAACTTGCTTATTTTGCCCAGAGGTACAGGAAGAGCTGAAGTGTGTGTGTGTGGGGTGTTACATTTTTCTTATCATAAAATTCCAGAAAGTATGTGTTCTGATAAGTTAGCAGGAGGATAGCAATTGTTATCCATTCTTTCTCTATTTAATCACTGGGAAAATGTCTATGAAGGGCCTATAACCAGTAAGTCATTATGATGGGTGTTAGACACAAAGAAGTCGGATCTCTCAAATTGAGGAGCTCTCTGATGATGGAATTGGCAACTATAGAAGGAAATTTGGTTCATACGGATTTACTTAGGAGAGAAAGAGAAATATTGAGCCACCATTGGAGAGCCAATTATCACTGTTGCCCAAATTGAGAATTTTCACCAGCTTGTCTATGTGAAAGCTGCTGAGGACATCTTCAAACTATAGATGAATTTGTAAGCCATCTTTACTCTGGAGTAAAAGACAAACAACTGAACACCTCATTTTAGTAGTGATGCTGACAAAGAATACAAATAATTTGTAAGGTTATCAGATACATAAGTGTAAAATTATATGTAGAACCCAGATGAGGATACTACTGTGTCAGTGTTATTCCTAAGATAATCAAGTATCATGGTAATGCTTCCTTTTTTATTACAAACTCAAAATAGTTTTTATGTGAACCAGAGAAATATGATTAACTGTTACCCATTTATTTAGACCACATTTTACCAAGATTCTGTGCCAAGTACTTCATAATGATTGTCTAAGTCTTAACACGGTCCAGAAATACATGTAATATTTTCCATAATTCAGTTAAGGGACTTACGTTATATAAAGATTATGTACCTTACTAGTTATTTGGATTTGTGTGGAAAAATTATTTTTTGATACTTGGTTAGATGAAAGCCAACTGTGTTCAAAGGAACAAAATTACACAAACAAAAAAGCCCACACAATAATTTCACACTTTTCAGGTATAAACCACCAAGTGTTGTTTATAAATGGCACGCCAATGTAAAGCATTGCAAATCACCATTGTATGCATTATATTTCACACCAAAGACTAACCAAGTATAACAAGTAAGTTAGTAAATGAAGCAAGCAAAGAAAAAAGCAGAAGATGAAAAATGAGGTTACAACTTCGGTAATCATGAGAGCAGTGTCAAGCAAGCCCAAAGACAGGCAAGAAGACTTCAGAAAAGCTTTCCCAAATGGCTGGGACACTGTTACTGTCACAGTGAGAGGGTTTAACCAAGGAAGATCTTCACTCCACAGCAGAAGACATCTGGGAGATGTTTAATGTATTTCCACATATTTGAGTTGTTTTCATATCTTGGCCCTCAATAACAACAACAAACAAATAATTGCAGTAGGCCTTGAAAGTAAAGGGAGAACCAATAGAATAATGTGATTGCCATAAGGGTTACACTGTTGTACTATATATCAAGAGAACCCAGTTTCACTTTTGCTCACAGTCCAAGGATTTGTTGGGTTTGACAAGGATTTTATTTTTTTGGCATATGTTATCATGAGAAGAAAACTCACAGTGTTTCTCTGTTTCTTCAGGTGTCTCATCCAGTGTTACCAAGAAAAAATATTTTGTATACTGCCTGAAAACTATGGCTAGTCTCTGAGAAAAATAACATTAATGTTTGATATCCTGCTGTGGTGACATTCATGACCCATCCGCACTTTATTTCATGCTGATACAAATGGCCAGACCTCATATGCAGAAAAGGAAGTATCTGTGACATTTACTACTTTCTTTGAAGCCAAAGAGAAATAAGACGGATATAAATTCAAACTTCATATCTCCATAACATAATAATGCGTGTTACTGACTGTGGGTCTCCATTTACCTTTATTTCCAGAGTACCCGGCAATGCAGAAACGTGATGACAAGGCTGGATCAGTGCAGATATCTGCCCATCCTACCTGAACAATAAAGGAAGACATGCTCAGTCTCAGGTTTGACACTGATTTTTATTCATTATACAGGTAAGCCCCATTGAATTGCCATGATATATGCTAACTGACACACAGAGAGACACACAGGAAGGGACACAAATTTCAAATAAGATATCAGGATCAATTAGGATAAAACCAATCTGTTCTTTGATTAAAATGTGGGCCCAAAGTATAATAGTAACGACAATAATGAAAATTAAACAAAAGATGTTCTGCAGCGTAATCATTAATTATCCATCCAGAGCTTACTAAACATTCTACAAACATATTTCTTGTTTTTTATACAGTTGTGATGAGAGTAATATTCACATCCTTGATTTATAGATAGTGTCAGTGAAATTTAGTGCCAAGATGTCAAATTGCTAGTAGTGGCATAGCAAGATTGAAACTCCAATTTTGTTATTTCCCAATATCTAGTTCTTCTCCAGCCTATATGGTCTATAGGAATGATCAGTCTGCTAATGCAGATCACATTGTAACCATCTCAAAATTAAGAAAGAAATTGATGAACCATACTCATGAAAAAACCTCATTGCCCTGTGAAAGGTTAAAGATACGGTAGTTTTAATGATTCATAAAGACAATTCAACTTTGAGCAAACGATGCATGAAAGAAACTAACAAGTCACAGAGAAGGAAACAGTGATTTATCTCTAACCTACCATTGTCTTTTTTGGAGACATTTCTTAATATCAGAGGCAATAGATAAAACAACTGATGAAAAGCTGAATGAGATATCCCAATTGATGAGGTATGATATGGAACATTCAATAAAATAACAGACTTGTTCCATTTAGGGACAAAAATTTAAGGTTGTGAAAACGTGCAACTGTCTTCTTACAAAGTCTATATATCTTATCTGTAGCAGGTGTCCTAACTGGGGTAAAAATATTTTGACCTTTCCTCCATTACAGCTAGTACTTAATACAGATTCTGAAAATTAGAACCCCAGCAGAAAAGGAAACAGTATCCAGAAGATCAATTTTCAGACCCTCTGTATAATCCAAGATCTACAATTCTTCATGTCCCCTGGACAAAATTTGTTACTAAGGATTATTTACATATCATCTATATACCCTCCCAGATACTTTAAATAATATCTGGTTAATAGCTAATACAATGTTAATGGTCTGCAAATAGGTGTTAAATACATTAGTGAATAATGACAAAAAATAAAAAATCTGTACACAATCATTATGGATACAAATTTTTGTAAATATGTTTTTCTGCTGTTGCTTGACTTTGTGAATAAAGAAAATGCTATATGAAGGTCCAGCTATACTAAGTTCTAGCAGCATAAAACCGTGTCTGTGTATGTGAGGATAGGATATAAGCACAATGGAGTACTATCCTGCCATAGTGAAGTCTTGAGTCATTTGTAGGAAAATGCATCACCATAACATTAAGTGAAATAGATCAGACAGACAAACTTACCTTATCACATAAGTGAAAGCCAAATCAGGCACAAAAGCACAATAAAAGATGAGAGAAAGTAGGGAGACAGATTTTTCTCAAATAGGAAGAAGATCTTAGAGGGGAGGGGAAGGGAGGGGCGGGAAAGGGGATGAAAAAGTGGAATTAAGATGTGTTGTGCACGTGTACCAACTCCACACAAGGAATAAATCTTTACGTACTGCACATACGTGCTAATAAAAATGTTTAAAAAGAAAGAAAGAAAGAAGCAGTAGTCGAGAGTATTATGAAACCTAAGAGGAGTTATAATAAAAGGGAATGAAAAACACTGGTCAATGAGAAGACATGTCTAGAGAAATAATGACTTGAACACTTGTACACCGAAAATTCAGAAGACTTGCTGATCTCGATAAGAAGAATTTAAGGGCAAAGTCAAAGGCAAATAGCAGATTGTGAAATATGGACCACAGATAGAAAAACTTCATTTACATAGAACCGCTCAGAGAAATTCAGATAAAAATGAAGGGTGGTAGCTATAAACGATGTGGTAGAAAGGGAAGAGGGAGGGGAGAAGAGGGGAAGAGGAGAGGAAACAAGAGGAAGGGGGAGAGAGGAGGGGAGGGGAGGAGTCAGCAATCAATGCATCGGGGTCCTGTGTGACAATCACATTTCCAAGAACTTAACTTCTGATCACCCACGTAATGGGTACTGCTCTTGTTACTACTCAAAACATTTTCTATGATGCTCAAACTCTGTAAACATAATTCTCGCCTTTACAATGCCTTGCCGAACTAGCAGGCTTTACTCCTTTGAGAAAGATGAAGGCGCCCTATGAAAGGGAGTAAGAACCAGGGCATCAGATTTGCACGAAGGAGAGGAAAGATACGAATGGATATGGCAATGACCTTTTTCTGCCTTCTTTCTTCATGTTTTTAAAAATTAAATCTGTCCTGAATACCGCAAAGTTCTGTAGATGAAGTCAAGAGACGAGCTTAATAGTTTGAAAATTTGCTTTGCTTACTAAGGACCAATGGTCACCAGCCAGAAGAGAGGGCAAAATTAGATACTCGATTAGTACTCCATGGTCAAGAAATAAACTGCACTGGGTGGTAAAAAGAGACTAGGAATAAGAAACTGCGGATGGTGTACAGGTTTAACTTGTTCCATTTTATGACTTCAATCATGATTTCCTAACGACCAGCTCCCCAGGAAGAAACAGCCATATAGCCACTAATGACTAGTGTGGCCTAGGTTGACGGATTGGTCTCAGTCGCAAGATCATGAGTTGCTGTTGGATTTGAAGCTACAGAAGCAGAAATTTCAATTTCCTATTCACATGGAAAGAGCTGAAAGAAAGTGAGGCAGGGGTTAAATTAAAATGTGATTATAGATGGAAGAAAATTCAAGTTCTTTAAAGTTTTACTAGTTTCAAGTGCACTGTTACTGTGGATACTTATTCTTCTCCTCAACTCTTTTGAGGCTTGTAGTTTTGTTAGCTTTTGGAGCTGAGGAAGTATCCAGAGAAAAATCCATGATCCTCTTTTAAGCAGCTTAAGAGTCCCCTGACTCCCCAGTTTGCTACTCTTTCTTAGGGCTTCACCTTGTTTCTCTGTGCCTTAAATGTTGGCATTTCTCTGCAAGCCCTCTCTGGTTTTTCTTACTCCGTCCTCCCAAACACTGGGCAGGTTTCGATGGATTTACATTTCTTACATGCATTAATGACTCTTCAATCAAAATCAGTCAGCATTAGATATTTCTATTCGGATACCTCAGAATTCACATCTCCAGAATTGATCGGTCCACTCATCAGCACAATACAGGATTGCATCTGCTTCCCTATCACTGTTCTCACCAGTTTAGTTTTCCATTTTGACTTATTTTTTTCTATCAGTCCCTTTGTTGCCAATTAATAACTAAAATCTGTTGATTCTCCTATAAATATTATATAAATCCACCTGTGATTCCAAGCTCTGGATTACTATTATCTTTTTCCTAATAAGGTTTTCCACCTCACTTTTCTTTCTTTCTTTCCTGCCTTTGATCCATTTCCTATACTAAAATCAGAAGAATCTTATAGAGAAACCACATCTTCTTTATCCAGTCTCCAACTGATGGGCATCTGGGCTGTTTCCAAGTTTTAGCTATAAAATGGAATACTACTCAGACATAAAGAATGAGAGATTAGAGTCATTCACAGGAAAATGGATGCATATTGAGGGTATACTCCAGTGAAATAAGTCACACATGTGTAAATACCGAATAGTGCCTCTGGTGTGAAAAACTATATTTGTAAATAAGATCCTAATGGTATAATTGACAATGTGAAATAGGAAGAAGAAGGCTAAAGGTGTAGGGAAAGTGGGAAGGGTAGGGGAAAGGAAATAAGGGAAAATAAAAAAAAATCTGAAAAAATGGAAATAAAGTGTTTGTAAATAGGGAAGGGAGGAGGGAGTGAAGGGAGGGCAGGGATGTGGGGAAAAAATGAGAACCAAGACCTGTCGTGTAAGGGTACAAGATCCCAATGATGAATGTAACTGTACTGCTTACCTAAAATGCAGCAATAAGCTCAATGAGAAAAAATAAAATAAAACAAAATCAGAGAGATCTTCCTAAAATGTATGCACACCAACTAGGCCATTGGAAAATTTCAAGTTCTTTTTAGTCTCAGAATCATTCAAAATAGATCAATGTAGCGCACAAGGTCCATTCTTGCTTCCCTTTCCAGCTTCACTTATCTCCACCTTTGACTGCTCTCTTTTCCCCAGCACCTCAGGACACTGGAAATCCCATTTCCATGTTACCCATGGACCCCAGTACATTCAAAATTACATTTCTATAAATGTATCATGCTCTTTACCTCTTCTGAGTGGATTATCCATTAGGTTCTTTGTCAGGGTCATCCTTTCTCCATTTCTGTAAGTTTGGTTTCACCAAAGGCGTGTTCCATAGCTCGTAAGTCTCTTACAGGCAACACTTCCAACCTAGAAGCACTCTGATTATCTATTTATTTTTCTCTTTGGGCTCCTTTGACTTTAGGTAGTTCATTTGAGTGAACAAAGCAGTAAGTAGCATGAATATACAAATCTAGTTTCACTCCCGTATTGGGCCAATGATCTTAATTTAATCTCATGATGTTCATCAACTCAGCGTGTTCCCCTTCTCAAAGCTTCTATTTATAAGTAAGGATGAAGAAATTTCCATGCACGTTATTTCTATTTCTATCATATATTTGCAACATCATTTCATTGCCATGTTCATCAAAATGTGTTGAGCAATTATTCTGCAGTATTCACTTCACTGATAGCAAACAGAACTGTTACATGAGGTGTGATCCGACAAATACGATTGATATTTAATTTTTCAAAGTAAAATATTCAATTTATATCTTGATCAACCATTGTATATGCATCTAAAATCCTTAGGATTAATGAAATGTTAGAGCAACAGTTCTCAAATTTGAAAGTTATCTCAGGAGCCTGAAAAAATATTGATGAATGCATTCCATTTCTGCCTCAATTTTTAAATTTGTTATCGGGAATCGCCAGAGTATTGTTTGTCATTTTAATCTGTCAAAAACATATAGCAGTGTTTGAAAAGTACCATCTCCGAAATGACACTGCTGACTGCTTCTTTCCAAAGATGAGCCAAGTGTAGGGAGATTATGTGGATGTGCCTAATGGAATAGTTCATGTAAGTTCTTGAATTGGTGATGGTTGCACATGTAGATAAAAATATAGGGCCTTAATGGGGCCGGGGATTTAGCTCAGTGGTTCGGTGGCCTGTCTTGCAAGCGCAAGGACCCGAGTTCAATCCCCGGTACCAAAAAAAATCAAAAAACAAACTAACAAACAAAAAATATATAGGGCCTTAAGTTTCTGTCCTCACTGCAATGCTACTGCACATAAGGAAAGAGGAATTATCTTTGGCTACAATAGTACACTTCTCCCCTGCTGCTCCATAACATAGAAATCCTCCATAGCTATTTATTTACATCATTCTTTAGTCCTGTGTCATTAAGTATGCTTATTAAGTACTTCTGTTAGGTATTTTTAGAGCTATTACATGAATTTCTTTAACTTTGAGATACCTTATTCAATGATCATTTTTCTAAGTGTGTAAGCTCTAACAACTACTGAGTTTGAATGCTGGACTGCTAAATGCAATTAAGAAAAATACATAGGATAATTCAGTCTACACATGAATGGCATGCATAATAATTAAGAGGATGGGCATTAGAATTCACCACCAATGTTGAATTATACCTTTTTATATATGAGCCGAGGGGCATCTGCACATGATTTGTTACTTGAGTGCCAGTTCCCATAGAAAGGATAGTTGTCATGTTATTTTACCTTACACTTCTTTCAAATGTTTGATACACAAGTTATTGTCATATTGGTCATGCAAAGACATGTCACTGCTACATGGCTGAGTCCTTCAAAAGATTTTATGGAGGAGAAAACAAACTGAATCATTTTTTAAGATAGTAATTCATATTTTAAGGTATGTAATGTGGAAAGTAAGTAATATGGAAAAAATTAGAGAAGTTAAATCTTATATGTCAACATACTCCTGATTTTCGAGTACAGCTCTAATTAGACTTAAGCTCTTATACACAATATCTTTGTTTATTTCAATCTACCACACAATGTGGATTCACTCAAACCCATTCACTTACTACCAATAAACTCATTAGCTAGATGACAATCTTCCCTTGTCTGATTGAAAAATTCTCACAAACTGAGCATATCCATTCATACAATCTTGAACTATGGTTTATTTTCCAGCCATCATTTTTCTACCAACAAAATGAATAGATATCAATAATTCTGTAGTGTGAACACAAGGAAGAAATGCAATAAAGCATGTAAAATATTTTATAAACTGTACAGAAGAAAATATATTTTCTAGATTGATGCCTACAGTGTGCCCTCACATAAAGCATAACAGCTGATCATTCCAGGGGAGACTGAAGTCACCATGTCACTCAGGGCAAGCATTTTTACTCCAGTAAAGCCCAGCCATCTGCGTTCTGTTCCATTTTTCATCCTGCCCTTTTACTATAAGTAGTTAATGGTAGCCCCTTAGTCACATGAGGTGATAGATGACCATCTAGTTAGGATATCATTCTTTTTTCCTTTCTTTCTAATCTCTCTGAAAAAAAAATTTATCTGCTTTTCTTTGTGAGTAAATTCATTGTTTCAGGTTAAATGCAGAACTAGAAGGAAAAGTAGAACAGATGGAAATCAGTAAAGGGTCCGACCCAAAGTATTTTTATAAATCTTTAAAAAGATCTAGAAAAATAGAAGAGATTTCTAATGGGATCCTGGGCTCCAGTTTTCTGTTCTCAATTAGTTAATGCACTTCATTCTTTCATCAATTATAGCCTATAAAAAGCCTACGATTATTTCCCATCAGGTCCACTCTTTTTTTCATGGAATATGGTCCCAGAGGGGAAAAAAGACTTTAAAAAATTGCTTCTCAGAAACATAGGATGGATGTGTACCTAGAAAAAAACACTACTAAAAAGTTTCTCATTTGTGAAGGAAAAACAAAGCAAAGAAGAAAATTCTACATTTTTAAAATTTGAATTTATAACCTTGTAAATCCAGTGATGGCAGAAGACCTCATAGGAGGTCAGATATCTTCACCATCCAGTGTTACTGTTTTAGAACTACACAGCCCTTTCTTCCAGCTTGAGTTTTGAAATATAAGGTGAATTTACAAATCTCAAAACAAAATCTATATTTCTGTGGTAGAAAAAGAGGGAAGCACCAGAAAATACCAACCTGAGAGATGGAGATTCTTGCCTCATTTCTGGGTCTTAGTTCAAATACCAGAGCACAACAAAATATGGACAATACATATGATTTTATTGTAAGAGACCATCATGGAGCTGTGTCATAAAGAAAAAGTAAACATATAAATCTTCATACTATTCTATGTCTTCATTAATGCAAAACTCCACGTGTGCCCTAACGGAATTAATAGTACCTCAGAATACAAAATACTTTAGTTTTTTTAAATAATATAATTATTGTTCAAAAACATAAAGAAACTGAGGTTAAATCAAGTGCACAGTCTTAATTTATCTGACCAGTAGCCAGTATTCCTTCTTATATTATGTTGAAATCCTGCTGGGTTTTAGTGTTTTATATGTCAAAAGGACTACAGTATTTTTGTTACAATACTTTTGTTACAATATTTTTTTGCTAAAACTTACCCCAAAAGAGTTACTTAGGAAAAAGAAGTATTTTGCATCATTTATTCAATTCCATATGTCTCTACACTCAATCTAAAAACTTTGTAAGGAGAACAACTGGGATCTGAAAGAAACACTGGACTCCAACTTTTAGCTATCTGTGTATTTTAAAAGGATTTCCTTTTTATTCTCCACCATTTATGATTCTATACCAGTTCTATTTGTGATCAGACCACACATACCATTGGTGACAATGTCTTCTAAATACAGATGACAGATATTCTATATTCCCAGCCCACCTGCAGTCTAGCCGCTAGTCTGACAATATTAGTTTATTCTTTTGAAAGCTGTTTCCTCCATGAGTAAGTTTCAATCCATAATTTAATTAGTAAATATACTGATAACTGAAATTAATGGCATCACAGAGAGGGCACCAGTTAAGAACCTCCTGTAAGTCAGGCAGTGACTCAGGCTGAGGGATTTCTTCACAGCAGGCTATTTACGACTTTCTAACATGAAAAGTGGTTCACTAGAAAAGAGAAAGAGAAGGGAGGAATGACATTCACAATGTTAGAAAAGAATGGGATAAGAAATTTTGAAGTAAAATAAATAGACAGTGGTCACTAGCTGACTAACAAAAATCACCAGTGCTTTCATCTACCCTATCTGGTTTTAATCTCTGGTAGAACACTTGAGATGGTATCAACTGATTTCCCTGGCATTAGTCACAGCCAACATAGATGTATCAAAAGATTTAGCTGGAAGCGTGTTATATTGCTGTTGATTGTGTGTGTTGAGACCCATCTCTGTGTACAGAATGTACATGGAAATTGCTAGAAATATTTCTACAGCACACATTGTCTGTGGCTCATCCATCCCGTGATATCTGCACCGCACTTCCCTGTGACTCCTCTGCTACCCAACTTGCTTAAGGAGTTCCTAAATCTTATACTTTTAGTATTATCATATATTACCCTTTTCATGGGCTGCATTAGGGGCTCCAAGTCCTATTTTAAATTTTTACCTTGCCCGTTTTCTCTAAGCAAAGAAAGGATAGAATGATAGAGACTCATCTTTTTAAAGAATATTTTATTGAGTGCAATTCTAATTATTAAATTCCCTTATATCTTTATATAATATATTTCTACCATTTTTTTTCCTCTCTTACTCTGGACTCTTTGTATTGGGTTCCATCACTTTTGACTTCAGATAATAATTCCTGGTCTCACATTTCATTTTCTTATAATCTCTTCACATATGGCCCTGCCTTCTCATATGTGTCTTGTACAGAATATTATTCACATTTATTCCTATAGCCACTATCACTGTAAGTTTCATTAAATAGTACTTGGTTTTCTCTGTTTTCTGCTAAAATATGATTTAAAGACTTTAGATAACTCATTAACAATATATAAAAGCTCTTAACAAATGTAAATTGAGTTTCATAAATGCTAGTTCTGGATCTTTTTACAACAACTCTGTTTAAGACAGTCCTTGTACATCCCAGTCTTCTTTATAAGACCTAAGCATGGCTGCTTTTATCATGACACATCCGGCCAGAGTGAAAAGAACAAAACATAGTAAATTCAGTGTGTCTCAGTGGCCTATGAAATGGCTTGGTGAATAAAGCTCTATCAAAAATAATTAAATAAATAAATAAATAAATAAACAACACCTGGTCCAAAGAAATTCTTCTACATAAAGAATTGAATTGGGTAGCCATGATACAAGGCAGGCTTTTTTGTGAGATATGAATCAAAATACTCATCATTGACATGGGCCAGAGAGTTCACTAAAAATGTAATCAAGCCAAAGAATTACTACGGCCAAAGCATAATCGTATACAAGTTACGAAGAAGGACATGATAGGAAAGTCAACTGTCAGTGGGAAAACTTAGAAGAAAAAGAAACTGGATTGTGATAGTACCATCTTTTAAATTCTTGGCATTGTGTCAGATCGTTTTCTCTTTTTCCTTCGAAAAACACTTTTTTAAATTTTCCAGCTCTGGTTTGTCTCCAGCGAAGCACCTGTGGTTTGTATCACTGGGGCTGCTTAGCCTGTAGGCTCTACCTGTTGTTGTCGTGGCTGACATTGGCAGGAGATTGGAGGAAGATGAAGAAAAGGTCCTAGGGATTGCATTTCCTTAGCCTTCTGATGCTGGGGCCCAGAAAGCATCCCAAATGAGGTACTTTGACACCCTGACCTGCTTTCTCATATGTACTGTATTCTCCTTGTTGCTATCAAAGGGACACTTGACAAATAATTTTCAACAATTTACATAAAATGTATTTGCCTAAATATTTTCATACCAATTCACATTTTCTAGAAACAATACTTTTCAATTCTATACCCTATTATTTGCTTCCCACTTTTCTGAACAATACAGTGGACCCTTGACTTATGAATTCAATTTGTTCATGTGGGCAGGCTGTAACTCAAGTTGGTCAGTCTCCTCTACACAGCCTTTGAATTATTGTGGCTAGGTAAGGATTTATAATTTACTACATATTTTTCTTCTTTTTTTTCTTATTGTCAAACTTCTTTACTTTTATTAGGACCTCTCTTTTATGTGCTGTCATAAATAAAAGGTCCTCTAGTTAATTTTAAATATATTTTTCTTGGTAATATCCCTTCAAGACATCCCTATTCTCACCAGGCATTGTAGTGCATGCTGATAATCTCAGCACTCAGGAAGCTGAGGCAGGAAGAGCACTGAGAGTTTAAGGTCCGTCTGGATTACATATTGAGTTCAAGGACAGTATGAACAAAAAAACAAAAATGACTTCTCTATTTCTTTTGCTTTGGCTGCTGAATGGATTCCATCTTGGGATACCTCTTTACCCATTACCACAGACTTTTGTTTTTTCTTTCTCACATGTGAAATCCCTAGTTTTCTAAATTCTGTGACTTCGACTTATAGATTATTTTTTAAAATCTTTTTGGAGTGTATCTTGCAATATTTTGAAGAAAGGGTATGTGAGGAAAATGTTGCATATCTTTAGGTATGGAATTTACTTATTCTCAGAATTTCGGTTGTCTTGCTGCATAGTATTTTAAATCTCAGGGTTTTCAAGCAGCTTGATGCCTTTCTGATCTGGTGTCTTTTTGTATGCAGGCCTCTACTTTCTTTGAAATTTTAGAAGATCGTCATCTTGCCTTATGGATTCTAAGATAATACACAATTCAGAACAGGTCTTTATCTATTACACAGGCATTTGGTAAGTAGGGTGATCAATTCTTCCCAATTTTTGTTGGGCCATTCTAATACCCTATACCCTAAAACTCCCAATCCCCAGTCTTAAGCAAACTAGGACAGTAAGTCACTCTGTAAAGGAGTCTTCTCAACTTGAAATAGCAGGAGCTAAAGTTGTGCATAATTTTCTTAAATTATTTAATGACTTTTTCTCTTTTCATTCTTCTTCATGATTATTGTCTTTAGTTCCAAGTCTGAGCTAAGAAAAGTCAATAACACCTTTTCTAAGTATAATTTTTCTCTTTTTTTTACACTTTTCTTAAAATTCTATACTTACTCCCACTTTTCTATTGAATTTTTTATCTCTGCTGAATTTTATTTTGCAAGAATTTTTTTTTAAATCTCTCTGAATTTTTATGACAACCCATTACTATTTAGTGATTGTGTCATTCTCTCAAATGTCTGCATAGATTTTCTGTTTGGGTTATAATTTCAGCTTAATTTTGAGCGTGTAGTGTTTGAAACTTGCCTCACTTATTTGGTAATCATTTGATACCCACCACACTTCAAAGTGGTACACTAAAGAACATTAGGAAGAGTGATTCCTGTAGAAGGTCAGGGTCAGTGCAGATGATCGAACTGACTCTCTCTTGGTACTCTTCAATCATCAGTGATTGAAAGTCTTTTATCTGGAAATTACTGGTTTCCTCAAAAGGTTTTTTCCCCATCTCCTTCCTCAATTTTCTTGTCCCAGATACTGAGTAGAAAAATCCTTGGGCCCAACTGGTTTGTGTATAGACTTTCACTTCAGTCTTTGTTTATGAATATAATTTCCATCCCTTTAGCAGGATCTCTTGAGCTGACACTTTTTCAGGTAAACTGAATCTCTTTAGAGAGTAAATCTCTAATTTTCTGTGATAGCGTTGGAAGTTTAATTACTACTCTGAGGTTAGTGGGGAACAGGAGTTAGTAGCCTTAAATTTTTCTTATACAAACTCAAACTGCTATCTATAGCACTAGCTGAACTTTCATTTTTGAAGTTCTTGTATATTTATTTTTGAGCATTTTGTAGTATTTTCTGTTATAAATCAACTTTAAATCTAATTGCCCCAAGAGGATTATGTGCAATCTTCCAATCTCTAATCCAGCTCAACTCACATTTTTCCTTCAGATGCCCAGCAAGTCTTTCAAGTCAAACCATATCAACCACATTTTTCCTTTCTTTTTTCTTTCTTTCTTCCTTCCTTCCTTTCTTTCTTTCTTTCTTTCTTTCTTTCTTTCTTTCTTTCTTTCTTTCTTTCTTTCTTTCTTTCTTCTCTTTCTTTCTTTCCTTCCTTCCTTCTTTCCTTCCTTCCTTCTTTCCTTCTTTTTCTTTTTCTCCCTCCCCCTTTCTCTTTCTTTTCTGAAATTAGAACTTGAGTCAGTGACTTTGCTATATCCACAGCCCATTTTTATGTTTTATTCTGAGACACAGTCTTGCTAAGTGGCTAAGTTACCCAAGTTGAACTTGAATTTGCAATCCTGCTGCAGCCTCCCAAAATGTTGAAATTACAAGAAAGCATACCATGCCTAGCTCTCAGAATTTTTGGTGGCTCACCCAAGCACTTAGAAGAAAATCCCAATTTATTGCATGGTATAAAATAGTCCCACAGCATCATCATACCCTTACAAAACTTTACCATGCACAACTAACTTTAGTACTCTGTTAGTCCTACCACGTTGATATAGAGGGAAGAGATGTAACTCCCAAACCTACTAGATATCCAAAGCGCAAGTTTGTGGTCTCTAAAATTGAAGAATGAATTAATTCGAGGAAGAATGGAGTCAAGAGTAGGAAAAAAACTTACTGAGAGAAAGAAAGCTCTATCTAATTAAAACAGCAGGGGAATGGAAAGTGGGTTGTCCTGGACCCTATTTCTCAAGGGGTTTTTATCGAGCAAAGCTAGGTGAGGCAGGTTTAAGGTGGGACAAAATTATAAGACCAATGGAAAATTACAAAGTGGGCATGAGGTGGGGCAAAACTATGACCAACCAATAAGATTACAAGTACAGTCACCCAGGTAATATTGATTAAATGGGGATCAAATGGGAAAATGAGTCACATACAAGGAATTTCCCATTTAGAATATCAATCACTGTGATCTATCTCTAGGGGAAGTAGTACCTGTTTTTCTTTTTTTATAATGCTAACCAATAAATGTGCCTTAATTTTTCTACATGTTGGTTCCTCACTGTGTTGGCTCCTTGAGGGCGCCACCTTGAGGACGGCCCTGTCTAAATTTCTATAAGATAATGTAACTAACTTATCTATCTACAATAACATCATTACTACGTCACCCCTTTCCCTGGTGAAGGTCTTTGCACATAGTGCTCTGACTTTGGAAAACTCTTGAGACACACTTACACACCAAAAGAACCACACAGTCATATTTTGCACATATTTGTATCCTTCTTTTCTTTTATACCTTAGATTTAGTGTCACCTCTTCGGCAAGAGCTTTTCTGACCCTCTGCTCTGACTATTCCATTCCACCCATTCCTAACTCCTATGTGAGCTCTGCTTATTTCCTCTTCCTCACTTACCTCAATTTGTCATTATTTTCTTTATTTCTCCCAGGAATATTGTAGAATGACATTTGCATGACTGAATTAAATATTCAATTTGATTTTACATATCTATGCAAACCACATTTCTCTTCCTGTCCAATATGAACAACAGATTTTTTTTTTCAGGAAATTGCATTGGCTTGTATCACTCAGATGCTGTTATTTTCACACGATGTATTGCAGCACATTTACTGGTTACTGGGAGGCTTTTTTATAAATGAAAACTGAACCACACTTGTCAAAATAAAAGAACAAAGCGTGATGAGAGTTGGCTGTTTAGATTAGATATTCTTCTCACTTGAGCAGGCAGAATCCTAACCTCGGGGGGTTAAAACTGGCAGGAGAAGATAACTGATAGATGTGTGACAATGAGAAGCAGGGTGAACAAAGTGCATTTACTGAATTCAAGTAATCTAGAATATATTATCCATTTACAAAATGAGAAAGGCAATGGAATTTATCCAAAATAGAAGGCAACAGTGTCACTGAACCAGAATAAAATGACATCAGCGCTTTTCTTGCAAAAGAAAGTTTGCATGTGTGATTGCAGAATGATGATAGACTGTGTTAGGTTCTGTAATATCCAGATGCCTGGGATGCTGTGGAACCATGCAGAAAAGGCATCAGGGTGAGGGCAGGATAAGATACTCTCTTGTTATCTAGATTTGAAATAACCTTAAAATTCATCCCGTTCAATGTCTGTTTTCCTTTGTTCAATGAAGCCTAAGAGGTAAGGAGAGTTGAAATGAGTAACTTAGTTACTCAGAGCTTCATAGAAGTAGACCGAGGAAGAGGGCACAATATTCCCAGGTACTTAGTGTGTGATATTCTATTTACAACAGATTACTTCTCCTGCAGGTCAGATTATATACATCACGGAGATATATACACAAGTCCTATCCATGGTACCTGTGAATGCAGCATTATTTGGAAATAGTGTCAGTAATGTAATCAAGCTAGGAGGAAGTCATACTACATAGAAGTGATTTCTAAATCCAAGGATTGATGTCTACATCAAAGAGAAAGAAATTTACATTAAAATATGGAAGAAAAATAGAGGAAGGCTCTATGAAGAGAGAGGAAGAAATAAGAGTGATGCACCAGCAAGATAAAGACCACCAAGAATTGCTATCAACTCCCAAGTTAGAAAGTAACTCCCTGAGCCTTCAGGGGGAACATTTTGGGATCACACTTTGATTTCTAGTTCCTAGATTCCACAACTGTCTGACAGTAAGTTTATGTTGTTTCAAGCCAGCTAATTTGGGAAATTTATTACAGAAACCTTAGGAAAGTATCTGTCCACCCATAATGGGCAAATCTTAGCATATAAAAATTAATGAGATACCTTCTTTAATGTTCTCCCCAATTTCTGGGTTTCAGGAAGAAACTGGTTTACACATTTATAAAATTTTGATGGAGTGATTAGGACTTGTGCATTTAATTATTTGCAAATTGTATAATAAGAATAAAGGAAACAAATCCTATGAAAATAGCTGGATTACATGCTTAGATGCCTGAAGCTAAATTTGGGATGCACCAAAAATAAATAAATAAGATTAATTGATGAGTGGATAAGGAAGGTAGAGGTCGATGATAATAAAATGTGATAAATATAAATTGTCAAATTTAGAGATAACGTATGTGGGTGTTTGTGGTTAATTCTTCATATTTTTCTGTAGATTTAAATAATTTTTAAAATAAAATATTCATAAAAAATTGTGATTCAATAAGTTAAAACTCATTTTGGGATTAAGTAGAATAAAACAAAGTATGAAGTCTATAATTCTGCTTGTCACTGGATGGTATCTGAGAAAATCTCCCCAAAGAAGAAGAAGGGGCCCAGTTCACCCCACCCCTAGAGTAGGTTGTAGATTCATTGACCTTGTCACAGAAAAAGAATTTCAGGGAGCATCAGTGAGAGGCATAGCAGATTCGTCCAGCCAAAAAGGAGTACACACTCAGAAAAGGGTACAGATCCTCAAGAAAGAGGCACGTGACGGTTTGGGGCTGAGAGTTTTTAATGTGGTTGGGGTACGGGTGTCTTCAAGATGAATGATAGAGATATATACCTAATGTCTGTCAGGGTACCCATTTAGTGGGCTAAATTAGAATGCAAACAATTTCCATGTGTTTGAATTTTACATATATGTCACCTACTAAATAATGCTGTTTCCATGAGGACGGATGTCTATGGCATTTGTGAATCTGTAGAACTGGTGGAAAAGTGCAGGCTCAGTTTTCAAGTGAAAAACAGGACCTAACTGACAGGCTATTGTATCTTTAAGATTCTTAGGAATTTTGGAAGTTTCCTGAAAGGGGAAAAAAAATGTAACCACGGGAAACTGACTGCATCCTGAAGCTGCAGTTTTCATCAAATACAATTTTTAAATTATGATTTTCCTTGTCTCCATCCTATCTTTATTTCTTCTATTGTAACACACGCTCACATGAGAATCTGATGTATGGAATCAGCCTTCATAGTTGGAAAGCCCCAGGCTGGACAAGAACCCAAGACAAATACCAGTTAGCGTGAGGCTGCAGCAGAAGGAGGTGTTCAGAAAAAGCATTACACCTCCTGACAAAAATCTCTCTCCTGTCCTGGGGCTCAAGCTGTGTATCCACATTCCCTCAAACACTCAGAACCAGCAGACAGTAATAAATGGCCTTGCTTTAGCTGAGTTTTAGGTGGAAACAAATCCAGCCAGGAAGAAAAATACATCTCTGCCCTGTTAGGCTTCTCCCTCACTCCTTAAAAAAAAAAAAAAAAAATTGGCAATGGTACAGGGAAAGGAGCCCTAGTTCAAGAGCACCTACCTGAAAGGAAAGGCGCTTTTGACTTTGAATTAGAAGTTTGCTGTGGCTACCTGCCGGGTTAGAGTAAACAGGAGACAAAGGACTACTTTAGGAGAAGGAAGAGGTGGTGTGGAACGCTGCTCACCGGAGGCGCCTCCTTTACCCTAAAAGCAGTCTCCAGTGGGCAAATTGTTGATCCCGGGGAGACAAAGATTATAATACTCCTGAGTGGTCATTACCAGGTGTGAGATTTTAGCTATGAAGTTGGGAACGAAAACCTGTCAGGTCACAGAGATTCATTCCCTTTTCTCCATGGGGGAAGGAGATAAACAGCTTTAGGTAGTTGCTGCACTGAACTGCTCCTGCTAGTCAGAGAAATACATAAACCTTAGCAGAGTTCTTTAGCAGCACAGAAGGGAAAAGGCTCTGGAATATTTGCATTAGAAATCTTGCAAAAGAAATGAACAAAAACCCTGATACTAGAGACCAATTTTCATTTCATTTTTAAAACTCCAAGTGTACCAAACAAAGTGTTCAACTATAAGAGTGGGTTAATACAACTTTAGATTGAAACTCACGTGCCCCAATATTCAATTCCTAGCTCTGACACTGATTCATTTAGCTATTTTAGGCATTTCATTTCTACCGGTGCCAGTTCTTATTTTACAAACTCTCCATAGTTGGTAAGAAATGTAGAGTTGAGATACCCAACGTATAGGAATGTATAGTTGAGATATTGAATTTCCAAATAGTCACACAACTAACTCAAAGTGGCTTAAAGAGCAAGAGGGAATCATTAGCTGATAGCACTGAATGAGGCAGAGCTTCACCCAGCAGCTCTAATCGTCGGGAGGAGACCCTATTTTATTCTGCCCTCTCTTCCATGCCTCTTCTTCCTGGTGTTAGCTTCTTCCTCAGAAGAGTTTTGCTCTCTTAGTCCAAAGCAGTTGTCAGAAAAGGAGTAGAATGAAAGAAGGAAAAATAGCCATAGTGACAACCATTACCACAGAGTCGTGGTCTCCAGAAGAGTCCCCCACCGCTCCAGGAATCAGCAAGACCTGAAACATAAATGGCTTTTAGCCATTCCTTGAACTAGTGGTAGAATTCACTCCTGACAAACACAGGGGATGCATGTAAGGGTAAGAAATTTAATGTGAAAACAAAAATATCATTAAAAAATAACAAAAAAAAATGAATGCTAATGTCCCCAAAAACTGAATACATAGATCAAGCCGAGTGGAGGTAAGGTTCAGAAGATGGATCTGAACACACTTCAAAATAAACATCAGAGTATTTTTTTAAATAATATATTCAAGGTATGAAACAAGAGTTTTAAAAGTATATAAACAGAGCACTTCCCAAATAGCACTGAACTTTCGAGTGTTTAAAAACATGAGCAAAATAAAAAGGAATAATGTAAGTTAATAGGTGTACTAAGTAAATACTGTTGCCGTACAAGGCTCTTAGACTCCCATTCTTCTTTTCCTAATTAATGATAAAAATATTTGAGACAATTAGAGTGTTTGAAAGTAGATTAATTATCTTTGATCAACTTCAAGTGTGTTTTGCAGAGGTAGTGGGTGTTAAAACTGTGTTCTCAGGTTTAGAATGTAACTGAATTTCTGCTAATAAATATAAATTATAACACTTTCATGTAATGAAATATAATTTAAATACTATTAAAAAGCATATTTTTCAAAGAATATTTTCTTGGATGATAAAACTAACATAACACAATGAAGAAAAAAAATCTAGGGATATCGGAGTTTTAATCTTACAAAACTGTGTGAATTTTTCAGGGATGCTTTTACTAGTTAGAAAAAAAATAACAAAAATTTAAGAAGAGTAAAGTTTATGGTCAAGAATAGGGGCTATTGTTGATTTTTTTCTCATATTTTTCTCTACATTAGGCATTTCTGCAATCAATTTTTTACATTGTTACAATGAGAGAACAGAATGTCTTATTTAAGAAAATTAACATTTTCTCATGTAGCATTTATATAAAGAATTATTTTAAATCTATAATTAAAAACTATAATCCCTATAATCTATCTCTTCCAAAGAGCTAGAACATTTCCATTTCTATAGTATTGATTCACCATAAGTAGGTGACAGCTCTGTAACTCAGAAATTGTCTTTTATTTTATTTTGGTACCAGGGTTTGAACTCAGGATCTTAAGCTTGCAAGACCGGCGGCACTACTGAGCTAAATCCGCGGCCCAGAAATTATCTTTTTCATGCCTATTGCATAACGAAGAAAACTATTAGCTACCTTTTGCCTTTTAAATAATAAATATAATTATACATAAATATTTATTTATTTATATATTCATATATATATATATATATGAAATAAATATAATTCTCAAATATTGTCTCTCCTATTATTCATACTATATAGGACCTGAGAAGTTGCTTTGTTTTTCATGAATAGTTAAAATGAAAAAAAAACAAAAAAACAAAAAACTACCCAGTAATCTGGATTTCAAATGAAATCTGTGGCCCATGAAGTCACAACTCACACTGTCTTGTCTTCTGTCCAGGCAATGCTGGAATAATACGTGTGCTAAGCCTGAAAGCAGTCCATTGATACAAGTGGAATTGACCAGCAAATGTGCTGACCAAGAGAGAACAAATCTCAAAGACTTGTTCGGAGAAGATAAATTGATTTATTTACATTAACTATGCAGTATGCATGGTGAAATATTTCCTTTAATTTATAAAAGATGAGAGCATAATCGCATTACACTTGTGCAGATTTCTAATATATGAGTGTATATTTGACTATACACTTTGTACACAAGTATGCGAGTCAACTGACAGTCCTTCCTTCTCCATTCGAAAATGTCTTCACAGGGCTGGGGATTTAGCTCCATGGTTCTGGTGCCGGCCTCCTCAAAAATGTCTTCACATCCAAAAAGAAGAAGTAAAAAGAATGAACACAGTTTCATAATATTAAAAAGAAAAAAGACAGTAAGGCATGTGTAATAGGATGCCCATAATAGAATGGAAGAAAATCATTAATTTTTCCATTCTATAACATTTAGAATTACTTCCTTTGCTTTAGTAAATACATTAATATGCAACTGAACTTTAAAAATGAGCTGGATGCTTAATGGTCTCTTGTATATAGTAGGAACTCAATAAATACTTGCTTCAGTTTGAGAAAAAAAACCTGTGAGCCATTCTAAAAGCAAGAATTACTCCAATTTTTGTGATTTTGTTTGACTTTTTAAAAAAGATTGGTCTATTTTACCTTAAAATTTGCTTTTGAACACTTTCCAAGGTAGAATTATATTTATATAGTAACATACCAGAAGAAGAATATATCTGTATATATATTTTGTGTATACCTACATACAAAAATAAGAGGCACTATAATATGGAGAAAAAATAAACAACAAAAACAATTCTTCCTAGAAAAATCACAGGGGGGACATGTGAGGACATCATGGGGACAGCTGAGTCGTGTGTTTCCCAGCAGCCAGCTGCACTCACGACAGTGTGGATACAGTGTGTGCAGCCCAGAAGAGAAGCCTCCCCGGACTTCACAGCTCCCTGTGCACTGCCAGCTGGAGGAACACAGTTCTCCTGCTGGTGTCTCCTCTGTGGCAATCACTAGGGAGCCTGCGAAGCACGCACTGTTTTATTCCACCACCAACCACCCAATTTCACTATTCCATCTCTTGTTCAGGATCCAGGATTCTTCATTCCTTCCCTCAGTCTTTATCAGAGGACATCTAACTTTCTTTGTTAAAAAGAAAGACAGCGCTCTTCTGCCCCGATATAGAATAAAGAGACGAACAAGCAAAGTGGGCTTTATCTCTCGGGGCCACATCATTTCAGATGGGCTATTGAAAAGAAGCTTGCTAAAGGCATCCTTGCACATGTATCCACACATAAGACCGTCTAAAGTGATGTACTCAGAAGTTGACTTAAGAGTTCGTACACTATGGCCACTGCCCACTAACACAAAAAACAGTTTTCTAAAATAGCTCCAACAGTTTATACATTCTCACAGTACGTGAGAATTCTCCTTCTTCATTTCCCACCAACACTTGGTTCCATTCCGCTGCTCAGCATCCCAAATAACACTGGAAGTGTTCGACTTGTTTTGCAAACATGGTAGGCATAAGATTTTATCTTTGTAGTTTTCTGATTAGATATTCTTTGGATGGAATGACGTTGAGCATCCTTTATAAGTTTTTTAAGATCTTCATGTTTTGTTTTGCTGTTTCCTATTTTTCTATTGAGTTTGTCAAGTTAAAAAAATAGAAATTTTAACATTTATATGTATATGATTTACAGTGATAGTTATGTACTACTTGGTAAATAATCTCCACAGATACACAAACTGAAATAATGTTTACATGATAAACTTGTGCCAGTAATTGTACAAAATATTTACATGTGACAGAACATGTAAATTTTCTCTTTACTTCCATGGTTCATTTGCATAATAATGGGGCTCAATATTTTAAATCAAATGGATAAATCATTGTTCAATTTTCCAAACCTTTATAAATCTTCCCTCAAATCAATCCCCAAAATATTATGATTGAGTTTTTTAATATTCTACATACTTTTCTTTTCTTCTGTTTACTAATCTTTTATGTAATACTCAACTAGTGTCCAAATCAACAACCATCAGCTACAAATTACATTGAATGAGGAACTGTATTGGAAGTCACAAAAATTAGGAAATAATTTAGCCTCCTTTGTTGATACAGGAGAACACCAAAGACGTGTGTGTGTGTGTGTGTGTGTGTGTGTGTGTGTGTGTGTGGTACAGGTAGCGTTGACAAAGTTTCCTGGGGTTCCAAAGTTAGTTAATATCAGAGACAGGATGAGCCATTCTTTTTTATTTTTGTCTCTTTTTAAAAATCTTCCTGCCTCTGCAGTTACTTGATGTTATGTCCCTAAAGGCTAGTGGCTCAGAATTTGACCAAGCCAATGAGAGGGGTGGACTGGAGATCTCAGGAGAGCAGAAGAACCAGCCATCTGTGTCTGCCATGCAGCAGTGTTGCCCATTCTCCCATAGGGCACATGGTTGCCTGGAAAATCTCAAAAATAGCTTTTGTTTAGGAAAAAAAAGAAGGACTCATAATCCTCCTCAATGAAACTTTTTTTTTTAATCTGAGTGTTAACCCACCTTGACAAACCTTCCTACTCACCATAATCCCTGTTTGTCCTGTGAGAAAGCTGAAATCCCTTTGACATCCTTGTTTTTCTGCCCTGACATTCAGTTCTCCACCAAAGGCAGCGAAGAGGGTGGGAAGGGAGGAGAGAGCAGTGTGCTCCACTTTCCCTTCTCAGTTCTCAGTACAGCCTTACTTCATCTCTGTTAACACTACCCAGAAGGGCTGCTTTATTTGGAAAACGTGTTGACACATTTGCGGAGTAGAACACGCCTAGGACACAATTATAATTTTAGAATATCCAAATATACGCACACCTCCACAAAGACCCATACTTCTGTGTCCCACAAAGCCACG
The DNA here is from genome assembly GCF_012274545.1 of Fukomys damarensis. Lineage (NCBI taxonomy): Eukaryota > Metazoa > Chordata > Mammalia > Rodentia > Bathyergidae > Fukomys > Fukomys damarensis. The sequence continues at coordinate 23,819,224 of NW_022900933.1, read as the reverse complement.
TGCTTCCGTCCCTGGGGCATTCTCCTTGACTTTGTTATCTAATATTAAGTCAATCCTGAATGCTCTTTTGATACAGCAACTCTGTGCCCCAGAACAGTTCATGTTTTTCTGCAGAAATAGATAATCTATTTGTTAAATGAATAGAACAGAGGCATCTGATGATCGGCGGTGGTGAGTGCTCTGGTAGAAGATCTAAAAACCATTCTAAAGAAAGAAAATCAACCTGGTGACCTAGGGATAAATACTTCTTAAAAATCAATGTGTTTTAAAGTCTACATTGTTATGTCTAAGTAACAATGGTTATGTTCCAGGAATTAAGGGTATAAAATTTAGTATTTGATATAATCTTTTAAGGGGAATCTTATTATAATAATTTTGCAGCTCAGGAAATAAGACTCAGAGAGGTTAACCAATTACCTAAATTTATAGAACTAGTAAATGTAACTTGATCCAGAGGCCTTGGGTTTGGGAGATTATGGTCACTTCTTTATAAAGCCAATCTGGCAGGAAATGAGAGGGAACTGCAGGTCTTTTAAAGGGTTGAATTCGTTTTTGTGATCGAATGTTTGTATTTCCCTATACCCAATTCACATATTGAAATCCTACTCTCTTAGACAAGGGTTCAAGGGGAGGAGGAATCCGCAGGCAATTAGACCCATAAATAGAATTAGTAGCTGTGTGAGCCAACTTCCCACCAGCACAACAAAAACTTGAGAAATCAACTTATAAAGAGAGAAAGGTAATTTGGCTCACAGGATTGTAAATTCTTGTCTATGGCAAGTTAGGGCTTTTGCTTTGGGGCCTGTGGTGAGATAGCACATCATTGTTAGGAGTGCAATGAACATAAAAACCACTGATCTCAGGGCCAGGAAACGAAAGAAAGAAGGAAAGAATACAGGAAGGAAGGGAAGGAGGGAGAAAGGAAAGGAAAGGGAGAAAGAAAGAAAAAAGAAAAGAAGGAAGGAAGGAGAGAAGGAAAGAGAGGAGGAAGTCCCACAATCCTCTTGGTTGACCCAAGACCCCCCCCAGGGCTGTGTCTCCTCCAGCTCCACCCTCCCAGTCATGCCAAGGTGGGGCACCTTCCCTCAGCATACGGGCTTCTGGCTCTAATTGTAACCATCCCCTCATAAAGGTTTGAGATAACACCCTTATTCCTTCTGCCATGTGAAAGACAGGAGACAAACCATCCCTGGGGAAGAATCACTGGGCACTGAATCATGTTCATCTATCTCAGACTTTCCACCCTGTGAGAAATGATTTAGTTTTACAAACTAAACAGTTTTTTTTAATATTTTGTTGCATCAACATGAATATTCTAAGATGGGTAATCTGGGAAAGTGATCCTAGATTTGCATTATATTCAAACAGATGGGCATGCTTTTCTTTCCGAGACAATGGTTTTTATAAATAAGTACCTTGTGTCTTTTAAAAAAAGTTTTTATACTCTTTCTTTTAGGTAATTATATCTAAAGACTGGATTTAAAATCAGAAAGCTTAGATTTAAACTCTGACACTAATTCACTGTAAACTGGGTTAGGTTTATGGCTTGAGGTATTCATTTTTCTCATCTGTAAAGTAAAAGCTTTTTCATTTTCTTTAATTAAACACTGACTATGTAGATTAAAATATTTAGAAATCATTCAACAACTTGTAGAAAATAGGATAGTGAGTCCTTGGATAAGAGTTTCAAGCATCTTTCAAAATGAGTATCTTCTTTTGGTGTTAAGATTACTTCACCGTTATTGCCCTTCAAGTCACCAGAGAACTTCCTTGGAAGGCTTATGTGTACACTACACGTGTCCACAATAGAATCAAATACTGTACTCGAATGGAATCCTGTGTTTGTTTTTTTTAAAGCCCAACAGTAATTACAACCCCTGTAGTGGTTTGCAGTTCTCTTTCTTACCTACTGACTCCATCACTATCATCCTCAAATATGTCATTATTTTGTGTATAAAAATCGATGAGGCTTGAAAGGGTGACCTGTGGAGGTTTTTCTTGACAGACTTTGCTTTTTTCCAGGCATGGCAGCTTGGATATTTGGAATGTCCCCACAGGGAATTTTATTTGCAAATGTTGTCACTGTACTCATTTTTTCTCATATCCCCCAAAGTACCTGGGAATTTCAGCATTAGCTGTGTACACAGCTGTCCCCTCTGATGCCCCTGCCATGCTGCTCCCAGGTGTTCCATTTGGGTTTACAAAATTTGTCATAACAGCCACTTAGCTGTCTGTTACAGCATTCCCTACCTGGCCAGGTGTGGTAAGATCTCCTGCCATAGGGTGTTATGAGGCAAGTTGTAAGAGAATCACTGAGGTAGATAGATGAATAATGAATAAATGCTCCCCCGAAAGGGTCTAGCCCTGCCTTCCACAAGACAGACATAAGCAGACAGTTGCACAGGCAAATGAAAGCAGTCAATTTAACATTTGCAAACCAGCTCATTGGGGCTGCAAGGTGCCGAATGCACTGTAAAATCAGCCTCTTTGGATTTAATTTCCTCACCTGCATAGAGACTGGATTGACATTGTCTAAACTGCTTCTCACATCTCAAAGTCTCACGTTTTTGCAAACCAATACACTTCCCATTTTTAAACACTGCATTTCTCCATTCTTGCAATGGGAATGTTAGGAACTGTCTAGCCCAAAGTGGACACATTATGGGTGGTCAGTAAGTGAGGTACACCTTTACAATTTTGCTGCTATTATTTGAGTCTAGGCAGTCTGGGTGGTAAGATTTAAGGAACTGAGGTGTCAGATTTCTTAACCAAAATAAATTCCATTGTACTTATCATATTTATTTATTTTAATCACCATGGCTTGGGTTTTTTAAGAACTTATCACTGAAATGGTCAGATGAAGTTATACGTTACTGGGAATTAGGGATATTGTAAACCTGAAAGCTACTACCTCTAGTATCGGTTACTATTGAGTGGAGAAAAAGAAATTAAAGCCCTAATAGGGCTAAGAATAAAAGGTGGGGCAACACTGAGAAGCAACAGAACCAAGAGAATGAAGAAGTTAGAAGCAAAATTCTCTGCTTGCCAGTAAACGAAAACCACCTTAGGGTTCCACTCTCACAGCAGTACCTGCAGGGGGCTGGGATGGCCGGGGTAAGGGGCAGAAGTCTGGAAGATCCAGGTGCTTGAAGGAGGTGATCCCCAAGGGAAGGGACCCTTCCCTCAGCTGTGGCAGTTTCATGTTGGGTGGAAATGAGTTCCAGGTGTTGCCCATATCGTTGCTGTTACTGTTGTTTTCCAAAGGAATCAGGATCCTTCAGAGTCGAGGGCGAAGCAGGCTGGGGAGGCCAGAGTAGGCACAGGTGTACAGGATGGTAGACGTGGAACTGCCCTCATGATTTTCTATTGCAATTCATTTCCCTGACTGCTGAAACTGAGCTTCTGAGCATTTAAGAGAGTTACCTGAGTCACACAGCTTGCTCATAGCACAGCCGGTGCCACGACCCACGCAATGTTCTTGGGAGACGGTCCACAGCTTCTCAATTCAGATGTATTTATAACCCGTCCATTTCTCCGAATCAGAAGTCAAAAAGTCAATTTTCTTCCCGCTACTAAAATAGTGACACTGCCTGTGCCTTTCTTCCCGGGGTCCAGCACATAGGCAGCGGCAGAAGGCCAGGGAAAACGGCCTGGGCGCCACAGTAAGTCAGAGTGTAGCCTCAGCCTTTGATAACCAACATACTGTGCCCTGCTGTGAATTCCACCGATGGAGTTTTCTCGCGGATCTCTCTTTCTCCCCTATATAGTTAAAATAAATCTCTTCTAACGCTGCTTGCTCTGCTCCCCTGCCCAGTTCTTTATTAACTACAGGTTGTGCCGCAGATTGGCCAGGTCTCCCCGGCCCCCGCCAGATTTGTGCGCGGCGCTGCACTGCCCTCTGCTGGTGGCCGGACCCTCGCCCCTCCTGCCTTCTCCTCCAGAGTTCAGTGCCAGAGTGAGAGGCACCTGTGCTGATGCTTTTAGTTCTTTTAACTCCAAGACGCGCAAGTAAAGGGCAGTGACAAAAGATCGAGCACATTTAGAAATTAAGTTCAGCAGACACTTCAGTTTTCTGTGTTAATGTACCCGAGCAGGGGTTGTGTCTGTGTCCACGTATGGACTGGGGACATCAGACCTCTATGCTCCCGAGGGGAAATTGAAGTGAAACAAATAACTTCTTGACTTACAACAGCCGATCTTTTGCTATTAAAGAGGAAAAAATCCTCTGAAATATTCATTAGTTCGTTTCAAGTATAGATGGGTTCCATCCTCGGATTATTTCTTATATAGTGAATGTAATTTATACTGGGTTGGAATATTAAACACACTGTATTTTATAATGGCTATGGTCTTATCTGCTTCTCCCTTTTAAAATGGTGGTTCTCAGATAGTGAAATATACCCTCTCCTGTTTTCTATTAATTCTCAGTTGGAAGGAAGTTGGGACTTGGTCCATATTTAGAACATATGGAGGCACACACTGGAAAAATCTATAAACAGGAATTTGGCAGGAAAGAAAAGAATATTTCTGTCAACAAACCAAGATCTTTACAGTGTCCAGGTTATTATTGTGCCTCAAAAATCTGTAAGAGCTGCACACACACACACACACACACACACATACAGTAAACTATTTTCCACCACCTATGTACAACTTTCTAAATCTGAATTCAAACAATTTTTAAGACAAGCAAATATTCTTTCCCCTGGCTTCATGCCATGTGGCTAAACTCAGAGCTTAGCAACACAGGTGAAGCCTAAATTCATGCCTGAGTTACTGAGGGGAGATATTATTCACTTAAACAAGATTATGTGATTTGCTAAATGGATGTCAGGGCTCAAATTTTTTCACAAAAATTTATGTTAATCCTAAAATTTCAATACTGCTAACAGCAGATTCAAATGAAATGAAATGAAAGCAGTTTTCCCTGCATATTCAAAATACCACACATTAAGAAAATCAGAGCTCAGAAGCATAAGAAAATAATACTTTAGGGTTGATTCCACAGACTTTTATTATCTTCATTTATTTATTTATCTGCCTACCTACTTAGTAGTTTAACACTTTGAAAGTAGATGCATTCTTCTTGAATTCCATGATATTAAGCAGGCATGAAAGGGTTAGCATGACCAACATTTAATAACTAATGTCACCTGCCTTAACTACATAGAGTTACACTTATGGCAAACAACAAAAATAACATTTCTCTTCCACAAATGAGGGACTAATTGCATATTAGGCAACTTTTTAAAAGACCGAATATATATATATATATAGTTTCTTAATTTAATAACTTCACTAAAATATATTTTTACTTTTAGTTAATGTTATGCTTGTTTCTCCCTGTACAAAGCAGCTAAATTTGTCATATCCACTTTTTCTTTTCTTTCTTTCTTTTTTTTTTCTTTTTCTTTTCTTTTTTTTTTTTTTTTTGTTGTTGTTGTTGTTCTTGATACCAGGGATTGAACTGAGGACCTTGTGCTTGTGAGGCAGGCAGCAAAACCACTGAGCCAAATCCCAGCCCCTTTCTTTTGTTTTTAAATGCTTTGGTGAGCTATAACTGAAGCAGTATACATGTCAGACATTTAAAGCTGTAAAGATAATTGTCTGTTAGTATATTTACGCCATTGTGAAAACATCTTCTTATCTAACTTTAGAAAATTTTCATCATCCCAAAAAGAAAGCTCATTGTAATTGGCAGCTTTACCTTCCAACCCTCTCATCACTAGTCCACAGTCCTAAGAAACTACTAATCTATTTACTTTTTATTTCCCTCCAGAATTGAGGATCAAACTCAGAACCTTGCACTTGCCAGGCAGGCATGGAGTCACTGAGCTAAATTCCTGGTCCTTAATCTATTTTCACTATCTATCTATCTATCTATCTATCTATCTATGCCCTTTCTGAACATTTCATATAATACAGTTGTGTTTCTAGTCTTTTATTACTGGCTTCTTATCATAATATTTAAAAGTTTATTCATTTTCTAGCATGTATCACTACTCCATTGCTTATATGTTTAAAATATTTCATTATAAGTGTGAGCTTATTTTATTTAACCATCCATCTAACAATGGACACTTTGGCATTTCAGTTTTTGGTAACCATGGATCATGACACTGCAAGCTTTTATAGAAAACTTTTTCATTTCTCTTGGGTATAAACCTAAGAACGGAATAATTTAACCACATGCTGACTCTATATTTAACCTCTTGAGAAAATGGCAACTGTTTTCCAAAGCAGCTGTACCACTTTGTGTGAGAAATTCAATTTCCCCACATCGTCTGCCTTGTCATTGCCCAACTTTTTTACCATGACCACCTTGGTAGGTATGAAAAGGTATCTCGAATTGCTTTTGATTTGCATTTGCCTCATGGATAATGATGCTAAGCACCTTTGCACAAATTTGTTGATCGTTTTTGTAACTCTTTTGGAGAAAGGAGTAGTCAGAACCTTTACCAAGCATGTAATTGGCTTATTGTGCCTCTTGGTGATGGAGTTTGAAGAGCACTTTACATCATCTGGTTGCTGATGCTTTGCCAGACATGATTTGTAAAGGTTTTCTCACATTCCTTGGGCTTACCTTTTCACTTTCTTGATGACATCATTTGCAGCAAAAAATATTTTAGTTTTGTGGAAGCCTGAAGTACTTGGTAATTTTTTTGTGGGTACTGTGTGTGCTTTTCGGGTATACAACAATCTGAACCAAGGTTGTAAGCATTTATTTTTAATACCACGCTGTCCTTATTACAGTAGCTTTGTAGTAATCTCTGAAATTGAGAGGTATGAATCTTCCAAGTATGTTCTTCTTTTTCAAGTGTTAAACTTATTTTATTAATTGGCAGAGTCACTGGAAATATTTCTTCAGCTCCAAAGTGTATGTTTTGAATGTTTCTTCCTGTGTATTGATAACCATCCTGCTCTTTTTGGTTGAAGCCAATAATCTGGTTTTAGTACTATGCCTCCCTAATTTTATCGCATAATTTGAAACAAAATAAAGAATATGAAAAGGGCTTGTGCTTTCTAATTTGTGTTCATTTTATTTCCAGACTCTTCTTTTTCAATACATTCTGTGGGCTTTTCTGGTGCGTCTATTAAGTAATCAGAATTGTACCTCTATGTTTTCTGTTGGTTCAAGTCAGTTGCCACATGTAGGAAGTCTCCTGCTGACCATGTGAGAGAAGAGGATGAAAGAAGGGTGACTAGGAAAAAAAATATATGAACACCAATGTAAAAGGGAAAGGAAAGAAACAAGCTAAAGTCAGAGCATTTCATATTTTGGGTCATCTTAGTTCCAGGGAGGGGGGGAGGGGAGGGGGATGGGGAAGGGGAGGAGGAGAAGGAGAAGAAAAGAAGAAGAAATTTCTGTTTTTAAAAAAGAGGAAACTACAGTTTCAAATAAAATGTAGAATATTCACATTATTTTTCAATATAGACTTCTGACCATTTACTACAAATCACTATTTAAAGGTAAGCAAGAAGCCCACAAATGATAAACAAAACTATTCACAAAGTAAACATACATGGTAGTGATAAAAGCCAAGACTCATCCTGAGTCGGATTTTAATCGGCTTACCTTGTCAAGAAATGATAGCAAATAAGATGTTTGTTTTTAGAAGAGTTTATAGCATAGAAGGGAGTAACAGGAGACACCACAACCAACTAATTTGGAAACAGAGAAAAGAATTTCCTAGCAAATGGTGGAAACATTTTATTCTTTCTTTTTGTATATATAAAGTAAGGTTTGTGATATGACATTGTAGGAATCCTGGTCAAAATTCTACACACTGTAAGAGAATAGAAGATACCAAAGTACTATGACTCAACCTAGATTTAAACATAACTGTGTCATTTCCTTAATGCTTCAAAACAAGAAGGGTTTTCCTTGCAAGCGCAAGGACCCGAGTTCTAAAAAAAAAAAAAAAAAAAAAAAAAAAAAAAAAAAAATCTAGAAGGGTTTTTCAAAGCTTCAAACTAGAAGGACTTTCAAGAAATTCTGTTATATACCTGTTATTTTTATCTCTCAGGATTCATACTTCTTTTCCTTATACCAGAATTTCATTTTTTTTTTTTACTGCAAGCCATCATGAACCATTTTGTTTGAGGGATCCTGTTTGCACCCTATATCAGCATATAGAATTGGTCTAGATTTATTTAAACCAATGCTTTGTTGCCCCAATTGATCAACTGATCTAAGATTTTACTTAGACGTTTCAGCAATGCTGGGACTAATGTACAGAGTATGACATTTCTTATCCAACATACTTGAAACCATGATGGACGTCAGATTGCAGTTGCTCACGATGTCTTATTATAATGAAGTTAAAGCCAATGGAGAGAAAGACAACCAAGATGAGCAAGAATTGGTTGTAATTGTGTTGTCTGACCCTCTGGTTAAATTATTCTAGATGGCCCTTTCTATCATTTGCAGTCAAAAGATAAGTCCTTGTGCTATTGTGACTTCTGGAAGACAGAGAGAAAGGTCTTAGATGATCTTGACTTAAAGTTAAAGGATATGGAGGGTCCGGGGATTAAGTTCAGCGGTGTCACCACCTGCCTTGGAAGCAAAACGTCCTGAGTTCTATTCCCCAGCACCCCCCCAAAAAAATAAAAGAAAGAAAGAAAAGAAAGGAAGAAAGCAAGGCAGGAAGGAAAGAAAGAAAGAAAAAAGGAAAGAAAGAAAGGAAGAAAGAAAGAAAGGAGGAAAGAAAGAAAGAAAGAAAGAAAGAAAGAAAGAAAGAAAGAAAGAAAGAAAGAAAGAAAGAAAGAAAAGAAAGAAAGAAAGAAAGGAAAAAGAGAAACTGGGTGGGGGAGGAAGGAAAGAAGGAAGGAAGGGAGGGAGGGAAGGAGGATATGGAACACAATCTCATTTCAAAACTATATTTGATTTGCGAAAAGGTGGTAACATTAAAGTGAAATGAATGACCAGGAAATTCACAATGAATTGTGGGATTGATCCTTCTAAGGCTCTGCTGCATAGTTTAAGTCATGACAGTGCTTGACAAATGGTATCTCCAATAATTAATCATGAAAAGCAAGGGCAGACTTTGTAAAAAAGCCAACTCATCAAGATCAGTATGCCTCATAATCTCATTCTTCATACTTTTCTGTACTTTTATGCAGGTTTAAACATTCTTTGGCTCCTGGAGATTAGTAGAAAAAATAATAAAAATATAAAATGCTCAATTAAGCCTCTTTTTTAGGCAAAGGAAGACTTTATTCCTATTCTAAAAGGGGAAACTACTACTAACTAAATAATACCCCCTTTGCCAGCACATTGAATGTATTTTCTTCTTTTTATTTGTTGTTTATTGATATATTTTAGATATACATTATGAACACATATATACCAAACCGTTTCTCTGGTGTGAGGAACTGAAAATGTCAATGAGGACCTAAATGTATAATAGATATTGTGAAACCGGAAGAAAATGTTCAAAGGGGAAGAGGAACGGGGAGGGGGTGAAGGGGGAGAGGGAAAAATGAGATTTGAAAAAATTGAAACAAAGCCTTTGTAAATAGGGGAGAATGGAGGAGTTGAAGGAAGGGAAGGAGAATGAGAAAGAATAAGAACCAAGATACATCATGTACAGCACAGATTCCCAATGATTAATTAAGGTTCTTTAACAAAATAGCTCAATAAAAAGGTTAAATTTACTTTCCTGTAATTCAGTGTTCCTGTATATTGTGTCTTTTGTAAAGGAGCATGAAGGCGCACGAGTTTTATTCCCTTAGAATGTCTTCATATACAAGCTCCTATTTTCTAATATTTGAAAATATCTCCATAGTGTTTCTGAAAAGGAAAAAGTAGCACAGGCTACCATTTTCTTTTTCTTTCACAATTCTCCTCCAAGCACAATTGTGTTAGTTTGTATTTTTGTGAGTACGTCTCTTAAAGCAGCCCCTTATGAGAGAAAAGTGAGAAGTGAAGTTCAGTAATCGGATTAAAATATACTCAGGAAATATGTTTTAGAAAGTGCAAAATCTCAGCCTTACCTTCATTTCTCTCTCCCTGTTGGCCTTTGTACCAAGCATTCAGATTTTGAAACGCACTACAAAGAAAGCCTAATGCCTTGCTGGAAACTCACCAATATCTTTCTCCTTTCTGAGATTTTTAATATCTCTTTACATTATGCATCAGCATCTGTTTGTAACCTGAGACATGCTTCTGCTTTTTCCTACTGGGTCTTCTCAGTTCTGACTCATACCTTGAGGAATTTGTCTTCTTATATTAGGTAAAAGGATCTGATTTGGTTCTTCAGACAATTGATCCTTTGTTTCTCCGTCTTTCTTTGTACATAATTTCATTATTTATTTTATTGTTGTTTTTTTACTTGATAGTACTAGAGATTGAGCCCAGAGTCTCATGTATGTTAACAAATGTTGAACCACTGAGCTACATCCCAGTCCTGTTTGTTTGTTGGTTGATTGGTGGATTGGTTTGTTGGTTGGTTTGGAGACCGTTTGACAAGTTGTCTAAGCTGACCTCCAATTCCAAGTCCTCCTGACTCAGCCTCCCAAGCCATTGGGATTATAAGTACGTTCCACAGTGCCTACCTACAGTTGACTTTTAATGAGGTCAGAGGGCTTCTTTGGGTCAAAGGCTCTTGTATATACCCAATGGGAAATAAGTAGAATACATGTTACAGAGAAACTAGAATTTTTAACATGCTCATGTAAGCAAAAGAAACCATGAAATATAGAAAGACAAATGTCAATAACAGCAAAGAAGAACATGTTTGTATGCTCGTGTAAAGTAGCAAACACTGATGATATTTTATCCTATTCAAATTATCTTTCCATGCTAATAAAACAAAATGCACATTTTGTTCATATTGGCAATGGTCCTTCTATAAGGATTCACTGTTTCGACTTCCCTTCAGCTGTGTGCACGCCTGGGACCCACTTTGGACTGATGGGATGTGAACAAAAGAATATCCATTTGTCCTGTTGCTATTTATTTTTTCCTTTACTTTCTTTTCTGGAATGAAGACTACCAGAATAAGAGGAATTATGTGTGAATTTAAGGAAGAAACTACAGTATATCAATGGCTGAAAGAAACTACTTGGAGTATCAGCCACATTTGAAAAGTAAACCCCATTGCTTGCGTAGATCAATTCAGATTTGGAAACATCTAAATATAATTCCAGTGTTTGTGCATGGATGTATGTGTACCCATATTATAAGTTAAACTGCAACTATATTCCCAATACAACAAATAATCTTTTAACGCAGTACACAAATGATTCATCCATGGTTATGCAGTCATATGATACTTAAACATTAGGATGAATTTAGAGAGCACACTTTAAATTGATTGCTGTGTTTTGTGAACCTTCTACACTATATTGAGGATCATATCTTAACGGACCACCGTGGAATACACTGTCCATCATTGATCAAAATGTCCTTTTCCATGATTGCATTGAAATTTATTGGATTCATAACCATCTATAAATGTTTATCTTTTCAAGGGCTATACTATTCTCCTGTGAGGATAGAAATGGTGTCAGGGGAGTTTTGGGTTGAGATAAGGGTTGGAGATGGAACATTTCTGCAGCTTAATGGATGGTGAAAGGCAATACTATACTTACTGTGATCAATGGACCAGATACACAAGTGAAAATTTGCCTATACAGATGAGGATGCAGATAAAGATATGAGCATATGTGTGTGTGTTCTACAGTCCTGTTACAAAATAAGCTCAAACATACTGCAAGTTCCTACCAGTAGAGAATCATCTTATTAAGTTATTAAGAAATTACAACTATTCTGTTTATGTGATTCCAAAACTGAAAATTGTATATTATATGAAATTTAAGAGATAGAAACAGTATCAACTAAGAAATTCAGCTCAGCCTTCCTACAGTCTGGAGTTAACAACCATTAACCACTTGGGCTGTTTTGTACGTGTGTCAAGGTATCTGTAAATTTGTGTGTATACTTTAAAACAACTCTGACAAGGATGCTTGTGCTATGGTGTTAGACATAGTCACTTGTCTAACGTTCGGTATGCATCATGGAAGGCAGGAGGTCCTTGGTACATTTACTGAATCCTGGTCTTACAGAGAAATTTAAGATTTGTTTTACACTGTAACTTTGTCCATCTGTTCAACCTTGAGATTAGTTTCCCCTAGCACTGGTATTAGTTCTCTTTTAAGGATAAAAGTACTGAAGCTCAGAAAAATTAAATGAGTTTCCAATGTTAATAAATTTCAGTAACAAGACTTGAGTCTCATCCTTCACATTCTATATTCTATGTGCTTATGTGTGATTCCAGTATTGCTCTATCACAATGATTTCAGAATCCTTCCCACTTCCGGTCAGAATTACCCTGAAAAGTAAAATACATCCAGGAATTTAAAAGCCCTGCAATAGAAATGAATAGATATAGATAGATATAGATATATAGATATATATATTCATAGATAGATAGATGGATAGATAGATATCTTGTTTTTAAAAGCATTAAAATAACGTGCTATTAGTCACATCAAGGTTAACATTGCCTGCTTTCCACAACATTTTGTGGGATGTTGATTATAACCACATATATCCCTGAAAGGCTGTAGATGAGATGAAGCCTGGCTTGTATGGCACATAATATTGTGAGAAAATGTTGTAATGGCAAAGTTTATAGACCACTCCCTCTCCATGTCATCCATATTTGGGAAGGAAAAGATAAAGCATGTCTTCTGAAGTAATATTGCTACATTGTGGTTTACTGAGATGTGAAATTAGGAGCTCTAACATGATGTTCCTGTAATTTCTATGTCCCCTTGCCAGTATTATCTTTCAATTTTCAAGTTCTAATTTTTGAAATTATTATATTATTTCCTTTTTTTTCATCCTTACTGTAAATGGCACAGTTGCTGACGTGAAAGACAGGAATAGGGTGTAAATCTATCTGTTTTTCCATACCACGCCTCAATGACCTAAATACTTGTGTTCTGACTGTTCACCATCACTTTTCAGTTTTCTAACTTTTATTTCTGGATGTTATAGCTGACTCATACTTCAATATGTCTTTCTTCCTTAAACACAAATTTAAAGTAGCTGCATTTGACTGCTGATTCGTTCCCAAGAAAACTGAGAGAATGTTAAAGAGGATTAATGAAAAAGAAATTACCTCTGTTTCTTCTGGGAAAATAGGAAGACATCAAAATTCAGACCATCTCCATGGAAATAATTCACAGGGGTACAGAAAATGAGTGAAATATTAACTACCCTTTACCAGAAAGTTGGAAGAAGTACAGAGCACCCACATTTACTCTTGAGAATGGTAATAAAAACCAAGAGGTACTAAAGCAACACTCATAAAGATAAATTTTTTCTGTACTTAATTAAGTGATGTAGGGGTGTGAGGTGTGTTGGACTTGAAGGAGTAATCAGCGAACATGGAAAGGCACCTCACTTTGATTATCATTATCATAAGAGTCCTTTTACAAAAGTTGATTTACATTTAGGTAAGGGTGGCAAAGTTACAATTACAACCTTGTTATACTCAGCATTGTATCACCCTGGAACAATTTTGCTTGGATAGACATGATGTATTCTTTGGCAAATAAATGAAAACTCAAACTCCCATTAGCCAAATGAAAATAATTTGAATTAATTGCTAGGTGTCTATACTGCAGTGGTGAAAGGAGAAAGTAGACAAATATAATTTAAGGCTACAATCACTCAAAATTTAAATTATTTAATTGACCTTTTGAAGTTTTCCAATATGTAATACTAATGATCTGGAAAAGGAACTTCTTCCCCTCAAGGGAAACCACACAGCAAGAGGTTTTCCCGACGCAGCTGCCCATGAGATCTAGACCTGTATCAGCCCACAAAGCAAATACCTTAGGATGAGCATGTAAGTGATAGAACATTTGCCTGGCACATGCAATTCTATAGGTTTCGACTCCAGCGTGGGAGAGAGAGAGAGAGAGAGAGAGAGAGAGAGAGAGAGAGAGAGAGAGAGAGACTTGCCTTAGTTACTTTTTCATTGCCGGGACACAGTATGGGACACACACAAATTAAAGGGAAAAACATTTATCTTGGCTCCCAGTTTGTAGAGGTTTCAGTCCATAGCTGGTAGGGCGGCCTGACAAAGGGGCACTGCAGAGGAGACTTGCTCCTGGCAGGCAGGCAGGAAGAAGAAAGAGGGGATCAGGGCAGGAGGGGGAGAGACCCTTCTAGGCCACACCCAACCGAGGCCAGGCCAACTCCTCAACCACATTATCTACAAACTCAACTGTGCACTAACCCACTGATACCTTTAACATCTACGATCCAAACACGATCCAGAGCCCTACTTGTGAGTGCCTGAGGCCTTAGGAGAACATCTAGATATAACCAGTAACAGATATTTAGTTTTCAAATATAATATAGTCCATGTCAGCCAAGAAAGGTTAACTGTTTCTTCTCTATATATATCTATAACATATATCCATATATCTATATCGGTATTTATATTTATTTAATGCATTTTACTTTATTTTATTCCCCAAAGCCCCCTTCTTTATGTACAAAAATTTCACTTCCCTATTTATGTTCATAATTTATTTACTATGAAAAACATCCTTTCATAAACTTGAAAATTTATGAGAGCAGAGACTAAATATACAAAGCTTCACTCAAATCTAGAAAAGGAAAAATGCTTCTGAAGAAATGGGAAAAAAATGTGTTCAAATAAATGTTCAAATAATGTTTTGCAAAATTTATTATTTTAATGTTGATAAATATAAAGGGCAGTTTAACACTGCACTCAGTGCTTTACTAAGTTACTGTGGTCACTCAAATAAGATTGATGTTACTTTCAGGGTCTTCATCAACTTCTGGACTTCTGTTAGGACTCAAAAGTCACTGCCCCCAAACATGGCACCTCGGCATAATGAGTAGGTGAAACTGAAAAACTTGAGAAATCCAAATCACTCTGAATTTCTGGGATCTTTCTCCCCTAAGGTCATTAAGGAATTCTTCCTTCCTTTTTCCTAGAGACCCTCCTGTGCCAGGTGCTCTGGCCGATATCTAGAGTAAAGGAATAAAAGCACAGTTCAGAACGTGAACACAGAAAGTTGCTCTGCTCCTGCCCTTAGTTTATTATAATTAGAGATACTAATTCTGACCAGTCATACTTCTACCTGACTATCCATTCTTCATTGAATCTGCGCATAAAAATACAATTTTTCATGTTTCTTTGTGTCTTCATTTCTGAAGGCTTCTGTGTCACATTTAATAAATATGTATTTTTATTGTTAGTTTATCTTTTGCTATAGGCTTATCAGCCACAAACTTTTGCGATGGGTGAAGAATCTTTTCTTACCCTAGAAAGATTCAGAGCCATGATCAGTGGTTCCTCTTTACATAAGGAACCCTGGAGAACTTTGGAATGGATTGTATTTGAATCACATGAAGGGCCACTTTTAAGTTGCCCTGATGAATTGGAAGCAATGTCAGCTTGTGGGAAACCTTGATCTCATGGAACTACAAATTACACATATCTGTCTTCATTATAGAAGAAGTTAATACAAAATGGAGAGTTAATAAAGCTAGAATTCAATTTTATTCAATGAATTCCAAAACAAGTATGTTACTCAAATTGATAAAAACTTTAAAATATGCTCTGAAAATGCTTGGGTTAAAAACACTCACACTACACATCCTTGGGTTGTTGTTGTTTTTCACCATTGTCATTGTGCAATTGTGCTGTTTAAAAACCAGGACAAAGACCTCTTGAAATATATATCTTTTGCCTTGGATAATGCTCAAATTCAAAGATTTATAACAGTAACTAACTTACTGAATCCTTTCTATATGTCAAGTTCTATTCTAAATCCTGGCATAAATGAACTCATTTAATATTTAAAGCACCATTATTTTATTTTAGATCACAGAACACACCAGGGCACCTTGAGTGGTGTTGCATCCTCTAGTAGAGGGGTCCCTTAGCCATTTCCTTCTTGTCAGTGAGAAAATGGACT
Organism: Fukomys damarensis; assembly: GCF_012274545.1. Taxonomy (NCBI): domain Eukaryota; kingdom Metazoa; phylum Chordata; class Mammalia; order Rodentia; family Bathyergidae; genus Fukomys; species Fukomys damarensis. The sequence goes on along the minus strand of NW_022900933.1, from coordinate 23,803,252 downwards.
TGATACACAGTGACAGTGTTATACTACAGGGCCTAATTTATTCCATTGTGCAGAAAAGTTTATTATTTGCAACAAAGGAAAAAAAAAACATAGTATGATTCATTGCATACACACATTTATATGTGTGTGTGTGTGATATTTATTTGTTTGACTAATTTGCCCCAATAAAGTAAGGGAAAATTATAAACATGTGTCTCTAATATTGATTATCTTATGAATAAAAGTAAATGACATAGAGTGAAATGCAGAAAAAGATTATAGTCATAGGAATAAATGGTGAAAAAAAAACATAGTATGATTCATTGCATACACACATTTATATGTGTGTGTGTGTGATATTTATTTGTTTGACTAATTTGCCCCAATAAAGTAAGGGAAAATTATAAACATGTGTCTCTAATATTGATTATCTTATGAATAAAAGTAAATGACATAGAGTGAAATGCAGAAAAAGATTATAGTCATAGGAATAAATGGTGAACAATCCTTTTTTATTGTTACTTTCAAAGATGATGGGTGTGTAAAGTGGGTAAAAGATTTATTATGTTCAGGTCTTTGAAATACATTGAGAAAATGGATCTTATTTAATGAAAGAAGAAAAATAATGATGGATAATAGCTATTAAATAACAATTATTAATTTGATTATACAATTAAAGGGGATATTCTTTCAAAAAGTATATTTTACAGATTCCTGAACAAATCTCTTGAAGCCTTATAAAAAATACCCATTCAATATGGTCTTTGTAGTGGAATTGGGAGTCCTTCCAAATCTATACAAATCACACACACAGACACAGACACACACACACGCACCCGCAGGGCATAGCTTTAGGCAGCTGGACTGAATGCTAATTTCCTAGATAAAACACAATAGTTTGGTTCATCATAAAGCAAACATCTTAAACAAGCCTCACTTATTCTAATATCATAAATTCAAAGCTGCCTCCGTAACACCTGAGGAAATGTGAACTCTCCAGAATATTTATTAAAAATATTAGAAGTGTTGATTAGTTGACCCTCAGAAAGTCCTACTGAATGATCTATCACATGCAGTAACTCTTCAGTTATCACAAAATATTTCCCCAGCTGCGTCCTAACAAGTATTCACACAAAGGAACCCTCCTTATTACAATGATCTAAAACTCATTATTGTGAGAAAAATCCTACATTTTAATAATTATAACATGCAAGTTTAAAGGGAGGAAAGTTGCTGAGACAACTGGATGAGTTTTACTTCAACAGACTTCTAATGCTTATTTAAAACGAAGAAATGGAGGGCTGGGACTAGCTCAGTGGTTCCACTGCCTGCCTTGCAAACGCAAGGATCCAAGTTCGACTGTTGGTACAAAAAAAAAAAAAAAAAAAAAAAAAAAAAAAAAAAAAAAAAAGAGCAAGAAGAAGAAATGGGGAAAATATCTAGCTAGAATAAAAATCTGCATATTATTAGGGTTAGACAATGTCCCAAAAGACATGCAATGTGAGACTCGTGGCTGGCGAAACCGCTGAGCCAAATCCCGGCCCTGTGAGACTTTATTTGACATTTACCCTCAATGAATGTGACAGTCCCAGTCCTAGTTTGTATATGCATCTTTCTTTCAACTTGGAGGACTTCTTGATATTTTCAAACCTATAGGTTTCATAAAGATGCAATATCTAAGGAAGAAAAAAACTTTTCCTTTTTTTTTTTTTTTTTTGGTGGAACCAGACCTCGTGCTTGACAAGCAGCAGAACCACTGAGCTAAATCCCTGGGTCCGGGACAGAACTTCTTGCTCATGTAGTTTCAATGCAGCTCCCACACAGGCCTTATGACGAAAAAGATCAAAGTTAATTTTGTGAGGTAAAGAACAAAATGGAGGCAAATAGTGTTATGCCCAAGTCGCAAAGTCCCCAAAGACCACCAAGGAGTCAGGTCCGATGCAATTACAAGAGGAGTTTATTGCAAGCTCGAGCCCGGACCCTTGGGTGTCACCGTCACAGCAGCTTCAGACGGAGAGCCCAGATCCATCTTTGAAGCAGGGTTATATGGGGTAAGGGGACTCTTCCTTTTTATAGGTCCTATTTTTAGCTCTCGCTCACTATTGGATATTTGAGGAGTACTGGGAGGGCACTTCCTGGAAAATTACTAATGCCTACGTTCACAGAATCAATTCCTCTTCTTAAAGAACATCTGATTAAACAAATTCTATAATTAACAAAGACTACCTATGTAAGCAATGACTACAGCCTATATTAGCAGTGGCTACCTATGTAAGCTGTGACTAGTACCTGTGTTGGCTAAATCAGTTTCATCAGTCCTCCTTTTATACAACATACAGGAGTCTTTGGGACACAATGAAAGCAGTTCTATGTGGAAAATTCATAGCACTGAATCCCCACACTAGGAAAACAGAGCAAGCTCAAATAGACAACCTAAGGATGACTCTTAGACTCCTAGAAAAGCAAGAGCAAGAAAAACCCAAAGCTTAAACAAGAGAGGAAATTATAAAGATCCGAGCAGAAATTAATGCAATTGAAACTAAGAAAATGATACAAAAAATAAATGAAACAAAGAGCTGGTTTTTTGAAAGAATAAATAAAATCGACAAACCCTTAGCTAATCTTATCAAAAAAAGGAAAGAAAAGGCTCAGGTCCATGCAATCAGGAATGAGAAAGGCGAAGTCACAACAGATCCAAAAGAAATCCAGAGGATCATGAATACCTACTTTGAGAACCTATACTCTAATAAAATGGAAAACACAGAACAAATTTTAGTAAAATTGAAAATGTAATTAAAATTTTACCAACAAAGAAAAGCCCAGGTCCTAATGGATTCACTGCTGAATTTTACAAAACATTTAGAGAAGAACTACTACCATTACTCTTGAAACTTTTCAATGAAATCGAAAGGGAACCTATACTTTCAAATTCATTCCTGGAAGCAAGTAACACTTTGATTCCCAAACCAGGGAAAGATACAACTAAAAAGGAGAACTACAGACCAATCTCCTTAATGAATATAGATGCAAAAATCCTTAATAAGATACTAGCAAACAGAATACAGAGGATTATTAAGAAGATCATCCATCCTGACCAAGTCGGATTTATTCCAGAGATGCAAGGGTGGTTCAACATATGAAAGTCAATAAATGTAATACATTATATTAACAAAGTCAAGGACAAAAACCATATGATCCTCTCAATAGATGCAGAAAAAGCATTTGATAAAATTCAACACCCATTCATGATAAAAACCCTGCAAAAAATTGGAATAGATGGTCTATACCTCAATTTAATAAAGGCTATTTATGAAAAACCATCAGCCAACATCATATTGAATGGCCAAAAACTGAAAACCTTCATGTTAAAATCAGGAACAAGACAAGGATGCCCACTATCACCACTTCTCTTCAATATAGTTCTGGAAACATTAGCCACAGCAATTAGACAAGAGAAAGAAATTAAAGCAATAAAGATAGGAAAGGAAGAAGTTAAACTATCATTATTTGCTGATGATATGATACTCTACATTGAAGATCCAAAAAACTCCACCAAAAAACTTCTAGACTTAATTGACAGATTCAGTAAAGTATCTGGATACAAGGTGAATACCCAAAAATCAATAGCCTTTCTATACACAAATAACAGACAGACAGAAAGAGAAATAAGGGAAAAAATTCCTTTTACAATAGCATCCAAAAAAATGAAGTATCTAGGAATCAATCTAACAAAAGAAACAAAAGATCTCTACACTGAAAACTACAGCACTCTGAAAAAAGAAATCGAAGAGGATATAAAAAAATGGAAAGATATCCCCTGCTCCTGGGTAGGAAGAATCAACATAGTGAAAATGGCCATACTACCGAAACTGCTATATACATTCAATGCAATGCCAATTGAAATTCCAACACTATATTTCACAGAACTAGAAAAAAGAATCCAAAAATTCATTTGGAACCACAAGAGACCTAGAATAGCAAAAGCCATTATAGGCAACAGTCACATGGCACCAGGTGTAACAATTCCCAATTTGAAACTATACTACAAAGCCACTGTGATAAAATCAGCATGGTACTGGCAAAGAAATAGGCCTGAGGATCAGTGGAACAGACTGGAAGACACAAAAACAAATGCAGATGTACTCACCTACCTCATCTTTGACAAAAGAGTTGGCCATCCTCAGTGGAGGAAAGATAGCCTCTTTAATAAATGGTGTTGGAAAAACTGGATGTCAACCTGCCACAGATTAAAATTAGACCCTTATCTTTCGCCATGCACTAAATTAAAATCCAAATGGATTAAAGATCTAAATATTAAAACAGAAACATTAAACTTGCTGGAAGGTAAGTTAGGCAGAACTCTGGAAGACATTGGTATAGGAAAAGACTTTATGAACAAATCCTCAGTAGCACGGGAACTAGCAGATAGAATCAACAACTGGGATTTCATCTTACTAAAAAGCTTCTGTACTTCAAAAGAAATCATCAGCAGAACTAAAA
>NW_022900933.1:23726755-23798120 GCF_012274545.1 Fukomys damarensis | reverse complement strand
GTGTGAATAATCTGCAACAATGCATAAGATTCTAATAAGATTACTGACATTTAGAAATGGGAAGAAAGGAGCTAAAGGTGTAGGGAAGGTGGGATGGGTAGGGGAAGAGTAAAAAGGGAAAAGAAAAAAATGTGAGAGAATGAAAAGATGAAAATAAAGTGTTTGTAGATGGGGAGGGGAGGAGGGGGTGAAGGGAGGGCAGAGTTAAGGGGAAAAAATGAGAACCAAGACTTGTCATGTAAATGTACAAGATCCCAACAATGGATGTAACTGTACTGTATCCCTAAAATGTACCAATAAACTCAATTAAAGCTGGAAAACACACACACACACACACACACACACACACAAATAAATAAATAAATAAATAAAAATAAAAAACATTAATTATTTTAAGCAGGAAGAATTCATCTTTAGATCATAAAAAGAGGAACAGAAACACAGGGTGGGGCCTAAGACAGAGCTGCCTAAAAAGAGGAACAGAAACACAGGGAGACTGTCATGCAGAATGGAATTATACAGCTCTGTTCTGGACAAGGGGAACAGAGGGAGCCCACCTTGACCTGAAAACTCGGTCCTTACAGTAGCACATATTTATCTGAAATATCCAGATAGCCCTACAGCAAGGAAATTTGCTCAAAGTCATTTTCAGCTTATCACTTTTTTCCATCCAACAGAGGTTTTTGAGCTAGCTATGCAGTACAATATTATAGAATGTCTCTGTCCTTGTTTAGATTTTTCCAGAAGCTGACATGAAAGGAGGGATCTGAATTCAAGTAGTTAAGAGATGATACTATGAAACACAATTAGGAAACGACAGTGAAACAAAGGGAAAAATAAATGGTGCGCTCCTGAGATAGCATCCACTCTGAGCTGCTGGATCTCATCCGCAGGTAAAGGAGCATTTGGAGACTTAAAAACAAGGCTTCGGTTCTCTCCCCCAGACAGAGGATGACGGGGCGTGCACCCACGAGGTCCCCCCTGTCACCAGTGGGGAGTTGCAAAGGCAGTGTGAGCATTATAATGATGTGGATTGAGAAGTTTAGTTTCAATAGAGTTTCACTCTCTTTCTGCCCCATAGTTTACCTGTGTGTAGTTGTATTTTAATTCCCTTGAGTGTTTAATTGAAATGGGTGCCAGTCTCACTTTGGTTTGGATTTTATCTTGTTATTGTTCAGAATGTTTTCCTGCCTTTGGGAGTGCCTGTTATTTTCTATTGACTGCCAAACGTTCTGAATTTTACTTTTTTTAATTTTAATTTCTATTTCTGTTCTTGAGCTGAGGCACGATTACGTTACTTGGAAAGCATTTGGCCTTGGTGGAAAGAGAGGACTTGTAAGATTTGCTAAGCAGTACCAGAAAGCACTGAGTTCATTGTAGGGCTATATTTTTTTTCAAGACAGAGACAAGAAACATTTGTGTGCTCTACTTGGTGAATGCCCCATGTTTTCCAGTTTGACTGGTAAAACGAATGTACTTCTAGGCCCTATGTGAGTGCCAAACTATTCCTTCTAATCCATTTTGCTGATTCCTTTCTCTGTCGTGTAATTTTCTCACATGCAATTGCTGATCAGCATCCACTGAATACTCAATGAAAATGCTCTGCAAATTGCCAGACTTCTGGTTTAATCTTGTGTACTACAGTTTGATACACATTTATGTACTGCCAAAGTTTCTTTTCTTAATTGATGGATACAAATTACTTACACATTGTATATTTGGAGAATAACACTTTCAATATGCTATTTATAGTGTAAAATTATCAATATATTTCTTAAAGCTTTACAAGAATTTTGTGTACCTCGTTTCCCCTTGAACTGTATAACTCACCTGCCACCCCAGCATCCTTATCTCTCATCTTTAATAAGACAACACTATTTCCCCTTTATCTATTTTGACCAAGTTTGTATGAAAAAAATAAGATTTTGGAAAGCTTTCAGCTATGCTAACTCTGGTACAGTAGTACTATTTTTAAGAGCTACCACTGAGCATCTACTCTATTTCAGAAACTGCAATTAGAGAAATAAAGAAAAGATGTATTTAATATTTCTACTTTTTCAACTAAAAATGAAGTGTGCCTCTTTGTGATAAGTGACATCACAAATGCACAAAGTATAGTTTTCTATCCTCAACCTTCTCAGCTTCAAGAAGAACAAGTATTTGCTTTCATAAGTACATAGTAGTGTTTTGCTGGCACTGTTAAGTTTTATCAACAGCACTAACATAATTTCTCTTGTATTCCTGTGATGACACCCTCCTTCTCCTTTCTATAGTAAATGAATACATTTTTATGTGACCGCTTGAAATATTTGCAAACAGAAAAGCACAGGTAATACCCCGCTCTTTGCTTGCCCTGTGAATGCACTTGGTAGCTCTGTTGTGAGAGAGTCTGCCTTGACTAAATTTTGCTGTTTGTTTGTTTGTTTTTGTTTATTTTCTGTTTTTTGAGACAGGGTCTCACTAGGTAATTGAGACTGACCTGGATGTCACTATGTAGCCCAGGTTGGTCTCCAACTCACAGCGGTCCTCCTGCCTCAGCCTCCGGAGTGCTGGGATTACAGGCGTGTGCCACCAAGCTAGGCTTTGATTAAATTTTTATTTTAAAAAAAGAAAGACTTGGACTCTGATATTGGAAGCCATTTTAAAAGATGAAAAGCAATACAGAAGGCCCTTTGTTTCCTCAACGGTGACAACTGAAAGTGTCCACGGGCAATAACTTCTGGTCTAATAGGAATGTGAAGTACTTGTGCCACGTTTAAAGGCTAGAAGAAAAGATGTACAGAGGAAATGGGAAGAAATGCAAGTAAGATGCAAGGTCTTGGAATGCAAACATTCTTAAACCCATGGAAACCATAGAATTCTATACCAGATAAAGAGGACTTGTTTCTACTTTTTTGTTCCGTGACAACTGCCGTCCTCTTTCACAAATAAAAAACCACAATGTTCATGGCCAGACTTGAGAAGAAGAAGTGATCTCCAGTGACCTTTTTGCTTTGGTCTGGTTCTTTCTAGATGAAATTACCATTTTCAAGAAGGTTATTGTGACAATTACAGCCATCATAAAATAATTCATATCAATACATCTCAAAATAGGTTCCACTCACCTTTCCTGGAGGTGATTTCTGGGAGAAAAAGAGATTCCATTTTCAAAAATGTGTCATACAATCTCAATATTAGGAAATTTTGCTAGAGATATAAAATATACATTGTTATTTTGAAATTTCCTGAAGTCAATCTTTATTTTTTTCTATTTCACGCTGATACTCTCAAGTGTATTTAATCAAAGTTGTATTTTTTTCTGAAGTGTATGACTACTATTATTGGACTTTCAGGGAATGTTGCCTCAAGTCCTCTCCAACAAAATCTTTTATTTTTATTGTTTTTCTATTTTTAGGGTTTAATTAAGAGTAAGTTGAGAGAAGGAAGGAAGCACAGCCTGAGAGGCAGTGGCTTGGCTTGAAAGATGACCTTGATCACCTTGCTTTTTAGACTCAGTGCTACTGCTATGGACTCATTCACAGAGAATCCTGTGGCCAGGAAACCAAGGACTTCAGCCTCTGCTGCACAATGGTTGTCCCTCAGTAACATCCTTGACAATAGCTTCCGAAGGCCCTGGCCCTGACTTATCCCATATCTGCCTCATTCGATTTCTGAGTTAAAAAGTCAAATATATCTCTGACAGTAATATTGTAAACTCTAGAATGTTTTAGCAGAGAAATTGAACTAAATTTTATCTCCTTATTTACGTCTAACATTTTAAAAACTTAAAAAAATAGGAGCTTGTGAGTCTCCCAAAATGAGAAATTACAGAGTCATGTTTTGTAGAAACCTCAATGTAGAAACCTGTCAAAAAGAGGGTAATTTATATTATTCTATCTGTGATTTAAAGGCAGTGGACAGAAAAAAATGTGAAAGAACAACATAATAGAAAAATGTCATACCGACACTGAAATTTGGGTTTGAATATCCTGAAAGAAATATCTACCTCCCTTTGTGATTTCTACAGGAACAATGCCCATGTTTGTTATACTAATTTCTGAAATCTCTAAGTCATTCCACTGTAGTGTGTCCTTTTTTCTTATTGTGTTCTAAATTGACTGAGAAATAAGACAAATGAGTAGGCTCACAAGGATGAGTATATCATCATTTGATTCAATAAAGTTTGAGTTGAAGAACATGGCTTATATCTATGGACACATGAGCCATCTGCACCTTACTTCCAAAGACAGGAAGTCAAAAACAGTCATGGAAGATTCTCCCCTCTCCTCAGAATTAAAGCTGCCTAGAGAAACTCACGCCCAAACACAGTGGAAGAGGAAGGGACTGCACTATGCCTGCTCATTTTTTTACCCTTTCCTAATCACAAATCAGATTTAACTACTGCTCTTGGGAAGAAGGAGAGGAAAAACAAAATCATTTATGATGGGGAGAAATTATCATGATTGGAGAATAGATATCCAGTGCTGAAATGAACATAATGCATCTCTAGTTATTCAAACCAGTGTTTGTTTATAATACACAAGCAAAATAATTTGAAAACATGAATAAATTGATGAAAATCAGTCATTGACTTCCTGATTTTCCATATTTACATAGTTTCAAAGTCTTTTTAATATCTTCAAATTCTAAGTTCAGTTAAATGCCATCCTGATCATTTAGATTCTTACCTCTTGATCTTGGAACAGATATTGGCAAGGTTGTCCATGGACCAAATCCAAGCAATCTCTATTTTTGTAGTAAATCTTCATTGAAACACAGTCAAATTCACTGAATGACTATGTCTGTGGCTGCTCTTGCTCTGTTGGTTGTGGAGATCAGTAGATGCAACAGAACCTATGCATCCTTAGAAGCCCAAACTATGTTTTATAGTCTTCACACTTATGGAAACAGTTTTCTGGTCCTTCACTAAGTCAAAAAGGGATATTTTACTGGACCAACAAAGTAAGCGATCACATTCTAAATGTAAAAAATTGAAGAATTAAAGTTAAGAAAGGATGACAGCATGACAAAAGGAGACGCCTTCCAGGATAATTATATTTCTACATTAACTTTTTATTTGATAGATAAATGCATACAGATAGCTGAAGAGAAAGAGCACATTTGCAAGAGACAATGGTTTGGCTCTGGTTTGGAGAGTGCTTTGTGACCACCCATATTGACCTCTCCCATCCAGAAGAAAGCTTGAATACCAACTCAGCTTCTCCACGTCCACCTGCTTTGTTCATTCCCAGGCAAGAATTTCAGACAGCTGCTTTTACTCAAGGCTGGAGGAAAAGATACTCATATCAATGGCATCCTGCCCGCACAATCTCTAGAGCTCTCCCATATGCAGTTTTTAGTCTTCCTTGTTAGGTATCACCTATCACATACCTGAGAGAGTCAAACAAATAGAGAAACTGTCTTGTTGTGTAGCATTGCTCATGATGTATTTCCATCCAACTGTGTTCTCAGCAGCACCTCTGCCAATTTTGTTTATGCCACCTTTTTCAAATAAAGTAGAAAATGGCAAAACAAGAAAAATATATCCTAGTGTACCCATTCATTTAATTATCTCACCTCATAACAAATCAAGTTGGTATTTGTAGTTTCTGTGGAATAGACCTTATTTCTGTAAGAAGAAAAAAGGAATAATTGAAAACATGAGTCATTAGCTTAATGTCTCAGGGCCTTGAAAGAATATTGGTCAGAGACAAAATAGTAATAATAATAACAGTGAGTATGCAGTAAACATTTATTATGTATCAGAATAAGTTATAAGAATTATTTCACTTAACCTTTAAATAAAACATTCTGGGTATACATCGCATGATTATCATACTTACTAAAGAATAATAAAATGAGACATGGGATATTTAGTTGACTAATATACTGCAAAGAGTAAGTAACAAATGTAGAATATAAAAATCTTACAAAAAGAATCCCAAATTTTATTGGTTTATGGTACCCTTTGCATTCACCTAATTTTTTCCATGATGCCCTAGGCCAGAAGATGGACCACACCATTATGCTGCCTAAGTAGCAACGTCCAATGGAATCAGTTAGTGTTTATCTTTTCTGAACTTGGGAGCCATTTTTTTTTAAAGTGTGAACGTAAATTCAAAGAGAAGATATTGTTTTTCATTCTTACATGAACACAATTGTATTTTTACAACCTATGTGCATCTTTTGGGCACTAAACCTTTCTAAAATATTGACACCAGGTTAGATACTGCTAATCTGTTGCACTTTAATTTTCATGTGATGCTCAATTTTCATCCCAGCAACCTCCAAATATTTTCACGATCTTTTGTTACCACAAAAAGTTAATCTTGAAATTGTGAGATGACAAGGTTAGTGGGGGGGGGTGTTCAAGAACCCTTTCCATGGTGCTGATGTAAATGTAAACTGCGTACGACCTCTGTGGAAATGAATGCGGATGTTCCTCGAGAAAGTAAAGCTAGAAATTCCACGTGACCCAGCTATTTCCCTTCTAGGTATCTTCTCACAACAGTTAAAATCATCACAACACAGTGACGTCTGCATGCCCATGAGTATGATGCCCAGCCCATATGAGGCCCTGGCTTCAATCCCCAGGGACGTAAAAAGTATAAAAAAGTACTCAAGCATTTGTGATTTGTTGATTATTTGAGGATGGCATTTTAGGGTCTCGGGAACTTGTATCATAGTTTTACCACCATGCCATTCAAAACCAGATTGCAAACTATTCTGAAAATTTGTTCATATTCTGCAACAGGGAAGAAAGTATATAGAAACTTTTATAGTGATTTTTAGAAAGTAATTGAATTTCTACTGAGTCTAATAATAAAATTGGGGCTAGTATTTTAGTTTCTCCAGTAACTTTATTATCTTTTTATATAATATATTTTATATTTTATAATTTTATTATATTTACAAAGTATTTGCCTCTAGAAGATTGGAAATGAAAGAAAAAAACAACCTGGCTCTTTTCGAGTTTGAGAAGCATGGACTAGAGAGGAAATATGATGAGGGATGTCACCATCTCTTGGCTGTGTGAGGAGGGAAATGGCAGAGAGGGTTGAGAGGCTCCTCCTAAACATTGCTCAGAGCACAAGGGCCCAGACACATGAATTCTAGTGCTGTACTGACTTTGGTCTTTAACCTCACTTTTGTCTCCTCAGTATCTAACACTGTGATTGGCACAGTAAAAGACAAAATACATATCTGAGCGAACAGAGGTACAAATATAATGGTGGTGGTTATAATCTGGTAATGATTTCTGTACTTTGTTCTAATTGTGCTGTGCCAGCATGCTATGCTGGACACTCTATGTAAACATCTCTAATGTGCACTAAAACCACTAGGAAAAAAATGTTAACTTTGTCCTGTAAGATGTGATCTCCACTTTACAACTTCAAAGACCGAATGATCTTTTGAGGTTAGGTTGAGAGTGCATGTTTATCGAAAGAGATAAGATTCTGACTGAGTGAAGAGAAAGAAGCAACAAGACCTATGTCGGGAGAATTACAGAAGCTGAAAACTTCTAGACATAGACACTTTCAGAACCTGATGGGTAAATATATATGCGAAAAGTTAAATTATAAGCCACTAAGGGATGGAGGAGTTTGTGTGTTTTATTAAAGCGCTCACAATTATGAACAGCAAAACAAATAAAGTTAAAACACTGTGCCAATGAAAAAAAGAATGGGCTTCACTCCTGGCCAATTTATGAGATCCTAATGGGCATTCTTTACCTTCAATCTCTTTCACGTCACTCTGTTTTAATTACTTATGTAAGCTATATTGCTACATGATACACCTATTGTATTTTATTATGTATTTATCTTTCTTATTCTTCCAGTCTCTGGGACAAAATACTTGACACCTGCACTTAAAGGAGGAGAAGTTTGTTTGGCATAAGATTTCAGAGTATTCAGTCTATGATCTGCTGGTTCCAAGGCAGAAATTAGACAACAGAAGGACACAGTATAAAAACTCTACTTATCCCGTGGCTGCCAGGAAGTAAACCATTTCAGGCCATACCTCCAGGGAACCACCTCTTCTGACTAGGCCCCACCTGCTAAGAGCACATTCAGGCATGAACCCATCGATGGGTGAGTACTGCTGATGTGTATTCACCCTATTTTACCAGTCAATTTCCAGGAATCCCACTTCTAAACGTAAGAAACTTTTGGTGAACAATTTAGGTCAGTCTTTCTTTGTCTTTTTTATTAATGGATAACTGGCATGTCTGATGTACCAACTATTTTGAGGCATAACAATTTACAATATACTTAAAACAATTTAGTGCTTGAAACAACATTGAATTACGTATCCTCGCCACAGTAGTGGCGGTGGAGTGGCAGTTCCTCTGCTGGTTTCATCCGGGTCCATTCCTGCGGATGAATATACGTGGATGGTGAGCTGAGCTGGATAACCCATGATGACCTCCTGCTCCTGCCAATTTGTATGGAATATTCTCAGGGTCACATTCGAAGAAGATAAAGACAGTCTGTCATACCCTTAGAGCCCTGCCTTAGAAATTGTGCAATTTCACTTCTGTTTCATGTATCGATCAAAGCAGGTCTCGGCATAAGCCCAGATTTGAGGATGGGAGAAAACCCCTTATACTTAATGGAAAGAGCTGCAAAATACTGTGATCATACTTTCTAATCAATAATAGTTGAAGTTCAATGAGTGTGCATAATAAGAATGAATAGGTGGTGTGATTCAAGAACAGCCAGGACAGAATACAGCAGATGCTTTAGTATATAAACACTGTTTAGCCATGTGGATTCTTGAATGCCAGGTGATAGGAACGATGTGGAGTTTTAAGAAGATTAACCTGTCCATAGCTGCAAGGGGAAGCAAATAAATAGTAGGGATGAAATAAATAGGGGAAAGTCATTTAAAATCTGCCTTGATAAACCAAGTGAAACGAAGGAGTGAGAGTTGCATCATAAATTCTACTCATATTCTCCATTACTTATTTTGGATTTTATAGCAATGTATGATGGTGGTACATTGCAAATGATTGTTAGCCTCGGGCCAAATACATGGAGCATCTAGTGTACAGCAAAAGAATAAATAAAACATACCTGAGAAGGGAATGTGGGTAACACTTAGACTGGAGTGGCTGCAGCAAGCTGTCAACTGATTTACAAGTTCACTTTAATTTATTGACGATTCAAGATAGCTCAAGTAATTCAGGGTAAAATATTAGATCTGTTGTCAAAGAAAGCCTTCCATATTTTTTAACTTCCAAAGACATTATATTTAGAGATAACATTTCTTGTACTGGAGTAAACTGAAAGCCCCATGGCCATTTACTTAGAGCTGGATGATGCAAAAGAAATAGAAATATTAACACATGCAGCACTTCGATTTTCCCTGGAGCATCCTACCTCATTGTCTTCTCATGTTGCTAGAAAATGAAATATCTCATATATCTCAAGGTGTTTTCTTTCCGGGTGGTTATGTTTGTCAGTTTTTCTCTCATTCAAAGATAAATTTTAAAAACATCCCAATTTTAGGAATGTTTTCTCTTGAGGAAAAAAACAATCTATCATTTCTCTTCTTAGAAAAGCAATGGAGAGACAATTCGAGCTTAACAGGAATCAAGTGATATATTTACCTGGAGAGAGCTGACATTTATGCTTTGCCATAAGAAAGAGGAAAAGATAGAAATGAACATAATTTCTGTGTAAAAAGGCTATACTTCAGAGCTTGAGATTATGTCTCATTTAAAAATTATCTCAACATGAAATCAACAAAAATTAAAATTCTGACTAATATATTGAACAGCAGACTGGAAATGAAATCCTCTATAATTATAAGCTAAGCTGTTTTATGGCTAAAAACTAATCAACAGCAGTAGGAAATTTCATTATCTTTTGGTCAAGTTAACATTTTCAAAATGAAGACCCCTCAATTTGTGGGAATAAGGTATAAAACAGACTTTCCTATGTTACTTATTTTTGTAAGAAAACACTTTTGAAGCAAGCGGGTCTTGATATTCCATAATAAAAATGAATATTCAGGATGGGGTTCTCCCCCTACTCCTCAGATTTCAAACTGGAGATTATACCACTTTACCTGCTTAGGTGGGCATTCCTTTGCTTTTTATTTGTTCTAAGAACCTTGGCCACCAGGTGTGTAAGGTTGGTTTCTCTAAACTCTACCACAAAAACCCCTCTTGCCCCCTTTGAACACAAAGCATCAGAATTTCTAGAAGTGTGAGTCATTGAGCTTTATTTTTAAAAGTTGTTGAGATAAATATTTTGATCAGTCAAGTTCAGACACTATAGATTTAACTTCCAAGTATAATGTGCCCTTGAGTTATGGTTGCCCCAACATACAAACAATTTGGGTTAAGACCAGAATTTTATTCTTAACTTATGACCACAGTCTTGAGTTATGACCCAAATTCTGGCTACTTGTGCTTCCTGATGGTCTCAGATACAGATTTAACCTTTAAAGAGTTCTGGAAAGAACATAACATCCCTTCCTGTGTAGGGTAAATTGAGAAATCCTGGGCCAATGTCTCTCTGAGGACCTTGAGATCTGCCTGGAAGAAAGTGCGGCCTAAAATTATACAGGAGAGAGATTTTGAAGGCCATTGACCAACTTGAGTTACAACCAGCCCTCAGGAATAAATTGAATTTTCCAGTCAAGTGTCCATTGTAATTGTCTGATTTGTACTCTTAAGAAGATAGCAAGTAATTTCCCCTTTAAAAGTACAATAGAAGTAACCTTACTTTGATTTTTCTAGAGGAATCGAGTCAATAGAAAAAATATATAAAATCATGCAGGGGAATTATTAGACAGGCTTTTAGGATGGGAGGCAGGATGGCCCAGGAGTTAACATCTTTGAGCTGGAGAGCTGGAGAATGCAGAAGAAGCTCCACCTGAGTAGAGAGAGCAGAGCAAGGAAGGACCCAGAAAGCAGCCTGTGACCGCACACCCAAAAGCTCCCCCACAAGTGCTGGTAAAAGCCTGCATTGAAAGGCTCCAAGAGACTGGAGTCTGATGTTCACCGGTGATGGAAATAGCAAAGCCTCAACCACTAGGGAAAGAATTTTTCAAATGCAAACTGATTTCTTTCTTCCACTTTACTTCCATCAAGGCTACAAGTTGTTTGGATTGAGCCCCTCACAACCATGGTGAGTCTTCTCCTTTCAGTGTAATTTACCTACAGTCCTCTCTGGAAACACTTCATAGATATACCCAGAATTTGATTTTTCTAATCAAGTGAGCAACTCTTATCCCAGTGAAGTTGAAAAATCAAGAGTAATGGTTACAATATGTTATAAATATTTATCGAGGCTTCTATTTTCTTTTATCTTTTTTTGCAGTACCTAGGTCCTTCGTATTGAGCTACATGGGTGAACAAATGCCCCATCCCAGCCCCGGCTTTTCTTTTTCTCTTAATTTTGAGACACAGTCTCACTAAGATACTAAGTTGTCCAGGCAGTGCTCAAACTTTTGAGCCTCCTTCCTGAGCTTCCCAGACTCTGGGTATTACAGGTATATGCTACCATACCCAGCTAGATGCTCTCTTTCTATCAGAAAATGACCAAGGTGCTAGAGACACAGGGAAAAGAATATTGATTTTCTGCTTTCATGGTACTCTGGATCTAGGAGATAATTCAAATACAATACCATCAGAAAAATGCCAGGGGACATGTCAGTATCCAGTATAAGAATGTCAAGAGAGCGTCAGGTAGTCTTTGTAGCTAGAGAAGGAGGGAGAGAGTGAAGGGAGGGCAGGGGGATGGGGAAAAAATAAGAACCAAGTTTGATTATGTAAAAGTACAAACTTCCAACTCTAAATGTCATTATATTGTATACCTTAAATTTACCAATAAAATTAATTTTTTTTTGAAAAAAAAAAGAAAGTTTTGGGCAAGAATGAACATCCTAGCATAGTCTTGTGCTGGTTAGAAAGAACAGAGTTCTACTTACAAGTGAGAGAGAGGATGATCTCTTCAGTAATGCAAAGTTTTCTACATTACTGAGTCACCAAATGCAATGATAAATTTAAAAGAAATAAAGTCAAAGACATCTATCCGAAGGCTTGTGAAATATTTTGTTCTATTTTCTAAAACATCTCCATCCATTTGGCCAACAAACCTAGGCTATCAAGGTATCTGATAGGAGCCAACCTGTTTCTACAGTCTATTTCCAGGGAATGTGATTATTGTTATTTAAAGATATGTCGCTCAAGCTAAAATCCCATTCTATATGCATGGAGAATAATCTTGTTTCTAAAAGAAATAGTTTTGATTTATAAAAGCAGTTCCATGTAAAAGAAGAAGAATCTTTCCTATTTCATTGCACAACATACATCCCTCCTACAGACATCAGTTGTATCCAGAATTTGACTACTTTTTACACTTTCATTACAGCCACCTTGGCGCAAGTCTCTATAATCTTTTTCCTATCCTGTAATTGAATCATAAACTGCTACCTTCTCCACTTTCATCATTGCTTGTCTATATTTTTCAATATACAGAAACTAGATTAATGCTAAAGTAGAATTTCAAATACATAATGGAGTGAAAAAGGAAATTTTTTGAATGTCCCTTCAGGGCCTTGAATTATTCCTTTATTAGTTTTGAATGTGGAAATATAACTGGCCTGGGCTGAGAAGAACTTTACGGCTTGGTCTCAGCTTCTAACAGGCCAACCCTATGGGGAGGCTAGACATGGTTATAGAGTGGGAAACTGATTATCAAGAATCCTGGAGAAGTTATTTCCAGTATTTACACAGATAGATCTCCATGACATGAAAGGGTGGTCTGTATTGGGCAATGCGCTATGTCTAAATCTGCGATTGAGCTAAAACTGTATTCTCCCTAGAAACTGATGTTGACCAAAACCCTCTGTTATTGACCCTTGGGGAGATTTTATCTCTCTAAAGAGAACTGCCCTACTCAGTCATGCCTTCCTTCCATGGCTACCTATGGCCAATGTGTGCTGTGTGAAATGATGATGATGAGAGCCCATTTGGCTCCCTTTTCCCAAATCTGCCAGTTCTCAAGTGACACTGGTGCTTCACAGTTCCCCTCACAACCAGCTGAAGCCTGTGACCTCCTTGCAGAACAACTTCTCTCACTTTTCAACTGGCTTCTGTGTGCTCGCCACAGATGTTCATCCTAAAAGTGCTTTTCCGATTTTGCATGCTAATCCACCTCACTGACTGTTTTCCAATTAACTCTATCTGTAATAATGCAATGCATACATGCACAATAATTATCTATGCGGGACTGAATGAAAATGGTCCCTCTGCATGAAATTATATATCCTGTTTCATCCTCATGAAGAAATTTTGTGATTATGATAATTATTATTAACATTATTATCATTATCACAATGGCAATGCCCTGGATTCACTTTGGTAAGTGAGTTTGATGTCAGGGACACAGTCTAAATGACTCATTACTGAATCAGCTGCTCAGAGTCAATAGTACAAAATAGTTTCTCAATAAATTTGACCTGAGTATATTATTTACACATAAGTAAACTTTTGCAACTATGAGAATTTTTCCATATAGCCAGAGATGCATTATATTTAAGTTGAGCTGTCCTCAGATAAATTCATTAATACAAGTTATAGTATTTTCCCTTTTCCTTCTTAATGTTCCAGGTTTAATATTCTAGTAATTTTCTTGGTTTACAAGCATTAGTAGTTTCAAAACAGAGTATTAGCTTTTTTCTCTTAAATGGGAGATTGTTCGTATATTTTTGGCCATGAAGTATGTCCAATAAAGCAATACATATCTATTTTTTAATCTCAGCTGCATCATGATCAAATGCTAATGATCTCCACATATTTAATCTGCTTCCTATTATCAGAAGGGAATAAGGAATTAATAGAGTTTTTTATAGGAGATTACTTTGATTTCCTTTGAGAATCCTAATTCTAAAGCATCTCAATGCCTTAGAAAACCCTCTTGATACAGCTTCACAGGTGATTAAGTCTTAAACACACTTAAATTTTCCCTCTCAGATAATGAGAGAGTCTAGTCTTGGAAGAGGGTAAACAGAAATCGCCAGCATTAAGGAGGAGCCACTCCTGTATTTTTGCTGCTAAAGATTTTTGTCCTGGGAGATACGTGCGTTATCGACAAGCTACCAGTTTTTGTTTTTGTTTTTCTACAAATGGAGCAATCTTTTCCAGGTTGCATGCTTGAAAGCTTGATATAAACATTTTTTTATGACCTGTGTTACCAAAATACACTTTAGTTTCTGGTCTGAAAAAATGGCACTATGCCTTATTTAGTTTTGTTGTTTGTTTTTCTTGACCACATTTTTCTGGTTCCAAGTATAAAGACGGTTCAAAGTCAAAGAGAAAAACAACAGAATCTGTAAAGTAATAATCAGTATCATCAAGGTTCTCCATGCATGATTAAAAAGATTAATGTAATGCCCACCTTTCCTAGAAGCTATGACTTTCCCATGACTCTGCACATATGGATAACAACACTGTTTACTATTTAGTCTTTCTTGAATGTCATAAGCTAAGGTGAATTTGAAATTAAAAGCATAAATATTATGGTTCTTTTTGCATATGACAAATGGTAGTTTAAGAATAAATGTTCACTAAAACATTTGTTTGTTTGTTTGTTTGTTTTACAGTGGGGATCAAGCCCAGGGTTTTCTCCAGGCTATGCAGGCATTGACTGCTGAGCCATCTCCCCAGCCTCAAAAGGCTTTTTTGATTTAGGAGCAATAAGTAACTTTACTCATTCTTGTTTTATTTATTTGTTAATAATACTTTGACTATTTCCTATTGAACAGTCACTGAACAAGTAGCAAATGTAAAAACAAACAAATATAAAACTTCTTGGTTTTTTAGTTTCCCTCCTGTTTTCTCTTTTCTAGGCTGGAATTTATTTCCAGATATTCAGGTTACCAGTAAAAATAAATCAAAATTCAAAGGTAGAAAATTTTTCATGTTGCATATCCAAAAGATAAACATGTTAACTGTGACTTTTATTAATAAACTATCTAGATTTAGTTTTTACCATGTGTAAAAATACTTCCCAGTATTTTTATTTGGTAGCCCTAAAATCCAGGGTAAATTAAGTTTATCACCACTGCTACTTGGGAACCCCAGTATAGTGATTTAACTACTATAATCCTTAAAGATTTGTTTGTTAACTCAATAAACATAACTGATATATCCCAGTGCAAAACCCAAGTAAACCCACCCAAAATTAAAAAAGTAAATTAGATTAGATTACATGGTATATTCTTTTTATTGCATTCACAAACTGATATGTATCATAGCAAAAATTATGCTTATTGATTTATTTTCCAGTGGAATATTTATGAAGTGTGTGTGTGCATGTGTGTGTGTGTGTGTGTTGGTCATGCTTGCTGATCTGATTAGATTACTGGTGAGAATAATATGAACTTTCTGTTGCAGGCTTCCAAACTAGCCAGAATATGGGACAGACTGATGACAGTTCTTTGCTTCTCAGTGTACATTTTGTCCATAATAAAAGAATAATAAGCAAACTTCTCAGCTTACTTTGTAGCTAGGTTTAGAGGTGTGACTAATTAACTTACAATAGGACTTAAATATGAATTTCTTGTCATTTTTCTCTGGCTGTCTTTAAGAAACTCATGATATTTGTCTCCTTGTCCTTCCTCTTCCTCCTCTTTTTCATTTTCCTTCTCACTGTCCATCCTCCTTTAGCTAAGATACAGATTCCACAATCTTGTACCATAGGGTTGAGAACTGTATCTCATGGATTAAGAAATAATTCACCAGAAGTAAACTATCTGTGGACTTTGTAATCAGCTCAAGACATGCAGTAATAGATTGCTCACTTTCACTGATGTAGGCAGTAAATACACTTGTCACGTTTACACCACGGCAATTGTTGTTTCTCTTCAACCCCACTGAATGGTATCTTAAGTAGTATACCTCCTTTAAAAGTTTAGCAGGGAAGCAAACTTAATTTGTGTGTAGTATTTCTCACCTTATATTTTATGCAACATCAGCCCAAAATAGAATAATGAAAACAATAAAACCCTAAAGAATAAGTTTAATATTCCATCCTTTCACCCACATCTGATTTCGTTGTGATTAGAGTTGCATGTTTTAAAAATATGAGATTCGTTGACAAACTATTCTTTATTTAAAATTTACTTAAGATCAAATAAGCTCTTTAGCTAAATATCTAAGAAAGATCATGAAACCCTTATCACTCACTTCTATTGTACAAATCAATCGATCAAACTTGTGTGACTATTGAACCTTTGTTTGCTAAACAAAAAATACCGTAGAGATGACTTTATGTAGGGACTGCATATGTGGTAGACAGCGGGATGACTCGTTTTCTTTTGCTTAGTACGATTACTTTTTCCACAATTCAGGTAAACCCTCACACTGCAGCCTTCATCTTTGATTCTTTTCCAAAAGATCAGTAGCATAGAACTTGGATATTTTGAAAAGGAAAACAAGAGAAAGGATGGTTATCATTTTCTTAGCTTTGGTAACATTAGTAACTGCCTTTTTAAATCAAAAGTAGTGTTTCAAATAAGAAATAACTCGCATGAAGCCAAACCTCTGTCTCAAATCTGAGGGGTTCTTGAAGACTGTCCAAAGCTTCACTACACCCGAGGTATTTCCTGCTTTCTTTGGTCAGGATTTTCAATAAACAAGTGCCTTTCTTCTCACATTAATATTATTCGTAAGGGAGCCCCTCAGTAAAAGGAGGCAGCCAAATGCCTTTAAGAGACAAAAGTGAAAGAGCAGTATAGTTGCTGTCTAAACACTCAGGGTATTTTATCTCTGGCCTTCTCACACCTGTAAAACCATTGCATGTTTTATCAAGGTGAATTGTAGGAAAGGCCATTTAGAGTCTAAGTTTTCCTAACTCGTGAAATTTTAGCATGCCTCCCCGTGCGTATGAATGAGGTGCAAGCGAAGTGGAAAACTAAATCAGCTTCCACTGCTTCACCTTCCTCCTCTGCACTAATTTCTTGGAATGCGTGCCCACTATTGCTATTCAGTGATTTGGGGAATGGTGTAACATCTCCGGCTGTGCTCTACCTCATTGCACTATTTCTCCAAATCCCTGTGAACACATGTGTTCACACAAGAGTCTGCACACTCAGACAGGATGATCTGTTTATTCTGGAAACAGTCAGAAGACCATAGTTGCCAATGTGAGATCACTGGAATAACTTTCATTGATGTCTTCCACATGTTGGCTGAATCCCTGAATTCTAGTTTGACCGGTAAATGCAGTCTCTCAACTCTCACATATGCTGAACAAGTTTCCTATTTGGAAGGCCAGGGAATTGCCAAAAATCTGATGATAGTGTTCTCTGAAAATGCTACTGCGTCTGAAAGAAAATGTGTCCTTAAACAATCTGAAGTCTCCTGCTGTGGGTCTAGTCATATAGGAAAGCTACTTGGGACCCTAATATCTTTACCCGATTTCTTGGATGAATAATAACTAAAATTAAATAAAAAATTAAATAATTCCCATGATGTAAATGAGTATATTGTCTTTCCATAGAGAAAGTTTAATGAGACTCACAGGGCATTAAGAGAAATAATTCATGGCAACTGTTCTGTTTCAAATTGTATTCTATCTAGTCTCCTTTTTAAGGAAGATGGCTTTTTTCTTTTGCTTTTAAATGATGAGGAGGTGAGAATTCTGAATTTTTATGCATTTCTTCAATTGACTTTATCTTAGTCTTCTATAAAATTGAATTGTTTATGCTACTGAAATTATGTTGTCCATTTATATCACTTAATAGTTTATTTCAAGCCTTTGTCACACATATAAGGTTATATTTTGGAATTGAATAATATTATGTACACATTTTTAATAATGCAAAGTTGATTCTTTCAGTTCTCTTGGAAAGATACCACAGAGAAGTATGTGCACCCATGTTTATAGCGGCACAGTTTGTAATAGCTAAATCTTGGAAACAACCTATTTGCCCATCCGTTGGAAACTGGATAAAGAAGTTGTGGTTTTTCTATAAAATGGAATATTACTCAGCCATAAAGAGCGAGAGAATAGATTCATTCATAGGAAAATGGATACATATTGAAGATATACTCCTAAATGAAATAAATAAGTCCCACATGTGTAAATACCGAATAGTTTCCCTGGTGTGAATATTCTGCAACAATGCATAAGATTCTAATAAGATTACTGACATTTAGAAATGGGAGGAAAGGAGCTAAAGATGTAGGGAAGGTGTGATACGTAGGGGAAGAACAAAAAGGGAAAAGAAAAAAATGTGAGAGAATGAAAAGATGAAAATAAAGTGTTTGTAGATGGGGAGGGGAGGAGGGGGTGAAGGGAGGGCAGAGGTAAGGGGAAAAAATGAGAATCAAGACTTGTCATGTAGAGGTACAAGATCCCAACAATGAATGTAACTGTACTGTATCCCTAAATGTACCAATAAACTCAATAAAAAAAAATAATAATGCAAAGTTGAAATCATTGATTTTTTTTTGGTTAATTATGATACTACAAAAAAAATCCAGACATACTATGTCTGACTCTATTTAAACTTTATGTTCCAGTTTCCATTGAACTTTATTGACTTTTATTTTAATCACATTCAACTTCTTTCTGCCTTACATATTCTCATAACTCAACTCATTGAACTTTTTAACCCTTGTACTTATTACTGATAAATGTACCCTTGTCATGTATTTTTGACCTTCATCTGTTTAAACTGTGCCAAGTTCCATTTTGAATTAGTTAATTAGTAGAAAGGTGAAGTCATTCCTAGAGACGATGTGATCCTAACATTTGAGTATTGCTATCATTTATAATGACACAACAGAAAAGAGTGCTCCTTTAAATAGGAACACAAATTTTGGACCTCACTGGTAACACACACACACACAAAAAAAAATGAAGAATTCAATTTAGTTATGACTACTGTGATCTTGAGCTCTGAGTTTCTAAATGTATCGTCTGTCATTTGAAATAGTGGGTCTGAGCTTTTGAGCATATGATACAGCAAAATGAGATTTATACATTTTAGACTACAAAAACTGCTGTTGCGATGACTTTTAGGCAATAAAAATATCTGAACCTGGAAATCATTAAGAAAGATGCAATCAAGACCAGGGATGTAGCTCAGTTGTTCTGCCACCTGGCTTGGAGGTTCAAGGTCTGGAGTTCAATCCCCAGTACCCCCAAAAAACAAAGAAAGATGAAATCAGATATTTTTGAAAAAATTTCCAGTAGGTCAGTAAAATTAAACAAGTATGCCCCTCATAGACTGAGAAAAAGTCAATATTTGTGCATATTGATATGTCTCTAATGATAAAGACTTTTTTTACATTTCTTGTGGCGTCAAGTGATGTTGATTATAGAGGCAATGTAATTGTAGTATGAGGCCTTGTCACACAGGAAACAAATTAATTCTTCAATCTTCTGAGTAATCTGTGAATAAGGAACTATTTTGTCTGTTTTACACCTTTGTTAATCCACTCACCCAACAATATACTATTGAGATAATAAAGGTCATTGCTAAATACAAAAATACAAAGATCACTGTTATCACAAATCTAGGATTGGCAAAAGAAGCATACTTTTGCAACTAAAAAAGATTGCTATTGTGTCTCAGTCTAAGTAAGATCCTAACAGAAAATACTAGGAAATTTTTGGAATAACAAATCCAATATTAGTGCTATTATTAACACTAATGACAAAGATAATACTAATAATAGTATTTTGATTATCTTATTTTTGTAAATTTGTTCCTATAACTAATTACACTGGGAGAAGTTTAGATTTAGAGTTGCTCAATCCAAAGAATATTATATTCATAAGGGTATTAATACAAATATCATACTGTTCTTCAAAAAACTGCAACTTTACTCTTCCATTTAGATATATGACAATGCCTGTACTATACAAGTTCTAGGGTCTGGATAGGCAGATAACCATGCTTTGATTAAAGGTATTTTGACCTCACATGAAGAGGTGTAGAGGCAGTAATTTTGGCTGTATTCGTACAGCAAGCCCTCCTCCACCTTAATAATGATATAACTTTACTGTATAGAGGAATGTATTTTACAGGAAAGTACTCCAGGAGTCTTTGATCATGCTTGGTGCTACTACATTTCATGGTAATGCCTAAACCAACCAATAATTAAAGCAATAGAATTCCATGTTTGGCTTATAATAATTCCAACTTTTTTCTTTCAACAAAAAAGGATCCCTCCTAGCTATGCATATCCACACACAAAAAAAATTCAAATAAAAAATTATGCAAACAACATCAGAATGTAGACAAATAAAAACACCCTAATTTTTTTCTAGCTTTGGCTTATAGGTTTGTGCTGATGTGACGTATGCTACTCAGCAGCTTTCTTGGCAGCAAGAAGACCACTCTACCACAAAGTCAACACAACAAAGACAACCAAATGTAAAGCACATAAAACCCCGGGATCTGGATGCCTAGATGATGAAATTATATTCCGTTCCCATTATTTGTGTCTGAAAATAACTTGACATATATTTATTTCAACTTCAAATTTAAGCACTAGTAGCCAATTTCAAGGCAAACATTCTAGAAGTTCACTCTAAAGCTCTGATGTACTCAGAATATTCCTATTTAATCTAAGTAAATATCAAGATATAGTACAATATAGAGGAAGCCTAAGGGAAAGGTGGCAACACAACATTTTCAGGAGATTTTACAATTTGTCATAGAGACTTAATATGATATTTAACTTCACTTTCAACTTGATCTGTACCTTAGGATGCCCAGATATCTGATTAAACATCAATTCTGTGTGCACTCTCAGGGCAATGTCTAGAATAAATTACTATTTGTTCAGTGAACTCATTAAAGTGGATTGACTTTCTCAACCTCACGGAGCATGAGCCAATCCACGTGGGGCCTGAATAGAGCAAAAGGTAGACGAAGCAGGTTCTCTGACTAACGTCTCGAGATAGAATATCAATTTTCTCCTTCCCTGGAACCTACTGGTGTTCAAACTTTCATACTTTGATTGGCATCTGCACCACCTGCTCTCTGGCTCTGAGGCCTTAAAAATACACCACCAGCTTTCAGGTTGCCACAGTTTGTAAGTGACAGATCAAAGGACTAAGAATCCATAATCGCATAGACAAATACATAAAATAATTTTGTCCTCCTGAGGGTTTGTACAACACTTATGCACACACTATATATGAATATATCTTTATGTAAGTTGTGTATTTATACATATATTGCATGTTTTATATAAACAGTATATATGTATTATATTTGTATATATGTAATATGTTACATATATCTGTCCTATTATTTCTCTCTTATAAACCTTGGTATACTTGAGAATGTA
The DNA here is from genome assembly GCF_012274545.1 of Fukomys damarensis. Taxonomy (NCBI): domain Eukaryota; kingdom Metazoa; phylum Chordata; class Mammalia; order Rodentia; family Bathyergidae; genus Fukomys; species Fukomys damarensis. The sequence goes on along the minus strand of NW_022900933.1, from coordinate 23,776,813 downwards.
GGACAGGGTACAGAGTAAGGTGGAAGAAAAACCTGAAATTCCACGGTAAACCTTATTTTTCTCACACTCAGCCTGTGATTGTGATAACACAGAATAAGAGGAATTGAATTTTCCCTTGATTTCCTTATGTTTGCAGTATACTCCACAGAAGAAAAAACAATAAAATCCAGATCATGCAATGTCCAGTGAAATATAATATAATTTGATGATTTAGGCAGGTAGTAGGTGGGGGACTTGAGCTGGTTTTGGTAAAACCACTTATTTTAATTTCGGATATTTTGATAACAGATTAGAAGATGGAGGGAAAAATAGAATTTCTGGAAAGATACTCAAGTTTTCTGCCAATCCTTTGTTAAAAAAAAAAAAAGCCTGAATGGTATAAAACAGTATAATATTAGCAGTTAAATAATTTCCTCGTCAATTTCCTGTTGTTTGGTATTATCATAAGTATATTTAGATGTCTACAGAGGGAATGAAGAATGATCTTATTTTAATTCTGTTTCACTATGAGAGCTTTTTCTGCAATGATTATGATTTGTTTTAAATTTTTGTATATCTTGGTTTGAGGTGTTCATTTTCTCTGATAATTAGCTACAGAGCAGAATTGTACCACAGTATGATATTAAAAATCTGATGATTTAAAAGCTGTTAAATGATTCTTGCTCACGGGATTCCCACAGGACTAAATGATCCAGCTTACAAATTTGTCTCGCAGATCTAGCTTGAGTTTGGCTGGCATCCTGTCTGAATTCCCACCACCAGGTAACCCAATGGAAGACAAGTTTTCAGGCTCTGCGAATGACTGATTAGAGCGTTTATTGAATCTGCATGAAAGAGGATTAGAGCCTTTGCTAAGGTTTTCTCTGTATTCCAAGTAGTCTTTGAGAAAATTAAATAAAAGCCAGGCAAATGTGCTTTTAGGGAAAAAAGAAAAGGCTTCTGTACTAGCCTGACACATATGACTATGAAGGCACTGATGGGAACTGTAAGACAAGAGAGGGTTGCTTTATTATCTGCAGATTAATCAGTACTGCAGATATCAATAATTCCTGGGATGCAGGCATGGTTTTTATTTTTGGGGTTTTTTTTTGGTTTTTTTTTTTGGTACCAGGGATCGAACTTGGGACCTTGGGCTTGCAAGGCAGCTGCAGCACCACTGAGCTAAATCCATGGCCCTATGTAGTCATGGTTTTTGACATTAAAATTTATGAGTTTTGCCTCTAAGTCATATTTTTTTCAGATTGACCTAAAGGTCATGCACACGCACATGCACACACACACTCACCAGACACTGATCACCACAGCTGCAAGGGATAAATTCGTTAATCACCTTTTCTTGTAATTCCTTTGAAGAGGAAAGTCAAAGAAAGAAGAAAGGTGCTCAAATTCTTTTTCTCAGACTTCACATCTAGTTTCTCAGCCCTCCTATACACATTCCTGAGTTAGAACACGTGGTGCTGCATTCTATTTGCTTATCTACTGTCATCTTGAAAATGTGAGACTTTTGAAAGGTGCACCCATGTTTTGTATCTCCCTGTGCGCAGTAGGGCTGCACAGTGAGGGACACACAGGGGGCCTCCAACAGCAGGCTGATATGCTCCAAAGAACAGGTCCGCTGTGGGGAGATAGACGCTGTCCCTTCTAGGAAGCCTCTTTCAGAAATGAGGGTGGCATCGTTACACAAGATGGAGAAACAAAGTTGGCCTTGTTTTATTTTATTGATGATATTCGTAAAAATCCTCTTAGTTTTAGTTTGTCTAAATTATAAGAAAAGTTGGAAGTGCGCCTTAAAAAGTGATGCCATTAATTCTGAAAAGAAAGAAATTCTAACACTACTTTCTTTGGTTTGATTCCTTGGCAGGCCAGTGTAAATGAGAAAACCAGAAATTTAAAACAAACCTGGAGTTTGGATACAATATCTGGTGATATAAGTAAGACTGTTCTTCTATGTCAAGTCTTGGAAAAACACTTGAGACAAGTATTTGAACTTTATACTTTATAAAATTTACTGGAAAAAACTCACGACACTCTCTGTTACAGAAAGCAATCAATCCCATTCAACGTGATTTAGGTACAAATATATAACAGAGATAGTGTTTTTAAAATACTTGTGACTATCAACTCAAACTGGGTGTAATTTTCTGATAACTGCAGCATATTTGGAAAAGATGTGGAACTTACAAGAACGAAAGAATGAGTGCTGAACACGGATGGGGCATGGTAACAAAGATGTGTATGTTAGATCATCTGAGTTAACATCAATTCCTGCCGGTAACTGTGTGTGATCTTGAGCAAAATATTTAACCCATCAGTTCTTTTGTTCTCTTCATCTATAAATAATGAGACTGGGTGAGATTAGTTTTGTAAATGGTTTTCTGAATATTTTGATGGCAGGATATTACAAGATTCAATACAATATTGATTCTTTGATTTAAAAAGTCATACTTGCATTTTCTTCATGACTACCCAAAGCCATATGTGCTAATGTTCAGTGTGGCTACAAAACAGAATTTAGTAAATAGCCACAAAATTGTCTGTTTCTCTAAATCAAGCTTGGCTACTCTTCAATCCTAAATGGATTAGTTTTATAAATCCTCTGTATAAAATGGTACTAGGCTTGCAAAGAGTTTAACAGGCTCCCAGAAATTGCATGAATGGAATTTACCTTTGCCCTTCACATTCAAAAGTATTAAAGGTAGGGTTTTATCTACATTTACTAATAGTAATGTAAAAGGCAAAATACTTTCTCATCAGTCATGCCCAGGCCCTGTTAACACATACTATTATGCTAGTGAGAAAATTAGAATAGGATTATACTGTGAAAGCATTAAGAATTAAACTATGGGACCATTATTTTTGTGAAATAAAATTGAGAATGAATTTTTAAATTTTCCATTTAAAGTATCCTCAAAGCACTCCAAATACATGGCGATTATTTTAGTATAATCTGAAGCCAATTGCCTTTACTCTTCATTTACATCATAAACTATAGGAAATGTAAAAGCTGAGATTCAGTAATTCTGGGTATGGGAACCATCTAAGAAGAATCAAATTCATTGTCAGGCAAATTTATGATTTAAGAAGGTACTGTTTTGCACAGTCTAAAATTCAAAGTGTCCTTCAGGCACATACAGCAGTAAATAATGGTTGAAAAATGGAATTTAAATTCCAGTACATAGTTAAAGTGTTTGGAAAGGGTCTCCTTAAATTTTATTCATAAAAATATAAATAATGAAAGGGGCTCCTTAAATTTTATTCATAAAAATATAAATAATGACTTTCCTTTTACTCTCAGACTTTTGTACAGCAGAATGTTTTTCAACAAATAGGCTTCAGGGATGTCTTACCAGCATTGGTTTCATAGAAGATAGAGTGAATGATAGACTAAAAATCAAGAGTCATAGTAAATATTGAAAGCCCAGAGAAAACAGTGGCCAGGATGTGACCCTGTATATATGAGCTACTCATTAAAGGGGTCATTTATCATTTTCTATTTATGATATATTCCATATACAACCAATATAAAACAGGTTAAAATTAGTTGTCACAGGAAAGTTTTATTTTAGACTTTGAAAAGAGTGTAAAAAAGAATAGTATTTTCCTGAAGATTTAGAATCATTAAGAATAGGGCTGGGGATTTAGCTCAGTGGTTCCGTGGCCTGCCTTGCAAGCACAAGGGCCGAGTTCAATCCCTGGTACAAAAAAGAAAAAAGAAAATAATAATCAATATTTATTCAACGGCCATAAAAATTTATGAGTCTGAAAATCATAGGGAGAAAAAGTAACTGATCAACTTTACATTAAGGAGAAATGTTTAGTTCCTAATTCTTGAATTAATTACCATCTTCTTTGGAGCTCGACAAAGATTCTAGATGAATTACACTGCTTCTTAGTTCTCACTCTCCAATTCTTTTTCCTATGATTGGTGGTGCTAGCTTCTGATAGCTGCTTTTCATTCAAAGTGGGTAAATCCTTTCTAATAGAAATCCTCCTTGTTTGTGGGGTGTTTCTTTTCCAAGCATCCTGTCCTTCTGCCCAAAGTCCAGAAGGCTGTCTGTACCCCCGACCTGCAGCCATTTCTTCCCAAGGGCTGTCTGATATAATCTTGAGAGTTATGAATTATTAGATCACTTTAGGGACCTAGGACAAAATACAGAAGATCCTGTCATATCGTAATGAAAATAACAATTTGGCACAGGGCTGCTTTAAGGGGAATCACTTCCCCTAGCCTTTTCACTCCACTTGCCTCAGGGATGCCAGTCATGACCATGTATTTGCATCTCTTACATCCATCTCACCTCATCTTCATCTCACTTTACAGCCCCAGTCACTCCAGGCTGCCAATGCTTGTTTTAGGCTCGGGCATGAGAACAGCAATAGGATTTGTGACAGGCATTTCAAGTTCTTCTGATCAAGCTAACTGGTAATGTCCTAGTAAACTAAAAAGACACTCACTTTTATTTCTTCACTTCAGAAAAATAGCAAAAACTTGGTTTGAGGGGTAGAAAGAACTGAATCATCTTTAGGATTGTGGAAGTTTAATTTTCTATTTGGTTTTGGTTCAGGCAGAAGTCTAACTGTCATCAAAAGCACTGTTTGTGTGCCCTAATATATATGCATGTACTTGAAAAATGCATCTCTCCAAAATATTACTACTTTTCAGCAAGAAAACAGAAAATTATAAAGAACGAATGCCACAATAAACTGTCTTATCTTAGGAGAAATAAAAAAAGAAATTACTTTTAAAAAGTTTAAAGCCATTCTTCATCATGACTTTCAAATAAATATTCTCTAAAGTAGTTATTGCATTCAACAAATAAAGTCTTAGTTACTTTACTGTCATTGCTGAGACAAAATATCTGACACCCAAAATTAAAGGGTGAAAGGTTTATTTAGCTCACAGTTGGTAGAGGTTTCAGTACATAGTTGCCTGGCTCCAAGGCAAGGTCATGTGTAAGATAGCCATCTCAGATGATAAAAATAAAGTTCACTGCAGGTAAAGATAAAAAATGACAAAGGGAGCTTAACAATGTCTTTCTGCCCTTTTATTTTATGCAAACTATTTGGGGTAGGTTCCACTGACACTCTTAATCCTAGTGCTCTTGAGCTAGCATTGCACAGGGAATATCACGCGCTAGATCCAGACACCTCTGAAAAAGCCCCACCTATGATCGCATGAGGCTTTGGGGGGACATCTAGACACAATAACTGCATAATAATAAGGTACGTTGGTAAGAAATTATTTGTGGCTCCTTCACAGTCAATAGAAAATTATGCTAAACTTTTGACCTTATGAGATATATTTGATGGCAAAGATGCAAGATCCCTAAAAATTTCTTTTAAGATATATAATTAATTGGATTTCTAAAAACGAAAGTTTCGCTATGGTTTCATGGCATGTTAGGTAAACATTAAATGAAATAAACCCTTGCATTTTCTTATACATAGTAATAGTTTTCAGAAACAAAGAAGCAATTCAAAGATATAGTTAAAGAAAATGCAACCCAGTTGTCAACATATATAAAATTCATTACATTTAGTTGATTTTCAGCAATAAAAATTTTATTAAAAATTTAAAAAAATTATCACAGTCCCGTATAAAACCATTGAAATATCAAATTCAGAAAATATCAAGAGAAAGGAACAATGACCTACAATAAAACCCCAATTAAAAAATGGACATTTTAGTTAATTTTTCTTGAATCTGTATGCATTATACAGTTTTATCATTGTGATCAATGGTATGGATAAGCTGCATAATCTTTGTTACTCATAATTTTCGGTTCTTTAAGAAATTATAAAGCATCATTTTAATAGTTGCATAGTATTTCATGTATGGAGATACCTAATTAAATATATCCTTTGGAAATAAACATTTATATTGAGAATAATTTTATCTATGATTAAATCCTTGGAAATATAATTAACCATTAGTATTTTATTTCTAAAAGCTGAATTTTTGGAAAAAATAATATAAACACATATTCTTTAGTTTCTTCATAGAGAATATTTATGGCTGAAAAACTCAAAGTTTTGTCTAATTCATGATAATTTATGAGGTGAAATGCTAGGATGCACTGGATTTTTACCAGCTATTTTATAAAACACTGTTTCTCAACTGGGCATGGTGGCACACTCCTGTAATCCCAGCACTTAGGAGGCTGAGGCAGGAGGATCACTGTGAGTTCGACCAGCCTGGGCTACATCGTGAGGTCCAGGTCAGTCTCAACTACACAATGAGACCCTGTCTCTAAAAAACAAAAATAAAACAAAACAAGACAAAACACTGTTTCTCAATAATTTTATGTGCAAAATATTTCTAAATTATTTTATTACTATTTCTATTTTAAATTTTTATGAATATGGTATTTTTATATTGTTAGGAAGTAACAAATGAGTTCATATTCCTTTTGACTTACTATGATTTGATTTTATACAAACATTTATCTTGAATCATAGACAAGTAATACCTCTTTAAATGGTGATTTATTGATTTATTAAACCCAAATCTGTGGGGGGCATTGTTTGTTTGTTTGCTTTGTGCTTTTTGTTTTGGTACAAGGGATCGAACTCAGATCCTTGTGCTTGGAGTCAGGTGGCAGAATGACTAAGCTAAATCCCCAGCCCCCAGATCTGTATATTATGGCAAGTATTTTATTTAGGTAGGTAGTAGCATTACTTCACTTTTTCATATGGAGACGATAACACCAAAAGGACTAATTTATCAAATATAGGAAAACAATCTGGAAATGAAGACACTCTAGGCAAAATGTAGCCTGAAGCTCATTTCAGTCAAACTTTTACTTCTGCAGAAGGCCTCAGTATCAGAGAAGATCAGTTTCATTCCTTGGTGTTAATCATGATTTCACTGCTTTTTTTTTTCCCAAATAATCATAAATTATCAAATTATAAGAGAGGAAGCAAAAGTATTTCATTTAGAGGAATCTTTCATCTTATTTTGAGGTAATTCTATCTTTTGGTGTATATTTCACTCGAGGCTTTCAGAATTTTGAATCTAAATCTAATAATAAAGGAACAGGGACTACTTAACATATTTCTACCTGATGCCTGAAGCTTTGTGTAACAAATATTATTTTAATCTTGATATATTTGTAAATTTATTTGTCCACTTCCATTATAGAATTACATTAAAATTTTCAAAAAGGCTTTGAAAATAAATATTAAAACTAAGTGTAGTTAACTTATATCTTTAGAATTTAGATAAACTTGTATCACTTTAGTATTCCTTACAACTTCGTCCAACTTTCAAGTATTTTCTAAAATTTAAAAGTACTATATTTTCTTTGAATGATAGGTGAAGCACATGACACCAAAACTTTAGTTTCCACTACTGTTAAAATATACCACAGGGATCTATGAAAATGTTGTCAAATGCATAAATATATGTAGATATTTTATGTATAATTGCTTCCACAGGGATACTAAATATATCCCATAGATGGTAAGGCAATCGTAATCATAAGTCAGAAGAGACACTGAGTGTCTAAATCTCATAAGTGCTTTTTTGAGTCATGTGGAAACACCCATGGGCCATTCTTCGTACAATTAGCTCTACAGCTGCTGTCTTTATCTCAGAGGCAAGTAGTTGGAGATACTTATGTATATCGTGGATATTTCAGAATCCCTGTGCTCTTGTCCAGGTAGAAACACTATGGTTATTTGTTATTACTTATTGGTTTTCACAACACTGGAGGAAATCCAGTGATCTAGAGAAACAATACTGTAATAGTACCAGAGAAACGTTTACCTCTTTAGAATTGGTGTGCATTGAGTTAGCGTCTCAACCGTATTCCTGTCGCCAATCAGTGGGATGGATTTTATAGATCCTAGATCTTAACACATAAGTGAACTTATCTGACCTGCTGCATCCCTTCTTCCTCAGACCTGGTTTCAACTTCTAAGAGTGCATATAAACAAAATTATTTCTAACATGTCATATAATCAGGTGATCCTGGCTGAACACATAATTTTTAGGTGAGGGTTACAAAACATAAAATTAAATCGAATAAGATAAAATAAGAGATGAAGTTAATTTATGGTATCTACATTTTTTCTGTACATCTGTTTACCTACAAACTCTTGTAGATGTCTGTATCCTTGATACAGTGACAACTGACACCAACTCTGTGAAAGGATAAGTAATAATTATAATTACAGAGTGATTTGCAGAACTAACCTAAATCATAGCATCTATTTGTGAAGCCATCTTAATGTTACTTTTCACTCTTTACATTCAAAATGACATAAAATGTTTGATCTCTTCCTATGTTAGGTCATGTTAAATAAAGTTCTCAGTTTTTCATCTCTCCCCACAAAGCTGATATTTACAATGATATTTTGCGAAAATGCCATTATTTTGGTAGAGCATTTCTTTGCCCCTTGAGTCCGGGCCGAACATATGATTTGTTCTGGTGGGCAGAATGTTACCAGGAGCAATGTTATGAGGAAAATGTAAGGAGGGCTCTTATGCAATTAGAACCACTCTTGTGCTTCTGCTGTGGTCAAGGGATTGACATTGCCTGTACTGGTCTTCTGCACTCAGGAGGAGGCTAAAGGACCAGTAAAGCAGAACTGTCCCATTGTACACAGCCCAGAAGAGATAATCTTACGTTGAGCTCTGTAGCTGTGTGAAGAATGCATTTATATTGTCATATAACGCTGAAATTTGAGATGGCGTGTCACTCGGCATTAGCACTACAACACACTTAGTATGGCATTTTCCTTTCCCAAGGCTCAATAGAGTCTGTGGCTTGGTATATGTAGAAAGAAGTGTTCCAGGCATGTCTTCTACCTTAAAATAACCGCCAGACGTGGAAATGATGTCCGGAATGCATCCAAGACTTGCATTGCTTTCCAAGACTCATGTTGTATATTGGAAGAACCTTGGAGAATCTGGAAGGCCAAACTAACACTGACGCCATACTGCGAATAAACGGACGTGTGGGAGAGTGCAGGCCAGAGAGGACAACACTTGGTCTCGCCTGCTTTTGTCTATTTCCATTATTTTTGCTGGAATTTTTAATGTTCTATTTATTTTATTGTTATGTATAATTGAGGTAGGATAGAAGAAATGACAATAAGCAGAAAAAAGACAAGGAAAATTGCTATTTTTAAATACCCTTAAGAAATTACAGGTTCAGAACCAAATGTACACAAGGCAACTCACTGCAAAGTTCGGAAGTCTTAAAAATATATAATAAGCCTGTAAATTGGGACCTGGAATTTTCTTCCCATATATGGATTGATAAATTGCATAGATTTCCATCCCAGGAATACATAAATACTCCAGACCCAGACCATAACATGCTCATCCCTTGAGCGCCAACACTCCTTTCTGAGGGTGACTTCCTCGGTTCTGCTTAATAAATCCTCCTACACTCTCACATTCATGGCCAAAATGTTTTTCTGTTATGAAATTTGGGGCTCGCACAGCACAGAAGGAGGGACAAGTTGAGGTCCCTATCTTCTCTTTGGAGGGACCTCCTTGCTTTCCATCTGGTAGCACTATTAATACTTTTTAATCCTAACTTTATATGTTCTTCTCTTTTTCTTGTTTTTAAAAGCACATTTTTCTCCTTAGGACATTTATTCATTTTCATCACAGTCTTTTTCTTCTGTTTACTAATTGTTCATCCTTAGACTCCACATGAACTTGATATTCGGCATGAAGAAAATAGATTCCACCATTTTATCCCAGCTTGAGCTAGTATTCATAAACACATCTATTATATGGAAGCTATTTAGTTTGGTAACTAATTTATCTTATTTCCACAGTATTCATGTGTGGCTGATGTGACCCAGCCTAATCCCAAAGAACAGTGCCATATTATCTCTTCTAGTGACTACAGGATAATTAATATCCAGTAATAGACACAGAGTTTCATTAATTTTATTATTAAAGCTTTTAATTACAGTCCAATATACTTATCCCATTTATTAAGCAAACTGAAAGGATTTCCCAGCTCATTCTCTCTTGCTACTACTTATTTCCCAGGAAGATTTATCAAATGCTATGAAAGTTATGAATTGGAATTAACTTGAGCTTTGTTTTCTCAGCCACTTCCTCCCTCCCTACCCTGCCAATAAAATCTTAATAACAAAATAATTGGATGCATTATTTCCAGCTTCCACTCTTTCATTTTCTAGTCTTGTAGTGAGATGAAGATGCACTAAAGGGATTAAAAGCACAGGGGTAGCTAGTACCATTTTCCTAATGTCTTAAAGAAAATTGTAACCTCATTCACAGGAGTTTTTCTTTGTTATTGTAGTAATCAAGATCAAATTACTGTAGCATCTCTGTGCCTGTCACTTGGGAATGAAAACAAATATTCTCTGCTCGATAGATTTACATGACTTCTTGTAAAAGGGAAAATAATTTATATTTAAATGAAGTGATCATTTGCATAAAGGTGTAAGGTGGCAACAAAGAACGCTATGGTTTTGTGTATGAAGACCTGCTGTCACTGAGAAAACTACAAATAGTCCTCACTTCTACATGACCATTAATGAACTTGGAAACTGAATTAGCTTCACATCACTATATCAAAATCCCTGAAAATAATGAGCTTATAAAAAGAAAAGGTTTATCTCAGTGAATGATGTTCAGGGGTTTTTAGTTCTCTTTAGAGTTGGAGGAGAACATCAGTTTGGCCTCTGGTGTGGCAGCATAACATAGCAGGAATGTATATAATGGCTAAACTGTCCATGTAGTCAGCCAGGAAGCAAGAGGAAGAGGAAGAGACCAGGATTCCCTATGCTCCACTGAGGCCATTCCTCAAAGCTTTCACTTCCTGTACGTTCCAACATCTATCAATAACCCTATCCTGGAGACCAGGCTATAGACACTTGGCCCTTTAGCATACACTCATTAAACCAAAACAGAGGTTTCAGCCACAAGATGATATATTCACTGGAAGAAAAAGAAACAGCTGTTAATCTACAGTTTTTGTTATATTCATATCTAACATAAGACGTAGTTGATGTCTGAGACTTAATGCAAGTACCAACACATCAATCTAGAAAAGACAATGAATGTTTCTGGCTTTAAAGTTCCTATTTATAGCATGGGAAATTTATTTTTTTATCGAGTTTATTGGTACATTTTAGGTATACAGTACAATTACATACATTATTGGGATCTTGTACTTTTACATGAAAGGTCTTGAGTCTCATTTTTTCTTCTTGTCCCTGCCCTCCCTTCACCCCCTCCTCCCCTCCCCATTTACAAACATTTTATTTCCATTTTTTCATTTTCTCATATTTTTTTTTCTTTTCCCTTATTATTTTCCCCTACCCTTCCCACTTTCCCTATTCCTTTAGCACTTTTCTTCCTATTTCACATGGTCAATTATCTCATTGGGATCTTGTGTACTATTATAGAAATATAGAAATAAATGTAAATGTTATTCCACATCTATCATTCTAGATTTTTATAATGCAAAAAAAAAAAGTTTTCATTATGCAGTACTCATTTGAACTGACCATGGAAAATTTGCTTTCTTTCAGGAGGTGGTTTCAATTCCATATTTGTAGGGTCTTACCTTCCATTGTCTTTCTCTACCTTTCCCCTTGCAAAATGATTAGCTCTGTGGATAAGAGATTTGCTAAAGTGATGAGCAGGAGTCCACAGAAAATTGTCTGATTTTCTACCTAGGATTTAGAAGAGAGACTTAGCTGGTTTATTCTATAGCTTTTCTCAAAAAGAAATGAGGATATTCAGAGAGTTGACCTTCTAGTAACACTTACAAAGAGTTTCAATCAACACTATACTATAGTAAGGACTTCATAAATTTTTAATATTTGAAGGTTAACTTCAGCACAATGACTGAACTAAATGGAGTCCTTTTAGAGATGAAAACTTTCTTAACCACCCAATTTAAAAGTTGAGTAACCATTCTTAGGCTACTCAACCTGCTTTAGCTGTCATTCATCACTATGAAAATAGAATTAAATTTCCTCTTTTATTCAATCAAAGGACAATTTGAGATGTGCAAACTTTTTGTTGTAGTCATCCATAACTTGACTAATCTGTTAACCATCACAGTTACCAGACAAGAATTCTGGAATCTGAAGTTATCATTATTACTAGTTAGTTAGTTATCACATATTTATTTTTCTTTTAGTATTCCTCTATTTTTACAAATCTTCTCTTTAAAATATTTATTAAAACTGCTTTCGTAGTCATAAGATGCTCAAAATAATTTGTAATCACAGAGCTGCAAATTAAAAAAAATATAGTTATCACTAGAAATGTTTAATCAATAAAATTTTTAAAAACTCTGAAAAGGATTCAAGCAACAGGAGTTATTTTCTTGCAAGTACACATTCAAAACTGTGCAGGTATTTTGGAAGACAATTCATTCATAGTTCTTATTTGTATTTCTGTTTTGTTTTTGAGTCAAGGTCTCACTGTTCTTTCCACAGTCTTCTAGAAATTGTAGACCCAAATGCTTTCCTGCCTCAGCCTCCCAAGCAGCTGGGACTCCTGGAACACATTGTCACACCTGGCTTACTTTGGCAGATTCTTAATCAAGTTCATTAGAGAGGAACTATACAATCTCGAAATTATGTTCCTGGCTATGAACTTCATACTGCTAAAAATGTATGCCTACACAATAACCTAAATATGAATGTTTTATTATCTTTATTCGTAATCACAGAAAACTAGAAGCAGATGTGATATCTTCCATTATGTGAAAGGAAAATAAACTCTAATACATCATCCATGCAATGGAATATTACTAGGTGATAAGAAATAAGGTGTCAAGCCATGAAAAGATATGAAAACATCCTAAGCTCATATTGCTAAATGAAAGAAAAGACTCACAGTAAAAACTTGGAGTTTGCGGTCATGAAAATTATATCAATTTCCTGAAGCCTGCCACTGGCTCATTCATTCTCCACAAATACTACCAAAAATCTGTGTCTCGACCACATACTCAGCCATTCATTTGTCCCATTTTATGACAAGAAAGACAGGACTAAACTGGCTGAAACCAAATAAGGAAAGCAATGAACACAAAGCACAATACCGACAAGGAAATGACACCTTTTCAGTTCTGCTCCCATAACAGTTGTGGGTACGGAGTCTCTAAATTGGCTTCTGACTTTTTTTTTCTTTTTTTTTTCTTTTTTTTTGGTACCAGGGATTGACTCAGGACTTTGCACTTGCGAGGCAAGAGGAATGCCACTAAGCTAAATCCCGGGTCCTGGTGACTTTTGCTTTTTAACGCTTCAGAGCTAAGAAACATTCTAGATTCCTTTTCCCGCTCTCCCAGTATCATCCTTGCAGATGTCACAGTCTTGATTATCATCACTCGCCATAACAATCTTACTACAATCATCCTCACTTGAGATTATGCTCAAGGCAGCCATGCTAATTACTGTCTAGTTCCAGAAGCTGGGTTAAAATTAACTAGGCAAGTCTTCACCCACAACATTTAAACAGGCTCTCCTTTATTTATCTCCTTCACCTATATTTTTATCCTTTCCATTAATGAAAACTATCAGAATCTGTTTAAAATTACCAAACAGAAATATCCATGTACCTGGAAGCAGTAGTCCTGTGCTTGAATACCACTTTTGACAATTATTACCTAGATTTCCAAAAAACCCCACCTATTTCAACTAACCCCCCAAGTATCTCCTTCTTGTGTTTTAAAATAAACTTGCACCGAACACTAAGCTGATACTTAAACAATGTCTATCATTCATTCTTTCCTAAAAAGCCATCCTGTCATTTTTCCTCTCTAATGTGTTTTAAATTTCATTTCTGATTTCATTCCTAGCATTCATATTTGTCACTAGGAACAGGTAGTTATCTTCAAAGTTTTGTGAGAAACAGTATTGACTACACAGAATCATGCCACAAAACTTTCTATGGCATTGAAATATAATAGGAAATAAATAGTTGCTCTTCACCTCCAATTTTCTGTATAAGAGGTTTTCAGAACTCATTGAAGCCAGATGCCTGCCTGTAATTTTGGCTACTCCAGAGGCTGAGGCAGGAGGATGGTAAGTTTGTGGTCAGCCTGGGAAATTTAGTGACATCCTATCTATCTGTATCTATCTATCTATCTATCTATCTATCTATCTATCTATCTATAAACATAGTAGATGTAGTTCATAGTAGAGAGCCCCTGGGTTTCACCCCTAGTGTTACAAAAACTTGGTATTTCCAAAATTATAGGGTAAGAACAACACAATTGGCTATTTATAATAGCCTCCCAAATTCATTTTATCCTAATAGTATAGTTCTTAATGGAAAAGTTTCAGAATGGTGGCTCACTGGCAAAGAAGGCAATCATATGATTAGAGAGTTGAAATTGTCAGCTCCATGACTACAGGGGAGGAAAGAAAGGCTGGAAATTGAGTTAATTACCCATCGCCAATGATTTAATCAATCACACCTAAGTAAGGGAACCTCTATTCAAATGCTGAGTTATAGCTCAGAGTGCTCCTGTTTTGCTATACATCAAGGTGCTGGGAGCCTGGTACGCTTGGACAGAAGAGACAATGCTGCTCCCACTCCTAGTGCCTGGGCCATGCATGTGTTCCCCGTGATTGTCCTTGAGCTGTGTCCTTCATAACAAAGAGGATTTGTCACTTTGTCACGAAAGTATTTTATTAAGGTCTATGAACTCTCCTAGCATATAATCAAATTCTAGAAAGCCTGGATCATGGGACTCCTCAGTGCTGGGTCAGGATTATGAGGAGCTCAGACTACCACTAACATCTGGAGAGAGGAGGTGTTTTGTGTAATTAAGCCTCTTGTTCTGTGAGCCCTGCTTTTGACTCTGGACAGTGTCAGAACTGAATTAAATTGTAGACAACCCGTCGGACTTTGGAGAGTTAGGGATTTGGCTGGTGAAAGGAAAAGACCCATTTGGTGGTAGAACTGTAGGTTAAGTCATGTTATGGACTATCCCCTGAGGGCTTTCTCATAACATTAGGCCTTTTAGGCTGCATCCCTGCTGAGCTGTGCTGTTGGTTTTAATACTGGTCTATCCAGCACACTGCTTTCTAAAACCTCTCACACAGTCACTCCTTTGGGGAGCCTGATCTGCCAGGGTTGAAACTGGGATAGTAAAAGTTTAATTATTATCAGTGATGATGGCACTTAATAATTGTGTTCTCACTGGGAACAATTTCCAAAAGTCATTTTACTTCATTACAATATGTGAATGATGAGACTAATAAAACCACACATGAGAAATTTTAAAATTCTAAGCATGAAAGTTTCCTCAGTAAATGTTTATGACATTTCATAAGTCACAGGAGCCTTTTGTTTAGGCCAGGAAAAGATAGCTGATATTGGACATCTCGGATCTAAAGATTAAACAATGTAGTCATGTCCCATGAAGAGTTATGTTTGGGGCATCTTAGGTATGAAGGAAATGGGAAGGCAAACTGATTATACTCTTATAAATTTGGAAACTGTATGGTCTTCATTTGTGGATTTCTTTTGCAGATTAAGTACTATTGATCTTTTTTCTCTCTTCATTAGAATGAGCGGTAGCCATCCAGGGTAATTGGTTGGCTGATTCAATTTAACATGCAGATGAAAAGGTGCTAAACAAGTAGATCAATGAACCCGATTCTGAAGTTCACCTTATTTCTCAGTAACATTAATGCCGAGGTCTTCTTCGGTAATCAAGACCCAGTTCTATTTCCGCAGCTCACAGGAGTACCCCTGTATCCATGATTATTACAGTACATGCTGAAGGTGATTCTATGTGAACATCATACTGCCCTGGGTCAGAGAGGAAGGGAGGAAGGAGAGAGGGAGAGAGGAGAGACAAGAGAGAGGAAGAGAGAATTTAAACTTACTTGTATACAAAGTGTTTCCGACTTTAGGTGGACCTCTTTAATGTGTTATGTATTATATTTGTTTGGCAACTACATTATATTATGGGAAAGAGATACAGGAGAGCACGATCCCAAAATTTTAAGAATAAATATAGAAGGAAAATATTGAGATCATTACATTTAGACAGATAAGAGAAAAAAGTCACATTTTCGGGCATCATCGTTTGGCTCTTATTTATTTTTTTCTTTCTCTTCAAATAAGACAAGCGGTGAAACACACTTGACAGAATGACAAGGGGACAATAAACATTTTCCGATCTTGGGAAATCAATCTCTGGCCTGCAGTGTCATGCTTGAGAAGTGAAATTCTCCCTCTTAAGTGGAAAAACTCACAAATCTGGGAATCAAAGTCAAGTCACATCTCTAGATAGATGATGACCTTCACTTCTATGAAGGTCTTTGTGTGGCTCTGAATTTGATGTCCTTTATATGACAGCTTGTAACTGCTTACTGAGGCCTGAGCCACTTTTGTTCATTCTTTTCCTGCACAACAGACTACAGCCAATTTGACAGTAGAGGATGGAGGATTTCCCCCAAAATGTGCTTGTTTCAGACAAAAATCTCCTTTTCTTAGAACTTTACCTAAGAGTGAAATGCTTAATTACTGAAGTTTTTTTCCTTTCAAGGAAAATTTTGAAGAGGAGAGCAAGTGAAATTAGAAAGAAATTAATAAATGTAAAAAATGGAATAATTACATGACCAATATTCTCTAGTCTTAATGCATTAAAATTAGAAAGCAACACAATGAAAAACAATATACAAATGAAAAGCATTTTAAATGTTATCAACCAGTATTTTAATATTTTTATTAAAATTTTTTCAAGCATACTGACTATGTTCAAATGAATATGAAACACAACTTGCCTAGAATGATTTTATTAACAATATCGAAGGCATTGTACAGGGGAAGATATGAGATAAATAAACAAGGCCAAAGGAACACTTGCTTTTTTTTTTCTTTTCTTTTGTCTTTATTGGTACATTTTAGGGATACAATACAGTTACATTCACCACTGGGATCTTGTACCTTTACACTATATATCTTGGTTTTTATTTTTCCTGTCCTCCCTTCACCTCCTCCACCATTCCATATTTCAGAGACATTATTTCCATTTTTTTCCTTGTCTCTTATTTTTTCATTTCCCTTCTTAGCTTCCCCTACAACTTTAAACATTTTTTCTTATTATACAATATCAATTATAAATTTTGATTTTTATTTACACTTTTAGTTGATCACACCAGAGCAATTATTCAGTATTTACATGTATGTCCTACTAATTTCACTTAAGAGTATGCCCTCAATGTGCATCCACTTAGCTATAAATATCTGTAGTTTCTCATTCTTTCTGGCTGAGTAGTACTGCATTTTATTAAAAAGCTACATCTTCTTTATCCAGTCTCAAGTTGATGGGTAATTGGGCTGTTTCTAAGTTTTAGCTATTACAAACTGTACTACTAGAAATATGGGTGAGCATATATCACTGTGGTATGATTCTTTTACTTCTTTTGGGAAAATAACCAGCAGGGAAATAGCTGGGTCAAATGGGACTTCTAATCCTAGTTGTTTGAGGTATCTCCATATCGATTTCCACAGTGGTTGTACCAGTCTACACTCCCACCAAGACTGGAGAAAGGTTGCTTTTTCCCCACAGCCCCACCAGCACTTGTTACTGGTTGATTTCTTGAAAGCAGTTGTTCTTTCTGGAGTGAGGCGGCATCTTAGTGTCGTTTTCATTTGCATCTCTCGATGACCAGTGATGTTGAACATTTTTTTATATGTTTATTTGCTGTTTCTAATACTTCGTCTGAGAAATGTCTGTGCATTTCAGATGACTATATTCAGGTTGGGTCTTTAAATTTGGAAAGTCTGATTTGTGTACGTTCCTTATATATTCTAGATAGAATGTCTGAGTAACAGCTGGTAAAAATGTTTTCCCACACTGTGGGTTGTCTCTTCATGCTGTTGGTAGTTTCTCTTGCTGTGCAGAAGCTTGCTAATAAGAAGAGATCCCACTTGTTGATTTTTTTCTGCTAGTTCATGTGTGACTGAGATTTTCTTCCTGAAATTTTTTCCTAGGCCAATGTCTTCAAGAGTTTTACCTAATCTCTCTTCCAGTCTTTTTAGTGTTTCTGTTATAATATTTAGATCTTTAATCCATTTTGATTTTAGTATAGTGCATGATGAGAGATATAAGTCTAGTTTTAACCTTTGGCAAGTTGAAATGCATTTTTCCAACACCATTTATTAAAGAGGCTATCTTTTCCCCAATGAGGGTGTTTGGCACCTTTGTCAAAGTTGAGGTGGATGAGTGTGTTTGGAGTTGTTTCTCCATTGTCTAGTCTGGTCAATTGATCCTCAGGTCTGCTTCTTTGCCAATACCATGCTGTTTTATCACAGTGGCTTTGTAGTATAATTTCAAGTTGGGGATTGTGATAACCCCTAACTTGTCTTTGTTGCCTAGAATTACAATTGCTATCCTAAGTCTCTTCTTGTTCAAAAAGATTTTTGGGTTGTTTTTACAACAATCCATATTGTAAAGTAAGCTTTTGAAACTTCAAATGGGGGGCCTGGGGATTTAGCTCACTGGTTTCAGCAAAGATAGAGAGAGAGAGACAAATTTTAAATGGGACTGCATTGAATCTATATAGCAATTTTAAAACATGGCCATTTTCACTATATGGGTTCTTCCTACCCAACAGCAAGAGATGTCTTTCCATTTTCTGATGTCCTCTTTGATCTCTCTTTTCAGAGTGCTATAGTTTTCAGATTAGGGGTCTTTGATTTCTTTCATTAGCTTGATTCCTAGGTGTTTCAGCTTTTTGGATGCTTTTGTGAAAGGAGTTGTTTCTCCATTTTTTTTTCAGAGTCTGTTGTTGGTATGCAGGAAAGCTATTGATTTTTGTGCATTGGCCTTGTATCCAGATACTCTACTGAATTTGATTATTAAGTTTAGAAGATTTTTGGTGGCGTTCTTGGGGTCTTCTATATAGAGGATCATCTCATTAGCAAATAATGACAATTTAACATCTCTGTTTCCTATCCTTATTCATTTTATTTCTTTCTCTTGTCTAATTACTGTGGCCAATGTTTCCAGAACTATATTAAACAGGAGTGGTGACAATGGACATCCTTGTCCTGTTCCTGAATTTACCATGAAGGGTTTTGGTTTTTGGCCATTTAGTATGATGTTGGCTGTTGATTTTTCAAAGATGGATTTTGTCAGGTTTACATAGAAAGACCATTTCAATTTTCTGTATGGTTTTTATAATGAGTGGGTGTTGGATTTTGATGAATGCTTCTTCTTCATCTGTTGAGATGATCATATGTTTTTTATGTCTCTGCTAATATAATATATTACATTTATTGATTTGTGCATGTTGAACCATCCCTGTATCCCTGGGATGAATCCTATTTGGTTAGGGTGTATGCTCTTCTGCATTCTGTGTGCCAGTATCTTATTGAGAGTTTTTCATCTACGTTCATTAGGAAGATTGACCTATAGTTCTTTTTTTCCTGTTGGGTCTTTCTCTATTTTGGTGATCATTGTGATGTTTGCCTCCAGGAATGAATGTGGGTGTATTGCAATTCATTGAAGAGTTTAAACAGTAGTGGCAATAGTTCTTAAAAAAAAAAAAAAAGGAAGAGCAGGATAAACCAAAGCTCACAAAAGGGAGGAAATTATATAGATCAGAGCAGAAATCAATGAATGAAGAATAAAAGAAAAATACAAAAAAAAAAACAATGAAGCAAAGAGCTGGTTCTTTAAAAGAATAAACAAAATTGACAAACACTTAACCAAACTTATCAAAAAAAAGGAAAGAAAAGGGCCAAACCTATGCAATTAGGAATGAAAGGGGTGAAGTCACAACGGACCAAGCAGAAATCTAGAGGATCATCAATACCTACTTTGAGAACCTATATGCCAATAAGATGGGAAACACAGGAGAAATTGACCCATGTCTAGATATACATGAATGAAGAAGACTTAAAAAATTCTAAACAACACAGTATCAATCAATCAAGTGGAAAATGTAATTAAAAACTTACCAACTAAAAAAGCCCAGGACTTGATGGCTTCACTGCTGAATTCTACAGGACATTTAAAGAACTATTGCCACTGATAGGCTTTCCTTTGTATGTGATTTGTTTCTTTTCTCTAGCTGCTTGTAGGATTTTGTTCTTCTGCTGAGTTTCTGGAATCTTGACTACTATATGTCTAGGTGTAGGTTTTCTTTGAACTCAGCTCCTATATGCCTCACTTATTTGTTTGTCAAGTTGTTTTCCCCTGCTTGGAAAGTTTTCTACCATTACACCTGTGAACAATTATTTTTTATGTCATTTGCACTCATGTTTCTCTGTTGTCTCTTATCAGTCTCATGTTATTCTATGCATCATCTAGCACCTGCTGGATTGATTTCTCATGGTCCCTTGCTATTTTTAAGAAATCTTTATTTTCCTGGTCACTAATCACAATCCTGTCTTCTGTATTTCTATATTCAATATTCTGTCCTCACATTGGCTCATTCTGCTGTGTAAACTTTCAATGGAATTTTTATTCTTCTGGATATCTATTTGCACATGTTTTATGAATTCCATTTTGTTTCCTATGCTGGCATTCTATCAAGTTCCTCAGCTCCTCTTTTTTTTAAAAAAAAAAAATCTTTGTCTACTCTAGAGTTATTAATCATGTCTTTCACTATGGATACAATCTCTGTTGTTATCTAAGAAATTATTTCTGATTTTATTTTTTCCAGATCCTCTTTCATTGGCAGTTCAGATAGTCCAGGTGGTTGAGTTTCAGATGGTTCCATCTCGTTGCCCCTTGGAATTGCATTTGGTGACCTGGAAGTCTAGTTTAGAGACTTATTTAGGTGTCTTCTCGTTTCAACCATAGCAGTCTATTGCATCTTTACTGTGGTGACTGTTTTTCATTGAGTTTATCAGTACTTTTTAAGTATACAGTACAGTTACATTTATCATTGAGATCTTGTACCTTTATATGACAGTGACTCTTAGCTCTCCCAGGGGGCTTCAATTCTCAACAAGCTTCTGAGAAGCCTTCTCTCTACTGCTCACTACCGCACCAATACCTGCGTTCAAAATGACAGTCTTCTGGATCTTTCTGCTGGACTATTTTCTGGGCAGACTTCTGGCTGGTGTCTGTGTGCACTTAACTATAGAATCTGGGCAGAACTGTGGCTGGGGCCTGAGGGCCTGTGCAGCTGTTTTCCAGGTGGGCCTTTGGCTGGAGACTGCATACCCAAGTCACTGGTGTCTAGGCAGGGCAGAAGGCTTACTCTTAAATACATATAAAAATAAGCTTGAAAGAATATATTAATTAGGTAGCTGATTTCTAACTTTATAAAACCTATAGTATAGAAGAGAAAACAGAGAAATTAGTGCTAATAGAAGTAAAGCAGAACAGAAAGTTAAATTTATTTAACTTTTATTAGAGATCTGGTTCATCATGGAGGGAAAATAGATGGTATCCTTAATGAAATATAAAGAGGGAAAGAAATAAGGTACAAACATGCAAAATAAGGAATTATAATGTTGAAATTACTATAGAAGGTGGAGAAATTAAGAGATCATAAGAAATGATTATCTCAGTTTTATGTAAATTAGATATAGAGTCTACATGAAATACATAATTTTAGGAAATAAATTATCAAATTTTACCCTATGAAAACAATTTTAAACCAACAAATCATTGCCAAAGAATAGAAATAAAGATCTTAATATATTTTCCCAATTAGTCTTCACACTTTTGATAAACAAATGACTTGAAGTATATTTAGAGGATTTTATAGAGTAAAAAATGTAGGTAAAGTGTGTTTTCATAAAATCATTTCAAGATTACACGAAAATTAATACCCAAAAGCTAACACAAAAAGAAACTGGAGACTAATTTTACTTTAACTCTGACATAGAAATCATTATAATCATGAAGACATGGTCTAAGAAACATTAAAAGATTAATGTACTTTTTAAAAACTAGGTCTTATTTCAGAAATGAAAGATTTCATTTGATGTAATATGTATATTAATAGATTAATTTGAAAGTACCAAACTCAAAAAATTGAAGCAGAATAATTAATATAAATTCAAGACCTCCTGATTTTTAAAAACATCTTCACTTTTTGGATATAGGCATATGTTCTTAAGTGCACTCTTAAGTATATATAGACATTTATGTAATTTCTATGGCTATATTATGATATATACACAAAAAATACTATGCGTATCTATTTATAAAATAATTTTATAAAATTTGCTTTTACAACTAGTGTCTGCTAACATTTCTAAAGCTGCTTAGGAATAGAGAATGTTAAAAGGTAAAAACAGTTAAAAATAGATGAAAAATTATACATTTTTACAAATGAGGTAAGTAGACAAAGAAAAATTATTGTCACTCTATTAAAGTGATAAAGAATTTTGGGAAATGGTTTAGTAAAAAGCTTTCACAGAGTCAAATGTGAAAAGAGATATAATGACATAAAACAGTTTTCAATATCAACTTTAAACCAAAAAAAGAGAAAAATTTGAAGGAAAGGCTATGTGAAATCCCTAGGAAAAAATAAAATAAAAATGACACTTAAAAACCTGAACAAATGCAAAGGCATATTATATTTAACGGAATAACTAAACAACATAAATATTCTATTTACCCCTAATAAATTCATAAATTTTGGATGATCTTTCCAAAAATTTCTAAAGGAGGATGTCTAAATTACTAAAGGATTTTAAAGACAGAACACATGCAATGACCCTTGAGTAAATAAATGCTCACAAAGCAGGTCAATGGCAAAGGGATGCAGACAGTACAGATATTAATACAAATAATAAACTCCCCATGGCTAAAATAATATGCTTTCAAAGGAAGATAAAAAATCAGTTTTACATCCAAATGACACGAAAATGGAGGACAGAAATCCATTTGATAATCAATAGAATAATGACTTTCTTAAACTGTGAGAAAAAATAGATATAAGGAAAAATATGAAGCTGATTTTTTGTTTCTCATCTTACACCAAAATAAAAACTGGTAGATCAACTAGTAGGTATTATACCCAAACTGAAAAAACAAGCAGTGGTATGTACATATAACTATTCTACCAGATGAATATCAAATTCATGTTCTACAATTGTACTACTGATACAAAAGTGAAAAGAGTATTAGAAATTTTAGTCCTAAAGCTGAATTTTTCTAAATAGCACATACAACAAAGAAGCAAAATAATAAGATGAATAAAATACATAAAATATAAAATATAATTCTGCACAGTTCATGTATAAAAATTAATAAATTTTAACAACAGCTCACAGGGAAAAGCACTAAATTATTTATAAAAATTTCCACAAACTGATTTTAAACAAGTTCAATAGAACAATAACTAAAGAGTATGAGAGAACAGGTCACTGATTGTTTAACACTATTGCTCATGATGAGAGAAAAACAAAATAAAACTGGGTAATAATCTACAGGGAACTTGACAGATCAATGGGAAATGCATTATAAAAGCTATAAGTAACATAATATTAGAATTTAGATAATAGTTACATGAGTATTTATTTTACACTATTTCAACTATTTTGTATATTTAAAAATTTCATAGCCCTGGTGTTGTGTTGTGTCATAATGTGCTGCATAATAATCTAAAAAACTAGAACAAAGGATTTTCAATTTTTCACTATGAAGAAGTAAGATATATAAGTTTCAGAAGATAAACATTTACTCTGATTTGAATATATCAAATGTATACATATTTTAAAATTTACATGGTATTCCATAATGTATAATTTTATATATCTTTTAAAACTTTTAAAGAAAATTTTAGAGTAAAATGCATGGTACCATTTTTTCAATAATCTGACAACGTAATACTAGAAGTAGTACTAAGGAATAAGTGCATTTATATCTTTATGGACAGCAACTTTAAAATGTCAAAATTTAAAAGTCACATAGTCTGGATTATTTCTCTTTTAGTAATAAAAGACATTACAAATGTTTAATAATACCCACAACCTCTCTGGATAATAATAATAAAATCTTCCAGACATTTAGATATATAGTCGATGGTTAGGTATTTTTAACAGTCTAATGTAAAATCATGTATGTTGTATGATGTACCTATGAAACAGTATGCTGTGTATTTTTGTGACCAAAAATCTAAATTGAAAAACACTCCTGTATGATGCACAAGAATCTTTTAAAAATTAGATTAAGAATAAAATCATCTATATAAAATATATAACATAAAAGGAATGCATATGCATAAGACAAACTATTTCTGCAATAGTTTTGGAAAAAAAATATTTTTAAAATGGACAACGGTAGTACCAATAAGTAAAACTTCAATAAAGTAATTTCTTAACTGCATTAAATAAATTCATTGCATGGATGTTAAAGTTACCAAAAAATTAAAAAAAAACAGTTCAAAAGTTTATTCCTATAATTTTTAGTGAGTTATTACATGTATAAAATTTATATTCCTGAAATTATAGCATTAGCCTATATTATTACTAACCAAGATATTAAATCACATTAAACTTATTTCAGTCTATGTCAAATCTACTGTGATTTAGCTCAAGAAGTAAATCCTCATAAATCTTTGCATGTAATTTATTATGAGTTCTTTGGGGAGAGTGAAAAATAGCTTATTGGAGATATTTTGTCATAATTCGATTAGGTAAGAAGACAAAGATTTCTAATACCTGCATAATTCTAGGTTTTGCAAATGCAAGACCATATATTTTAGGCAAAAACTCTTAATACAAAATTAAAACTAAAAATGGTGACAAAAAAGTAAATATTTTAAATAAGAAATCACATACACCAAAATTCACATTTCAAATTTTCTGTGTATCACAAATAGCAAAACTCCAGACACATGATATGAACTAACACATTGTTATAATTTCTGTTATCATCCCTTATTCGTGTGACACCCATCTTCATAATATTTTTTTCTGTATTTTTGGTGAATCTGTTTTTGATTCTTTATTTTACAGTGACTTCGTAACATTTTCTGTATCAACCTTGAACGATAACTCAGTCTTTTTATTGATAACTCA
Organism: Fukomys damarensis; assembly: GCF_012274545.1. Lineage (NCBI taxonomy): Eukaryota > Metazoa > Chordata > Mammalia > Rodentia > Bathyergidae > Fukomys > Fukomys damarensis. The sequence goes on along the minus strand of NW_022900933.1, from coordinate 23,751,849 downwards.
AGCAACACCTTTGAAAATGTCAGCCCTTGAATCATCCAACCAAGTCAGTTTCTACTACACCCTGTAGGAAGTCAGAGGAGTAGTCGAATAGAGGGAGTTCTAGAAATTATCTTACAGTTTTATTAATAAACTATTTTGGAATTTTTTGCCTTATAAAAACTATTATTGCTGTCAGCGCCCTATGATTATCTTTGTGGTTAGAATTTAGTAGGTAGTCAATTAATTTGCTATTTATTAAGATTATACTATATACTGTGATATTAGGACTTATTCCCAAACCTGGAAAAGCTTTTCTGATTGATATATTCCATAGCAATTATTTAATTGCTGCTTTTAGTCCTGTAAGAGTATTTTTTTGGTACCAGGGATGGAACTCAGGACTTCTTGCTGGTGAGGCAGGTGGAGGCACCACTGAGCTAAATCCCTTTCCCAGAAGTTTGCATTTCTTTACTTGAAATGTTGTTTATATTCAGTAGTCTCATGATTTAGGGTTTGAACACAAGAGTAAGAATTTTTCTTGGAAAAAGATAGGTGTGTTTGTGAAACTCTCCCTATGCACACTGTTTAAATAAACATCTAATATGACTTTTGATAACCCTCAACCTTTTATAATTCTCTGACTTTGTATGTGGATAGAAATTGTGAATATAATAAAATATAATTCTTGTGATTGTTAAATTATGACATTATATGGCCAAGGGGATCTTAACACAGATAAATTTACGGTATCAAGTCACTGGGGAGATTATCTCAGTGTGCCGTTAGGAGAGGGCCTAATGAGGAGAACCGGGGCTTTTCCTGAATGCAAAGTTCACATCCTGAGAAGGCTTTGATGCATGGCAAATTCTTTGCTGGTAGATTGAAAAATTACTGGAGCCACGTGAGAGGAAGTGCTGGTGCTCTCCCAACAGACAACAGACAAGCATGTCGTAGTGTCTACTAGTACTTCATTTTTCTTGCAAATATTATGTTGCAAAAATAGTTTGCTGCTCTTCTATTTTCCAAGTGAACTATCCCAAGGGTAAATGTAGATTCATGAAATGAATGGGAAAAAATGAGATTAGGCTGAATAAAGGATAAAAAATAAATTCAATCTCATTGCTGGACCAAACAAAGAAGTTTTGAGGTCTAGAGGCACATGTCAAGATTAATAAATTCAAGAATGGAGAAACAGTGTGGATACTCTGGGGTGAATAACATGGACCCTCTTTTCTGGACATAGTTGATATTTTAAAATCTACCTCAACTTTCAGTCGTATTGACATTTTAAGAATTCTCCAAATCCCTGGCATGTTGGAGAACAATTAATTTGGTTTGCATACCTTTTCCAAAAGGACTAAAACATAGACCTTTGAGAAAGTTCCATCTGATACTCATAAAACTTTTAGTGAAAGATGAAAGAGAAATCACTACAAAATTAGTTGGTAAAAATAATAGAATTACAAAATATAAAATGACCTTTCATAGACAGGACTACCAAACTTTTCCTAGTATTCTGTTCATGAATAGAGAACTCAAGAAAATGACGCTGTGTCTTTTTCTTTCAAATTCATTCTGTTTCCAAGGTAGATCCTTATTTCAACTTCACAAAACTACTTCTCTATAATTCAGAATTTTATCTTTCTCCTGAGAATAAAACTGATCTGTTTACTTTTTGGAAAAATATTTAGAACTTACCTATGAGGAAGAAATTGGGAAATAATCATTCATTTGATTTGGGGATTGTCATTTTATTACATTTAAATGGACTAAGGTAATGATGATAAATTCACGAACATGCTTTAGAAAGTGGTTTCTGATTAAAACAGAAATGTTACTTTTTGGTTTTTAAAAATTTGGAAATTGAACTTGAAAAATTGCAAATGGTGTTATAGCGTCAGCTGGTGACACTAATTGGAAATGGTGTGTTATCCTATGTAAACGACTTGAATTCCGAAAAATTTCTAGCAGAACTTGCCATCAACTCTACCATCATTTTATAATTTACTAACCTTTTTGGATCTTCAGTTAATTGGGTTTCTGTCCTCTCTGCATTTTTTTCCTTTGTAATGGGAGTCATGCCAAATGTTAATTTGCTCAACACTTTCTCCTATTTTGTTCTGACTCACTGTCACTGTATTTCTTCTGAAATCTTTTAAATCCTCAATATGGTACCTACAGACATATTAACAAACGGTGAGAAATGACATTACTTTTTGGAAACAAATAACAGCACTGATTTATGTTACTTTTGGACTTCAAAAGTATAAAAGGAAGAAAATTAAAGATGAAATAAAATAGATGAACAATGTCTTGGCCCGTTTCTACTGCTGTAATGAAACGCATCAATTGAGAGTCTTATGAACAACACAAATTTATTTATCAAATTCTTAGAAGTTGCCTCATCCGAGATGAAGGCAGACCCTGTGTCTGGTGAGCTGTGCTTTCTGGTTCACAGGCTACATTTTATCATTGAATCCTTGCAAGGTGGAAGGGATGAAAGATCAGTCTTGAGTGTCTTATAAGGGCATTAACCCTAATCAGAAGGGTTCTACCATCATGACCTAATCTTCCCTATATTAGTCTTTGCAGTGCTGTGACATAACAGACACTCATAATTTAGAGGTTTAATTGAGATCATTTATTTGGGGGGCTTAGTCCATGACTGGCTGTTCCTAAGGCAGAAACATCACAGCAGAAGAGTACAGAAGAGCACATTGTGCAGTTCATGGCAACCAGGAAACAGAGCAGGGAAACAGTGCTAGACAAGGAGTTTCCAGGGCCACGTAAAGTACAAACAGACATTGTCTCAATATCCCACCCAGACCCCCCTTTACATTTGCATTATGAGGCCCCTGGGTGCCCAGTGCATCAAGTTGACAGAATTAAATTTAACCACCGCAACTTCCTGTTCTCTCTACCATTTCCGTGGGTATTAAATTTCAACCTAGAAGTGGAAGCATGGGCGTGAACATTTGGACCCTAGCAAGGGATGCATTGACATCAGAACCTTATTTCTGAACAAATTGGTCAGTGAAAGGTTTGCCTTCCCTCCACTCTCCTCCATCACATCTCTCTGTTAATATAAAACATAGGAAAAAGGGGGTTTCCTGATTTAGGAAAGAATGATGATTGTTTTTGTTTAGAACTTGATGGATTTTCCGTATGTCCAGGATGTAATATTTATGGAAAAGAAATGTGAGCCTAAATTACTAAAGGTTAAATAAACAGCGAGGAAAAATATTCCTCAGCATAGCATACAGATCTTTGCTCTCTGGCCTCAAAGTATGACCCTGTTATCTATATCCTGACATTACCTTTCAGTACTCCACCGCATACTATGCCCAGTCCATACATTTAATGTTGAGAAGTAAAAAGGTCCAAAGTTGGGGCACCTGATTTTTAAACATTTCTACACATCACACATAGTAACTAATTTCCCAAGGGATTATTTCCATATTGCATATCTAGGTTACAGGATATTTCTCGCAGTTGATGTCTGCCCTTTCGGTTTTTGGATGTTCAGGGTATGATACTTTCCTGCCTCTGAGGGAATCAATCAACGTGCGAGACTCCTGGGAAAAGGCAGAACTCCCTTCCAGGTTTACAAAACACTAAAGCCTAGTATTTGAGCTGCCTAACACTGGGAAGCCATACAATGGGGACAATGTGTCCAGTAGTATACGCATTTATATCCATGATTCTGATCATGGAGTGAGTGACTTGAGCAGTAGAGAATTCATATAAGCAGTGGCAACAATATGAGCTGAACTGACAGGGTTTACAGTCAGCAATAATGATGCTGCCTAGGGCATTTGGTGTCCAGTAAGAGTGACAAAGATGTCACAACCAGACTCCTTCCAATCAGAGAGGCTATGGTGCTCACTGCCTAAACACTCCTATTTCCTGCACTTCCTCAGCCTTGATTCTCCAGGTTTCTTTTCCTGTGTTTGAGATGCTTTCATTCTCTTCTACTCATTTTGTTTTTTAAAGTTAATACAACAGGGTTTGCCATTTCAGGCTAAGAACCCTGGCTAGTATATAACCCTTGACAAAAATATCATTGGGACACTGGCTATATTCAAACTGTCTAAAGGGAGCAGTTTATGGCATTCAGGCTAACAAGCAAAGTTGAGAGCGCAAAGGAATATAAAAGGTATTTATAATAGGAAAACAAACTGAAGGCTATTGCCTCTTACAAATTAAAAATCGTTTAAATAGTCACAGTTTCTCTAGAGAGCAAATAATTCAACCAGTAAACAAGCATGGGTATTTTTTGTCATTTTCACATTCCCTGGAGGTGAATACTGAAGGAAACAACAGAAATGACACTATTGGCAATCACAGAAAAAAAGGGAAAATCTCCGGAGTAAGAATTTATATCATCTTCAAATGTCTCAACAGATACCAACGTCCTGTCATTAACACGGGAGAAGCAAATCCTCCAAGTTCCATTTACATGGTTTAGCTTTACTCAAACGATTAAATAATGTACCAGATCTGATTTTTATTTTCCAAAAGTCCCTGATGCAACTGCAGAAAGGAAAGGTAGAACCAAAAGCTACTTGGTCACTGTTCACTCATCATTAAGTGCTTTCCATGTTTCCCTACTGAATCTGGAACGTATCATAGAGGAACTTTGAAAATCGGCTGCTGAACAGGTTTTTGGTTTGCTGAGTCAAAACCACGGATCTGAGGCACTGTGCATTTTTAGCGGTATTTTAAGAAAACCGTGAATACAATTTCATACAACACATAGCACTAGCTTATTCTCATAATAACTCACAACTCTCTTTCTGAGCAGAGGGTTCAGTCCCACTGGGAAGGGAAAGTGGTACATGGGGAAAGATCTCATATATCGCTTTAATTTTCTTCCCAAAGACTAGAAGTAGTAGGAGAGAGGGAAATGAAGGAAAACAAGGGTTGATGACAAGCTATGCCCTTCCAGGTCTCTTAATCCCCGAGGGCACCTTCTTTGCTCTACGGAGTTCCCTGGTGCCGTATCTGTCCTCCTCTGACTTGCTGGAGTGCATGTATTCTTACTAATGTGGAAAACAGGTGACATTACGGCTGTTTATTGTTTAATATCCCTAACATCAGTGAGAAAGACTTGGCTTGCCAATAACAAAGGTATGAAAAATACATAATAAGAGTATCATTTTATTAATTGACCAATTTTCCACAAGAATGAGAAAAAATTCTTTTGAGATAAATTTAAATACTCTCTTCTGAGGATTTAGAAGTGCTTGGAAGGTGACAGGCAATTTGAGGAGGAAGAATGACATCTAAAGGAAAACTGTGCTTTTAATTTCAGTATCTAAAAATTTCTGTCGAGTGGTTTAATTTTATTTGGAGAGCTCCTCTTCACAGCAAGTACTATCTGTGCACTTGATCTCTGTTTAATTTAATAAATGTAGCATTTGGCCAAAGTTATTTCTTCTGGCCTTTAAAGCAGTCTCTGTACTAGTTGTGATGAACTACTCAATACCGACATTGCAAAGTACAAAAAAAGGGTAAGACTATAAAACAATCTTGAGCTGGGACCTTTCAGCTTTGGTTTTCCAGAGCCAAGTGCATCAATTTCAACACAATAGGGACTCAGTAAATAATTGCTGCTTTGATATATAGAGACTAATACCTCAGATATTAGACATATACGTGGTTTTGGAAAATAGAAACCAGGAATGTAGACACGTAAAAGAAAAAGAAATGGGTCACCTGAATTGTTTTTAAAACAATGTCATTTCTTCAAATAAAATTATAGCTCAATATTATTAATGAGAAAAAAAATTCTTACTTTATTCAAATTTAGTAAATGAGAATGTGCTCCTGGCAACCAAATGTCTTCATCAGATTTTTTATTTGATCTTTGTGCTGTTGCCATGCGAAAGATGAATGTCAATCGCACAGATTTCAGGGTTCTCTACTTCTTTTTGTTGTACTAGAGCTCATTATGCCTATAGTTGCAATAGGCCAATGACACTCTTTCAATTTTTAGAGGTCAAACTTCACTCCTTTTTCCTTTTTTAAGGTTCAGATGAAACAGTGACTTCTTTTTCCATGATTTCTTCCAGTTAAATGATCCAGGCACCATGTCACTTCAGGCACTGACTGTTTCTCAGCAATATAAATGAGAATCCTGTTACATTGATTGAGTTGAGAACAATTTAATCTTAGTGGCTAGTGATTCTCTAAAAGCTACCCTACGGTGCTTCCCTAAATCTTATGTGTACCAGGCTGAACAGTAACATGGTTTGTTGATTTTTGTTTTTTAAACTAGGGCCAAGAATTAAGGCGACTGATGCCTTACCTCATGGATAAAGGTTTGAACTCTTTTCCACCTGTACATTCAAGAACAACCTCTGCGCTGCTGTGGGAAAGCAGAGTCTGAAGGAAGAAATCATCTAGGGCCTTTTGAAGGAGCTTCTAATCCTAGCAGAAAAAGGGCAAAAGTAGACTTATCCTTGTTCCCATTGGCAGCGTCTCTCACATGTGTGACACAGGACTATACTTTTCCAATTTCTTTCCTACCAAAATGCAGTTTCAGCCTCAGTCTTATGCTCTATAATTTATGGTATGTGTTTTGATTTGAATTAGGACCACAAAGTTCAAGAACATATTGAAGTTTTAACTCTCAGCATATCAGAATGTGGCCAGTTTCAGAAACAGAGTCTTCACAGAAGTAACCAACTTAAAGTGAGGTCATTGGATTCTGATACAATCTGACTGACATTCTTACAAAAGGGAGAAATTTGGATACAGAGACAATAAAGTGATTACAGCCACACGATGATGAAGAAAGTAATTGGCCTAATGCAAATGTAAGCTAAGGGATAGCCAAGGGCTGCTGGCCAGAGGGAGGGGCAAGGAAGGGTGTCATTCAGACAACTTGATATTTAAAGTCTGGCCTTCAGAGCTGTGAAAGAATGAATTTCTAGTATTTATCCTAATTGTTTGTGGTGGCCCTAAAAAATAAGTCCAAGTTCGTTTGAGTTGCTATAAAAAATATCATATATTGTGTGGTTTATGAACAACAGAAATTTATTTTTCTGTGAGCTTAAAAACAATGGAAATTCATAGTTCTTGAGGCTGGGGAAGTCCAAGATCAAGGTGATTGCAAATTATGTGGCTGGTGCTTCATGTATGGTGGCTTTTCACTGTGTCTTTCTCACACAAGGTGAACAGAAGATAACTTGGGCCTATTTCACAGGGGCACTATTTCCACTCATGAGGGCTCAATGGTCAAGAAGTGGTCCTTTCTACAAGGCCCTTTTCTGAACACCAACACCTTTCAGGTTAAGATTCCAATATGAGTTTTGGAGAAACACAAACATTCGGAACTGAGCAAATACAAAAACATGCTCAGCTCTAATTTATACAAAAATAGTGGATTAGAAAAATGAGGTTTCTGTGTAGATATATGAAGGTTCTACAACTTGTGGAGGCTTGAAGTAATCATTTTGTTAAATATCCACATACAACACGTATCTCCAGTCTGACTTTATGGCTTATTTCTCAATGATATCTACTATTCACTTTGTGAAAGAAGGAAGGACTTCTTTCCTCTTTGTTATGGTTTATCAATGCTTTCAGAAACACTGTCATACAATCATATTTTCTTTTTGATATGAAGTTGCTGTTCTTGACTTCAAGTGACTGGCTGAATGTATAATGTTGACTTTATGTTGCTCTCGACAATAAGGAATTCTCATAGAATATTGCTTTGCTCTGAGAAACAGCTATTAAAATTCCCTTTTCTGACACTTGAAAGAAAATATGAAAAAGTCAAATAAGTTATGTTTGGTTCATAAATAGGATAGAGTGAGTATGAGATATCAAACTTCATGTAGCAAAAGGATATCAACAAGAAATAAACCTATGATAGACTTAAACACAGAGGGGGTGGATGGGAACATATCAATTGTTTTTATAAAACTGTGGATCAATGGGTTAAAACAAATTCATGTTACCATGTTTTACATTAAAAATAATGATTTCTCAGGGCGGGGGATTTAGCTCAGCAGTTTGGTGGCCTGCCTTGAAACAGCAAGGACCCGAGTTCAATCCCTGGTATTAAAAAAAAAAAAGAAAGAAAGAAAGAAAAATAATGATTTCTCTATTGCTATTTTACTAGTTCCTTATATTTGATTTGCAGTGTTTCTTCAGCATTCTGAAATATCAAATTAGTTTAAAGTTCATATTTATTGTTCTTTTTCCACCGATACCCTTTATTTAAAGATATCTTGATGTAATGTTTCAAGTTTTAAGAATAAATTTAGAAATATATATGGACAGGGGACAGATAAAACCATGTAGCACTTATAAGACTCAGATTGGAAGCAGAAAGGGTAGGACTAAGTCCTACTTTAATTAGATTCTTTCTTAGCTGTGTCAATTTTGGCAAGTCTGTTAACTTTATGATAACTCAATTTTTTCATCTGATACTGGGAAAATAAAATTTATCTTATAGAGACTTTGGTAAAGATTTGGAAAAATTAAAACAAGCAAAAAATCGTCTTGGAATCAGTGGAAACTGGTTATTTTTTAACCCCCTGCTGCACACCCCAGGAGGGATTTTAGCTCTTCAAAAGAAAAGAATGTTTTAAGATTTGGTGTGAGGTTCACCCATGGAGTACTACAAACTCCTGAGGTGATGAAGTTAAGCTGAAGAAACACTTCTTTTTTTTTTTTACTAGACTTTCTGATTATACCTGATTTAACTCCTTATTTTATCTTCTGCAGATGTTGCCCAGATGATTTTCATGCACAAGTTCCAGTAGGGATGGGATTATAAAAATTCATGTTTAATCATATCTGACAGCATGGATCCCTAAAAGCTTTCACACCACATAACCCATGTTTTGTTTTTTCCACAAAAGCTCCTATTACATCATGCTGAATTATTTTTTGGACAATTCCATACCAAACAAATTCAGTTTACAAGGCAAATCATTTCTCCACATGCCACCGGCATAAACACTGACCTTAAATTTAGCAACAAGAAATCAAGTTGTCATCATTCTGTCTTTGAATCTCAATGAGTTTATTACTGGGAATTAGATGGATTTTTTTCCATCAGCACTAAAGAATCTTGTTGTCAAAGATCCTCCGATATGGTTTTGATGTTGTACAAAGTGAGATGGAATCAGTTTACACCTTGTGGCTATTTGGCTCTGTTCAATGCCTGGGGGAAAGCATGGCTTAGTTAGTGCATAAATCAGAGAATTCTCTCAGGAAGCACTTGAAAAATAGTCTGAAGCTGTTTGTCACCATTGTTAGGTCAAATATTAGCTCCCTCTTGAACTTTAATACTCACAGACAAAGATTTGTCAACACTTCCATATTTTACAGCAACTAATTTGTAGCCTCCTTCTGTGTGAGAGGAAGGAGTGATACTCATCCTGGCCACTCGAGCAAAACTCCAGGGGCTTCAGGCCATCATCCCACAGGCTGTACAATCACCAGGAAGATAGGAGAGTCAAATGCCAGGCTGTCAACCCCTTGAAGAAGACAGATAGAACCATCAATAAGCCAATAAAGCCGAGGCAGACTGATGCAAAGCAGTAGTGCCTGTGACAAGACACTAGCAGGAGGAGTGACAGGCAGAGAAGTCAGTAAGGCAGCTCATTGCATCCAAAGCTGATAAGTGATATCATCGTCAATAAGTAGAGACTGAGCCACCATGGAGGTGGGGGATGTGGTCGCCTCGATCAAGAAAGTCGGAGTGAGTGGTGAATGTAGCTCTGTGTCTCATCCAAGGAACAGTAGGATCTTATTCTCTACTTTGTACAGACCTCTGGTCCAGGGATTAGAGGGTAAGGCACGCATACCTGGACCAATGGCTGTCTGTCCATGCTGCAGGGAAGGTTTCAAGGAGAGGACTACTGTCTACTGCTTTAACTTCATCTCATGTCACTCAGTCTAGCGTTTCATCAAGGTAGGGTATTTTATTTCTTGGAGATGCATTATTTTTCAAAAAATTTTTATCCAGCTTCTGGACCTGCGTAAATATGTGATTACCCATTAACTCTATTATCTTTACTTCTAGTCCCCATCAGTGGATACTGGAGGATGCTTCCTCATGAAGATGTGCAATTATTTCATGCACGATTATATGTGCATACCTTTTTGTGCAGTAAGGATTCAAAGTGACACAAGCAATAAGTGTAGAAAGTTGCATATCGACTATTGGAAATTCAAGATGACTACACAATCTGGTCAATTTATATATGTATAGATGTCAATATGTTGTAATTCATTTTAAACATGCTCAACTACCTAATGTATTTTTGTAGTTATGGCATCTCTACTGCATTTTACAATTGAGGACCTTGGTCAAATAACCTAAGGAGAAAATTATCATCAACATGCTATTATTTCACCATTATTAAGAATATTTGGGGCTACGAGGAGGTGGAGTAAGGGTTGGTAATGGAGGCGATGATACAAGCAAATCATATGAGACACACCTAAATCCCCCCATCAAAATGTGAAATTTTGGGGGAGGGCAGGGCAAGGGAAGTGGCATGGAGAGAAAATGATCACGGTATGTTATATGCATGTAAGAGTCCCACTAATAACAAACAGTGTGCATATTTTTAAAATTAAAGCCGTATGTCATAAAAGGAAAGAACATCATTGTGATACAGAGCAGTTTCCATCAGGGTCACTGATAGATATGGTAAGAAATCTGTTCTCTGCTCAGTGGACTGTGATATATTTGCACATAATCCTGAGAGAAGTTCAAGTTCTGAAGCTGCATCCATCTGTCTGCTCACTCTGCCTGGTTTCCCTAGGCTTCTCCTCCTGCAGAGTGGGACAACTTGAAGAGATTCAGCACCTCCTAGGCTGTTCTGTATTATTCACCCACAAAATTGGGATGAGTAGAGAAGCGGGATTTGGTGAGGACTGTAGTTGCCCAATATTTTGAATTTTGGATAAATAATACTGTTTTGTAAAGGTAAGTATGTGCCGTGTATAGAAGACATACTCATGCTAAAATATTATTCAGTATTTTTCAGAAATTCAGATGCAGGGGGCCCTGAACTTCCATTTGCCACATCTGCAATAAAAAAGCCAGCTCTCTGGTCTTTTTACACTAAACTCAAGAAGAAACTTTATTTTCCTGGTTTGGGCTTGCTGTACCTTGTCTTTCACACATTGCTTCAGAACTCTCTAATTCCCAGCTCTCCTGACCCACTGCAGGTAGAAAGTCTGTGTAGCTTCAATTGCCTCCGTCAATCTTGACTTTTTCCAGATTTAATTTAAGCCTCCTACTATATTGCATCATTTGTTCGATTGTTCTCTCTCCCGCATATAAGTCATTTTTTGGCACATTGCTCAGTGGAATTCCAGGTAATGCTATATATAAATATAAACTGAGATTGGGTCAGTTATTCTCAGAGATACTTATTTCCTCATTTTATGCCTATTCTGAATCTACTGCAATGTGAATACAATATGAAAATCCTCAGCCTCATTTCAGACTAGCCCAGCAATAAAAAGAAAGCCATCCAGCTAATAATCTGTCCCATTACAGTAATGGGATGAGATCATGCGAACTGTAACTTTTAATGGGATGTTTCAGCACTCGGCAGACAACATCCCATTGCGCTGTGTCTACCAGAATCTAGAGTTGTTTTCTACCTGCGATTCAATAACACACTCACACTTTGCCTTGTTATTCTGACTCGCAAAAGCCTACTCCAGCAACCAAAGCTGTTGCTGCTCCCAAGAACTAGAAAACTAAATTGCACAGGTTAAAAAAAAATGAAAAAAGAAAAAGGCATCTTCTAATTTCTAAAGCTAGTTCTCTAAGTTTAAAAGAGATTTCTTGCTTTCTAGCTGATTCTCCCCAAGAAAAGCCTCTGCGATTATGATTTAAATATTTGAAGTTTTTCTCCCATAAGAAGTCCAGATAATTTCTCATGGGCCTTTGTATATTGATAGTGTGAGATTTTTTTTTTAAAGCATCCAAGAAAGAAGAACCTTGAAAAGTATTTTTAAATAAATATCTTCAGGTATTTTAATACCCTGGTCATTAGTTGGAACTACTCTTTTAACAAAATAAAATCCACTCTGCCTATTTATTGCTCTCCTTAGTAAATCACATTCTTGCTTTCAGAAGTATGGGAGATTATTTTAGTTCTGTGTTTTCCAAATATCTGTAAAACATATGAAGAACTCTATGAATTCTGCAAGGTCCTAATAAGCATTTGTGGGCTGGTGGTGGAACTTCCCAGTAGAATGCTTGCCATTCCTGAGCCCCAAGGTTCAATCCACAGCAACACCAAAAAAGACTGGTATTGTTGACATTCGAATTGCTTGGCAAAAGCTCACTCAGCAATTCCAATATTAGACTGTCTGGACAATATTTGACTAGAATATTATCAACTCAAAAAAAAATTGTGATTTAATCATGACCTTAGAAAATAAAGCTGGGCGTGGTTGCGCAGGCCTGTAATCCCAGCTTTTGGGAGGCTGAGGTAGGAGGATCGCTGTGAGTTCGAGACCAGCCTGGGCTACATAGTGAGCTCCAGGTCAGTCCCAAGTTCATAGTGAGACCCTGTCTCAAAACAACACAACAACAACAACAAATACATAAACAGAAAGAAAAAGGAAAATCTAATAATTATGCGGTATGCTAATTGTCTTAAAATTTAAACAATCACTATAGTAAAAAACACATTGTATTAATTTTTCTCAAAATAGCATCCCTTGTTTTGCACAAAATTATCCCACCCCACTTGTCACTTTCTGAGGCATTTCTAAATGTCCTTTTTCACGAATATCTTTAGTTGTATTGTTATGGCTGACTCAATGTTCTGAATTGATTGAAAATATTTACATTTCATGACCATTTTGTCTTTGAGGAAGATCTAGAAGTTGCATTGTGTCAGATCTTGCAAATAAGTGAATGAGAGACACCATAATATTTTATAAGCCAGCCTCTTTTCTGGATGACCTGCAGCAGCAATATTCACTGCAACGTTTAATACCTTGTGAAGACTCAAGAAAAACGACATCCACGATTGCTTCAGGAAGTGGTTAGAACAAAGGGGAAAATATGTTCAATGGCGGGAGGAGGAGTATTTTCAGAGGAATTGATGGTAATGTGTCTTTTACTTTTATATATTTTTAAAATTTAACCATTCACCATTATTTTGATCTCCCCTTGTATTTATTTGTATGCTTTGACCACAAACAGCTATAACTGACTATATGAAAAAAAAAAAAGAATTTTGGTTAAGACAGAAATAAATATTAATTCTTACCTTACGTGACTCATCAAAATCTATTCACTATACTTGGGGGAACTAAAAAACTTTCTCAGTATGACACACAAGTGGAAACAATGCAAACAAATTCATGAGTAAATGACCACACTAAACATAAGAACTTTTATTGGATAAAAAGGCCGGTGAATAACACAAAAACTCAAACAATAATAGTTGCATCAAAACTAGCAAAATGATAAAGTTATAATACAATATAATAAAACATTTTTGTAAATCAGTAGAATCAAATACAATGATATCAATAAGACAAACTCCCAAAAGGTCAAAACTCTTATCCCTAGACTTAAAATATAATCCACTAGTTATAGGAAGTACAAATTAAAAATTAACTTTTGTATATTTTAGACTGCACGTAATTTAAATAGTGATTGCTCCCAGTGTTTTTGGTAGTACAAAAGTGAGTCAGGGCTTTATTTTTAAAAGATGTATGGCTATATGCAACCTATTTTTTTTTTAAATCACTGCAACTTTGTCTTAGTAAGTTCACTTCAGAAATTTCTCCTCAGCAAATAATCAGAAAGGTCATCAAGCATAGATGTTGCCAATTAGAGACAGGAATATTAATATACTAATTAGAGTTTTTATTTATAATGGAAAAATGTTTGCAATGCAATGTTCAACAATAATGCAAGACATTAAATTATAAAGATTCAATGTGTTTATTTATATCACACAAAATCATACAGAAATTGTGTGCAGGTAGTTTATGTATCTGAGTTGAGAGAGACAGAGACACACCCAGAGACATAGACAGAGAAAGAAACTTCCAGTATAAAAAAATGGAAAAAAAAAAAGTATTTGTATCAACATTTTCTATGGAAGAATTCTGGTGGCAGCTGAAAAGGAGGAAAGACAGCTTCTCTCACTCTCCTATTTATTACATCTAATATCTCTGAACAAAATATTAGGATTCAGAATGGAAGTTGGAGCCAAGTTTGGATAAAGTTTATCAAGGAGTGAGCTTCCTATACCATCATCATATTATTACTACTGTGAGTCACCCCAGTTTGGCCTAAGTGCAGCCCTTTCAGTGCAGTGTGCTCAGCTAGCGGTAGTGTGCATGGATTTCTGGCCTAGGGAATCTCTGCAAGCAAAAGAGAACTAGGGCAGGGGACAGTGCTGCTCTATTTGCTTGCTGTTCTCCCTCCTGGTCCTTCTCTGAGGTGATCTCAGCTGCAGATCTGCATTTGCAGGAGCAGCAGCTAGGATGTATGCATGGAAAATATTGGGTCAGGGGTCTCACAGAACAGATATACAGAAAAAAGTCTTCAATAAGGAAAGTCTAGTAGGAAAGCTCTATTATTTATGTTTCTCTATGCTTTTTTAAATTCTAGCTAATATTTTCTTTTCTTTTTGTTTTTCATTCAGTTTATTGGTACCTTTTCAGTATACAGTACAGTTACAGTCATCATTGGGATCTTGTACTTTTACATGACAGGTCTTGGTTCTCATTTTTTTCCCAAACCCCTCGCCTCCTTTCACCCCCTTCAACTTCCACTATTTACAACAGTGCATGTTTAGCAATCTAATTAAAGAGGATAGTCTTTTGAATAAATTGTGATAGGTAATTGGTTACCCATACATTAAAAAATGAATATTTATTGACATTTTATACCTCATGTAAAAATTAAAACAGTTCATGACCAAATAAATAGAAAATGTGAACTAGTAAAAAAAAAATAGCAAAAAAATACGTGTAATGATGCATCAGAAATGGAGTTCTTAAACGTGGCATTAAAAGCATGTTTGCACAGGAAACACAATTGAAAAACTGTATCTCATTGACAATAGAAAGACAAGCCATAGATGAGAAAAATGTATTTATAAATTGGTTATTTGTCTATGTATGTGTATCCAAACTTTATCTTAATAGCTCTTGAAACAAAACAAATAATTATATCAGCTAAAACGTGGATCATGATGTTGAAAGGGTGTTTGATTAAATAAGACATGTAGAGCGCAAATAAACACATGAAAAGATGTTCAGAATTTAGGTCAGTTAGGAAAATTTAAGTTAAAACAATAATGTAAACAACTTATGCACTTATTAGAATGGCTGAAGATAAACTAGCAAGAAACTGACAAAAACACTGGTGAGGATGTAAAATAATTAGAATTCTAAACACTGGTGATGAGTATGTGTGTTTTTCAATTGTTATGGGGTGCAGCTAGCTATATTTCTATGAATTTTGTATACAATCACCATATGATACATCAATCTGCTTCTAAGCACCTATCAAAGAAATATGGAGATTTATGAATATTCATGTTCATCTCTGCTTTAATTTAATTGTCAAAGAGTGGAAAGAATTTCAAAGTCTTCACTTGTTGAATGGATAACCAAACACACTCATTCCATGAAATACCACTCACAGTATAAAATAATTGACTTTGGACATGTGCAATTATATGGATTAGTCTTAACTATAACATGCCGAGTGTAAGAAATCAGACTCCCAGGGTCCATACTTGTCTAATCCACTTTAAAAATTTCTGCAAAAAAAGTAATGCTACATAGTTGGAGAAAAGATCAGTACTTGTGTGGGTGAGGGTTTGGGGAGAGGAGCAACATGAGAAAGTTCATCTTTATCTTGACAGTAGTAAAGGTTACACCCGTCCATTTACTAAATCTCACAGGATTATGAAACACAAAGCAAGAGTTCACTTAATAAAAAAACTCCTCAGTGGAAAATGTTATTCTCACTTTTGCTCTACACTTTTGGGTTACTTTTATATGATAAGTACATATTCTGTATCAGATGATAACGAGATTGTACACTAAAATAGTCATATAATGGAGGAAAAATTCAATTTTAATAATAAAATATTTGGAAACCACCACTGTAGTACACTGAAGTACTGACTCAGTTTATCAAAAAGGTTGTAGTTGGCTTTAGGGTATGGAAGATATTCCTAAATTTGTTTCACAAATTTTAATTACTTTGGTCATACTCTAAGGCTTTGAGAGTATTATTAGTATAGTAGTACTTCAGGCAAGTGAGCTGGTTATTGGAGATTTTAATTTATAGTAAAAATATATTGCTCTGCTCTGTGAGCAATTAAGTTTTTAGAAAAAGGAAATACAGGATGGTGACACCAAAAAGCAAATAAAAAATAGAGGAGATATTTACACTTTCAGTGGAATTCTATTGCAAAAGCACAATTTTGTGTCTAGATAAAACATTGCCTTTTCTTTTTTGTTATATTTCATTTTATCCTATTTTTAAAATTCTTAATTTTATTAAAATTTAAAAAATATAAAAAGTTGTACAGATTAGTAGGGTATCATGTGATACCATGTACTTTTTGTGTCATGTTTAAATCAAGTTAAACATATTTCCTGAATCGTTTGTCATTTGCTTGTGGTTAAAAACATTTAGAATACCTTTTTAAATGTATAATATATTATCATAATCTATAGCCACCATACTGTGTAATCACCCACTAGAATTTCTTGTTCCCAAATATAATACACTGATCAACTCTCAGACCATTAGTATTTAACATCATCCAAAATGAATATTTTTGGAATGGGTAATACATGTCATTGAATATTGGGTAAGACCTTGTGAAACCCGGTGAAAGTGGACTTGGAAAACTAAATTAATTGAAAAAGAAGAGGATCTGAGTACTAATGGACACTGACTCAAACCACCAGGTTTTACTGCCTTTGGGCTCTGACATATTTCCTATGAATGCAAAACTGAAAGCAGGAAGGTTATGCTTCACTTTCTGTCTCTTTTCTAAACACACACATAGTCTTCAAAATCTATTGAACATAATTGGTGAATATGAAGGGAAAAATTCAGGAGTTTATCACCTGTTGTATCATTTCAGGTGATTTGTTTTTTGTTTGCCTGAGTCTCTGCATTGTATTTATTTATTTTTTGGTGATGTTGGATACTAGGGATCAAATACAGGATCTCACACTTGCTTGGCAAGTTCTCTGCCAGTGAACTATGCTCTCCTTCTGTAAGTTGCTTTCAAATTTAAAGTCAATGAGAACTGGAATTTATTAAAGTGGAAAATAAATTCTGTCTTCTCCATCAAGAAATATATTGTTTAAAACAGTTTTACATGCTTACTTTTCATAATGCTTATCATCTCTTTAGAATAGAAATTAGTAAGTAGGAAGGAAGGGAGATTTTTATTTTATCAATTATGAAATATTAAGGATCAAAGATAATTAAATCATGAAAAAGAAAAATACATTTGTAGGAAAATGAAACAACATTCAAGCGACATCTTTACATTTTTGAGAAACAGATATTTAGCTAAATTAAAGAAAATGCAGGAAAATAAAAAATATTGAAAAACATGAACCAAAGATTAAACTCTTCCCTTGTAAAGTTCAAAATAAAATCCTGAAGCTCTTATTGGAAATTTGTTCTCTCTTTATGCTTCCATCTCTAAAAAGAAATCAGCTGAATCAATTATCCAGCATCATTAATAAGTAAACTAAAATTTCGTATGTCTACATGAGTCGGCTGTTCTGTGGAAAACTGCTTAAAGCTATTTTTATTGACTGAGCTCTTGATAGAAATATACTAAATATTTTGATGAACAAGATGAGTACGTGTAATAAAATACATCTCACTGTATGCTGCAGAAACCAGATCCCAAACAAATGTTTGTATATATAAACACTGCAAAATGCACATTTGATTTTACCTAAATATCAACATTCTAAAGTTAGTATGAAGAAACTACAGACAATAGAATTTTGTGGAAAGTGAACACGGACAGACAACAAATTATATGATCCTATCTTCTCTAGGCAGTGACACTAAGGGTAATTTGCTTTACCCCTTGTGTATTCTTTATGCAGGCTACATAAAAAATAGTACTGGAATAAATTTGTGAAAAATTGTATCAATATTGTGAAGATATTGTGGAACCTTCATGACATCTTCAAATTTTTTGAAAATAAACAGTTTATGTGATGTTATTTAAAAAGTGGATCATGCTTAGGTTGTGAGACTCCTTGTTCTGTGAATAGTATTAGACACCATTACAAAAGAGATTGAGAGGAATTTATGTAGGGAATTAGTCCCTTTTTGACTCCTCCAGAGGAAGACTCTACCACTTAACTAATCCTGCTCACCCCTTGATGTGGACCTGCCACTTCCAGGAGCCTGAAGAAATCAATTTATGTTATTTCTAAAACAACCACTGTCAGGCATGTCTACTCCATGTAACATTCTGGAGAACTGTATCATAGGATATTAAGATAAGACACTTATTTTGTCCAAAAAGGTCTCAAATGATTGTCGGCTAGACTGACAGACACAAACATATATTTGTCAGTTTGCATGCTTAAAAAATGAAACATTAGGTACTGGTTTATAGATTTTGACAAGCAAATTTGGAGTTATGGAAAATAGTACTCTTATGAAATTCTGGTTTGGTTAATTCTGAAGTAGTTCAATGAATATACATATCTGCTGAAAGTTCCAAAGCTTCCTTTTAAATGAAAGAAAATTCTATAAAGAGAAGGAAGAAAATCTTTCCCCAGAGATTTTAGATCTTACCTAAAAGTTCAAGTCAAATATGTTTGTATTTGAGAACTAAAGATATTCGGGTTTATATATTGCTTTACTCATTAGTAATTAAACAGTAATCCAAGTGGCTCTTTGTACACCACTTGATACAAGGCTGTGCACGTATGCTTTCTTTCCTGTGCTTTTCTTCTGCATATTTCATTTCTATTTTGAAAGGCTCATTTTATTTCCTTTTCCTTGCATCTGTTGTGCTCACTTAGTATTCCTTCATTGTTATTTGGGAAAGTGAAACTATCTTAAATTAAAAACCAAGCAAAGCAAAACAAACAAAGAAAATCCTTTCTTTTTGTCTTATTCCTCTTCATGCTTAAAATCCAGCACAAAATTACAAAAAATTCCCCACTTCATTCTTAGTCCTTACAAATCACACCACATTAAATTGATATGACAGAATTTTTAAAATCTTCATATAATATCTAAAGTTTTTTTAGCCTCAGTAAAAAGTTTTCTTCTTTAAAGGAATGTGTTTAATAGATTGAAATTCCAGAACAAGAAAGAAATTTAGACCCAATATTAATCAAACATCCACATGTTTTAAATGCCACTGAAAGGAGCACAGTTGCTACCAACCACCTTGCAGTTTAAATGACAGCGAGGCCCGTGAGATATACTCCACCTTTCACATTTCTCAAGGACACAACGTTGACTACTTTAGTGGGTACGCAATTGTCCATGAGATGTAACAGCATGTACTTTAGCCAAAGCTGCTGGACTGTTTAATATGGTATTATTCTACCATAAGGAGAATAAATTTGTGTCATTTGTAGGAAAACGAGTGGGATTGAGTGAAACAAGTCATTTGCAGATGGTTAATTATTATATGGTTTACTTTATATGAATATAAATTTTAATAGTAAAAGAGGAACAGATGATAGGAAACAGGAAGATAGGCTTATTAGAGATGGTGAAGTGTATCAGGGAAATAAATAAATGGAAGAGGTAAATGAGCAAACTGGTGTACATATTGTATATGTACATTATATGCATATTATATATATACATATATATAACGTACATATTGTATATGTACATTATATGCATATTATATATATATATACATATATATGATATATATTAGTTTCACAAAACAAATGTCATTATCCTGTTTCTTAACACATACCAGTGTATCCTCACAGTTGAGGATCTAGGGACCTAGATGTCTCCCGTGCTGTGACCTGTTCCTGGAGTTCTTGCCCTACACTCGGGTGAAGACTATAGAGGCAAAGTGAGGCTCACTCAAAGCTGCAGCTCTCCCAAGTAGAAAAATGAAGAGCTCAGGTCATGGGGGCCAGAATGAGATGAGACAGTAGTGTAGGGCAGAGATTTACTTATGGTAGCATGAATGAGGGGACAGAGCTCCCCAAAAACAAGCTGTGTGGCCAGAGAGCTCTTTCCAGCTTCTCAGTATGAGGTCTTTGTTCTGCCATTCTTAAGGGGGTTCTAAGCCAGTCAGAGTCTCAGCTTTTGTGACTAGGATGATCTGTTGCTACAGTTCATGAGCTAAAATTCATGGGGTTTCGGAGCTTTCCAGTGAATATATTGAAGCTGCTCTCTAAAAGTAACTGCTCTACACCTACAAAGTTTTCACAAGGGGCAATTTCTAGTAAGGAGGTAGTCATTTCTGTAGCTGAGGCCACATCTGCAGCACCATTTTTGTCACTTTATGCCCTACATCCTTGCCTATCTTCCCTTCCAAGTACCTCTGCATCAGTAAAAATAGGCACTTCTGCTTCCTAGGTTTGTGGTAAAGATCAAATGAAAATGACAGTGTAACTTTCTGTTAAACTCAAGCAGAATATACAGACATGCACCAGAATTACATTCTACTGTTGACTGTAATTACAAAGCAAGCCCAGTTTTAATTGCATGGATTGAGGGCAGGATGCCACTAGAGTAACTATCTCTCTGGAGAAGCACATATCCCAAATATTCCAGATTTTTCCAGCTTTTGCCTGTGGGAATCTCTTGATATTGATTCCTCCTGTAGTCAACTGGACAATCCTTTGGCAATGACTTCCCCATGTTATCGGTGCAGAGCCATATTTTCTTTGTCTTTTATCAGTTGTTAGACATCTACTCTGCTTCCATACTCTGCCTATTGTGAATGACAATGCTCCAAACCTTGGTATGCATGCTATTATTACAGGCTCATGTCTTCAATCTCTTTGGGAAAATACATAGGCAAGGTATAGCTTGATCAAATAGAATTTCTATTTTTAAGAGGTTTTTGAGAAATGTCCATACTGCTTTCCATGTGGTTGTACCAGTTGACATTCCCACCAGAAATGTGAGAAGTTTGTTATATATCATGTTGAAATGGTGATTTTCCTCCTTAACCTCAACAATTTATTTATTAGGCCAACTAGAAACAAGATGTTCTCACCAGGTTTCAATGAAATATACTGAATTTCTTATTCCCATGCCTGAACTCTTTTTCCATCCCAAATATATTCTGCTTTTCTGTCTTCCATCTTAGTAAAGAACATGATTATCTACCAGGTAGTGCAGGACACAAATAATACATTGTCTTTAGCTTCCTTCTTCCTGATCCTTTGCATCCAATCATCCAAATGATTCTGCCTATTACTCATTTGATTTTTTTTTTTTTTTTTGGTACCGGGGATAGAACTCCAGTCCTTGTGCTTGCAAGGCAGGCCACCGAACAGCTGAGCTAAATCCCCAGCCCCCTATTACTCATTTGAAAGTGTCAACTTCCAAACTTATTACAAAAGGTAGAAATTATGTATGAATTATTCATTCAGACTAGTAGATAAGCTATGATCTACTTCATAAACAAAAGATTTATACCTCCTTTCCCACTCTCACTTTGGAGCATATTAATGTTTGTAGTCACAGTTAAATATGGTCTCTATATAAATATTTAAATTTTTCTGTTTCAATAGCATGTGTTCCAACTCTTTCAATTTATTTGTTTCCCTTCCCTTTCCACTTACCTCTCCTACTTTCGCCTTTGCTTTTATCTGAGCATACATATTTAAATGTATGTAAGTAAAGTGAGTACGTACATCTATTTCTTTTCATCTTCGTGGCACATTCCTCAGTTTATAGCAGTGTCATTTCTCAATGCAGGAGCATTGCAGTAGCATAGTTGTCTAAAGGAACTCTTTACCTTCCTAATTCCATTCCCTTATATTTATTTTCTATGCAGTCATCACAGTGAATTGTCTAAAAGATTCATGCTACTTCCTGGGTTGAACATCCTTCAAACTGTGTCTTGTTCCTTGGAAGAAATACAAATAATTTTTCATGAGTTTAAAATATGTAAATGACAGCACACCAGCTAGATTCCATGCCACCTTTCAGTGCTCCAAACATGAGCCAGCTCCATCCCATGCTCAAGCACCTCTGTCCTTAGACTTAGTGAATCTTTGTTCTGTCTTTGAACAAGATATAAATCACACTCATTTTCCAGTGCTCACACATTGTTTACGTATTTGCAGTGATTGCCCTATGCTTCCCCAGTAGCTCTTCCCCTCCTCCTTGCTGTTATTTGCCTGCAGAACGCCCCATCTGGTTTTCATACATAGTTCTGGGCCCTGTGCATGTAGTTGGGCTTCATCAATGGGGAGCGTTGACAGGCAGGAGACTGACGACAGAGCTATTATTGGTCTAGCCCCATATTCCAACTCCACACCTACACTTTGTAAATATATTTCTTATTGAAAAGTAATTAAACCATCCTTTAATTGCATTATTTGGTAGATACTATCTACTTCCTTTTCTACCTTGACCCGTACAACTTCCACAGTCCTGAGGCACTAATCTGTCAGCTAACCTTGCTCATCCTTTGGATCAAGGTTAACAGTATAAACACCAATTCTCCTTAGTAATTTTCCTTCATGCCTACCCCTTGGTCAGGTGTTCCTGTTTTCTCCCATATTGATATGTACTTCTTGCTGTCATATCATTTATAATTTTCTGGTTTTTCTAATTCATTTTTTCCTTATCTTTTTTTTTCTCTGAGTTTATTGGCACATTTGAGGTATACAGTACAGTTACATTCATCATTGGGATCTTTTAGCTTTACATGACAGGTCTTGGATCTCTTTTTTTACCTTTATCCCTGCCCTCCCTTCAGCCCCTCCTCCCTTCCCTATTTACAGATACTTTATTTCCTTTTTCTCATTTTCTCATGTTTTTTTTCCTTTTCCCTTATTACCTTTCCCTTACCCTTCCCACTTCCCCTATACTTTTAGCCCTTTACTTCCTATTTCACATTGTCAAATACATCATTAGGATCTTATGTACCATTATAGTTTTTCACATCAGAGAAACTATTCGGTACTTATACATGAGTAACTTATTTATTTCACTTAGGAGTATATCCTCAATATATATCCATTTTCCTATGAATAACTCTAATTTATCATTCTTTATGGTTGTGTAGTATTCCATTTTCTTTCCTTTTCTTAAAAACAATTACCTTGTAAATGAAATTTCAATCTGCATTATCCAAACTTGGGGATTCACACCTAACCATAGACCTGGCATATTCAGAAGTATCATAACACGTGAACTCCCAATACTCAGCTACAAATCTCTGCTCTAGCTTCTCCTTCCTCTGTAAGCAAAAATTATTCAGCATGGCTAAACCTCAATTATGTCATCTTTAATATAGGGATTAGGGTAAGGGGAAAAAATGAGAATCAAGACTTGTCATGTAGAGGTACAAGATCCCAACAATGAATGTAACTGTACTGTATCCCTAAAATGTACTAATAAACTCAATTAAAGCTGAAAAAAAATATAGGGATTATCTATTTCATGATGGGGTTTCTGAGTCCAATCAGCTGTGCTTAGCAAACACTACATTGCTTTAAATGTCCATAAAAATATTTGATATTATTAAGGCTATGTGGTGCTTCATAAATACTTGCTAAAGTAATAGAAGATAATTTTTTCACACTAATTGGAAAATTTATTCTCAAAAGAGTGTAAAAGTTATAAGTTATTTGTTTCACTCTTCTCTCCACTCAATTAAAAGTTATATTTTTGAGGTCACCTACACTTATTTTGTAAAGAGATCAACATTGTAATTTACTAAATGATATATGTTTTGAATATAAATTAATACTTTTACCCCTCCTCATTTTCATGACTTCAAAATCATTTCACATAGGTTTTGCATTCATTCTGAAATTATATTTAAATAAATTAACAGAGATCTTAAGCATGATTTGTGTTCCATAACTTCTGGTAAGTTGAATAAAATCATGTCTCTTGGAATACTATGGTATTTAGGAGGAGCACAATTTTTGCAGAGAATATCAGGCCTCAAAATCTCAGAAGCCCAAGGTCTTCTGTCACTCTCATTACAGATTTTAACCGATCATACTAGAATTTCCAAAACCCATAATAGGATAATTACCCCTCATAAATGACCTTGGAGTGCAAGAAAATGTGTAGGCAATAGATCTTGGAGAAGAAATATGGGATACAGACTTTGCAAGAGAAATTTAGGAAGCCCTAATGCAATTGTCCTCTTTTACATTTGCCGATGTGTTGACCTGGGGTAAATATGTCCTGGACACTCTCAAGCCAGGGGACTAGCATTTCTCAGTCCATTTGAGCTGATTTTTTCAAGTCCACTTGAATGGAAAATAATCAATAGCTGTCCCACAGCTCAGGCTGTGACCCCTGGAGAATAAAAGACATATGATAGGCCTTTTTCTGGGCAGTAAGCACAGTCTTTGAAATGGAAAATGAAAGAAGGTGAAAGAAAGGCATAAAAAACACACACATAGCATTATGAAAAGTGTTTCACTGGAAGGTAAAGGGTAGATTGGACTGTGCTTCCTCTGTTGCAATAGCTACTTTGAGAGTAGTAAAATTATGCAGTAGAATTATTTTGTTACATCCTCCTTTTACATAGTTCTCAGTACAAAACAAATTCCAGTATCTATCACTATTGTTTCTATCTTTAAATTAAATCCTACTCTAGCCTGCCTCACAAGTGCAAGGTCCTGAGTTCAATCCCCAGTACCAAAAAATAAATAAACAAACAAAACAAAACAAATAAATTAAATCCTACTTTAATTAGTCCTAAAATACTAAATCTGGCCAAATTTCTCTGGAATTGCTTCCTGTGAAATATAACTCTACAGATTTATCCTCAATGAATGCACACAAATATCTTGGAATCTTTTTTATTCTGGAAAAATATGTCAAGTAAAAATAATCTTGAGCAATAAGCTTTTCCCATTTATAGGGGCAGAGTCATAATTATTGAACATTT
>NW_022900933.1:23703437-23726718 GCF_012274545.1 Fukomys damarensis | reverse complement strand
GGTACTGGGGATTGAACTCGGGTCCTTGCGCAAAATCATCTTTTTTTTTTTCCTTTAGTAGCTGAAAGGCAAAAAATAGGCTCCATTTTGGCTACAAAACAAAACTGCAGTCTCTCCAGCGCTGCTTCTCATCTGCTTAACCCACACTATTCTGCGAGAGATAGCTCTTGACTATAGAAAAAGCCATGCAACAGCCCATCATCAGATCCTGGAAATACAGCTGAGATTTTGGTCCAGTTGGCCAGTTGGATCATAAGAGACACTGACAGATATGTCAGTCAAGTGAAATTATAAAGATGAGTTCTAACTGCTTCTTTCACCCAGGGACATCTTTTAGTAGTATTACGGTCAACAGTTCTACTTTTGGATAGCAGTTACCAGAGTCAATCTATGTGCTCACACTCACGCCTCCATGTATAAAATGTGGCTTTAATTAACATTAAATTAAGCCAGATGTAATGGAGCTCACCTATAATCCCAGCACTCTGGGAGGCTGAGGCAGGAGGATAATTGCCCAGCCTGGGCAATTATTTAGCGACTTTGGGAGGTCCTTTCTCAAAAATAAAAATAAAGGGCTGGGGATATATTTCAGTGTGAAGTGCCTGGGTTCAATCCCTAGTAACACACACACACACACACACACACACACACACACACATAATTTGTTTATACTATCTGTCTTAGGGAAGTATGCATTGTGTTATAATTGGACTTACAGCTCAATTAATTTAAGATATTTACGATATTTAAGGAAATACAGCTTAAATATGTTTAAGATATTAGCAGCCATACTTCTTAAATTGATTGAAGGAAATTTGTAGGAAAAATTTAAAGCATACACACAGACACCAACATACACACAGCTACTCATGTATAAACATCCCACCTGTTATCAACTGTCTCACTACTGTCTCTTCCTCCATAAAAGGAGGCTACTTTTTGCTTCAGGCTTCTTCCCAAACAGCTCTGATGTCCAAACGTAGTACAACACATTTGTAGTGATTGATTTTTCTGTGAAGTACACTTTTACTTGTAAAAGTAACTTGAATTATTTAATTTTCTCCCCCACACACTTTATTAGCTTGGCATTTGGGGTTATAGCAAGCCAATTTAATAAAACTTAAAGGAAATAAGGGAAAAGAAAAACTATGACAAAATGAAAATATGGAAACAAATTTTTTGTAAATAGGGAAGGGTGGAAGGGTGAAGGAAGGGCAGGGGTTTGGGGAAAAATGAGAACCAAAACCTGTCATATAATGGTACAAGATCCCAATGATGAATGTAACTGTACTGTATACCTAAAAGGTACCAATAAACTCAATGAGAAAAATAAAATAAATAAATAAATAAAGCTTTTATGTTGTTCTCTTTGAAAAGATACTGATTTCATCTCTGATTTTCACCAATAATTTTTATGAAGATTTTTGATGGTAGACTTTTTGTTTCTTGATATTCTTAAAAATCTGTATGTATATATTTCTGAATGCTCTACTAGAATTTTTCTATAATTCTGGCATCCCTCATATTTTTGTTAGATTTGGTTTATCACATGGTATGTAAATTAGGTAAAAAATAAGTGGTATTTATTTAGAAAGGAAATACTATTAATTCAATTATGAAACATCACATTAGCTTTTTCTTATTTCAACCAGTTTCCACCTCGAACAGCAAGTCAGATATAAACACATCAGTGGACTAATTTACTAATGATTATCATACACCCATGCTCTAATCACCTCCTAAAAGCCCTACCTACGACTGCATGAGCCTTTCAGAGGGTATCTAGATACAAACTGTAATAGTGCCAATCCCAATGTCATCCAAATTTTTTATATTTCTGAATTTAAGATTTTTAAAGATATATTATTATTATTACTTCATAGTATTTCTTTCCCTTTTTATTTTTTATTACTACATGTTTGTAGTACATAATAATTATACTTCTTATGAGGAGTGGGTACATAAGTATTTCTGTCAACAATCTGTCATTATTATAGGATTTCATTTATTCCCACAGAAGACACTATTAATAAATTAATAAATATGAACTGTTATACTGTAAACAAAGCCAGCTTTCTTGTGATGATAATTTCACATACTGGTCTAAAAGTGATTATGTTTCATATGCAGCATCATCCCTGTAACTTAACACATGGCAATGAAGTGAAAGATCTCTCCTCAAAAGTGCCTAGTGAATTTCATGGTCTGTTTTGATCAGTAAGATAGAAATCATAATCTGCGTTAAAATTGTTAGATTTAAATAATGGCTACACTTTTAATATGATCTGAAAGGTAAAGATGAATTGTTTGAAAATAAGTACAACTGTAATGTGATTTTTTGACTGAAAAAATTGTAAGGGAAGAAGGAAAAGAACAAAAGAATTAATCGAGTAGTTTAGATTCCTAGAGAGAAAAGAAAAACAGAAACACGAACAATCTAAAGTAGGAGGTAGATTCAAAAATTACACATAATGAACTTTCAAGTCATAATCTGAATTGGTAAACAATGTGAATGTAGATATTGCCATTGTGAACACTCAGTATTTTTGCTGTGTTCATGCTTTAAACAGATAAGAAGATACACTAAGAAAAATAGGAAAAATTTATACTTAAACACTTCCATAGAATCTCAGTTGCTATGATTTACATATAAATATTCTATCCAAAAACTTGTGTGTTTAGAAAATAGATTTCTAGGAGGTGCCTGGATCACATGGGCTTTGTAAGTGAGTTCCTGTTAGAAGGTAAGGCCTGGGCTCACACTGTGAGCCAAAATAAACCTCTCCTCTCTTACATTGCTGCTGTTGGGTGTATTGTCCCAATGATAAAGAAAGTGACTAAGACAGACGTCAAAGAGATCATTTAAGGCATGGATATATTAGTTTAGGAAAAAACATATTATGGAAATTTTCTTTATTAGTAAAGTGCTGACCCATGCATGATGAAACATGTACCTGATCTCACCTACTCCACAGGCTGAGGCAGGAAGTTCCCAATTTAATCCAAGTCTTGGCAACTTTGTAAGGTCTTGTGTCAAAATAAAATAAAATAAATAAGTAGAGATTAGACATAGCTTAATAGCAAAGCACCTCAGAATATACTATTTATAATTATACTTTTATTATTACTATTACTATTTATACTATTATGAATGGTATGTCCAATCACCAGTACAAAAATAGCACTAACAGAAGCATATAGCATCACTAACCTAACAAGTACTCATACAATAGCCTCTTATGGAGTTTACAGATATTTCTTAAATTATTCTATCATAATCTTTTGCTGCCAGGAAAATACTATAAATCTTGTGCTTTAAAACAATTACACTTCGTTACTGTTCTATGCCTTTGAGTAATGTTGGCAATGCTGCTGATTTAAGCCAGGTTTGGCTGATTTTGGTTGGATGTACTCATGTCTGTGTGTTAGTTGCGGGGGCTTCTTGGACTGCAATGGCCTTATTTACATTTCTGGAAATTGTTGATGTGTGAATAAGAACCGTGAGAAAAATAGACAACATATCTCTCATTATATAGCAGGCCAGTCATGACTTGTTTAAGTTGTCTCCAGAAAAGAAAAAGAGGAGAAACATATAGTATTTTTCAGGCATAACCTTGGGATTGCCAAAATATAATTTATGGTCCATGGTACAGTCTAAATATTACATATGAGGAATTAAGATTGAATTTTTACATAGATAACATACTTTTTAAATAGATTTTTGATGAATGTAAGAAATTATTTATACTCTTGTTTAAAAGCAAGCTCATCTACTTCTTCTCAGGGATGGTTTTGAAACCATAGTTATTTTTCCTCTGGTTAATTAGCCAGAATACTAGAACCAGATGGGGGTAGTAGATGAAATCATTTGCGCTAGCACTGCTGGAACTATACAGAAAGTAAGGAACACTATGCACGAATTCTGAGCAAATACAAAATTGTCTTCTAACATTTTAACGAAAACTGCTAATATTATTTGAAATAGTTCTATAATTTCTGGGTAGAAGATTTAAATATTTCAACAAATATGCCCCAGGCTGTACATTTGGTTGTTAAGCCTGTTCTTGTTCACATCTCGGCTCAATTTAAATTTTGTTCTATAATTAAACTATGAGAATCTCAACCACATAAATTCAACTCAAGATAATTAGTTATATAGAAAAATTTCTGGGAATATCTATACAAAATTTCCTCACACAATATAATTTAATCTGAATAATTTCTGTAAGGGTGGAAGTGAGTTGAACAGTGTCCTCTCCTTTTCCTGAGTTCATTAACCACTCAAAGCTCCAGAATGTAACCTTATTTAGAAATAGAGTCTTTGCACATGCAATTAATTCAAAAGAAGTCATGTTGACTTAGGATGAGTCCTAAGACCTATAATGGGTTTGCTAACACAAGAGAAGACGACACTTGGAGACACAGAGACATTTGTGTGAAGACAGAGGTAGAGATTAGAAGTCTGTTACTACAACTGGAGGAACATCTATATCCACCAGCGTTTCGAAGCCTCAAAGAAGAATTATTTCTTAGAGCTCGTGTAGGAATCATTGCCTCATTGTTACTTATCTTGACCGCAGACATCTATTTTCTGTCCCTAAGAATTAGCTTTTTGTGTAATACAAGCCAATATATAATATTTGAATATATCATATAATGAAATCATACAGTATGCACAACTCTATTGTGTTTCACCCAGTATATTTCCTTTAAAATTAACCTACTGAGTTTTTGTTCATAAAATCTTTTCCTACACCAGTGTCTTCAAGAGTTTTACCTAACCTTTCTTCTGTTTTTAATATTTAGATCTTTAATCCATTTGATTTTCATTTAGTGCATAGTGCAAGATAATAGGCCTAGTTTTAATCTTTGGCAAGTTGAAGCCCAGTATTTCCAGCACCATTTATTAACGAGTATATCTTTCAGTGAGGGTGTTTGGCTCCTTTGTGAAGATAAGGTGGCTGAGTGTGTATGGAGTTGTTTCTGCATCTTCTAACCTGTTCCACTGATCCTCAAGTCTCTTTCTTTGCCAATACCATGCTGTTTTATCATGGTAGCTTTATAGTATAGTTTCAGTTCAGGGATTGTGATACCCCCTACCTTGTCTTTATTGCCTAGAATTTGCTTTTGCTATTCTTAGTCTCTCCTTGTTCCAAATGAATTTTCGGCTTGTTTTCTCAAAGTCTATGAAGTATGCTGCTTGGATTTCAATTGGGATTGCCTTGAATTATGAACAAAACCTAGATGGCCCATGTCCTAGCACAAATAATCAACAAGTGGGAAACAAGCAATAGTGTGAAGAGAAAACTCACAATGTGAGAAAAACTTTTCACCAGCTCTTCTTCAAACAAAGGTCTAATACCTAGAATATATAAAGAACTTAAAAAAATCAGACCTCCCAAATTTAAAGACCCAATCCAAAAGTGGGAATCTAAAATGAACAGGCATTTCTCAGACAGAGAAGTAGAAACAGCAAATATAAACATATGAAAAAATGTTCAACATCACTGGTCAATCAAAAGATGCAAATGAAAGCAACACTGAGATTCCACCTCACCCCAGAAAGAATGGCTGCTATCAAGAAATCAACCAAAGACAAATGCTGATGGGACTGTGTGGAAAGAGGAACCCTGCTCCACTGCTGGTCGGAGTGCAGACCAGTGCAACCACTGTGGAAATCAATATGGAGGTACTTCAAAGATTGGAAATCCCATTTGACCCGGCTATCCCCCTGCTGGATATCTTTCCCAAAGAATTAAAAGAATCATACCACAGTAATATATGTGCATCCATATTCATAGCAGCACAGTTCATGATAGCTAAATCTTGGAAGCAGAGTGACTGTCCATCAACAGGAGACTGACTGGATAAAGATTTTTTTTTCAGCTTTAATTGAGTTTATTGGTACATTTTAGGGATACAGTACAGTTACATTCATTGTTGGGGTCTTGTACCTCTACATGACAAGTCTGGATTCTCATTTTTTCCCCTTAGCTCTGGTAAAGATTATTTTTTTTAATAAAATGGAATACTACTCAGCCATAAAAATGAGAAACTAGTGACTAGTGACATTTATATCTAAATGGATATAATTTGAGGCTATGCTCTTTTTTTTTTTTTTTTTTTTTTTTTTTTTTTTTTTTTTGACAGGGCCTCACTATGTAGTTGAGACTGGCCTGGAACTCACTATGTAGCCCAGGCTGGTTTCAAACTCACAGTGATCCTCCTGCTTCAGCCTTCTGAGTGCTGGGATTACAGGCATGCATCACCATGACTGGCAAGGCAATATTCTTAAGTGAAATAAATAAGACACACGTGTAAATACTCTAATGTGAGAAGCTGAAAGTATAAATAAGGACTAACAGGTCTAATACATAATGTGAAATAGGAAGAAAAGGTGTAAAGGGGAAGGGGAAGTGAGAGGAGTAGGTAAAAAGAAAGATGGGAATGGAATTAACATGAGAAAGAAAAAAGGGAAACAGTCTTTGTAGATAGGGAGGAGTGGAGGAGTTGAAGGGAGGGCAGGGGAAAGGGGAAAAAATGAGAAACAAGATGGATTATGTAAAGGTGCAAATTTCCAATGATAAATGTCATTCCACTGTATAGCTTAATGTACCAATAAAATTAATTAAAATTTTTAAATTAAAAAAATGTAAAATTAACCCATGAAGCCAGGCATGGTGGCACACTCCTGTAATGCCAGCACTCAGGAGGCTGAGGCAGAAGGAGCACTGTGAGTTTGAGACCAGCCTGGGCTACAGAGTGAGTTCCAGGTCAGTCTCAACTACATAGCGAGACCCTGTCACAAAAAACCAAAAAAAGCCATGCGTGGTGGCACACTCCTATAATCCCAACACTTGGGAGGCTGAGGCAGGAGGATCGCCACAAATTCGAGACCAGCCTGGGCTACACAGTGAGTTCCAGAGCAGTGTGAACTACATAGTGAGACCCTGTCTCAAAAAAAGCATGAAATCGTGTCTCCCAGCAATTCATTCATTTGTACTGTTGTGCAGTGCAGTAAACTGTTGCATGACTGTACAGCCATTTGTTTATCCACCCACAGGATATTCTGTTGTGTTTCTAGTTTGAGATTATGCATAAGATTACTACAAAAATCTGTGCACAGATTTATAGGTAAACATAAGCTTTTCTTTTATTTGAGTAAAAAACTAGAACCAAATGCTCCACATTTGCTTAACTTCCTACAAAAATAGTGCTCAGTTCAGCAGCACATATACTAAAGCCCTAAGAAAATACTGGTCTGTTTGATACACTGTCTGGACTATTTGGAGCTGTAACTCCAACGTATAAAAACGCTCAAGGGCCCCTATTGCCTTACCAGCAATTGATACGATCAGATTTTTGTAACTTTCTTTGTTTCCTCTTCCTCACGCCCTCTCTTTCACGTTCCTTATTTTCATCTCTCCTTCCTTCACCGTCTCCATTCACTCTTCCTTCTCTTCCTTCGTCCAGTTTTCTTTCTGTTTTATTTTTATTTACTTATTACTCTTATTATGTCTTTTGTACCAGGGATCAAACTTGGGTCCTTGTACTCGCAAGGCAGGTGGTGGAACCACTGAGCTAAATGCCAGACTGGTTTAAGTGTCTTTTGGGGGAGGGGTCTTTCTTTTTAAATGATTAGTGACAAGGGCATCTAACACTGCTGTCAATTTCTGTTTGCCCAATGACTAACAATGCTTAGCACCTTATGTAATTACTTGACATCTATGCATATTTTTAAATGTTCAAGTATTTAGTTCTTTTCTTGATATTTTCAGAATTTTTAAGTTTATTCTCAATGCAAACCCTTTATCAATGGATGCTTCTAATTTATGGCCTGCATTTTAAATCTTTTAGTAATGCCTTTGTTTTTCTTTACATAGACTTCCTGAAATGTATCTGTCATACGGTAAAATTCACATATTTAAACTGTACAAGATGTGATGTGTTTTGACCTATGTATGTACCTTTGCAATGAGCGGTACCATCAAGATAATCAACTATCGATCAATTATGAATTAATTTGTGTGCCTCTGTTAACTGTCCTTCCAGGTCATCCTACCACTCTTCTGGTTGTCCTAGGCAACCAGTTTCCCTTGATTTTCACACCTCAGTTATATAATGAAACAATATAAAAGTTTTCTACCAATTGGCTCTGAACTTAGTACTCCTTAATTCTAAGAAATGCTTATAACTCAGCTTTAGAAAATTAACTTACATATGTTACTTTGAGTCAGATGAAGATGCATTTCTTACCTACATTCTAGTACACATCATTTAAGCATATTATTTATAATACAGTCCTTTGAGTCACATCGAATTGAGCTTTAGTGTCGCTTCTTCCTTCCACACAGACCAGGGAGTGTGATCTCCATCAAAACAATCATCTCAAGGACTTATTTTTTTCATCTCTTAAAGGAGAATAATACCTACGCAATAGAAATGTGATGAAAATTAAGTCATCTGTGTTATGTGCATCCCTGAATCATCTGTTTTACTAACGTGTCTCAATAATAAAAGTAAAGTTGAATTCTACTTTATGAAACACATTATCTGTTATTTCCTAAATAATTCTGAAGTTAATATAGTGAAATATTTGCATTCAGAAATCTAACAATTTGATGAGGATTTTGGAATTAGGAAAACAATATGAGGTGCTTTAAAGTTTTTAAAAGTTCAGTGATGGTGGAACCAAAGACTCTAGAGGGTTTAATAGAAAATGTGTGTAGTAATCAGAACTGGTTAGGAGTGCCCATTCTATTGATTTAAGAGAAGGCATCTCTATTTTCTGTGATGCAAAATTTAATAAATTCCTAAACAATGTAGTTGTCTAGAATTTGATTTCAAATTTTGAGTTATAAAAAAGTTTTTGAAGTATAGAAACTGATTTTTATACTTTTAGTGATTAGCTCACTCTTTCTCTCTCTTCCACCCTGAACCAAATGTTACATTATGAAAGATTAATGTCATTTTCCTTCTTTATCCAGTAAACAGAATTATGTATGGTGGAATAATGAGGCCAAAGACCCTTGTTTATAAAACACCGATTTTTTAAAAATCTGATGGTAACTGTGAAGAACAATTAAGAAATTCTAGATTATCTGGTCAAATAGCTTTGTTGGATAGGCTCCTAGAAATACTCAAAGATTTATACTGTGTTTTGGGAAAAGTTGTCATTTCATAATGAATTGTATTTCATTTATTCTTCAGCTTTACCCTGCTGAGTTTATGTCCCACACATTTCCTGGCAGTCTTCTAGTGGGAATTTATTGTGCCAATTAATGAATAAACATTCATGGCAAGAAAAGTAGAATCTATGAAGTCATTAATTTTTCTCATGGGATTGTCAATATATATTACTTGCTTATTTCTAAAGGTAGAGCACAATACTTCAAACCTACTTATTCTCTTTTGCTAGTTTTCAATCTCTTGGAGTACATAATTTAAATATAAGATCTAAGTAAGCAAACCTAAGAAATAGTACTGAATAAGAGCCTTGTTTAGATCTATGTTGTGTATTGAAATTCTACGTCCATGTTGGGCTCTGGGACAGCTCTATTAGCCAACACATGAAATGAATTTCTTTGAGGTGGATAAGGATAGATGGTGGGCCAGAGAACTAAGAGACAGAATTAAGCATGGATAAGATCATCTTTGCCAGTATAATATACTGAAGGACCCGCTGATAAGCTGCTTAGCTTTGGATTTTGCATCTGTGAAATTCACATGTCCACCTCTTCACTATGAAAGCAGTCATCATGTACTGCAAATCTGCACTAATGAAAATAAATATGTGAATAAAAAAGAAAAAAATTAATTTATATTGTCAATTAAATAAGATCATATATGTCAAGCTTCTACACATAACAAGCAATAAATGAGAGCCTTCTTTAAGATGATTTAAAAAGAATAGATTTCAAGACAAAATAAAATACTTTAAATATTGTGCAATATATAAAGTTTTCATTTCCACCTGAGAAGTTGTAAAACCATAAAGCATATATATACTAGTTTCACACTATAATGCAACTGAATATATTTCAGTAAATAATTGCTCAATTCAGATATCTCTATGAAATTAATCCCTCTCCACAAGGAAACATTTGTAAGGTGGTTTTATAAATTTGGAATTTGGCCGGTCATGGTGGTACACACCTGTAATCCCAGCATTTGGGAGGCTGAGGCAGGAGGATCTCTGTGAGTTCGAGACCAGCCTGGACTATATAGTGAGTTCCAGGTCAGTCTCCACTACATAGTGAAACCCTGTCTCAAAAAAAAAAAAAAGTTAAATTTGGTATTTAATGATGGTCATAGAAGTCAAGTTATACTTTACCTAAATACATTAATTAATTCATTTATGATACATAAAGATATATAAAAATAAAATTACTGTGATGATCGTAGTTCAAAGAATAAGTTGGAGTAGGTTAAAAATGTGATGTTGCCATTAAAGTCTACCTTTAATAATAAGATAATCAATGGCAATGTAAGCAAAAATGGCATAAAATTAAAGGAAAGGCAAATGGTATTTAGATTTTGAATTTTAAATCGGTTTTCTTATTCAAAGTACCTGAGCATCTCCTTTAGAAAATAATGAATGCACTGTAAAAGATTTTAGAAGCCATTCACAGTTATCTTCTCTATAATAATTGTTGTTTTGACAAACTTTTCAAAGTAATAATGACTCTAAATAATTGTAATGAATTTTCTCTACCCTAATTAAAACTTCTCCAGTGAAACAGGTTTTATTTTAAAGTTTATAAGATGCCTCTCCTTTTTTTATATCCAAGAAACTCTTTATCTCTATTTCTATTTCTCAAATAAGAAATGTGGGGATTTTTTCTACTAGAAAAAAGTACAATCTTAATCAATTTTGTTAAGCCTTATGGTGTTTGTTTAGAGAGCATTTTCCCAGCTGCACTTCCTCTTTCTTACTTGTGTAATTCTGGTCCATTTCTTCTATTGCCCACCAGGTGGTTTTTTTCTTTTTTTTTTTTTTTCATCTTTTTATTCTAGCTTAATAGTAATCGTGTACATGTGTTTGGTTTTTTGTTACAGCTATTTTTAACAGCTGTACCTCCATATATCAAGTAAATAGTGTGGAGACTATTCCTCAGTATTTGCTGGATTATATTTTTAAGAACATTACAAAGTACACTTTAAACAGTCTTCAGAAGATAAAAGCTGTTCAACAGAAAGCTGGGTACATTCAAACAATTTCTTCTAAGTAAGCAACATAATGCAATGCAGGAGGATAGGTTTTTGCAATTGCCTTTTTTCACAAGAGCTTCCTAGCAGTCATTTATCCATGTCTGGGACTCTATGATAAGGTGTCTGCCTAGTTCCTTATATTCCTTGAAGCCAGACCTTGAATACCATGTAAATATCACCATGTTATTAATAATCACACTCAAAGCTCTTTTGGAAGACAGAGCACCGATTAGATGTGAATGTCAACTTCTGTTCCAATGGGTGTGTTTTAGTTATCTATTTTGTCTTACCCTACACAGAAAGCGTTAGATCATCAGTCTTCAAAAGTGCTATCACAATGGTAATTTTAAAAATAATTCCTCCCTCACATTTCCATTCTCTAGCTTTATATTAAAAACTTGATGCACACATTTTAATTCTGTAAATAGTTGAAATTCTCTAATATAAGTTTAATCTTCAGAGGGCTTACTAATAATAAAGATGGTTGTAATAATAACTACAACAATAAGCTACTCAGATTTAAATAGGCTCCAAACTTTCTACACTGGGTACTTATATCTATTACCTCTAACCCGACAAATGTCTTAACTAATTTAATAAATTAGGGATTTTAGCAATAATAGCAGTTCTTATTTATTCAATAGATTTCAAGTGCCAGACTCCAGGCTAAGCACTTTTTATGTATATCCTACTTTAGTCATTAGAAGAACTCTGTTTTACAGGAAAGGAAATTGAGGGTTAGGAGATCCAATGACCATGGAGAAATGATCTCAGGCACCCTGATCTCATCTGCAGCCACCCTTTGATTTTGTCTTTTGTCCCAGTGGTTCCACACAGTGCCATTGTTGTGGTAAGGAGAACTGGTCAGTCCACAACCTCTAAACTCCAGTGAGTTGCCTGCCTCAAACTTTTTCATCTTATCCAGTGTTAGGGCCTCCCAACAACCTCATACAAAACATACAGACCATTTTTCTTCTTCAGAGATTTTGGCTTCTCTCTCAAATCTGCTGTGCACCAAGCACGTGCAAGGAAGAATTGCTGGGAAGTTATCTGCCATGATGCAAAACTGACCAGTGGGAAATGAGGGTTGATGAAAACGTTTTTTTCTCCTTCTAGGACATGGGTTGTTCTGAAAAGCAGTATTTTGCTGGGTTGGTTTGATTTTTCTTTTTTGGAGAGCAATGCAAAATACTGTGAAGCAATCATTTGTACATGAACACAGTGCTGGCCAACATAATTTTATTGATTTCTTCTCCTCACTTCATTTCTCTTGATATGGACAAATTTTCTTGTCCCCCAAATCATATGTTGAAGTCCTAACCTCCAGGACATCAGAATGTGCAATATTTGGTGATAAGATCATTGAAGAAGTAATTGGGATACAGTGAAGTCTCTAAGGGCCCTGATCGAACCTGGTGGATGTTTCCATAGAAAAGGGGAGTAAGATATACAGAGTGTCAGTACAGATGTACACACAGGAACGAAAGGCCACACCAGGACACAGTGAAAAAGTGAACAAGAAGAAACCATACCTGCAGACACCTTAATTGTGGACTTCTAGTTTCCACGTAGCTAAGAAAACAATTGGGTTTTGTAAGGCTCCCAGAGTGAGGTGTTTGATTGTGGCAGTCTTAGCAAAGTAAAATGTCCCCTTTCCGATTTCCCAGCTTCCTGGGATTTTACTCACCAATAAAGCAGCAAGACAGGAGACAGTGTCCCAGGCTCCGCTTTCAGGAGAAACTAGTCCAAGACTACTGGGAAGAACAGAATCCATGTTACACCATCTATGGCTAGGAAGAAACCTCCCTGCAAAAACTGATTTTCATCTATGTATGCCACTAGAGAAATAATGTGCAAATCTGATAAACTGTCTTGTATAGTTAAACATTTTTTTTCTGTTCCCATTGCCTTTTAGCATGGAGAAAGTAAGCAGAGATTGTAAGAGTATTGCTCATATTTTCTAAATCTGCCCTCTTATAGTTCCAAATTCTACAAAAGAGGACATTTAGGAAGATTTTTATTGCAGGTCCATGTGTAACTGACACGTGATGATCTATTTCAGGGTTTTATAACTAATGAAATGAAAAGAATAAAATTAAAAAATAAAATAAGCAGCATGTGAATCACTACTATTCTAACTAAAAGAAGAAACCTGAACTGGCACCAATGTTCGGTCCATATGTAACTTCTGTCATCTGCTTCATTTCTGAGAGCATCACGGGAGAAAGAGCTACAGTTTCTGTTTTTTCCTTAGATTCCACTTGCGAGCTTTATAATTTCAATTTTAATCCAGTTTGATCATGCATTTTAACAGTTTGCAGGCAGAGGGAGATTATCAATCCTTGAATCCCTGAGAATACACAGAAAAAGATTTCAGGTTATAAGCCCAGTGAAATTGCCTGGACTGGGCTACTCTGCAGTTTATCTTACAATCCAAGCCCCACTCCAGACCTCCGTTTGCAGTCTGGAGGCATTACCACACAACCGCATGTGAGGAAACATCCGAGGACACATAAAACTTGCACTATAAGAAAAAGAAACGGAAAATAAAACAAAAAAAATGAAGCAGAAGAAACAAAGAGAGAGAGAAAGGGTGAAGGGAATTATTGAGATGCAATGTAAAATTCTGTGTATAGGAGAGCCTTTCATTGTGAATATGGTTAAAATACGCATCCACATTTTATAGCACCTTAGCTCAGGGAATTGTGCAACAAGATGCTTTTTCATAAGCAGAAAGCAAAGTACACAAGGAAGAGGTGAAAGATAACTGACATGGGGTCCAATGGAAGAGCACAGGTGAAACTTCTTGAGGTTATGTCTAAGGGAGAAAAGAGCATGGTGCTTGAGGGGGTCAAAGACAGAGCGCCACACATCTCAGAGCAGCTCAGTAGGATCTCAAGAAGATGCCTACAGACAAAATGGAAAGAGTTTTTTTAATCTACATCAAGAATTCTGAGAAAATCAGAGTTCAGTTTTGTAATAATGATAAAAACTATAAACTTTTAAATAAGCAACTAAACTGTAATGCATGGTGTAGTTATGCATTACTTTCGCTGAGTTACGGCAAGAAACATTAAATGTTAATCTAAACTAAAATGATATCTGTGTGTGGGAGGTTGATAGAAAAAAGAATGATCATTTCATTTGTAAAAGTGTATTATAATAAAAGGGAGATTGGATTGTCATTAATTCTCAAAATACTTCAAAAACACTTGGCCTGTCTTTCTTGCCACTTTCTCAAGCAGTCCTGGAAGCTGTCTTTCATGAGAGTTTTGATTTGCATTATTGTGGCTACCTGGAAATCTTGACGTGATTGAAAACTTTTACCTTTCATGGTCATTTTGACTATGAGAGCACAAAGTCTCATAGCATTGGATCTGGTGACTAAGGTGGTGAGGACAATGTTTTTATAAGCCCACTTTTCCATTGGATGGAACTTGGTAGCAGCTTTCACCATTTTTTTTTTTTTCATACCACATAGACTCTCTCCAAATAAGACTTTCAGAACTCCTTTGAATCTGGCAAGAATAATAAGTGCCTTTGAAGAGGATAAGCACTTTTGATTAGTGCCTTTGATAAGTTCCATTTGAAGCAAGGGAGATTTTGAAGAGGATTAATGACAATCTGTTTTTTACTGTAATGATTTTTAAGCTAAAGCATTCATATGTCTTGTATATAGGAAAGTTTATATTATGAAGGACATGTCAAATAATAAAAATAAAAAACTCATATGATAAACAGTTTAATTGATAATTCCTAATGTTAAAAAAATAAAAATAAAAGTATTTTAGATTAATGATGTTAAATTTGATAGACTTAATCAAAATTTAATAGATATTAAATATGATAGTATGGAAGCAATGAAAAAAAAAGCTGTTTTTCTTAATAAGTCTTATGGGCACTTCTTGAATCAGAAATCCCGCCAATGATTAGGGGTGTTACGACTTCTCAGATTAAATTTTCTTTACTTTAATAATTTTTCTTCTACTTGAAGATAGTTTATAATTCTCGATTAAAACTGTGAAACTACTCATTAACTTTAAAAGGTTTGTATTAAAAACAAAACAAAACAAAAAAAACTTGTGCTGCTGCAGGACTGAATCATAAGTAAACTCTCAGAACTCCTGAGTTTTTTGCAATATTCACCCATTTGGTAAAACAATAAAGGAATTAGCAAAAGAATGCAGACAATTTGTATTCTTTGATAATGTTAGGTATTTTATTTTTTCTGGAAATATTTCATTTTCAAAACCCAAATCAAAACTGACAAAAGGACTTAGATATTTATATAAATAATCTTTAGTATAAAAGGAATAGAAACTGTCATAATAAATGAACAAAATAGATAAGATGGTTTATTCACATATAAGCAAGACCTCCAGAGAAACGTCCACGTGTCTGCAGAAAATGGCATGACTTTGAAATTAAGAATAATCTTCTTAAGAAATCATGCCAGTTGCAGAAACACATATGGAGTCTTCCTCAAAAAACTAAAAATAGAAGTATCATATGACACAGCTATACCTCTCTTCAGTACATACTAAAAAGAATTAAAGTCAGCATACTATTGAAATATTTGTATACCCATGTTTATTTCACTTTAATGCAAAATAGCCAAGTTATGGACTCAGGACTAGGTCCTGACAAGTTATGGACAAGGTCTAGGTCCGTGCCAATGCATAAATGCTTAAAGAAGGGCCGGGGATTTAGTTCAGCGGTTCGGTGGCCTCCCAAGTTCAATCACCGGTACCCCCAAAATAAATAAATAAATAAATAAATGCTTAAAGAAAGTGCTAGATATAGGCATCCATGCAGAAGAACAATATCATGTCATGGAAGGGAGCAGAGATCATTATTTTAAGTGAAGTAAGGCAAGACGTTGAGAGAAGAAGGGAAATTGCTAGATAATACAAAGAGGGTTGCAGAAGGAGTGGCAAGGAAAAGGGAGGATAACGGTGAAATGTTACTAAAGTATGTTATGTTGTGTTTATAAAAGTACGTTATATTGCATGTATAGAGATGCCACAGTGAAACCTATTATGTTGTACGATTAATAGCACTAATAAAAAGAAATTATGTAAGATTAGAAACAGACATCTTGTTTAATAAACTCCGAAACTTTTTTTTTTTTTCTGTGAGATCAGGAAATTAATAGCTACCTTAGATGGGTATTGTGTGGATTAAGGTAAGTAGATTAAAATGCCTAAAAGAATGCCTGGGACATCATAAGTGCTGAAATATTTTAGTTTAATGAAGCCTTACAAAATAATCTTATACATATCATTTTCTGCAATTAGAAAGTTCTGAAATATTGGTGGCCTCTTTACTCCCTTGCAGGCTACTCCATGTTGAATGTAGCAATTAAGAATTACTTTAATTACCAAAAGGCTTGAGACATGGAAATAAATGGATCACTCTGGTGACTCACTCACTGAGGAAGTTTATGAAGATAAACCAGATATGGCCAATTCAAAAAAGGATTTATTTTCAGAAACTATGCCTAGAATACTCATTAATTTCTTGCCTAAACTTGTCAAAATTATACCATCTTCTCTCAGTTGAGCTCGGCGTCGATGATACTTCCTATGCGCCAACACTTGTCTTTAGAAATTGTGAAGTTCAAATTGGAAAGCTGGGTTCTGTTATTGGATTAATGGTATTTTGGAAGAGGTAGAAAAATACGAACATGTAGATGTAAGAACATGGCCAAGATATATTTGCTACTCAAGTGAGAGTAACTTCAGCACATCAAAACACAAAAACAGTGATGCTAAAGTAATAGAATCATTTACTGCATTATTGTCATCATCATCATCGTAGTAGTCTTTGTTGTTGTTCAGGATAGGGTCCTACCAAATAGTACAGCCTGGCTGTACCCTCCAAATCCTCATTCAGCCTCTTAAATGCTAGAACCAGAGATGTCTGCCACTACTTCTGGCTCTTTACTGAATAACTGAGTAATAGCACTTTGGTTAAATTACTTTTCAGAGGGACACTCCAAACATTTTCTCAGAATATTCTTTTTGTCTCTTTTCCACATTCTATACATCCACACCATTTGGTCTTCAATATGTTTATTTTTTGATCAATCCACTCTCCAAAATTCTTCTATCAGAGTCACCTCTCCTCACTGTCTCTTCTTGAAAAACTATCTGCTTAGTCATTTTTAATTTCCTATTCATGATGATGCATT
Organism: Fukomys damarensis; assembly: GCF_012274545.1. Taxonomy (NCBI): domain Eukaryota; kingdom Metazoa; phylum Chordata; class Mammalia; order Rodentia; family Bathyergidae; genus Fukomys; species Fukomys damarensis. The sequence continues at coordinate 23,709,314 of NW_022900933.1, read as the reverse complement.
TCTTGAAGACATGGACAATATCTTGTCTTTTAAAATCACCAATCTCTAACTACGTTGTTATTTAGGTAATAGAGAAGTTTTCTGTTTATCTTAATAAACTGTGAGAGATAAAATTTCCATTCGGTTTTGTCATTTGGGAGGTATAAGATCAAGGCTCTATAACTTACAGTTGTCTCATGTTCTAGGAAGAATGAATTCTATCTATGTTCTCATTGCCAGAAGACAGAAGGGTTAAAAAAAAAAAAAGCTAAATTTACTGTACCACTCCTCAAAGTTGCTATCTCTTAGTATGGTTACATATAAACACTAAAACATGAATTTTAGAAGACACATTAAAAACATGGCACTGTAGCTCTGGCTCCCATGATTTACATCATTCAGATGAATAAAGTATGCTAATTCCATCAGAGTAGCCCCAAATTCTTAACTCACTCTAGCATTAACCTGCCGCAAAGTCCAGAGACTCACCCAAAGAGGTACAAGTGGCATGCAAAGCATAATTATCCTGAGACAAACTGCTTTCTCCCTGTGAACCTTTGAAATAAAAATACAATGGTGAAATCAAAATACTGTACAATTAAGCATAAGGCAGACATTTTTTTTTTCCAAAAGGAAGGAATAGGAAAGAGGATAGAAGCAAAAGGCTCATGATTAGTTCAAAAATCCAACAATGTGAACACTAAATGTTAAGGTTACAGAACAACTTTCTTTGACTCTAGATGTCACCATTCAGGTGCACAAGGATGGGGCCTGGGCCTTCAAGGTAGCATTCTCTCGAGCATGCTTTGCACAGCTGAGGTCTGGCTGACCTGAGGTTAAGAGTGTGACCCGCTCCCGTGGCTTTACTCATTATTGCCCCAGTTGAGTTCTTCTTTTCTTCCGAGGCTTTACCAGAATCAACTTTTATGTTTTGTTTATGGCAATACAAGCTGAATTCTAACATTCACTTCAAAATGGTTCTGGCTACTATTCATCTTCCAGTTCCAAAGCCACTGCTATATTTTTAGGTATTTGTTACAGCAACACATCACTGATACACCAATTTGGTTTAGTCTCTTTTCTGCTGCTTTACTAGACCACCAAAGACTCGACAATTTATAAAGAAGAGAATATTATTTCTTAAAGATGGAAGCTGGGAAGTCTGAGACCAAGTCACTGGCAGGTTTTGTTGTCCAGGGAGCGTTATGTCCTTGGAGTGGGAAAATATTGTCTTCAAGTGACAGAGGGCAGAAGAGCCACTGGGTGCAGGAAGGCGTTTTTACAAGTGTCTTAATCCCACTCATGAGGGAGCACCCTTCACTGCCTAATTCCCTCATAAAGTCCCCATTTTTTAATACTATAAATCAAGAGCAACTGAGTTTTAGAGTGGACACACTCAAGCTGTAGCATTATTAAGTAAATGATTATCTAAATTTCTGAGTGTAACACACCTATATTTCAGAAATTGAGAAAGCATAGAAAAAAAATACAGAAGAGGCCCTATCAGATTTTTGTTTCTCTTTTTTTTCTGATAATGTGGCAGAACTTATGAGTGTTTATGGATTAGATTGTATAGTTAAGTGGATGTTCTACACTGAAAACATGGCATGGGTTGTTCACACCTACTTGGGAACTTCAGAAAAACGTAAAGTTTTTGACACTCTTCTGCTTCTCTTTCACTGCGAGCTAAGCAACTTTGTTCCCATGTCTTTCTACAATCATGTTCTTGCCTTGGAGCCAGGAAAGAATGAGCTGAAACCTGTGAAACAATGAGTCAAACCAAACCTATCCCCTTTTAAATTGTTGGTGTCATATATTTTGTTACAGCAAAGGGAAAGTTGGCCAATATATTTATTTTTACTACAAATTAAATTGAAACAAAGGACAGACAAGAAAATTGATAAGGGAATCAAGCTATAATGCATGGGAAACAGAAAAAGGAACTAGGGGTACAAATCCCAAAGACATACCGTAGGTAAGATTGGGAGTGGTCCTAAAATATTTCTACTGTCTTCCTTTGAGTAAATTTGTGCCATTTGGTCCTAAGGAACAATTTGAACAAGGGCGACAATTTACTAAACCAGAATTTTACTTCAACATATGGTTCCATGGTTACACTTTTTCTGAGCACTCGGGGCATGTCTAACCCTTGGCTTGGATTAGAAGGAGCAGTCACACAGTGAGTTGGTGGTTCAGTTTACATGACCTCCAGAGTTTCATTCTATCTTGAGACTCTCATTCTACATATTTATTTCATACTTCTTAGGCATTGAAATGTATTTCATCTGAGCACGTGATCAATAAAGCACTATTTGGGACAGTTATAGGTCTATGTGCTTATTATTTAGGGCTTCTTACTCTCTGGAGGATGCTGGAGCAGAGAACCTTTGGAATTAATACTCTAGACCAAAAATTATTGCAAGTAAAAATAATCTCAGACTTATGTAAAATGCTTTGCTAAAATTACTCGTAAAATTATACAGAAGGAATATATGTGCTTATAATTTATCCATATTTCTCTACATATATAAGATGATTTATAATCCATCCATAAACTGAGCTAAATGTGAGATGTGTGTGTGAGTGTGTGTGTGTGTGTGTGTGTGTGTGTGTGTGTATCAAGGGAAATGTGCAAGTCAACATTTTATGATGGGTTTCAGCAAGCTGTAAAAACTTCAGTGGCTCCAGAGATCAACATTTGACTGTACTTTGTTTATGACACAGTAATATTAAAAAGTCACCACTACCAAAAGATCCTAGGTGAATATCAAGCAAATATTACCATTTGAACTTAGCAGTTGACATCCTTCTCTAATTGATTAAGTATATATGATCATATAAATGTTGATTTTGCTATTTTATGGGAAGTCAAACTGGTATATGGTGCAGCATGAAGTTTCCTTTCTTTCAATATCACAGCAATTCATTATTTGTGCCTGAAAAGAGGAGCTCATTCTAACAGGAACTGGGATGAATTACTAAGGACAAGAAATGCTACTATTTCTTCTTAGCAGTGAAAGAAAGGAGAACAATGAAATATTCAAGGCATTTGAAAGAAAAGCAGAACATAAAATGTTTTAGAGGGCAGGAACAGGTTTACCAGGATAACTAGCTTGCTGCAAAACTGAATTTCAGATTGCTCAAAGAAAAATAAATGTTTTATATCAGTTAAGTAGAACTGATATAAACTGCTTGAGGATATAAGTAAGACTTAGTTAGATTTCAGAAATAAAGCTTCATGAAAAGGGCTTAGAAATAGTACCTCATGATGAGAAATCTTTATCATGCACTTAATTGTTGACCTCACTTGGAAATCCAGCACTGTACTTATGTAAGTGTACTTAATTTGCCTGAGCTGAAATAAACTTAATATAGACCATGTTCTCTATGGCCCAGAGACTGAAGAGTGCAAACAAACATGAGACTGAAGTGCAGCATCCAGATGCCTCACTAGAGCCATTTGGCCAATTCATTTCTATCACAGAGAGAAAGAAAAAAAACCCTTTTACATTGGCTTTTGAATTGCTGCCATTTGGGGAACTTCAAATGAAGACCATGGATCTAATATATGGAAAACAGTAAGAATGCATTAAAAAGAATTAAAGAATTAACAGCAAGAAAAAAAAATAGTTGATGTTAGCTTGAGTTTTGAATGCCTCCCAAATGACCACGTATTGAAGATTTGGTCCCCAGACCATGGTGGTACTAGAAAGGGGAGGGGCATTTAGGAGGTGTGACCTACAGAGAGAGGAAGTCAAGTCATTGGAGCAAGTCCTCAGAGGGCTGTTGAAATCCACTTCCTTCTGGTCTTTGCTTCCTGGCTATGAACAGAACATCTTCTGTTCTGCACATTCCTATCAGGATATTATGATTTGCCACAGTCTCAAAAGTAACAGTGCCAACCAACCAGACTGAGATCTTCAAATCGATGAGCCAAATTAAATTTATTCTCTTTGTAGATTGAGTCCCTCAGATATTTTGCTGCAGTAATGGAAAGCTGAGTAACACATTCTGAAATGACAGAGTCCACCCTATTAATGAGAATATTAAGGGGAAATAGTAACATATATTGAATAAATAAAACAATATCTATCAATGTGTTGTTCATTTTGAATACTGCTGGTGAAAATAAAAATCGATACAACCATGTTATAAAATTTTTTATGTATTTTATGAAAGTGAAAATATCTACATTTGATGGTCCAGCAATTTCCCTCCAGATTTAGACATTAATAAGTACATATGTGTTCCACAAAACATGCAAAATGTCCATCACATCTCTACTTGAAAAAACATGAAGTACCTACATTTCTAAACAAAACAGTGTACTCTTGAGTTACAATCAGATTGACATACAAACAACTTGAGTTTAAGATTAGAATTTTAGTTTTAACTTAGAACCAAAGTCTTGAGTTATAACCCAAATGCGGGCGACTTGTGCTTCTAGATGGCCTTGGATACAGATTTAACCCTTAAAGAATTCTGGAAGGAACATTATAACATCTTTTCTGTGTGGGGTTAATTGAGAAATCCCAGGCCAATATCTGTCTAAGGACACTGAGATCTTCCTGGAAGAAAGTGTGGCCTAAAATTATACAGGAGAGAGACTTTGAAGGCCATTGACCAACTCGGATTACAACCAACCCTCAGGACTTGAGTTTGTAAACCAAGTAAATGTTCACTGTAGAATAAATAGATGTTTCCTTAATGTATGATTTCTTTGTACAGTAGATTAATATATAGCAATATTAAACTATTGCTACATAGAACAACATAAATGAATCTTGTAAAATAATTCTACTAGTCAAACAAATGAAAACCTATTCTATGATTTCATGATTCTATTTGTGGGAAATTCAAAAACAGGCAAAACTCCACAATGATGGCTAAATTCCGAGCGGTGCTTTGGAGGGGATACTGATGTGCGCGTGAAAAAAGGAAGCTTCTGAGATGATGGCTCTATATATTTGTATGCATTTAATTAAGTTAGAAGATTGTTAAATATATTTGGTTATGTAAATTGATAGATTAGCTCATTTATAATTATACATTGTATCAGTTAGGGCTCCCTCGAGGAACAGATTTAATATAAATATAAGTGATACGTGAAGGATTTGCGAAGTAGGATGCATCAGTCAGTGCTTGCCATAGGAATGGGTATAATATAAGATATATACATATACAATGACTTTAAAGATAGGCTTACAATGGTCACATCCAGAGTGAGGTGTGGAAGAGAGAAAAAAGGGCTGTCTGTGTGCTGGAGATCTGCAAATTCCAGTCAGAGGAGGAAGGCCAGGAGCTTACTACAGTGTCCTGTGAGAGCCCATATCAGGAGGGTAAAGAGTCTCTGCTGGAAGCCAGGGGATCAGGTCGACAGTGCAGGGTGAAGAATGGAATCCTGCCAGAGAAACAGACTCGAGTCTTCCTTCATTTCCCTTTTATTCCGCATAGGTTATAAGCCCATTGGTTAGTGCCACTCTCATCCGGGTGGACCTTCTTTATTCAGCAAATCCATCAGCCACACCTAGAACTATGCTGATGTAATTTTCTTGGGTGTTTCTTGCCATAGTTGATATCATCAGTTAACTATAACATGTGCTTAAAAAGGCTTCCTTTAGAGTCAGGGTCGGCAAATCCAAAAGGGCCATCTCTGCACCAGAGAGGCGGAAGATGCAGTCAGAAGTCAAAGGCTTGGAACTCATTGCAGGTAGGGGTGTTAGACCTCATCAGAAAACCAAATAATCTTTGCTAGTAGGCTGATGATTCTGCTCTGGAACACTGAAGAGAGTGTACTGTGATACTGAATAAATATCCAAAAATGATGGCGAAGATGAGCTCCTCCACAGAAGCAAATAGATCAGACTAGATTCTTCTATCCTTTTTTTTTTTTTTTTT
>NW_022900933.1:23684968-23703321 GCF_012274545.1 Fukomys damarensis | reverse complement strand
CTCTTTTTTTTTTTTTTTTTTTCATTCAGATTGCATGCCTGTTGATTTGGCCACCTGCATTTGGGGTGGATCTTTCCTCTTCAGTAACTCAGTCATGCAGACTCCACAAATCCACAAGGCATTTTTTATTCAAGTGGACACCACAATCAACTGTGATATCCACTTTAAAAATGGCATACACCAATAAAATTTAAATGGAAAGCTAATAAAAGAATTGAAGACTTTAGATTATGGATTCAAATCTACATTTTTATTTTCCCCAGATGATACTCTTTATACAACTAAAAATGATATTTCCCATTCAAGTAATTCACTAGATGGCTAGAAGACCATGGTCAATCTAAATATAAAGACAAAAAACCATGAAGAAAGTGATGGTACTTGGTTATATCAGACTGTCTGATATCTCTAATAGATAGATATTCTAGAAGTGGAAAAAGCATAAAGATGAGATAAATTACAAATAATAGAAACATGTATTCTTAATATTAAGAAAGTTTTCATTTGTAGATTTTGGGGTTTTGTGATGTTTAAGAGTTGTGGCAGTTTTTAATTCCAAGAACGAAGAGAAACACATCCAAATAGACAGAGCAACTGACTTACAAAGGAGAAATAAATTCGATCACAACATGGAAAATGAGAAGCCCAAATTTATATGGAAAGTTTTCAGAAAAAAACAGTCTATCTCTAGACTCTTTCCAAACAATGTATAACTCATCTTCAATGACAAAAAGAAATTCTGGTCCTTCCGCTGTACACTAGGACAATGCAGTGCCCATAACTGCCTCTTAGGTGTAATACCTGCATCGGGGAGCTGAGAGAACCCACACTTACTGAGTATCTGCAATCTCCCAAAACCTGTCTAACATCTCCACTTGCACTCTCTATTCTTCACGTCAATCCACCCCGAGGCATAGAGTTAAATATTTCCTACATAGTCAGAAAACAAGTTATAGTGCAAGAATCAAAACCAGATCTATATTAATTTTCCTCGAAGCTCTGACGTTAAGGAGCTTGCAGTTTATGTTCTTCCCCACCAAGTTACCACATACATAACTAATGTTTTACTTCTATGGCCATTTTAATATAAGCTTCATCCTTTTATAAACTACCAAAGTGGAACTATTTTAGGGGGGAAAATCATACATTACCAGCCCTTTTTACCCAAGTTAGGAGAAAAATGAAGAGGAAGAAAAAGAGCTTCTAATAGAAGTGTATGGAGAGTATGAATTTGTCAGTGTCTAATCAAACCCCAAAATATGCTTTCAGATGACTGAGATTCCTCATAAGTGGAAAAACAAAATATGTCCTGCATTTTCTGGATGTCTTTCTTGTCAAAAGCTGGTAAGTTTAGACAACTTCTTAGCATAAAATCTTGCTCATTTAGCTTCTCAAAGTGGAGAAATTATTAGCACACTGGACCTTATTTTGACCAACATGTACAAACTGGTTGCTGATCTGACAATAAAAGAAATTTAGGAAGGAGGTAAATAGGAAATTCCCAGCAACATGTATGAGTTATGTGTACAGAAAATACATTTGAGATTAAAGTTTTCAAATATAGTTCACAGCTGGAGCATGCTCAAAAAGATATAAATTGAGGCAACAATTACATAATTTCTCAAAATTAGAAAAGTTATGAATGTTTAGAAAATGAGATCAGGGCCAGGGATTTAGCTCAGCGGTTCAGTGGCCTGCCTTGCAAGCACAAGGACCGAGTTCAATCCCCGGTACCAAAAAAAAAAAAAAAAAAAAAAAAAAAAAAAAAAAGAGGAAAGAAAGAAAGAAAACGAGATCAAAAGAATTTCTACAGAATGATAGACGTGGAAACAGGGCTGAAGTTTTTCTTATCCCCAGCACCAGTATCACCTTCCTTCTTCTCTTCTTCCTTACCATTCTTACCCAGAAACTCGTGGAAAAATTGCCAACACAGTAATTATGAACATTTTCTGAAGTAATGAATTTGGCAGGGTTTCTCCCATTCCCAATATGGTCTTAATTATATTCTTTAATTTTGGACTACTGTTGTAAATATTTGCTTTTAAATATTTTATCTCAATAATGGTGGGCTTCAAGTTTATTTGGCTGGCCAACAATTTCTTTTTACACTACAAGATAAAAATTTCCCGGGAAATTCAGTAACTTTAACTGGTAATGCAGTATGTTCTCAGGTTTTATGCTTGTGAGGCTTTCAACCCCTCAGTTTTTCTCAGCAGTAATATCTTGAAAGCTTGATATGAGTTTTGCTTTAAACTTTACACACTAATTCCTTTGTCAACTCCCCTCTTCTCTAGCACCTCAAAACATATAGTCTTCCCAGAACTCTGTCTATAATTTATACTCCTTCAAATTTAATGCAGTATGTGTATGTATATATATAAAATATAGATAGATAGATAGATAGATAGATAGATAGATATAATTCTGATATCCTCTCTTCCAAAGGACAATTTTAATCATTAGATTCTAGGAACAAATCCAAATGATTATTAGCATGATATATATATAGAGATATCTATCTATCTATCTGTCTATCTATCTATCTATCTATATATCAATACTTTGGAGTTTGCTTCAAGAAATCCTGCTCTGGCTTTTGTTGTTGTTGTTGTATTTGGTGAAAGACACTATTTGAAAATACTTAGAATTTTAGCTGCCCTTTCCAAAGGCAATTTTTTCTAAGCATAATATCTTATGAATTAAAAGTAGCATATATTTGTCAGGGGAATTTTACCTCTACATCTGTGAGTAACTCATATTAAAGTCGTAAGAATACAGTCAAGTGAGAGTCCTTTGCTATCCAAGTGTCTTTTTATGATGTACTTCAATCTTTTCCTTTTTAATTAAGATTAATTTTTTAATTCAGCCATATCTAAATTTCTTTAAAACCTTGGGTTTGCACTGAAATGCAAAGCCAGAATGAATCAAGGAGATTTCTGGTATGTTTTTACACTATCAGTAATACTGATTATTCTCTGAAATATAATTCAGTGCTATTAAGATTATAAAATTCGTTCATTTATCTTGAAGGTAAGAGAATTAATGAGGTGACACATGGCCAAGCAATTTCAATTCAGAAGCTGACTCTAACAGTGTGATTCATTATTGTCATTATTGCTTGTTGTTATATTTACTTTTATAGGTATGATGAATCTAGTTTTAATTTCTTATAGTTGCATTGATTGTATTGCCATACTAAGTCATCGGGACAGACATTGCCATATGATCTTCATATCTCTGAAACTTTTCTTTTTTATTAGTCAAAGCATGGTAAATCTCTAGATTTTTTCGACGTTCATGTGAAGTCACTCAGTAATTAATTTTTATTAGTTACAATTATTAAGAGCTATGTGCCAGCCACTGTACTATTTGAAAAACACATTTCATTTATTTTAAAGTAATCCTGTAAGCTAGATATTGCATCGACTAAACCATGAGTCAGTGATAGCACTTGAATTTACTTCTAGAACCGTCTTGATTCCCTTTCTATTATTTGTTATTAGCTGTACCAACAAGGTCCTAAGGAAATTAAAACATATCCCCTTTCACTTTGACAAGATTTAAGTACTAGCTTCCTTTTATAACATGCTAATACCTACATTTTGCGTCCTGTTTCTCCTGTTCTCCTTCCCTATGCCTACTACTATATTTCTGACAACAATATTTGAAAATTGGTAAGCTTTATATAAATGGACAACTTCATATCCACTTCTAATTTTAATATCCCATGCATCCTTTCTATAAAGCCAGAAAGGGTGCTATGTTTACTATTATTTTTTTCCAGAGGAGAAATCACAGTTAACAGAAGGCAGATTGCTTATTTATTTTATAAAGTTGTGAAACAGTAAAACTTCAGTGAAAATCAAGAATTCAGATGAATGGGTGCTTGCCCTACCGCCATATTACACAGCCTCAAAAAATAAAACTTTAAAAATTATATTTATTTTTTTCAGCTTTAATTGAGTTTATTGGTACATTTTAGGGATACAGTACAGTTACATTCATTGTTGGGATCTTGTACCTCTACATGGCAAGTCTTGATTCTCATTTTTTCCCCTTACCCCTGCCCTCCCTTCACCCCCTCCTTCCCTCCCCATCTACAATCACTTTATTTACATCTTTTCATTATCTCATATTTGTTTCTTTTCCCTTTTACCCTTCCCCTACCTGTCCCACCTTCCCTACACCTTTAGCTCCTTTCTTCCCATTTCTCAATGTCAGTAATCTTATTAGGATCTTCTGCATTATTGCAGATTATTCACACCAGAGAAGTATTTATACATGTGTGCCTTATTTATTTCACTTTTCAGTATATCCTCAATATGTATCCATTTTCCTATGAATGAATCTATTTTCTCATTCTTTATGGCTGAGTAATATTCCATTTTATAGAAAAACCACATCTTCTTTATATAGTTTCCAACTGATGGACAAATAGGCTGTTTCCAAGTTTTAGCTATTACAAACTGTGCCACTATAAACATGGGTGCGCGTACTTCTCTGTGATGTGATTATTTTAGTTCTTTTGGAAAGTTACCCAGCAGAGGGATGGCTGGGTCAAATGGAACCTCCAGTGCAAGCTCTTTGAGGTATCTCCATATTGATTTCCATAGTGGTTGCACCAGTCTGCACTCCCACCAACAATGGAGAAGGGTTCCTTTCTCCCCTCAACCCCACCAACATTTGTTATTGTGTGATTTCTTGGATCAGTGGAACAGACTGGAAGACACAAAAACAAACCCAGATGTACTCAGCTACCTCATGTTTAACAAAGGAGCTGACCATCCTCAGTGGAGGAAAGATTGCCTCTTTAATAAATGGTGTTGCAAAAACTGGATTTCAACCTGCCACAGATTAAAACTAGACCCTTATCTTTCACTATGCACTAAATTAAAATCCAAATGGATTAAAGATCTAAATATTAAAAGAGAAACATTAAACTTGCTGGAAGGTAAGTTAGGCAGAACTCTGGAAGACATTGGCATAGGAAAAGACTTTATGAACAAATCCTCGGTAGCATGGGAACTGGCAGATAGAATCAACAACTGGGATCTCATCTTATTAAAAAGCTTCTGTACTTCAGAAGAAGCCATCAGCAGAACTAAGAGACAACCTACAATGTGGGAATGAATTTTTACCAGCTGTTCCTCAGACAAAGGACTATAATCAAAAATATATAAAGAACTCAAAACAATCAGCCCCCCCAAATATAAAGACCAGATTCAAAAATGGGCATCCGAAATGAACAGACATTTCTCAGACAAAGAAGTGAAAGCAGCAATTAAATATATGAAAAAATGTTCCACATCACTGGTCATTCGAGAGATGCAGATGAGAACAACACTGAGATTCCACCTCACCCCACTAAAAATTATATTTATTAATGTGGCAGTGAGGCAAGGGCTTTGCATTGATTGTTTTGGGGTTCTCCCCTGGGGTCTGGTGAACATTCTTCTAGGTCTGTCTTAATGGGTTATAGAGGTATGACTTCAGGTTCTCTAGAAGATTCCTGGCCTCTTCTACTCCAGCATTCTGTGCCTGTCCACTTACCAGCCCCTGTGAATTTCAGCCATGTTTCTTCCTAGGAGCCAGCCCACCATGAACTGAAACTAGGAGCCAAAATATATCTCTCCTTTTCAAATTGTGGGTGTCAGGTATTTCGTTCAGCAAGAAATTTGACTAATAAGATTAGTATAAATGCTTTATCTAGTCAATACAGTATAGTACATATAATATACATATAATGTAGTACATATAATACACATTTACTCATATAGGATATAGCATACTTATCTGCTACCTGTTCATGTTTAAACATGCACACATGTATAGTTAATAGATAAATAGTATTCTCCAATGAATCATTTGCCAAGATTTGATCTGATTATGACACATAATAATAATGTTGAACCCAAAATATTCTAGCTATTCATTGTCTACGTGTTCGTTACAAGACTTGCACAATTCTTGCATATGTTTGGTAATTTCATGAATTACTATTAGACACACAGGAAAACTGAAGATTGAAGATGTTACTCGCCCAAGATCACTAGGAAATTAAGATTTTTTTTTTTTTGTTTTTTTTTGTTTTTTTTTGTTTTGTGCCAGGGATCGAACTCTGGTCCTTGCCCTTGCAAGGCAGGTGGTGGCACCACTGAGCTAAACCCCCAGCCCTGCAGATTAAGAAATTTTATATTTTCACAGAGATATTTATATTAGTCCTAGAAATACTTACAATTTAATTAAAACATATTTTATATAATTTCTATCTTTTCATAGTAATTATGCTAAAATAGTCTATCTGCTACTGATTTTCGTTAAAGGTAAATTCATGTATTTAACAGATCTTATTTACTTCTAAACCTCTCAGAGATCATCTGTCTGTCTAACATCAATGGAGAAGTCAGCGTTTCTTTTTCTTTCCCATTTTTCAAGGGCATGTATTTCCATTTTATTTGTTAATTTTTTCCTCTGCTTCAAAGCAGCCATACTTATGGAAAAGAAAGCCAATGTCTCACTTCCAGTATTCAGTGTCTTGAAAATCTTGTGATGGCAGTTTAAAAGTGACCCCATTTTGCATCGAACGCAGCCCAAACTTTCACCTTATTCCCATACACATGCACACTACACTTCATCCTTCTCAGGTGGATGAAGACTGATCATTATCATATTGATTTTGGCTAACGATGCACCAGGGAGAGAATTGGGCCTTACATAACCTTGATTTTCAGCTTTTGTAATCTAATTATATCTATTAATCATGCAAGTTCCAGAATTTGTGTCTTCCAGTAAAAATGTCCCTAGATAATAACTTAGACTTTTTAAAAACTTTATTTGCTGCCTACATTTATTTTTATCCAGCCAGAGCTTCATTTGTCTAGTTCACCTAGGTTAGATATTGTGAAATAAATTACTTTTTAAAGATTCAGAATTTTAATATTATATTAGCTTAATTAGGCATTTAAGAAAGTGACATGAATACATATAAATTTATTGCAAAAGTTATCTAAATTTAAACTACAAAATTGTGATGAAACAGAGGTAAATAATGCTCATGCATCTTTATGATGTTTTGCTTTTAATTCAAGACATTAGAATATGCGTAAAAATGATCTCACAGGTGTTTCATGAGCATGTCTTTCATCCCCTAAGTAGTAAGGAAAATAATAATAATTTAATAATGTCTGCCTTTTATTGAGCACTTATCGAAGGACAGATATGCTTAATAATACCTTAGGTTAAGTAAAAAAACACACTGAAAGTCTTCAGAAGCTTTGATCTTATCACCCATAACAAACCCAATCATTAATATTATAAAAATCGCCATTATGAAGCACAAAAGACATTGTTACATCTCCTCTCCATGAACTTTTTCATGATCCAATGAATAAAATTGCAACTTAGAAATACTGTCAATATCAACTCCATCACCTGAAAAGTTTTAAATGTTCCTTAATTCCTTTTTAGAGCTGTGTAGCCCAGTATAGCAGCAAACTGGACAAGAACTGGGGTGTAACAAATGAATGTAACAAATGTGCTAAATTTCAATTTTATTTCATTTCAACTAATTTAATGTAGCAATAAAAATTTAAATATTATGAATTTTTAATGTTAAGTTATGTTGTATTGTTTTGGTATGTTATATTCTAATGTAAACATCTCACCACGTGCTACTTAATCATTGTGCATAAATACATCACTGATATTATCAGTGTTGCTTGATTGATTTCACTGAATGAGTTTTCCTACACATGTATTTAATATTGTAGAATAGTTGTAAAATAATTCGTATGTAAAAGTTGTTTTACAGTTATATCAATAGTTTCCATTTTATTTAAAATATTAATTTTTAGTTATACAGTAGTTTTCTCTTACTTCTGCTTTCACTTTCTGTGATGTATCTATGCTCAATGTAGTCCAAAAATGTTAAGAGGAAAATTCCAGCCAAAGCAATTCAAACATTTTAAACTGCACCTAATTCTGAGTACCATGATGAAACTTGGTGTCATCTACTCTGTCTCACCCAGAGACTAGCCACTTAGTGGTTAGTTGTCTCTGGTATCAGATCAACTGATGACATCAAAGTGCTTGCATTTAAGTAACCCTTACTTTACTCAATAATAGCCCCAATTACATGAGTAGTGATACTGGTAATTTTATTGAATTATATTGTCATATTCTACTATTCTTCTTCTCTTATTTTGCCTAACTTATAAGTTTAACTTTATCATAGTTTGTATGAGAAGGCATTTGAGTCTGCAATTCAAGGCAGAAGTCTAGACAAAATTGTCAGTCTGTAGATTACAAATGCTATTTATATATTTGAGACTTAACAAAGTCAACTAGGAATTGACTTTTATGTAGAAGAGATAACAAGGACTGGCCCCGGGACATTCCAACATTTAGAGTTTAGAGGTGAGAACTACCCAATAAAACCGAAGAGAAAAAAACAGTTATACACTAAGTGCATACTCAGAAATCAGATGAGCAGATCAGAGTGAGACTTAACACTCCAGGAAGTCAGTAGAGGAACATGGTGACTCTCCACAGAAAGGAGCATTGGGATGCCCATTGGTTCCACTGCCAAGAGCAGGTTCGATGGAGTCAGGGTGTACAAAATGATGATTGGAGTTGATTAAAATGCAAACAGGAGAAGAGGAACTCAAGATACCAAGTAAATATATCCAATTATCAATTTTGTTCCTCACTTATCAGAAAAATGAAAGGCTCTTGCTGGGACTAACTTGAATCAAATAATTTCTCTGATATTCAGTGACAGGTTGGACTTGGACAAGCTATTCACTTTGATTCTGTCTTTTCTCTTTTACTGTAAATGGAGAAAGTCATAATAATCACTCTACAGAGTTCCTATTGTACAGTTAAATTAATAAATTAATGAAAGATAAATACAAAAGAACCTGGTACAGAGTAAATATTCCATAGATGTAACAATCATCATTAAGCAAGTCTAATCCATCTTTTCCTTTGCTTTCTATTCTTTATTTATTTTGTTGGTCTTTTTGTTGTTGTTTTTTCCCCAGATATGATCACCATTTAGCTTAGGCTGACTTTGAACTCAATGATTCTCTGCCTCAGCCTTCCAAATGGCTGAATTATAGTCCTGCACCACCATGACCAGCTTCCAGTCTATCTTTTAAGGACAGGTATGGGTCTTCCATGAAATCATCTTACATTGACTCAGCCACAGGAATTATTCTGTAGTGCTTTGAAACGTCTATTCTCTTGATATGATAAGCAATATCAATGTGGTTAAACTATTAAATTTCACGGACACAAAGCATTCCATTGTCTCTTGAGTTACCCAGATTCTCACGGTTCCCTTGAAGGGCACAGTGATGAACACTTCTTAGCAAAGAGGTAAAGATTGGATGGAAGCAGACAAGGAAGAAGGAAGGACACACAGCTCTTTTGACAGCGAGGACATCATAAATATCTGCCCAAATACAACTTTGACTTTTTTAGAAATCAGAGATTTGAATAAAGGTCTTGTTAGATTGATAACCAGGAAAAAAATGATCTTATTTTGTCCCAAGTAAATCAGAGGAAATGATTTATTTTTATGAGACAACCTCTGGTGCTGTGTGAAAAGTTTCATTACATCTGAATAAGCTTAAATTGTGAGTGATTTCTAATATTCCATATATTTTAGTAAAAGAGCTCTCCTTGGACATGCAAGTACGGGTGGGATTTTATTGCCACTATCAGCAGCATCAAAGATTACTTTCCTGCTTTAGATTTCGTTCTTGTTTATCATATGCTTCATTCTGTCAGATATTTATCACTTACATTTCCCAGAAAGAACAAAGAAACACTATTATCTGGCGTCTTAACACTAAAAGCCCTATTTTTTTTCTTTTATTTCCAATTCTGCTGAAGTATTCTTCAGTTCTCATGGTTTCTTTCCAAAACTGTTACAACTAAAGTGAAACATGAGACTTCATGGCAGAAGTCGTTAAAGCAGTTTCTCCAGCAATTCAGAGAATTACAAAGACATAAATTCCATTATTTTGGAAGCATGAAGTGGGTGAAGGTCACTGAAAAGTCTGAATATTCTGCGTAAGCCATTTGGAATTAAATTCAAAGGACTCAGACTAAATAATCTATTTTACAATACAGTTGCAAATGTTAATTTTAAGGCCCCTAATCCAAATAATAATAATGCTGAAAAAAAAGTTAATGTTGGGAGAAACATTGACCTATGTTCGCCTATCAAAGAGTGAAGCTGGTTAATCTAAACACCTCAAATTAGTCATCATTATAGCAAGGAACTTTAGAAAAAGGGCAAAAATAAATGCCGACCATACACGCATAAAATTCCAAAATAAAAGTTTTCCAAGAAAATGTTGAATTTGTGGTGCCACTTGTCAATGATTAATAAGAAGCGTCCCCAGGCCTCTGACCATGGACCGGTACTGCCCACGCCTTTTTAGGGACTGGAGTGTTCACTGGAGGAAGCAGTGTTCAGACGGCAATGTTTCATCTGTGTCTGTAGCTGCTCCCCATCGTGGGCACGACGGCCTCAACTCTACCTCCTCAGGAACAGCGGTGGCTTTACATTCTCCTAGAAGTATGAACTCTGCCTACTGTGAACTGCACAAAGAGGGGTACAGCTTGGAGAGTCCCTGTGAGAATTCAGAGCCTGATTATCTGAGTTGGAGATGGGGGAAGTTAATCACCGTGTATTGTGAATGCATACTAATGATAAAAATAAACAACAAAAGAATACACGCGCGCACACACACACACACACACACACACACACACACACACACACACTGTGGAAAATTTGTCTTTCCTGAAAACAGTCCCTGGTGCTAAAATAGTTGGGAACTGCTGATGTACAATATGAGAATGATCTTACAAAATATAAGAAGACAGGAATGCAAACCAAATGTAAAAACAACTATCCAGCTTTTCAACTATTTTATATTGTCAAATAATTTCCTTATTATTAAATCTTTAATTGTAAAGGTTAAATGTAATTAATTGTAATTTCTTAATTGTTTATAGCTACATATCTAGTCAAAGAGAAAGAAATATTGTGTAAAGGAAAAACTATTGTGAAAAATTATGTGACACTGTAAATACAAAAGTCAGAAAGGGCTGTTCAATGTTTAAATGCAAGAAGCAAAAAAAAAATAGGAAATGTGCTACTGTTTTAAAAATGGTGCATACTATGGTACTCTGTGATTAAACAATTTCATTTCTAAACATGTACATATATAAAACAAAATAATATATATGCCCATCAAGAAACATATGCAAGGATGTTTATTCACTACAGCTTTGTCCAGGGACATTTCAGATGTCCATCAACAGGATACTGGAAAAACAGTTTAGACAATGGGATTCCATGCAATAGAGCAAAGGAAAAAAAAAATCTTAGGTTTAGCTACTTTTTGTACATATTTTGTTGACATAAACAAGACACCATTTAATATCATTTAGGTGAAGTTAGAAAACTGTCAACATTTATTAATAGAGAAAGAAGTCCGAATAGTCAAGTTACCTCTGGAGGCTGGCTGTTCACTGGGAGACAGGAACACAGGAAAGCATTTTGGGGGCTTAAAGTATTTGTCTTAATTTAAAAGGTGATGACATAGGTGAAGAGAAGCATAAAAAAACACACAAAGTATTGGTTGGAATGCATTTTTTCAAGTATTTGTAATTCAATTTCTAAAAACCGGTAGAAATACCAGGTTTCTTTATTTGGAAGGAATGATACACAGCCCTGTAACTCTTCAACTGGTCTGTCTTTGTACAAATAAAGGGAGCAATGTGAGGGGAGGGGCACGACTCTTAGCCTTTTACATCTCCATTTACAATAGTACTCAGGATTATTGGCAATAAAGGATGATCAAATTATTTTATTTGTAGCCAACACATATTAGGGGATTTCATGATGTGACTTCTTTTTATAACATTGCATAGGACATAGATTGATCCTTTTGCCAACAGATTTCAGACCTAGAAGGATATTTTATGTCATGTCCAGGGAACAACTCGATGGCCAATCAAACTTTTCCTTCTTTCATTTGCTTTTAGTTGGAGAAATGATGGTTAATTTTAGGTATTAGCTAGACTGCATTAAGGGATATCTGGAACGTTTTAAAGCCTTATTTGGGGTGGGTCTGTGAGCATATTTCTAGCAGAGATTGGCATGGGAGTCTGAGTGAATCTGTCCAGGCGACTGAAAACAGATAGAGAAGGTGAACTGGTTTATTGTCTGAAAGCTGGGATAGACTTTTAGTTTCCTTGGGCATCAGAACTCCAAGCTCCCTGGTCTACAGACTCAAGAACTTATACCTTGTTTATCAGTTTTTTGATCTTGAACTGAGAGTTACACCATCAACTTCCTGGTCATGAGCCTTCAGACCAGGATGAAGCCATTCTATTAACACCCAGAGTGTCAACCTATGGATGACCTGTAGTGGGACTTTTCTACCACCTAACCTTGTGATCCTATTCCTTTGATAAATCCTTTCTCATATATCTATTAGCTTTATCTCCCTTGTTCTCCAGAGACTAATACTGGAGATAAAAATAAATTTAATTGGCTGGCATTAAACAAAGGGTTATGCATGTAGATCCATAGGTAAGCTGAAATCTATAGGATGCCATTAGGGAGCTGTAAGCAAATAAGTGGATTCATGAGATTTGCAGCTTAGTGAGAGTACAATGATAAAAGGGGTGAGAATGTCTTAGGTGTGGCAGGCCAAGGACAGGAGAAAATTACAGAAATCCACCCAGTTAGTGTTGAGGGCCTGGGTTACAGCACTGGCAAAGGTAATTTAGAAGAGAAAGTTGTTCATGAATGCCACAAAGGGGAAAATATGTATCAGGATCATCTAGAATAAGATAAGTGAAATATGAAGCTGAGTTAGGCACTGTTTATGACTATGGTTAGTGGGCAACTGTCCTAACTGCTTTACATAAATTAAATCCTTTAATATACAGACAATTTGATAATGATGTTAGAATCCCCATCCTCACATAATGAATGACAGCACCAAAACACAGACAGGTGATGTTACTATGTCAGCATCACACAGTAGGAAGTGGCAGCTTCACCTTGATCTCTGTGAGATCTTCCCTTCAGCTGGCCAACTGGTCACATACTAGTCATCACATAGAGGATACGGTCATCCAGGTAGACAGGGGAATTTAATTAGGTGATGAGAGTTACAGGAAAGTAGAAGTGATGTTGTGCTGTATTCAAGGCATTTAAGGACCAGGGGAAAATTTTCTGGTCTTGGAGAACATCGCAGAAAGATGTCAGAGTGGAAACCAGAGTTAACAGAAGAGACATGTCCTAGATGGTAGAAGACCTTGCAGGTTTTTGTAAGCATGAGGACTTTTTGATGAGGACAGAAAAGAGCTGATCTAATGAGATGATGAAAGTCCCCCCAAAAATGTTTAGTTCCTAAGGGACTTTAGTTTCTAGACTTCCAAAAATTATATATTGGGTGATATATGGTTTTTTTCACTAACTCTATCTTTAAGTAGGTAGAATTGGAGAAAGTTTATGAAGTTCATTATAAATTCTGAAATTGTCTAAATTTTATTTATATATGTATATTTGGCATTTTTTCTGTAAAGAATGTACAATCTGTAGTTGTGCTGAGGAATTTTTGTGTAGAGCGGCTGGACACCAAAGATGATTTCCCAAGAAGCAGCTTTTTTCCTGCTGGGACTGACTGTATTTATATCAAAAGGCCCAATGCTGAAGGTGCTGTAAGGTGCACCCTTCCTTTCATACGATTTTTGTGCCTTTGCCCCCTTATATGGACATGCACTAATATTTTACTGTTTGTTTGTGTATATATTAACCTTCTCCTGTTTGGTTTGGTATGATTTGTATTACAGAGTTCATCAGAACTACACATGCACACAGAGGCTGATAATGCTTCACCCTAAGAAGTTCCCACCCTGACAGGCCAGGAGCAGCTCTACCACAGTTGTTTATAATGAATGTATAGAGGAAGAAAAAGTAAGGGGGCTAAAGTTAAGGACTTGCCATCATTGCTTACACTGTGAAGTAAAAAGCAAAACATTCTTTAGTACCAGGCATAAATTGTAGTTTCACTTTGCTGGAGATTTCACCAGCACCTTAACTTCATGTCTAGAAAGGCTCTGCTTGCCGTTTCCTCTTGAAAATGACACAGGAATGATTTTCAGGGGCAGAGTTTTTCTTTACATAAGAAGGTAGGATCCATGGACATCTAGAGGTGTAATAAAGGCAGATTCACAAAGTATGAGTGCAGTACACTGGCAGAACAAAGGGTGAAGAGTGAGCACAGTATACAAAAAAAATTTGCTTTTGACACTAGATTTCCTCCAGGAGGCTGAAAATAGCTAGTGATTGAAATCTTGCAACACCCAACTGATTCCGCAGGGAAAAGACTGAGCTAGTTGTCTCTGTACCTGTTTAACTCTGTACTAAAGATTGGTGTTAACCAGTCTGTGGTGAGTTCCTGCAGAAGGGCCACCATGGTGTAACCAAGAACAGTGAGATTAAGCGGCAAAAAAAGAGATGGCAACATCACTTTCATAACACTGCCGAGAAATTACGTCAACCCATGTATGCATTATGATAATATCAATTTGGAACTGATGAGATAATGGAACTACTTTAGCACTTATTTGTTACACAAAAGTGTTCTTTTTAAGATTGTTAGTCTTTATTTTAATGGAATATATCTTTCCATAACTTCTTCCTGCTTGGAATAGGCTGTGTCTGTTCATGCCATCTGAGCACATGAACTCTGCCCCTGGCTGGCTAGCCTATGTTGTTCATCAACATGGGCTGCTGCAACTGAATTGGTTATGCAGCAATTTTGTAAACAACCAAAGTTAACAGACTACAAGATCTATTTTTTCATATACATGCATAACTTCTACTTAATGCACTTCAATTATTAATATCTCATGCCTACATTTTTTATTAGGAGACTATTTAAAATGCTTGTTCTGTGATTTCTTTGCATTCTTCCATTCTCCCTCTCCCTCCCTCTCTCTCTCTCTCTCTCTCTCTCTCTCTGTCTCTCTCTCTGGAAAAGGAGCATATGGTCTATGCTGATTCTTAACCAACATTCAATTTATGCTGGTTTACTTACTGTGTCTAATTTCATCAGGATAGTTCACCTAACACAGGCCCATGGGTAATTTTTCTGTATTTCTTATATGGTGATCAATAATATAATACTTTTCACAATGTGGTAGCAAAGACTTTGGGAGGTTCAAGAGAAATTGTATTACTGTATACACTGTATAATTCAATGATTGTAAGGAGGCTGTCTCACAAAAGTAAAACAAACAATCAAAAATGGTTAGCCTTTCATATCTCTCTTTGTAGTCTTTAAGACCTAGGGTTTAGCTGCCATTTCTACCCCACAGGGTTGTGGAGACAATGCTTTCTCAGTTGTCTGATTATTGAACACTGGTTGAATTGTACCTCTTCTCTCTCCAGCTGGGAGTCTGAGATATTGGCAGGAGAGGACATGGGAGAAATTTTGTTTGCTGCAGCTAATCTTACCGTTCATTAGCACTTTAGTGACTAGCAATCTCACTTCATTAAATGTGTTTATTTGGTAGTGTTAGGTTTCCTTTTGAAATGTGCTTAAATATTAACTATGGTCCCTTTAAGGATATGCTTCCCACGAGTGAGGAATCAAGTTGTGGTGGGACAGGCAGAGGGACCATTAGCGCTTTAATCTAAAGTGAGCAGCCCAGGGTCATGTAGATATTTTGGACTGAGATTAAAACTCTCCTTTCGTGCTGAGTAAAGTAATGCAAAGTTTGCACTTTAGTTTCTAAGAGCTCATTTCAGAACAATTTTTATAACTTCCTAAGTCTAGAAAAAGTCTTGTGTGATTTATTCTCTTATTTTCAGTAATAAGACCATGATTATAGGATGTAAAAAAGGTGCAAATAAACACAATAAAACAAAGTGAAAACAATGACTGGGCTTCTTTTCAAGGCATGATGTAAGGAATTATGCATGACACAAACATCATTGCACGTGTACAGACACAAGCAAATACACATACGCTTGTGCCTATGTATGTGTGCATACACACACATGCACACACACAGCAAGCTTCGTGCCATATGGAATGATCAAGTCCTCACTCTTACATGGAAGTGTAGGGCTCATTGTCAGATGATTCCTATATCTACTAAGCTGCTTTCTATCTGATGGGTGACATTTGCTCTTTCATGATAATTGCTTTAGCTTTGGCTACCCTCTGTTCCAAATAGGAGATAATACAACCTACGCAGAAGTGTTGTCCTTAGCACAAAAACTCAAAATAAATTTAATATTCTTTGGGCCTAGAATAGTAAACATGGCTTCTTAAGGATACCATGTGTTCTTTTGGTGACTAATAGTCCTACTTGATTCCAATCTCTGATTTCACTGATGTTCTCGGGATTCAATTTTGCCAATATTTTGAAATACACTGTAAAATTCTTTCAGAAAATAACCTGTCTTCTGCTGCAGAAGTTTATGTAGGCAAAATACATTAAAGTAGTAGATATACAAAATAACTCAACTATTTCTATATTATAGTATATTTTTCTGAGAAAGCATGTAAGCTGGTATCCTGATTTTCATTTCTCATTTATATTCAATTTTTTAAAGATAACACCAATATTTCTGAAAATTTATACATGACAACTACTTCAATAAAATACTTTCTAAAGCTTTAAGGTCCATGTTAAGATTTTAGGAAGGAAGCTTCTCAGGTTTAAAATATACCACACAAAATATTTTCAGTAAATAAATCTATACTATAGCAAGTTTTTGTCTCTTTTTCTTTCTTTTTCAAATGTCATCAATAAATTAAGAGAATGACAGAATATGCTTCTGGCAGTGTAACCAAAAATTCAGGATTATCAAGAAATCAAACCTGTGAGGATCATCAAATTGTGTTTTAGAAAACATTAGTGACATAAACTACAGTTTTTGAGAGTTAAATAGACCATTCAAAATAAGGCAACTTACATTAATGCACTTGCAAATAAGTTGGTCATTCTGCTTAGTAGATATTCAAAGAAAACTCACTATTTGTGAGGAACTGCTTATGATCTGGGAATCAGAAACTGTTAAAAAAGACAAAGCCTGTGATCTCCTTGCAAATAACTATTGGTTTACATTATATTGGAAAGTGCGTAGGATTTAGTGACAAACTAAATCTCCTGTTAGAGTAGGCCACAAAAAATAAAAAATGTATAAACAATAGCAACAAATTGTATAAAAAATATTTGAAGACAGCAGAAAAGTCCAGAAACAATAAAACCTGAATGAACTTTTAAAATTACAGGAAGGGGGGGAAAAAACCACACAAAAAAAGTGATTTGATCATATGCAACCACATTTTCCCCCAGGTTATTTTTTCCAAAGCTGAAGGTGTATCTGTTGAAGACAAGAATGGGGGCAAATATCTGTAATTCCAGCACTCTGGGAGGTTGGAGAAGGAGAATTCCAAGTTCAAGGCCAGGCTGAGCAGTTTAGAGATTTAGTGAAACCCTGCCTCAAAATAAAATCAATAAATATGGCTGAGAATTTAGCTCAGTGCAAAGGCTTTGGGTTCAATCTGCAGGACCACCTAAAAAAAAAAAATCAAAATTTTATTCAGTGATAGCTGCTGTTATTGGTCAGCATGAAGTGTAAATTTGGGGCAAGGACTTTTAAGAAAGGTGTAAGAATGTAAGAATGTATTGAAAAGTTGTAAGACTGTATTGATGCACTGGCAATTTTGGAGAAGTATATCTTGAAAAGCTAAAGTTTTAAAATGATGATCCTAAAATGAAGAGCAGAGCCAACACAGTCCCCTAACACAAAGATTAGAATTCCAGGAACTGCTATGGTGCAAGCAATTTAGCAAGACCTTATCTCAAAATACAATTGAAAAATAAATAAATAAAAGTTCTGAAGTTGTGGCTCAGTGGTAGAGCACTTTTCTAATATGTACAAGCCCTGGATTCAATCTCCAATACTACAACAACAACAAAAAAATCCATACTCATTCAAATTTAGTGGCACTAAGTGAAACTCCAGGCTTTCTGTTGAAAACTGGGAAAGCCACGTAATAATCATCAGGGAAGACTAAGCGTCAAAAAAAAGGACAACCTAACCACTGTTCAGCACAGTGTGTGCCTGGATGAATGCAAGCTGTCCCTGGTCTTGGAATTTAGCCATCTGGAAGGTAATTTTTTCCTCTAGAAAAAGGCAGCCTCAACATATAATTTTTATACACAATACCAGTTTCAGTTAAAAATTATGCATCCTAATATTGAAAGCATAGAAAAAATTTAAGAGAAATAACAAT
>NW_022900933.1:23674388-23684737 GCF_012274545.1 Fukomys damarensis | reverse complement strand
ATCAAATTAATAAATTTTCCAGATTTAGTTATGGACTGCATAACAATGATTAATTTTTTTAAATACAAAAATATGAAAACAAAGATGAGACAATAAGGAATTTAAGCAGATAACTTTTACCTTCAAAACTAATCAAGTGGGAATTTTAGAAGATGAATATGTCTTAATTTTAAAATCAATCAACATGATTCACATATAGACAGACTAAACTGAGCACCATCATTCCAAAAGATACAGAAGACATTTTTGTGATCCAATATCTCTTCAAGGCAAAAATGCTAAGAAAATGAAGAATGAACACAATCAAAGGAATCTGCAAAACCCTACAGCTAATGTCACATATAATGATAATGAGGCAATGAAGCAACGATATCCTGCTTCAACCCTCCTAGAAAACTTTATGTGGAAAGGGCCAGGGATTTAGCTCAGTGGCACCAGGCCTGCCTCACAAGCACAAGGTCCTGAGTTCAATCTCCCATACCACAAAACAAAACATTATGTGGAAGTTTTAAGCAGTGCAATATATGAAAAAAGAAATACAGTGAAGAGAAATTGAAAAAACAACATTGTATTTCTTGGCATGATTCTATGCCTATGTGGAAAATTAAGCAGTACCCAGCACATGCAAAATCATAGGTAAATCTTAAATGCATCATGCTAAGTGAAAGACTCAATTTTAAATATATAACACCTATGTAATATATA
Source organism: Fukomys damarensis (assembly GCF_012274545.1). Classification (NCBI taxonomy): domain Eukaryota; kingdom Metazoa; phylum Chordata; class Mammalia; order Rodentia; family Bathyergidae; genus Fukomys; species Fukomys damarensis. The sequence goes on along the minus strand of NW_022900933.1, from coordinate 23,684,032 downwards.
TACATATGTATATGCATATATAATATATGATCATACCTATATACTCTCTATAACATATATACAGCACATATGTATTCACATTTTAAGTAAACATATACACATATATATCACACATGTATTCAGTAGCTCAGAAAAATATGACTGCGCCTATATGCTCATCAGACTTCTGACCAAGATATACATAATATTATTTAGAGAAGGGATATTTCCACAAATGATACTGAAAGAATTTCTAATCTGCATTTTAAAAAATGAAACTTGTCTCCTACGTATGCTATATTTAAAAGTTTACATATATCACTGATCTAAAGGTAAGAGCTAAAACTATAAATTTTTAAATAATATATAAAGAAATATGTAAACAATTCAGAAGTAGTCAAAATTTTCTTAGACACAAAATACATATTTCAATAAAATGAATAAAATTCACCAAAATTAAAACTCCCTTTTGAAAAATAGAATGTGTCTTCAAAATTTGAAACATATACTGGAGAAAAGTATTTTCCATTTATTAGTCTGATCAAGGATTTGCAATCAAAATCTATATAGTACTCTTACAACTCTATTAAAGAGGCCAGTAGGAAAAAAAATACTTAAAATGAGTTTTCATAAAATTTTAAAATGCCCTTAAAGCTATGAAAAATGATCAATAATTTTAGCCATCAAGAACTATAGCTATGAGCCGGGCATGGTGACACACACCTGTAATCCCAGCACTAGGGAGACTGAGGCAGGAGGAGTTCGAGACCAGCCTTGGCTACATAGTGAGTTCCAGGTCAGTCTCAACTACATAGTGAGACCCTGTCTCAAAAAACAACAGCAACAAAAAACTATAACTATGATACGTAGCTATTCAATTATCACCAGGTGAACCAAAATTATACATCATGAGAAATCCATTTAATAGATAATAACCCGCACTATACCACATGTAAAGCAACTATTGGTCAGATATATTGCTATTGGTAAAGTGAAACAGTAGAACTTCTTTGAAATAGAATTTGGAAATTATGTTTAAAGCTGAATAAATATTCACAATGGACATAAAATAAAAGCTCGGCTTTAAGGGAAACAAGAAAATAGTCTATTCTAATCCAAATATAAGTAACTATGGCCTGAGCCCATAGCCTCAAGTTACCCTGAATGATATAGTCCATTGTGGAATTAATCAAACGAACTGTTATAGTCATAAAACAAATGAAACTCATAAATCAATACATTTACCAAGGACATTGGTAGAAGAATAATGTAAATGGGCCACAGCAGAGCAGGTTAACCTCTTCTATAGATTATATATTGTTATAGTCTTCTTACCTTTAGAATTGCTGGAGGTTAGAGGTCTGCTAAGCTTAACTCTGCATTCTGAAAAATATACCTATCAGTCATGAGAATGTTTTGTGGGTACAAATGTTAAGGTAACTACTTCTAAAGACCCTAAGAAAGTCCAGGATAACACTGGCTCTTTACCTTCAGCTTTTCAGCTCCCAAAATCATAATGTTCTAGTCAGCCAAGGTCAAAGCAGTTTGCAGATTCCCCAATACAAATGCAACTACATCAGAGAACTTCAGTACACCTCACTATAGAACACAAATATTCCAACCCTAGATATTTACACACAAAAGAAAAAATAAGTAGCAAAAATATTTGTAAAAGAGAATTCACTAAAAGTGAAAGTTCACTCATAATTGTCACAAACTATATAGAACTCAAATGCTCATTGAGAATTGAAAAAATCTGCACGTTGTAGTGTATCCTTACAATGAAATTCTTTTCAGCAATAAAAAAAGAATAAACTCCTAATGGGATGGGTATCAGAAATGTGCTAAGCTGAAGAGGAGGAATAAAACACAATCAATTCAAGTCTCCACTTATATAAAACTTTAGTAAAGTTGTAAAGAAAATGACATAAAAACCTAAGGTCAAGAATGGGAAGGTGATTGCTGAGTTCATAGGGAACTTGGCAGATTCTGAAATGTTCTATATCTTGATTGTAATGATATTGGTAAATATATTTATATATACTTATCACACTGTGCATTTAAAATTTGTATAATTTCTTTTATGTTATCAATACTTGAAATTAATTCAGTTATTATCAACTGATCAGAAATCATAAATTTATGAAAAATAGAACTCTTATGTATTGTTGGTAGGAGTGTAAACTTTTACCTTAAAAATATTTAGTAATTTTCTAAAATGAGTATCCACATACCCTCTACCCTTATACTTGTATCTCTAGGAATATGCTCAAAGTTTTCAATAGAGTTACTGACAGCAGCCACAATGGAAACACTCAAATATCCATGGAAAGTAGAATGAATAAATTGTGATATATTCATGAAATTAAATTAAATTAACTGTAAGCAATTAGAATAAATTGCAGAAATATGCAAAAGTGAAGATGACTCTCACAAGCATAATACAGCTAGTTTCCTCAGTGAACATTATAAGTGAAAAATAGCTGTGCAAAAATATCTTACAGTCCTAAAATTGCCTTGAGAGAGTAATAAACTATACACAATGCAGTTTCCAAGGTGCCTTGTACTATTTTCTAGGATTCCATAACAAAGCACCACACTTTGCAGAGCACGAACAAAATGAGTTTATTTTCTCATAATATGGAGAGGTAAAACTGGATATATACGTGTGAGTAGGGTTGTTTTTCCTGAAGTCTCCTCCTTTGAAGTACAGATGGCCATCTTCCTCCTGCGTTTTCACAAGGTCTTCCACTTTCTATATGCCTGTGTCTTTAATCCCTTACAAAGACATTAGTCATATTGGATTAGGGTCTACAATAAAAAGCTCACTTTAACTTAAGTAGCTTTTGAAGAACATATATCCAAATGAGGTCACCTTCTGTGGTACTAGAGGGTAAGACATCAATGCGTTAATTTTGTACAGACACAGTTCAAGTCATAGTAAGGATGCAGATATCTTTGTATTTAAGGGAGCTGTATATTTTCAGCCACTTTTAGCATCTATTGTAACCAAGCAATCCATTTGCTATGCATCTGGAATGGCACTAATTCTGTGCTATCCTTGGGATACTTCAGCACGGTGTCATTTGTGTCATTTTGTATCTTTGGTTCAAACAAGGAACTCTAGTTTGATTCCCAAAATAGGGGGTGCATAAAGGGAAAAAAGTTAGAGATGTTTTTTATGGCAAAATGTCTTGCTTGTAAGAGTAAACACTTACAGGATACACATTATGGGCTGGACACATAAGGCTGTGCCTTATAGTGTTTAAAGTATTCCAACCTGGTGAGAACCATAATATCACTCTAATTTAAGTGCTGAAACTGAAGCACTGAAAGATAAACATGTACCTAAGGAAACAGAACTAGTAAGGGGAAGCGCCAGAATGTAAATGGAGAAAAGTCTGGCTCCAGAGAAATGCTCATGGACGCTGTATTATTGATACCTGCTCATACCCAAGTCTCAAATGACTGGTTATATAATTTCTGAGGTTGGATTTGATTAAAGTTATAGTCCACCCCAAACCCCCCCTTTAGATTTAAGTTCTATCTGGGTTGATATAGTTGAAAAATAAGAGGAATTTACTCCCTTTCCTGAGATACACTGAGAATTAAGTGCCTTTTGAACATACGCCCAGAATCTATCTATGTTTAATTAGATTCGTTCCTCATTGTATTAAATATGACTTAAGCCACCAATTGGTTGTGATTTGGAATTACTTATTTTTTATAAAGATTTTTACCTTCCAACTGTTAGTGTATGAGGAAGGAATTTTACTGTAATGTTAATTAGTTCTGCATTTATTTAAATTTAAGTGATTTCAAATACCTGGAAACTTAACTTTTAATCGAGTTAGTATAACTGGTAAATGACATTATGCTGAGAACACTATGATGGCATGGCTACCTCCTAGGGTTTGGATATCAAGAAATCCCACTAAGTGTATCTGTAAGATAAATTTAATAACTTAAAAAAAGAATAATTTTCTAAGATGTTAAGTAAGAAAAATAAGTTTTATAGAGATTTTTTCAATACAAATCTACTTTGCCAAAACCAGAAAGAGAAATAAAATTATTACTGTCATTCTGTGGAAATTCTATAACAGACCATAGATCAGATAGATTTATAGTGGCACAAATAACATTGTAATGCATATCTTCTGTAGAGTTTTTGCTTAAATGGCTAAGCTTTTCATCCTTATGATTCACTTTTCACATCTATATTAACCATTTTAAGTAATAACGAGATAGCTTCATGATTTTGCTATTGTGACTTCCACTCAGACTTAGTTTAAACACAGCTCTTTGTTCCAATTTAATGTATAATTCTTGCAATTAGAATTTGAGCAGGATTAATTTTATTCTCTGGAGCTCACGATTGCATTGTTATGTCTAGACAGGCCACACATCTTCCACAATAAACATTTGAGTTTGACTTCATAATGCTATTGAGATGTTTAGATCATCTATAATGCCTTAGTAATCCATCCATCATAATACTGTCAGGAAAATTTATGATCCTGGTGACACTTCTAGTAAAAACATCATGAATAGAAGATTAACTACAAGAAACCCATTCATGGTAAAGAAAGTAAGGCTGTTTTCTCTCCAGAAACTAGCCTGGCACTTTTTTTTTTATTAGGGTTTTTTTCCGTAAATGGTGCCAGGTAGAAATTTCTTACTCAGTGCCATATAAATACTAGAAAAAGAAAGGTGCCCGCTAAATCTCTATTTTCCCAAACTGTCCTAAAGACAGGAGCATGAAAGCCACTATATAATTAATAGCTGATCAAATATAAATTTTGAAGCTTTAGGGAAAATTTTAAATTAAATATTGGTCTTTGTTATTTAAAAATATATGATAGAGTGTTAAGTTTTAAATCTTTCATAACTGCAGATCTTAAATTACTTGATACATTTTAATATCTACTTGAAGTTTTAATCTTTAATCTACTGATACTTCTGTAGCACAAAAATATTCTTTTTTAAACAATACAGTCTGTACTTGTCCACACCAAAACTAAATTCTCTCTAGAGAAATAAATGAAAAGGCCACCTATTGTATATGGGTAGATTGAACTAGCTCCTTCTATTCTAAGAGCTTGATCTTGTGCTTGCTTTAAAAAACAGTTGAAGAGGCAGTTTCCAAAGATTAGATTTCCTTTTGCCTATAAATCTTACAATTCTATTTATTAAAAAAAAAATCTCACCTTGCAAATATCAATATTTGCACTTGGAGATTTTTTTTTTTTGGCTTGGTGATGAAAGGATGATACAGTAAAAAATGAATTAGAACGACTCAGGACAGAGTGTGTAACAAGAGTAGAAGACTTCTGAGATGCCTACATGTGAAATGTAATTTCTAGTTTCATAAGTTCCTCATTAAAAGAGGAACATAACAACAAGAACAAAATAGCCTGGATTGATTTTTTTTTAAATAGTGCTCTCTCATAGAAGAGGAAAAGTTTTTGACATAAAATGATATTAAGAAACTATTTTTGTTTGAGCTAGTTTGCAACTGGATCGATTTAATCCATATTCGGGCATTCGAAAGTGTTGATTGAAGTGAAAAACAGAGACTAAGAACTGTATGGTATGGAGTTGAATCAGTAGTGAGAATGAGAACAGATCCTGAAGCCACAGTACGAAAATATTGTAAAATTCATTCACATCTAGCACATATCTAAACCTTAGGTATATATTCTTCTTGGTGTTTGTATATTGTTTTTCTATGAGAAACATCTTGGAATTTAAAAAGAGGACTATGTTAAAGTATGGTATATAAACTGTTCAAATGAGAAACTTGTTTATGGGAGAACTTTAACTGACATCTGGGTGATTCACGGTCATCAATAAATATGGATTAATCCTACTATATTGAACAACTTGTTCCAAACAGTGTAGGAAATGAAAAGATAAATGAGCTTTGGCCTCTTCAACTGCTGGACCTGTGCTGCAATTTGGACCATGAGTCACTCTAAGTAGCAAATAAGAAGTACCACCTCTCTTAGGAGACTTTAGAACAAAAGACTGATAGCCGTGACCTTGGCTGCTGAAGAAAAGCTTAGCGCAGGAAATCAGACTTGATCTGCATCATAAAGAAAAAGGACAATAAATAATATTAACATCTCATATGCTATATGTTTTTATTGGTTTGAAAGCACTTTGCTTGGATGTTACCTCATTCATTGCTCACAACTGAGGAACTATGAGCCAATAGGCTTGTCAAAGGCAACATAAAATTTTTAGATGTGCACAGAGAGCTAACACTGAAATGGAAAGACTGGATCAGATAGAAAGGTCTTTGTATACTAGAAGCTATAAGATTTGAGCTACCTTTTAGGTTACTGAATTTTTTATGTTTGAGTGTGTTTATATGTGCAATGTTTGGGGTTCTTTTCCTGAGGTTGGTTGAATTGAGCTGGGTTTCTTGACAGCACAGGAAAAGTCAAGAACATAAAAAGCATATCCTTGTACAATTGCCTAGTCTGAAAAATCATCTAGAACCTCCCTCATTATAGACAGTTTCAAGCTAGATGCAGCAACTCATCCCAGTATAGAGTTCTAACGACTGTGTCCCACAAAGGCATCTTGCATATATTAAAGTGTAGAGTAGTGGAAAATAATTTGTAAAAATTTTGCTCAGGCAAATCAATTGTGCACAGTAAACAACTACGCAGGGAGAAAGTGTCTAGAGTATTAAGATCAGTCCATCACGTAAGAACAGTACAGTTCAAACATTCCCTTTAGGACTGAATTTGCTTCAAAAATATGCAGTCAAAATGTGACAGTAGAGATCAGAGACTTGGTGAGAAATTAATGAAATGATCTCAATTTAGAATAAAATGAAGACAAAAAATGACACCTGTTAAAAGCCACAGATAATTATTTGAACTTTTCAACACTTGATAAGTATGTATAACCCTTACAAACAATGTCTAGTGATGTAAAGGAAAGCTTTTGTCTCCCTGGGATGCAATGAATCTGTGACTATCTCAGTCCACAGTTTTCATTTTTCTCATTAAGGCATATCACTTTACATTGAATAGAAAATAACTAATATTTGGGGTCTACATAATACAGAGTCCATAAAGCAAAAAACAATCTCCAACTCTTTTGTAGATGTTAATTATATCTTCAAAATGATATCCATATGGTGTTGATACAATTTATCACCCATACCAGTAAATATATGAGAGATTAAAGTATACAAACCCTATAGGAAAATGGATACAAAAGCCTGTGGTTAAAAGAGGTTTCTTCTACAAAGCAGAGAACTTCTTAAAGAACTCTAGGCAAAAATCATCATACCCATATTTTGGGGGGAAAATCCAATTTTTTAGAATTACCTGCATTGCAAGTTATAGAAAAAAATTTCATTTTTACTATATACTTTATAAAAAGTGATTTAAATTTTAAAATTATAAATATACATAAGTGTGTATGATGTTGTGTGCTTTCTGATCCCTATTTTTAAAATGAAAAAATAAAATTCTGACAGATTCAATGAGTTGTTCAAGTACGTGTATCCAACCCATGACAACAAATCTAGATTCTTTACAGACATCATGTTGCTTTCTTATCTCTATTTTATGATTCACTTTATCCTAGCACCACTAGTCAGCCCTCAGATAAAGCACCACACATATAACCAGATGCAGAAAACCCATGCTGTTATTACAATTGTCTATTTCTAAAGCTTACCTAGAGGACATTTCTATTAGACATCATTTCAGTAAGTTTCAAACAATAGGCAAGTCCTACTCAAATGTGTATTTTGAAGTGAACTTAGAAGGTTTAACTGCTGGCCCAAGGAGATGAATAGATAAGAGTGAAATACCTGCTGTTGGAATTGTGAGATATTAGTAATGTGCTTTTATTTTTTGTGTGTGAAAAGTTATTGTGGATGACTTCAAATCATTAAACAATTTCGATTACTGAAGGATACTGGTGTGATTTTTTTTTTCCTAATATGTGTGACTAGAGAAATTGAAGAGGTCATTTTTGGAAAATATAATTTACAAAAATAACACTTTATACAGTTTCTGCCTTTGGAACCATCAAAACAATATACCCTATAGTTATAAGGAATTATTTTTCTTTAATTTCTACCTAAGAAAACAAAGACCCTTTAAGAGGTATTTGGATTATCTTTGGTTTATGGAGAGCAGCAATAGCCTTGGTCTTCTATTGAAAGGATGAGCGACAGGTTGGCATTAAATGAAATAATTCAGATGAATCATATGGAGTAAAACTCCAGGATGAAAATCTTGAGATTTAAGAACTTAATTTTAAAGAACATTGCAGCAACATTTTTAGATTTTAGAAACAATCGCTCCTCATGTCATTTCACCATGGCCAATAAGATCTGTAGTAATTTATGATGTGACATTCAGAGTATTTATTAAACATTTCTGTATTGAGCACTTGAGTCAATATTTTATTATAGATTGAAAATATATTTCATTTTTAGATGGGGTTATTGGCAGATATAGATGTTTTCTTCTTTTACTCAAATAGCTAGAAATTGAATCTCTAGTATTGCAAAGGACAGTGGAGTTATTTTAGTCCCTATGAAGCTAGGACCCACCAAGGGTCTCTTTCTTCACCTATTTTAACGCATTTTAATTACTTCCATGAATGCAATCATTTAAATAAATAAACTTCATCACCTACAATAAAATTTCTGCTATTCAATAGCATGGCATGTAGGTTTCCTTCATGAATAAGTAGAAGTATTACAGATTTAGGTGAAAGGAGATTAACTTTTGTATTAAGGAAAAAAAAAGATCACTGGTAGTAGGAAAGAAAATAGAAACTAAGAAAAACTAAGCATTTATAACTTTTTCCCAGACTCAATTTTTCTATAAACCTTTTCTATAGAAATATAGCAAAGTGACTGCATGATCCAACCCTTTAGAAAAAGCACTGAGAGTAAATGTTAACTTCAACAAAGCAAACGAACATGGCCATTTGTAGTTGTTCTTTTAATATATTTGAGTTATTTTGAGATCTAATCAGTCTTGTATTGTAACATTTACAATTTTTTTTTATTGAGTTTATTGGTACATTTAGGGATACAGTACAGTTACATTCATTGTTGGGATCACGTACCTTTACATGGCAAGTCATGATTCTCATTTTTTTCCCCTTACCTCTGCCCTCCCTTCACCTCCTCCTCCCCTCCCCATCTACAAACACTTTATTTTCATCTTTTCATTCTCTCACATTTTTTTCTTTTCCCTTTTTGTTCTTCCCCTACGTATCACACCTTCCCTACACCTTTAGCTCCTTTACTCCCATTTCTAAATGTCAGTAACCTTATTAGAATCTTATGCATTGTTGCAGAATATTCACACCAGGGAAACTATTTGGTATTTACACATGTGGGACTTATTTATTTCACTTAGGAGTATATCTTCAATATGTATCCATTTTCCTATGAATGAATCTATTCTCTCGCTCTTTATGGCTGAGTAATATTCCATTTTATAGAAAAACCACAACTTCTTTATCCAGTTTCCAACGGATGGGCAAATAGGTTGTTTCCAAGATTTAGCTATTACAAACTGTGCCGCTATAAACATGGGTGCACATACTTCTCTGTGATATGATTCTTTTAGTTCTCTTGGAAAGATACCCAACAGAGGGATGGCTGGGTCAAATGG
>NW_022900933.1:23667032-23668655 GCF_012274545.1 Fukomys damarensis | reverse complement strand
GGTGATCGCAGGCAGGCAGGCAGGCAGGCAGCTGAAAAAAAAACCCCCTCTGGGGTCTTTGGGGCCTTCCTGTTCTGTTGTCGCACAGGCCGGGGGCTCCCGCGCAGGCCGGGAGCTCGCGCGCATGCCGCCGGTGATCGCAGCATTTTTACAATTTTAATATTTTCCTTCTTGTGAAAACACTGTTTAACAATTCAAAAAAATATTAAAAAAAAGAAATGTAAAGAAAACAAAAACAAAAGTAGTGAACTCTCTCCCTCTTTTGTACTGAGGATCAATTGGGACCTTTGGGCCTTCCTGTTCTGTTGTCGCACAGGCCGGGGGCTCCCGCGCAGGCCGGGAGCTCGCGCGCATGCCGCCGGTGATCGCAGCACATTTACAATTTTAATATTTTCCTTCTTGTGAAAACACTGTTTAACAATTCAAAAAAATATTAAAAAAAAGAAATGTAAAGAAAACAAAAACAAAAGTAGTGAACTCTCTCCCTCTTTTGTACTGAGGATCAAACTTGGGACCTTGTGCTTGCAAGGCAGGAAGTAAAACCACTGAACTAAATCTCCAGCCCAACTCTTGCACCATTAATAGATAAGTCTTTGAAATATTTAGGAGTTGTATTACATTTATGGATCAATATTATGATACTTTATTACTTAGCATTTTATAATTAAGTGTTCTCATGACATTTCTGAAAATTTGATTATTTCTTTATCATACATTAATCAGTAATATGTTTTTAAGAACTTTTATTTATTTTATTATTTGAAAATAATAAGGCAGTGTGCAATCACTGTGGAAAGCATTCAAATTCAGAAGAAAATAAAACCTCATATTTTTGTAAAACCAGTAAATAAAACTCTTTTGTTTCTTTTTATTGAGTTTATTGGTACAATCTAGGTATACAATACAGTTACATTCATTATTCGGATCCTGTACCTTTACATAATAGGTCTTGATTGTCATTTTTTTCCCCTTGTCCCTGCCCTCCCTTCACCACCTCCTCCCCTCCCCATTTACAAACATTTTATTTCCATTTTTTCAGATTCTCATATATTTTTCCTCTCCCTTATTACCTTTCCCCGCCACTTCCCACTTTCCCTACACCTTTAGCCCTTTACTTCCTATTTCACATTATTAATTATCTCATTAGGATCCTGTGTACTATTATAGTTTTTCACACCAGAGAAACTATTCGGTATTTCAGTTAAAGAAATCTCTGTATGAACATTAAAAATAGGGAATCCTAAAATAAAACTAAAAAGGAAAGTAAAAGAGAAAAGGCAATGATGTAAGATTAAAATAATCCTTAATTCAGAAGATGAAAATGGTCCCTTAACATATTTAAATTGTTTCTTGCTCTTGTAGTCTTATCTTATTCTTTTTTCATTATTTAGAGAATACTTTATTAGTTTCTGTAATCAAACCCATGTAGATATGACCTTACATACTTAGTACAATGTGTTACCCCTGTACACATGGAAAAAAATAAAAATTAAAAAATTAACATTTCTCGACCAATATGGCTGTCCACTTCTGTACAATGCCAACACAACACAGTAAATTGGGATAACTTTTTCTAAAGTTGGCAGCACAGTTAAAGTTTGCCAAAATTCAATTTATATATAT
>NW_022900933.1:23599520-23666644 GCF_012274545.1 Fukomys damarensis | reverse complement strand
AAATTTGCTTTGTCTGCAAATAAGATTGCCACCCCTGTTTTTTTCTGGGCTCCTTTCACCTGGAGAATTGTTTTCTATCCTTTCACTTTCAGTCTATGGGCTTCTTTTTGCACTAAGTGTGTTTCTTGTATACAACATATTGCTGGATTTTGCTTCTTATTCCATTTTGCCAGTCTATTTCTCTTGATTGGTGAGTTGAGGCCATTGACATTGATGGTTATAACTGATATGCACTGACTTATTATTGACATGTTATTGGCCTTTTGTTGACTCTTTTTATTTTTTCACCTTCTTCTTTTAGTTTCTTGCCTTGCCTATTTGATTTGCTCTGTTGGGCCTCATGATGTTGTTGCCTTCATTGTCTTTTTCTAGGATCTTGTTGAAAATTGCTTGTAGTGCTGGTTTGGTATTCACATAGTTTCTCAGGTGTTCTTTGTCATGGAAGTGTCTTATTTCCCCATCCATTTTGAAAGAGAATTTTGCAGGAGACATCAGTCTAGGTTGGAGGTTGCTCTCTTATAGCACTTGAAATATCTCATTCCAGGCTCTCCTTGCCCCAAGGGTTTGTGTTGAAAAGTCTGCTGTAGTTCTGATGGGCTTTACTTTGTATGTGATTTGTTTCTTTTCTCTTACTGCTTGTAGTATTTTTTTCTTCTGTTGGGTTTCTGGGATCTTGATTATTATATGTCTAGGGGTAGATTTTTTTATTGTAGCTAGTTGGGGTCCTATATGCCTCAGTTATCTGAATGAAAAATTCTTCCCCTCTGTTTGGGAAGTTTTCTGTCATTAATTCTGAGAACAGTTTTTTAAAGTCCTCTGTATTTTCTCTTGCTACTTCATGTATTCCTATCAGTCTTATGTTATTCTTCTTTGTATCATCTAGGAGTTGTTGGATCGATTTCTCATGATCCCTTAATGTTTTTAAGAGACCTCTCTTTTCATGGTCACTGACTGCAATCTTATCTTCTATATCTGAGAGTCTATCTTCGCATTCTTTTATTCTGTTGCATACACTTTCAATGAAGTGTTTAATCTCCTGGATATCTGTTTGAATCTGTTTTATGAATTCCATTTCTTTTCTATGTTGGGAGTTTATTTTTTCCATTTCTTTATGCTGGGCCTTCACGGCTTCTATTGTGGTCCTGAGCTCATCTATTTTTTTGTCAGTTTCTGCTCTAGAGTCTCGAATCACGACTTTCATTTTGCTCACTATCTTTATGGTTATCTGGGAAAGTATTTCTGTTTTGAATTTTTCTAGAGCCTGATTGATCTGTTTTGTTACTTCCTGTGCTTTGAGTTCAGTGTGTCCTGGTGGTTCACTATTAGCCTTTTCATCCTCATTTGCCCTAATGTTTGCCATTGGTGAACTGGAAGTCTGTCTTTGTGTCTTGCTTAAGTGTTGTCTCATTTTTATTTTTGTTGTCGGACTGTCCTTGGTTTAATCTCTGGGTTATCACCCACATCTTTCTGATATAGTTGTGCCCTAGCTTTTGTGTCTCTAACAACCCACAGACATTCTCATCTTCATAACATCAGAGAAAACAGCTCATCAAATCAACCACAATGTTTTACCCCAACTTATACAATCAGCAACACAATAAAATCAAGCACAATTTTGACACTGACTACCGGTAGTAGTCACTAGTCTAGCACCCTTAAATCATTTGAATTAAATTGAAATCAAGAAGCAGTCCAGAACATGTCTGCAATGAACAAAATTTCAATATAGTATATTTACCATTTAATGGCTCAGACAGAGTGAGGATGCAAGACCCCTGATCTCAGTTAGCTGATGGCTGAACCTCATGATGCAGACTGACCTCGGGCTGCAAGGCCCAGATTGAGTTCCCCAACCTTCTGACTGGTTGAACTCTACACCATTCTACTACAGGTTTCCCACACCCTTTCTTTAAAGATGTTCGAAGTTGGGAATTCGGAAAAATACCCTTGATGACCACCTCTGCCTCGCAGAGTGGGTCCAAAGACTGGCACAGTCAGGAGGTCTGAGAGTGCGCACGGGGAAGGGGGGTGTATAGGGGTTCAGGGGCACCCACGCAGCTACCTCCCGGGGGCTGGAGTGATGGTGGCTGGGGTGGGAAAGGTGTGGTTCTCCTCCTCATGGTGGATCCAGGACTAGGCTACCTCCTGGGCGCTGGAACGATCAAATAAAACTGTTTAATGGTGAGTGTGTGTTGTAGGACAAAAACATGAACGTATTGCCAGAAGTAACAAACCATTAATCAACTGGAGTTAAAAAAGGAGCTATCAGCATATTAGGTATTGTCTCGTGATCCTATACCCTCATGGCATAAAAAGGTCAGAGGTGGAAGAGTTCCCTAGAATGATTTAACTGTTGAGATTAATAGATTTTTTTTTAATTATTAAGGTTACTTTAAAAATGTTGCCTTTAAACTGAATTCTATCTACTGAGTTTGGTGTCTGAGTCTTCTCTATAAAATTTCATATAAAAAGAGGCCGATTAAGTGCTACTTGTTAAGCAACAGAGAGGTATCTACTTAAGCCCTATATTGCCAACTTTGTATGATAAAATTTACACAAATGTAATTTTTGAACTGACTGTGAATACTGAACTGAATGTAAACAGATTAAGCAAATAAGCATACAGTGCCCAGTAAAATTTAAATTACAGATACACAATGAACAAGTATTTGATATACACATGTCACATGCAAATTTTGGAGCATATTTATAGTATATTTCTTGTTTTTTGGAAATTCAAATTTTATCTTGAATGTCTCTGTTAATCCTACTACATGAGGAACATTTGTGATAGGTCAAACAAAGAGATGGTCTTGGGGCCTGTCCAAGAGACCTGAAGAAGGTGAACAGAAACTAAAAGAGAGAAACTCCAAGGACTGATAGGTTCCTACAGGTTACTCCAGGAATAAACAACTCATAAGACTTAACCTGCCTTTATTATCAACAAAGAAAAGGCACTGACAGCCAAGGATAACCATGGTTATGGAGAGGCCTGTTTGGTTCTTTTGAAAACCCGTGCTAATGCCCAGGACAAAGACAACATTATCTGTTGTTGTTTTAATTTTAATTTTTTATATAGCACTAAATGTCCAATTTATTATATGGACTATCAGCCTCCATTTTTATTTTATTTTTTTATTAGTGCTGTACATGTTTGCAGTACATAATGACTACATTTGCTGTGGGGAGTTGTTACATATATACAGCACATTTTAATTCTTTTTATCTACTTCCCCTCTCTTCCATCCTACCTGCCTCCATCTCTTGATCCCTGTTGCAACAGTCCTATCCTCTTGCTTCTTATTATCTATCTTTTATTTTGGTCTTTAATTTATTTATATGTTGGGTTTCTCATGTAAGAAAATTCATGCAATATTTCATCTTGTGAATCTAATCTATTTAACTTGTCATTATGGTCTCAACCTACAGTCATTTTTCTACAAATGACCCAAGTCTATCCTATTTTATGACAGGGTACTACTTCATTATGTACAAATATAATATTTTCTTTGTATATTTATCTGTTGATGGAAAATATGCTTCTTTCAGGATTTAGCTGTATGAGTTGTGCTGCTATAAACATATGGATGCTTGTGTCACTCTAATATGATGTCTTTAAAGTTTTCCGAAAGCTATCTGGAAAGTGTCTAGTGGGTTAAATAGAATATGTACTTTTAGTTTTTTGAGGAATCTCTATACTTATCGCCATAGTGGTTGTAATAATTTATATTTCCATAACCAGTGTAGAAGAGTTCCTTTTTCCATAGTCTCACCAGCATTTGTTATTATTTGATCTTTTGATGATAGCCATTTATTCTGGAGTAATGAATGTCCTTATTTTTTTTTATTTGTGTTTCTCTAGTAACTAGAGATGTTGAACATTTTTCCATGTACTTACTAGCCATCTATACTTCTTTGGAGAAATATCTACTCATTTCCGTTGCCCATTTTTCAATCAGGTCTTTTATTTGGAGAGGATATAATTTTTTTCTAATTCTTCATATATTCTAGATAAAAGCCCTATGTCTTGAGGTGCAGCTGACAAAACATTTTTCCTATTCAGTACATTGTCTCTTCACTCTGTTCATTATTTCCTTTGCTGTTCAGAAGTTTTCAATTTGATGTAATCTCATTTATTTTTTATGTTATTTCTTATACAATTGGATTTCTGTTCAGAAAATCCTTGTCTACACCTATGTTTTCAAGCATTTCATCTATTTTATCTTCCACCAGATTATTTGTTTTAATATTTAGATCTTTGATCAATTTTTACTGTAGTACATGGTGAGACATGTGTCTAGATTCGATCTTCAGAATATGTATAGCCAGTTTATTCAACACTATTTGTTAAGGAGGCTTCCTTTCCTCCAATACATGTTTTCAGCCCCTTTTTCAAAAATAAGTTAGCTGAATGTGACTGAGGTTGTTTGTATACACTCTACTCTGTTCTACTGATCTACACGTCTGGGTCTTTTTTGTGCCAGTACCATGCTGTTTTTATCACTGTAACTTTGTAATATAACTTGAATTTGAGAATTATGATGTCTCCTGCTTTGTTATTCTTGCCAAGGTTTGCTTTTGCTATTCTTGGTCTCTTGTAGTTGAATATGAATTTTAGGATTGGTGTCTCTAGTTATGTGAGGAATGCTTTTGGTATTTTTATTGAGACTGCATTAAATCTACCAGTTTTGGAAGTATGATCACTTTGACGATGTTGGTTTTATCTATACAGAAACAACCAATACCTTTTCTTGTTGAGATGTTTTCTTTGCTTTAGTTTTTCAAAGTATTATAATTTTAATTGTAGATGTATTTCACTTTTTTTGTTAGTTTATGTATTTAATCTTTCTTGATAGCATTCAGAACAGTATTGTCATCCCAATTTTTTTTCCATGAGATGGTTACTTATCTACAAGAATGCTATTGGGTTTTGTGAGTTGCTTTTGTATACTGTTACATTGCTTAAGATGTTTACTGATCATGGATGTATTTTGGTGGAATTTTGGGGTCTTATATTTAAAAGATAATGTCATCTTCAAATATTGACAATTTGACTTCTTTTTCTATACATATCCTTTTCATTTCTTTCTCTCCCATGATAGTTCTATACTGACAGGAGTGATGACAGTGGTTAGTCTTTTCTTAATCCTGATTTTAGAGGGAAAATTTTCAGTTTTCCCTCATTTAATATGTTCGGAGTAGGCTTACCCTACATGGCATTTATCAGATTTAGATAAGGTCCTGCTATACCTATTTTCTTCAATATATTTTTTATACTATCATGAGTGGATATTGGATTTTGTCAAAGGCTTTTTCTTCATCTATTGAGATCATACAATTATTTGTCCTTCTTTCTTTTTCTATCTTGTATTACACTTATTGATTTGCATATGTTGAACCATACTTGAGTCCCTGAGATGAAGCATACTTGGTTATGATCCAGGATCTTTTTTATGGCTTGTTACATTCTGTTGGTCAGTGTCTTGTTAAGGATTTTTCCATCTATGTTCATTACAGAAACTGGCCTAAGTTTCCTTTTTATGTTGGATCCTTGTCTGGTTTTGAAATCAGAGTAATGCTAGCATCCAGAAATGACTTTTGCCTACCCCTTTCCTCTCAATTTCTCTAAAGGGTTTGAGAAATTTCAAGGGTTTCCTTGAAGTTCTGTAGAATGCAGTGATGAATGAATCAGGTCCTGGGATTTTCTTGGTTGGTAGGTTTTTATTTCAATTCAGGAAAATATGGGCTTTCCTGTTCCTTAACCTAGCCTTGAAAAATCAGAAATTTTAGATAATATGATGGGATAGAGTGAGTAGGGTTGTAGTGGAGGAAGAAGAGTCCATTCAGGACTGAGCTTGGGAAGTTCTTTAAATTAAATCAAAATGGGCCTTTCCGTAACTATATGCAATTGGTCTTTTTTAAATGACTACAATGACAAAGGAACCTATAAATTATTTGCATTATTCCATACATTGCCTAGATATTTTAAATTGAAATGACTTTAAAATTAATGATTAGAAATTATAAAACAATAAGTTGTACAAAGTTATGGAATCAGCAGTATTTTCATCTTTCTAGCATAGGAAAATTTAGCTCAGCAAGTAAGTAGGTTTAAAGGGAAATAAGAGAAAAAAAACATAGGGCTTTGTTCATAAATCCCCTGGAATATGCTTCTTCAAAAACAATGGCCTCTATTCCTTATTTACCTGTGTTTTATTTATTCAAAACTATATTTTAAAGCTGGGTGTGGTAGCGCACACCTGTAATCCTAGCACTCAGGAGGCTGAGGCAGGAGGATCGCCGTGGGTTCGAGATCAGCCTGAACTACATAGTGAGCTCCAGGTCATTCTCAACTACATAGTTAGACCCTGTCTCAAACAAAAAAAACTGTATTTTAAAAGAAAATGTCATTAAATAGAATTCTTTAGGGAGCATAACACAAACTGTTTAGTTATTGCTTGCCTCAATCTCTTCTGTGATCTTCTGGCCCCTACAGAAGTCTGAGTGCTTCGTAAGGATGAATTTGAGTGGGGAAGAGCCTGGTCCAGAGCCCAGTTCCTCTACTTCACTGGCAGAACAACTTTTGACATTTCCTCATTTGTGACTGAGTGTAAAATATATTACTTTCTTCACGGAGTTGGTTTGAGAACTGAATGTAAGTAACTTAACATAGACTCTGGTGTACAGTAAGTGCTAAATATAACAAGTGCCAAATAAATATTAACTCTTTTCACATGAAGACATTAGTTCTGAGGTTGTTGAAAATAATCCATCCCAGAGATGCTGAGTCTTTATTCTAAAACATAATGGGAATGAAGCTAATTTATTGTGGAGGTACTTCTAAAATTATAAACAATATAATTGTGATTGCATACAAAATAAAGCAACTGCTTTCAACAGTGAAAAGCAGATTGAATTCAATTGTGTTTAGATCTAATGGCTGTGTTGTTGGACTGATAATCAGACAAGCTGATATTTTCCAGAAGAGAGTCTTTCTGTGCGGTGATAAAAAATAATGTAAGGTAGCTATTGTCAATATATGCACAGGATTATCAAGTGTGATATAATGAATCGCTTCTCTGCCTAGGTATATGTGGGCTGAAGTCTAGGTTTGTATGTTCATCTTGGAAAAGTAGCATTGTAGAACCTCACACTGTAACCCAAACCATAGACACCTTGGCTCATTTTATGTCTTTGTTCAGGCTAATCAACTGGATTAAACAACTTTATGAAATACCTTTGAGATCAAAAGAAGATGCAGTAAGAATCAATAACTTAAAAGTAAGAGATAGTTCAAAGATTTCTGCTATCCTATTCTTTCAGTTAAGCATTTTGTACATGGTGAAGCAAATTGGCATGAAAGCAAAACATTTACATGCTGTATCTTCCCTGCATCAAACATGGGGAAATAAGACGTTGTAAGAGAGGGACCTCTCAGTGCCACAAATTGATCGATCACTTCTTTGCAGGTTCTGTCAATTCTATTTTGTGAACTGTACTCTACTTAATCTCCATTGTCTATTTTTTTAGGACACAAGAGTATATTAAAACAATGTCACAGCCTAAACAGCTTTTCGTTTAGCACCAAACTCCCCCCCTTAGTCTATGAGTGAGAAGAAAATAAATAATTCTGAACTCGGTTTCCTTCTGCAATTTACAAAAGTAAGTGTTTTCAATTGATGTACCTTCACAATTCACCACTACACAGACCAGAAGTGGAAAAGAGCTGCGCCAGAAGCTGACAAGAATTGTTTGGTCTCCTGAAGTACTGACTTTCAGATGCAGACTCCTGCACGTCGTTATGTAGTTAAAATATGTAAAGGTAAGGAGGATTTTTTATGTTGATGAACTCATTACAAAGTTCAAAGAGTTACCCAGTTGGGAAAAATATAATATTGATTTTGAAATAGGAAACTATTTTATAAATTATAATTTTCTCAAGTGTCTGAATGAGTCATAGTACAAAATGTAATAGAAAATCAGTATTTTTATTCTGTTGTAAACAAGTACAAGTACTTACTGATTCAAATCAATGTAGATATAAATGAAGAATGTAAAGCTAGGAAATGAGAATATCCCCTCTAATTTATACGTTTTTGCTTCTCAAAATCATTAATCTTTATCAATTAATATTTACTCATTTTATAAATAAATACTGATAGTTATCTTAGGGTTGACACATGTATAACTTATGTAGAGGTAGTCTCCTGTTCCATGACAACTGGTGCCATCTTTAACCAATCACTGTATGTGCTTTATATGTTCTCCTATAAACAGATTTTGATTTTGTAATCCTTCCCACCAGAGAAGGCTGGTTATCATTATCAGTTCAGCAGAGTTGGCTCAAATGATGAATCATACCTGCTACTTTTCCTCATATTCTTTTTTGTTTTCAAATTCAAGAAATTATGACAGAAGCTGGCATCCTTCTGAATGGGCAGAATCTGTAAAAATGGTTCACGGTGCTCCTATGTTCTAAATATTTGATGCCCAAGATACGTTTCCTATTGTGCTCAGCATCCCATGTTATCTCAGTATTGAAATTCACATCAAAACTCCTGTTTGAGAAAGTATTGATCCTGCGATTCCTTTGCTCAGAGGTACTTCAGGCTGATACCATTTACAATCCCATTTGTTTACACAGTATAGAATGCTGGATGATTATTTCAAATATGAGAAGCAACAAAAGCCACTTGTATGCTCGTGCCAGGAAAAGATAATCCAAGCTCCAAGGAGATCTTTGGATGGTTCACAACATTCTGAGAGAGTAAAGCTATTCAATCATCAGTATTTACTGAGGAGAAAACTTAACAGGAATACCCAGAGAAAAATTAAGGGGAAAATACTGAAGAGAATCTGTAATATAAAAAGACAGGCTGCTCTAGCTCAGTATTAGTGTATTTGTTGGTGCAAGATACTTGGAAGTTTAAGTGTTATTTAAGAAAATCGAAATATAATCTTTGACAATAAAACTGGAAAAATATAGATTCTGCCCAGCCCAATTTCTTAATTCTGTATTTTTAGCTACACATTGAATCTTACAGTCATTTGGAAACAAGGGTGTGTTTCACATTTCAGGTGACTGTTAATTTTCTGTTGCTGACTAACAAACTATCAGAAATTTAGCAGTTTATAATGATACAGATGTGTTATCTCAAGGTTTCTGTGCCTGCAGAGTCGGTGGTGTCTCTCTAGGCTGTGATCCAGATGCAAGTCAGGAAGCATATAAGACTTTTCAGTCTTCTCCAGGATCATTGGTTTCGGAATTAATCTCCTTGCAAATGTATGACATGGATCCCTATTTTCTCACTAGTCATCCGTCAGAGACAGCCAATTCCTAACAGTCACCAATTTCATACCTATGTAGGCTCCATAGAGGGTTCATAACACAGAACCTCATTTCTTTCCAGGCCACCAGAAATGCATCTTTCTGTCTTCTTCCTCTGCCCCCAGTGAGAGAAAACTCTTTACTTTTAAGGGGCTCGTTTGTTTACATGAAGCTGCCCCAGGATCATCTTCATTATTAAAAAAATAATAATAATAACATATTGTACACAGTGGGTAGAAACACAAGGGACAACTAAAAAATTCTGCCAACCACAGTTACCAGGATAATTTAAGAGACTGTTACATGGAGATATACACTCTCAAGTGAAAGTAAAGTCAAATGCTAGTGCTAATACCATAGTTTTCTGACAAGTGTCTATAAGTTAAATGGTAACTTTCAATTTCTGGAAATAATGAGCAATGCTGTTCAGTGCATCAGGCAATTTGGTTTGTGTGTCTCTGAACTTAGATTGTGTGATCTTGCTTACTTTCAATTCCCCCATTTGTCAACTTGGGCTTTAATGATGCTTAACCCTGAGAAGTGTTCCCAGTATGAGATAAGATTTTCATAAAGAATTTTACCATTCACAAGAAAGAAACATATGAGCCATTTTGTGGACCTCAGATGCTCTCTTTTCTTGTCGAAGCCCAAAGCAGCAGCAATATTTTTAGCTTCTTTTATTTCATCTATTTATGGAAAAGTATGGTTTTAGTTTCAAAGATGTTATGATGTTTGACTTCATGAAAACCTTTTAGGTTCTTTTCTTCTTTATTTTAAATATAGAAGCTACAAAGGTGCTTTGGTGCTTCAGTGCTTCTGCCAGAATTAGCACACATATTTGAGGAATAGCATTTGTACATCCAAGGATGTTCTTGAGTAACTCAACTAATTAAACTGAAGTTGCTTTAGAGTACCTTTTATAGTCTAGGACTTTTTTGGTACCTTACTTATTATAGTTGAGTCTCCCAAAGGGTTTCTCCAACCCTACAAAGAGTGGGTAAAATATGGAGTTAAAGTTTGTGTACCTACATTAATTTTCATAATATAATGAAAATAATAAAACACAGACACTAGGCACAGAAATAAATAGTGTTAGTGAGCTGTAACAGAAAGCAGCTTCTTTATTTTAAAATAATTTGAATATGAACTTGAAATCAAAAGAAAAATAACAGAAAATAGCAAATGCATAGTGTCTGTAGCTGCTGTCCATGTGTTAGAGGTAAGATTGACTTAAATTTCTCTGAAACATCAGAAGAAACAGAGAGGAATACGTCCAGAATACAGTAGTCAGAATAAAGGGGATTCATCAAATCAGCATTCTCCCAAAGGAAATAGAAATAACCGGAAGTTCTATCAATCAGGTTTATTATCTAGAAGAAAAAAACTTTGGAATTATTAGATCTTTTCTAAATGGTGGTAGTGCTAAGTAGATTTTCTGAAATCAGATTTTTAATTATAGATTTTCATAAAATTTTAAATGTTCATCAACTTAGAAAAACCTTACCCTTTAGATCCTTTCTGCTTTTTTTTTTTTCTACTAGAGATTCAACTCAGGAACTTGCCCTTACAAGTCAGACTTGGCACCACTGAGCTAAATCCTTAGCCACTTAAAATCTTTCTAGATATCTAAACTAAAACTCTACCTGGCATTTATATTTTGTAGAATATAAAAAAAACTGCAATGAGAGTGGTTTCTCACAAAAATAAATATACAAAGGCAATTACTTATTTTCTTATAAGCCACATTAGTTCAACTGAATTGGTGCCCTATAAGATCAGATAAGAAGAAAACTGAGATGCAGTTTGGGCCTTTCAAACCAATTTATCCTTTTAATTATGCAAATATTATTCAGAAAAGAGCCATAAATTGTTACTCAGAGCAGATGTAAAACGTGAAGCATTTACAGTCTTTAGTCCACATTGAATAATATCTGTGCCACTAAACTACTTTAAACTTACCAAAATAAAACAAAATGCTACATGATTTAAAAAGAAGCATTTTCCATTCATTTATTTTTGTCAATTAATCTTAAATGTTAATGGTGGGAGAGCAATTAAGTAGGCAGGAAATGAGAGTAAAGTATGACTAAAATTTTATATTGAACACTTATGTTCTTTAAATTTTAGAAGTTACACGCTTTTGCAGTAATCTACAGATAAAAAGGATATGATGGACTATAAATTGCAGAAGTTTGGGAAGAAAGGAATGTGATAAGGGAACAATAAGATGAGCAGAGGCTTCATAAAAATATACGCTTACTTTAAGAATGCTACACGCTCTCATGTGCGCGCACGCGCGCACGTGCGTGTGCATTACTGGAGAATGAACTCAGGGCCTTCACACCGAGCTCCATCCCCACATGAATATCCCCAGTTTATTTTTTTATTTATTTTGGAAACACAATCTTTTTCAGTTGCTATATTGACTTGGGGTTTGAATTTTCAAACCTCCTGCCTCAGCCTCCCAGCATTCTGGGTTTACAGGAATATACCATCACACCCAGGAAAGATCAACACTCTTGATGTAGAAATGCTGGAAAAATCATAGATCCTTATGTTTTTTTTAGGTCTCAGTCAGTGTGATATTTTCATGATAGTGTTCATAATTCTGAGATGTACAATGTATAATTAATGTGTTGTCAACTGTGCTTCTCTGGTCTTTGTATTCTAGTTGACGTGTTCAGTACACGTGTTAAAAGTTGTAGATGTTAATAGCAATCACTGTTCTTTTCACTTTACATCTCCACAAATAACCAAGAGCTGTTTGTCCAAGTATCTAAATTTTAAGAAATTTTCCACAATAAATTACAAGATTCTCCTTTAAGAGAGTTTATTTATTCTCTGCACTAGACTAAATATGCCTAATATTTGTCAATCCATTTATTATTCAAGCCAAGCATCTGTGTTGTCCATCTATGTGCATGATTTTCTCTAGAAAATGGAGGAAAATGGAACCAGAGCATGGTAAACTGATGTAAGGTAAGGGCTCTTTATTATCATGACTAACTGCTGTCTCCAAAAAAAATTTTAATGCAGGACTACGGGTTTAGCTCAGTGGTACCTTGCCTGCCTCCCAAGTGCAAGGTCCTGAGTTCGATCCCTGGTACAAAAATTTTAAAATTAAAAAAT
Source organism: Fukomys damarensis (assembly GCF_012274545.1). NCBI lineage: Eukaryota > Metazoa > Chordata > Mammalia > Rodentia > Bathyergidae > Fukomys > Fukomys damarensis. The sequence goes on along the minus strand of NW_022900933.1, from coordinate 23,654,187 downwards.
GCAAACCAAACTATTGCCAACAGATAGCCTAAATTTTATTCTCTTTACTTTCCCTGGCCATGAAATCTTTACACATTTCCAGGAATAAGAATTTTGCATTTTCATGCACAGATTGACCTCAGAACCCTGTGTTTGTGAGGATTGAATGTCAGGGTTCTTTCTTTTAACAAAATGGCAGCTAGGATTTCCTTTGAGGGTTTATGAACCCTCATTGACTAATTATGACGAGTGACATCTCCTCAACTACATTTAAAGATGGTGACCAGGAGCCTAACAATTTGTACAATTATGTGAAAAAAGGATTCACAGAAGTCCTACTTCAGAGTTGAAAAAATTGTTGATTAGTACTAATAGACATTGTCAATGAGATTAAATGAAAGCCAAATAGTTAAATACTGAATTGGAGTGATTTCTATTATTAACAGTCCTCTTCAAAAACTAGTCATATTGCTTTCCAAGAAGATAGGGAAAAGTTAAAAAAAAAAAACACTAGTAAGGGAGAGATTTTTTTCAGCTGATCTTTTTTTTCTTTTCACTCTTGCCTTGCCCTGATGACACAATAATGGCTGTAAAAATAGCACATTCTCAATTCTGGAGCTTTCTCTGAACTTTCCTATTGTGATGTACAGTCATGCACTACATAACAATGCTTTGATCAACAAACCATGATTATATCAATTTATGACATAGGAGCTCTCATTCTTGCCATAAGTATACTCTATGATGTTTGTATGACAAAATCACCCAATTGTGTATCTAAGTGATGTATGATTCTATCCAGAATGGCACATTATGATTATATTTGTTCTGCCAAGAGGCCAGTTTCTTTTTCTTCGTGCTACAGAATGAAGCCTGGTATAATGGAAGGAAGGGAGTAAGAAAGGGTTGAAAGTAAGGAGGAGGGAAGAGGGAAAGTAGTGAAGATGGCAAAGATGATCATCCTAGAAGAAATATAACTCAAAGAACAGAAGGTTCTTTTGGATTTAGGTTTCTTTTGATCATTTCATGACTTAACTAGTCACTAAGAATATGAATTTTCTGAAACAAGTGCTCAAATTATTGATAATAAAACATAATTTTTGTTGTTGTTCTTGTTGTTGTTTTGGTACCGGGGAATGAACTCGGGTCCTTGCACTTGCAAGGCAGGCCACCAAACCGCTGAGCTAAATCCCCAGCCCATAAAACATAAATTTAATGAAAAGGAAATTTAAGAACGAAAGAAAAGAACTGAAGGCAAACAGTATTATAAGTATATAAGCTAGAAATGATGAGAAACAGAATAAATGTTTCTAAAAATAAAAATGCTAGCAATGAACTCTTAAAAATAGTTAAAGCAGATTAAAATTATCAATAGATGAAAGAATGTAAATTCTGTCCACACAAAGAAAAATATATAAAATTATCCAATGTCAAAATGATGTTATGAAATAGAAAATTAAATAAAACTAAAATGGAAGATAGATTACACAGAATAAGTTATTTGTGTTAAAGGCAGGTTTTAATTGTTATATTAAAATACTTCATTATGTGCCAAACCTAGTTGTGCTAAATTTACAATAACAAATTTATAGTAGTTAAATTATTTAGTTTCAAAATGAAATAACTATGCAGCCTAACCTCACAGTCGAAAAAAATAAGAACCATTGTAGAGTAAAATCAGGCTGTATTTGGAGTTGCCTACTGCAACATTTGAAGTTGGAAATATTAGAGCAAGTTCTGCATATAGGATAGAAACAGACTTTTTTTTTGCAAAGAATAATGCATCCTCCTGAGAGAATTTTAGAGAAGAAACATACAAAGATATCATCCATCCTGCAAAAACTCAGAGTAGAGGGCTGAGAAGAGATAATAACGGTTAATGGCAGAATCATGCATTACAGATATACAGTATCTCGTATTAGAAACAAGCAAACCACTCCCTGCCCATCCCAACAACAGCAACAATAATAACAACACTTGCAAATTTGCTAGAGAGAATTAGTAACATGCATGTGATACACAAAATTCTCGTGATCTCAACTTTAGGATGAGTCCAATTGAAGGAACCCATACCTGTAATGTTGTACACATGTATAAGGCTAGAGAGGGAAGAGATAGATCATCTACGCAGTAGGAAAAATGGAAACACTTTTGTCTGAGAAGTGGCTTTGTGTCCGGTATTCATGTTGTATTCTAAGAAAACAGAACTGCTGATTGTGCTTTGAAATAAGGCATCACAAGGGGAAAATAAACAAGATAGGGAAATCATGAGTTTGTGAGTTTTTAAGCCACTTCCATACCTCAGTGGAGGTAGAAAAACATAGATGAAGAAGAGACAGAACCTAATTTCTAAAATAACATTTTTGAAATTTTTCAAAAAAGGAAAAGCACATTTGGATTAATCCATTTAGATAGCACGAGGGATATTGCATCAAAGCAAAAAGGAAGTCCGAATATGTGTGTACAATTTACGGAGGCGGTGAGCTCATAGCAGTACAGGAGTGGGTTTTCTTAGTAAGAAGTGTTGTGGTATCATCAGCTCAACGTTATTACAGAAGATTGGGAAAGGCAGAGATATTTGAGAAGAGACAAGAAAGAGAATAAGAAATTGAATTTATGAGGTAAGTATTGTAGAATTAGCTGGTAGTGTTGGGTGCCAGCTCAAAATCTGTGACTATAAATGTGAAATTAACTCAACCAACAGCATATTTTTATGTTCTCATGATATGCAGGAAGCAATGTGGGTTTTTCAAGCACTCTTGGGATTGAACAGATTAAAAAGTTAAGTAAATTTTGTATCCAATGTGTTTAACTAAGGTATACTCTGTGTAGGACTATTAAAATCGGGGGAACATGTACAAAAGATTACAAATCTTAGGGTCAGTGGGTTAAAAATCTCAATACAGATAGTGTCCAAGTGGGAAAAAAGGAAGAAGGAAAGAAAATATCTTAATAGAAGTATTTGAATCATATGTTATAACTATTGAAGTTGGGGTGGGATAGAGAACAAAAATATTACTGAGGCAAAAATTTTTTAAAAAAGGAGTGGAGAGGCCAAGTGAAAGAAGAAACATTATAAGTGAGTTTTCATCTGAAAAAAACAATGATGTATAAGTCAGTAGAGGCTCAACTATTTCCTCTACCCACTAAGGCGTATAACATTCTCTCATCAATAACTCTCCCTCATTCAGTTGGAAGAGAGAGATTTAAAGACAGGCACCCCAAAAGTCTATTTTATAACACTATAGGAGGTAAGTACGATACTACATATTTCAAAGTATTCTATCCCCTAACGTTCTTAAATTTCTTTCCAAGCCCTCTTCTACATTACTTCTACATAAACATTACTAGTCACTGTTTTTATGGTACTGATTCTCTTAATCTCAAATAAATGAAATCATATTCCTTCACCATGGTAATTCAAAATCATGAGCTCTCTGAACAATTTCCCACAAGACAGTATTTGCTGTCTTCCGTTTGGGCAGTGATCAAGGTAAATATTCCTCTGAGGAATGCTGTCGCTTTCTCTATGACATCAATGTATTTGTGTGGCTGATTTTGCACTGTAAGTGCCAGACAGCTCATCAGTCTAAAGAAGAATTGACTTTCTTAGACATAAATATTTGAGCCAAGCTCACTTTTCTGGGTTTAGATTGGATTTGATACAGGGAAAAGAAATGTGTTTAGCTTTGAATTAGTGAGCATCTGGGTTTTTATGCGAAACTAACATGTCATTTGGTTCTCATACTCTGAGGTGCCCATTTGATAAAGACCTGAAAAATCTAAGACTTAAAATGGATAGATGATTATTAGAGATGGCAGTGGTGAGAGTCATGTTTGACTCCCAAACTTACTGTTCTCACCACTATATGACAAGTAATTTGCAGGTGACAAAAGCTATAGATTCATTCTGTTAGTATGTGGTTTTTTAATTGTGCAATAACAGGATATTTACAGATGATGATGTAGGAATTTTGGTTTGGAGCAATAGGAGAATTTTCTGATACCTCATAAGTAAAGCCTACTGATGAGAAAAACACTATAATGTAATAAACATGCCCTAATCTTTGAAATGTGTTTCTGTTTCTTTCAGTTAGCTCATAAAGAACGAATACAGGTTTATTCACATACTCTTCTTTTTATCTCTTATTGATGCCACATAGCATCTGTTTTCCTTTCCCCAAATAGTTTATTCTTTAGCTTAAAATGCTACTAGAAAATGCCTCAGGTACGGTTCTTACAATTTCAGTGCTGCTATGTGAATCAGAATGCTTACTTTATCTAAAGTAAATGAATAAAATATGATCATATATCATTAGAAGCTATGAATTTGGTTACATATTGTCTAGCAGTTTCATAGTGACAGCCACCAGCATTTTTATACATATACTACACTAATAAGTTAGACATATATGTCCTGATTTTTGTATTTAACTTGATAGATCTCCTATGCACAAATGTAATATTTTTAAAAGAACATTTAAAAAGAAGAAAGGATCTCTGAAATGACACCATCTCTGAAAACAAAGATGATGAAAACATTATTTTTGAAGATATCTCAAGACAAAATTTGAACTTACCTAAGTGGATATGTCATTTTGTTCTGCCATTAGATATTTATTTAAAACAAAAATTAGGTTGCCATATGCAGTGATACCACCCCATATAGTTTATGAGATATTCACTATCATTTTGACTACAGTTTCTATATCCACCTGGACATAGTCATCAAGAAGACACAAATCTTCTAATACTGCTATTTATATATTGACCTTAAACTCATACCCTAATAGAGGTGGGCATGACAGAAAATGAATATATAGGCAACTTCATTACGTGGAAGATATTTTACATCAACAGATTCACGTAATGTTAACAACAGTTCTGTGGGGTGAGGATGTCAGTATTTCCACCTCGTAGGTGACAGACAGGAAACTTGGAGCTATCTCGTTATTGGTGTTAATGAAGAGTTTCCACTATCCCTGACCTCCACACATGCATTATGATATCTGAACACTCTTCAGATCCATCTGGCAGTGGATAATTCGGGCACCATGGCCCTAACACATACAGGGCTCTGTCCCTTTTCCTTGGTAGGGTTTCCATTTTTGATGATGTAAACTTATTTATTAGGTCAAAGTTCATACTGTCAGAGGCTGTACCTTCTGCTTCCCATAAAATTATTGATACCATAGAATAGCTTGACCAATATATGCTGCTAATAGATAATAAGAAGTATATTAACATAAATGTTCTTTGTCTTTGCACATATGGATCAAACTTTCTACAGTCTCGTTTTCACGTTCCAAGTCCACATGTCACTGCAAGCAACCCACTGACATAATGTGGAATGTCTGCTTCTCTGTGTGGACAGATGGAGGGCCCCATCCAGACAACTGTGCAAACACTGAGCGGTAACATAAAATAAACTCTCAGCATTATATATTAACAATGAAATCAGTATATTTTGTGAAGTGATGAGAGACAGGAAAGTTCAAGGACATGAGTATTTAGATTTTTCAGTCAGAGGAATAAAGAAATGGTAATGATTTGAGACATTTCTCTGTGTTTTAATTAATCAGTGACAGGTTGAAAGATGGAATCAGCCTCAAAATGCTGTTTCAGGAGAGAGTGGGTTGAGAGATGACTTGGTCAAGGTCTGCTGGGTTTGGGAGAAAACTAAAAAGGTGAGAAAAGAGCAATGGTCTCACTGAACAACAATAAAGGCAACAACAGATGTGTATAAAAGAGAGTAGCAGTTGGGGGAAGATAGTGAAGAAATGCATAGTACCCTTTGGGGTCTACAACATAGAGTGCAAAATGTATACAATGCAGAAGTAAAATGGATAATAGCATAACTGGAAATGTTGACAGAGTTCTCTTTTTGTGGCCCTGCAGTAAAGGCTATTCATCCTTTAAACTAAGCTAGTTAGCACTAAAACCAGTAATCAAAATGAAAAAAGAACAAAACTGTAGCAAACAAAGACATTGCCTATACTACTTTCCATGTTAATTGTTCCCCATGTAAATCCTTCTCAACTTGCCCAGTATTCAAAGCGCTAGTGTTACATCTAAGCAGAGAAAAAGTTCTGGAACCTAGAAGCTCGCTGACATCATGAAGACCATGGAAACATACACAGAGATCCCATGACTCAATGACAGTGAAGATGCAGGCACCTTTCATCACGTGTAAGTGCCTCCTTGCACAGTGGCAACCGTTCACATCTCTGTGCTACAACCTCCAAAATGGTGTGTCAGCCATTGATTATTATCTCTATAAACCCATCTTATGTATCTCTCTCTTTTATATTTTCATCACACTGGGCTTCTTCCAATGTCTGAAATACACAAGAGAGTTCATGAGATGGGAAGGGAATGTGTAACATCAAGGAGGAAGGCATGGGAAGCAATGAAACAATGTGCCCAGGAGTCTTCCTCACTCACTAGTAAGGAGGCTACACTGACAAATGGTCCTTAGCTTTCCTGTTCCCAAGCAGATGTTAACTGTGGTGAGTTGAATGAAAACCTCAAAAAAGAATGCTCATGTCCACCTTACTGGCAATACTGTCAGTGTGACTTCATTAGAACAACAACAACAACAAATCTTTCTAAAGATAATTTTGGCTCTCAAAACGGAGTGATCCGGAATTGCCTTACTGGGTTGCCAATCTAAGGATTTGTGAAGTAAACAACTGCATATTATAAAAGATAGAAGAGGAGACAGAAACAAAATTAACTGTGAAGTCACAGGCAGAGACAGGAGTGATATAGCTACAAATCCCAGAAGCCAAGAAATGCTAAAAGCCACAAGAAGTTGGAAGAGACATGAGAAAACTTTTCCTTCCAGCTTCAAGGTAAAGCATAGCTCTCTTGACCTTGATTTTATACTACTGACCTCCAGAGAGATTAGAGAATAAACTTATTTTCTTTAAGCCATCTAAATTGCTTTAAATTTTTATAACAGCCCTAACAAAATAATATTTTATCCAATGATAAAGATAAACTGTCAGAGTTTTGAAACTTTAATCATCAAAATTATTTAACTTCCTCACATCTAAAATAATGCTTAATAAATAATCACATAAGTGATTAACTATGTTCCACAGTTTACTCAGTGATCTCCTGAGAGTTTCATTACCTTGACTCTCTTTAAAACTCCTTGATCAATAAAAATACTACAATGCAATCAAACTCTTAAAGTATAAAATCAGTGTGCCTACCATCTAAGACGCAAGAACTTCTGCATCTTTGTCAGAGGTACACCAGTATACTAGGAACACTAGGTGGGGCCGCGATAGTGTTATTTGGCAAACATTTGGTGTAGAAGAGTTTGTGCGTATTTTCATTTTTGAATTCTATTAATTTTCAAACTGGTAAAATAAAATTGCAGTTATAAATCTTGAGAAGAAATAGAAATTAAGACAAATATGAGTGGAACATGTGGATCCATGAACTGCAGAATTTTCTAGTAAACACATAATCAAATAATAATATATATAGCAGGAGTGTACACCAAAACAACACAGAAAAGATTCATAGACATATTAGAAAAAACAGAAAAGTGTTTATCAAATATACTATTTAAAATATAGAGCAGAATTTTACATTTTTATATATGTCATTAGAATTATGTCACAGTTTTGAAGGATTGATATAATTATTATATATATATGTTTTGAGTACATGTACTTATTTTATATATGTGTGTATGACAGTATGTGTATATAATATATGAATAAATCTATTTAAAATTGTTAGTTATTATTTTTAGCTAGAAACATTTAACATGTTAATTATTTAAGAAATGTGAATATATGCTTAAATTGTTGTGAGCCTCATAAGAAATCTCTATTTTGGACATAGATATGATTTCTGTAAACATGTGAAACCTGAAACTTGGCAATACAGTGATTAGAGAACCTGCTTTCAATAATCATGTCACAGGAAATTGAAGTTTTTTTCTATTCTAGGCTGGGGATTTAGCCTAGTGGTTCTGCTGCCTGCCTAGCAAGTACAAGGTCCCAAGTTCAATCCCTGCTATGAAGAAAAAGTCTGTCTATTCCAACAAAATATTTGGCTCAGGTTACTGTTCTATACAGATGTGAAATTATAGAACAATACCTTACAGGAAAGAAAGGCTCATGTAAAAAATTTTAATTTGTTGTATATAAATATATATTCACCCATCCACCCATATATACATAGAAGGTTGCAACAGTGTTTTCAATAGAAATATCATAAAGGAAGAAGAAAACATCAGAAAAGTTGATTCAAAGTAAGAAAATGAAAAGGATGAGAAAGATAATGAAAAGATGAAAATAAAGTGTTTGTAGATGGGGAGGGGAGGAGGGGGTGAAGGGAGGGCAGGGACAAGGGCAAAAAATGAGAATCAAGACTTGTCATGTAGAGGTACAAAATCCCAACAATGAATGTAACTGTACTGTATCCCTAAAATGTACCAATAAACTCAATTCAAGCTGAAAAAAACAAAAAAAAAATTATATATTTTTAAAAGATCATGAAATTTTATTTTGTACAATCCTCATCAAACCTGGCATATATTATTACTTTTATTTAATGTTGAAAAAATTCAGGTTTAGAAATATTATTGCATCCAACCCAAAAGTGCCTGAACCAGATTATCATAGCAGGCTCTGCAATGTTCCAACATCAATTGGTTTTTCTTTCATCTCTTTTGATGAGATGTTTTCAAGAAGATTAGAAAATATCATGGTATTGAGTTCAGCCCTGCACAAATGAAAAATAGATATTTATTATGCAATGGATTTACTTTTTTGCTTTAAATTGTTCCTTTTGCTACCCTAATGTGGGGCCCCAAATGCTAATTTTTAGAAATATGCTTTTAGTTCTACACTGATTTTCCCAGACTTTTCTACTAAATTCAAGTAATTTAAATCATCTGTTCCAATTATCGTGTTTCATAAAGAATTTTAATTGATAGTGAGAAATATGATGGGAAATTTTAATCAGATAAGATTCTTACTCTACCAAATGAAGTAATTGGTAGCCCTTGAATATAAATGAGATTTCATTGGCAGAAGACTGATTTATTTCTAATAGGTTATCATTGAAAACATTTTAGTCTTTCTTAATATTTTTAAATTTCTGTGATTTTGTAAAACAATAGCAAAATAGGCAAAACAACTATACTCTGTAAGAAAAGAGAAGAGAAAGGGCCCTGTCTTTTTTGTGAAAGACCTAGTTCTTAATAGTAATAAACTATGGGTGGGGGCTTTCGCTTGGTGATTCTGCTGCCTGCCTCACAAGCGCAAGGACCCAAATTCTATTCCTGGTACAAAAAAAAATAGTAATAAGATAGAGATGTTGCTTAATGAAAATATCTTCCATAGACATTGGAGAAGCCACACTATTTTTTATTAGCATGATGCTCACTAATTATATCTCTTCTCTCACAAACTTTTTTTTCATGTTTGTAATGAATTATTAATAGAGAGTTGTTCTCAGGCTTCATTCAGCAGTGTGTATGTCATTGAAGTAAGGAAATGTATGTTTTATTAGGTGATAAACTAGTACCAGGCTAATCATAGTCGCTATCATCCCCACTCCCACCCACAAGATTCCCATTTAGCAAATCCGTAGGGGACGGTATGAGGTTGACCAGATGACGCTTGCCCTTGCTGAATGAAGTTTGAATGAGGTCGCGGGCTTCAAAGAGTTGTTTCCTTTTCCCGGATTGCCTCCAAAACATCAACTGTGCAAAGCATGGTGATCCTACACCACTCTGTAGTCGTTTTTAACAGAATACACATGTGCTAATTTTTGGCACCTATTTTAATTTAAAATGAGGCCATAAATTCAGAGCTGTGATCTTTGGTAAGTTGCTCCTTTTAGTTTATTCTATATTTCCATTTCTTTAGAGCCTGAAAACATTCCATCCATTATTTATTTATTTAGTTAGTTAGTTAGTTAATTTGTTTGTTTTTAAATCAAGTGAATACATTCCCTGCTTAGCAGAGAGACCAATTAGTTTAAAAGGTATTGTAAGAAAAACATTTAGAGTTTCATTCTTGATAAATTAGGAATATGAGTTTTTCAAGCTAGTTTTATACATGAGAATAAATAGTTTTATGTCAATTTGGAAATCCAAATGTATGATATTTTCAAGAATTGCTCTAACTTGGAAACAGCCCATTTGCCCATCAGTTGGAAACTGGATAAAGAAGATGTAGTTTTTCTATAAAATGGAATACTACTCAGCCATAAAGAATGAGAAATTAGATTTATTCAGAGGAAAATGTATACATATTGATGATATACTCCTAAATGAAATAAGTCACACATGTGTAAATACTGAATAGTTTCTCTGGTGTGAATAAACTATAACAGTACATAAGATCCTATTGAGATAAATGACAATGTGAAATAGGAAGAACTAAAGGTGTAGGGAAATTGGGAAGGGTAGGGGAAAGGGAATAAGGGAAAAGAAAAAAATATGAGAAAATGGAAATAAAGTGTTTGTAAATGGGGAGGGGAGGAGGGGGTGAAGGGAGGGCAGGGACAAGGGGAAAAATGAGAACCAAGACCTGTTATGTAAAGGTTCAAGATCCCAGTAATGAATATAACTGTACTGTATACCAAAAATGTACCAATAAGCTCAATGAGAAAAAAAAAGAATTTAAAACAAATCATACTTATAAGCAAAAAATTAGTTGATAACCACAAATTTATCAGGAGTGCAAAAAATCAGGATTAACAAAATAGTATTTAAAAGCAAGTATCGGAAAAATGCATTAAATGAGATAATTTGCACTTATGTTATTAAAATATAGACCAAAATTTGGACAATTTTTGCAATATTAAAAAGCATTATCACCTTTGAAGTACAAAAACTATAATATATTATGTTGCAAGGGAATTTAAAAAGAAAGATATGATTTGGCAATGATAAGGGTGAAAAATATGTTCCCAACAAGACAAATAACATTTACTGTTGCTATAAATAAGTTATATTCTAATTTACTATGGGCATCTCAATGCTTATCAAGAAGTGTCTTTCCAATTGACAGATGGTAGTTTGAGTCTCATAATTGTCTGAACAGTGATTTTACAATATATATAAACTTCATTTATCATTCACTGTGACATTCTTAGGAATATCTGTATTCGGTTTTTTTAAACAACTTATTCAAAAATCCATAAAGCTGGAGATAGCCCTAATTTCTACCAAAATGCTAATAAAAACAAATGATATTAATACATTCTAATTGTGTGGTGTGCATTATACTCCCAGCATTTTAAAATTGCAGTCTTTATATAAAATAATAAAATTAGAAGAGCAATTCTATACAATAGGTATTACTTGTATCCCTATTTTATATGTTGAAACTAAGATTGTGAGAGGTTTCAGGAATTCACTCGTGTGCCGTCAATAATAGAAAAGATAAAGCAATCTCTAGGGTCCGAGTTCATAATAACCTCTGTACTATATGGCATTTTTAAAATTAAAAACACCATTTTTATAAATACTTTTCATTCATAAAATGAATGCTTTGAAGAAAAATGTGAATCATCTTAATAAGTGAGGTAAAATTCATTTGACAAAAATACAGATGTAAGACTAGAATAGAACATAAAAAAGATCTTTCTGGAGAGAGAAAAATAGATTAGGCATATCATCTTTATGTTTTACATATTTCCTAACATTTCTAAGATAAACTTTACTCTAATAAAAGCATCATAATTATAGCAGTGAATGATCAGCATATTGTAACATAAACTATTATTTTAGTTTTTGTTCATGTAACACAAAATAAACAGCATAGAGGTTCTCCGAAGGGTACCTTTATGTTTATTTGTTATTGTTGTTCCTCATCCTAAAGTATTTTGGACAATTTATATGATATGAATGAAGCAAGATCTAAATCCAAACACATGCTACTTAAGGGTAGGATGAAAGGGTCACCAGAAGGTAGACACAAGTATAAAAAGAAATTGTGCAATCTTTCTGAAAAGAAAGAGGAATTTTTAATATTGTGGCTGACTTTACATATTAAAAAAAAATTGTCCTGATGCAGTACAAGATTACCCTTCCTAAGGTAAACTATGTCCTGCTTTTTCTACTTCAGTACACCCTGGGAGATTTTACAGGCTCTGACAAAGCTGAGCCACTGACACTTTATTTTCTCTTCCAATCTTTCCATCTCCTCCCCATCACTTGCTTTTCTTTCTTTGTTTTCTTTTTTAATCATGTAGAAATCAGACAAAATGAAATAAAAAGATGTTCTAGAGCACCAGAAGCTCTTTTTCCTTGCCATTCCTAGAGTAAAATAGTTTTGTCCAACACCAAAAAAATCAATTATTGATTAATTTTTTTAAACTGAAGCATAAAATAGCAAATAATGAAGTGATCGTAAATATAAGCCTTGTCACAGATCAGAAGAAAGATAAAATTTACATTAATTAGGATGGTTTGATCAATAGTTAGGCTTAGGATATGACCATTGTGACACGAAATAGATTTGAAGACATGTTTTTTTAAAGGAATATATTCAAGAGTAATTGAGTTGAATGGAAAAAATGAAGTATATTTTCTCTCTTTAGAGGTGAAATATAATTAGGATTTATTCTTCTGCCCATTTTTATGATTATAACCTAACCTTATCCTAAGAAAATGTTTACTTATGGATTATTCAAAACAATGCACATACATTCCTGTCCCTCTCTGCATAACATTTTAGGTAACTACTTAAATTTCTCTGGTGAGATTTTGATCCATGATCATAGTGACAAAAACCACTCAAAATCCTGTTTTAATTGAACTAATTACCTTTTTTTTCTGATCGTTTCCCACATCCTGCTTACTATTTCTAAAAAAAATAAGACTTCGGCATATCTCATAAACGAGTCCAACTCTCAAATTTGTGTTTTTCACATATTATTTTGTCTGTCAACCCCCCATCTTCTCACCTGGTAATTAGATTTCCCTATGGATTTGATTGTTTTTTATTTACAAACATGGCTGTACTCATTGTGCAGGAAATATATCAGTGAGTTCCTCGTGGAAGTAGACCACAAATTTTTTCATAAACTTATTGTTAACCTTTGGTATAGTTTCAGACCGAAAAAAATTAGTAGATATTTCATGGGCTTAAAGATTAACTGTTGACAAAAATGCTTGAATGCAGCAAGGACAATTATACAAAATATGTATTATGTTCCCAAAGTGCTTTGTGAAATCATTTTTTTTTTTTACTAATTTTGTTTAAAAGAAAATTTAAATCAATAAAGTCCATCTCTTTCTGCATTTATCTAAAGGCTGTCATTGTTAAACTGGCTGCAAGCGTGTCATCAGCTTGCCCAAAGTGATTTTTTACCTGCAAGGATCTCAAGGGGACACGCAGGCATCTGGAACTTCCTTGCTCACCCACCCACAGATTAGCAAGTTGATGATGGATGAAGTTAATCAGGTGAAGTGATCTGAATATCTTTTCTGCTCATTTTCTTTGTTCATGTTTTACATACTTTCTTTTAAAGAATGACAATCCCCACTTCATTTCCTTGGTGTCATTTGAACACCATGAACTCCCTACATTTCTCTTGTACAGCATACTCCAGAACCATCCCCTCCAGTGTGAACAATTTTCAGGGTTACTGACAATGGTACCACTGGCAGCTACACGATGACCACATCTCTCTCTGATTAGGGTTTTGAGGGGCTCTGTCTAGAGTGTACTTTTACATATGCAATTATTCCGTAGTCAACAAGAGCACAACTAGTCACTGTTGTTGCCTCTTAGTAAACACTAATATTGCCAGTCTAAGTCTGTCTCCTGCCATTTATTAATTTACTAATTTCTTTTGAATTCATCTTTGTTCCTATCATTCTCAATATACAACCATTCCACTGTGTTTTTCCTTGCTTGATTTGGTTTCTATCCATTCTTATAAAATTCACATAACTTGATCTATTTAATGGTGAGGTTTTTTATAATTCATTTTGTTTGTTTTCACTTCGCAGTATACTTTTACTGTATTGCACCATGCACATTTAGTATGTTCTTTTTACTATTGTATAGTTTCCACAGTGAATATTCATCTTTGACTTAAACATTTAAGATTGTCTCCAATGACAAGGGGAAAAAAATGAGAACCAAGACCTGTCATGTAGAGATACAAGATCCCAATAATGGATGTAACTGTACTGTATATCTAAAATGTACCAATAAACTCAATTTAAAAATAGTGTCTCCAATTATTGGCTGTGCAAACAGTGAACTTCTTGTACTGGTATGTCCTTCTGGAAGTACTTCCCTTGCATACAGTCCAGCAAAGGACACTGGCAGACCAGAGGTTACACACAGGTGCTGATTTTGACAAAGGACTGGCAGATTGCTGTTCAAAATGCTTATAGCAGTTAAGACTTTCACTTATAGTACATGAATGTGGCTGGGTAAGGATGAATTCTTGCTATTATAATTTTTCTTTTCTCTCAGTGAAAATGAGCACTTATTGTCATATTCTTCTCTGTTAGCTCATCTGGGCTACAAATACAAAATGCTTTAGACTGAGAAATTTGTAAATAATAGAAATTTAATTTTGTGCAATAGCAGTATCATAGCCAATGTAGTTTATCTGAGGCACAGCGATGCCTAATTGAAAACCTTTCACAGTACACCACCATGACAATTTTCAAAATAATGGGCATTGATAATGCTGACAGATTGAATTTTAGAGAGAGATGGAGACAGAGAGATAATAAATTTTATTTTATATTTCCCCATGATTTTGTGTTTAACTTTTAAATTTATTTTTTAACATTTCTGCACTTATAGATGAAGGATCATTTTTTTTAATTGAGTTTATTGGTGCATTTTAGGGATACAGTGCAGTTACATTCATCTTTAGGATCTTGTACCTTTACATGACAGGTCTTGGTTCTCATTTTTTCCCCTTGTCCCTGCCCTCCCTTCACCCCCTCCTACCCTCCCCATTTACAACCACTTTATTTCCATCTTTACATTATCTCACATTTTTTCTTTTCCCTTATTACCCTTCCCCTACCCATCCCACCTTCCCTACAGCTTTAGACCTTTTCTTCCCATTTCACAATGTCAGTTATCTCATTAGGATCTTATGTACTATTACAGTTTATTCACACCAGAGAAATTATTCAGTATTTACACATGTGTGACTTATTTATTTTACTTAGGAGTATATCCTCAATATTTTTTTAAATTTTAATAGAACTTTTTGCAACATGTCCTTTATTTTTTTTTCTTTTTTATTGAGGATATTGGTACAATCTAGGCATACAAATACAGTTACATTCATCATTGGGATTCTGTACCTTTACATAATAGGTCTTGATTCTCATTTTTCCCCTTGTCCCTGCCCTCCCTTCACCCCCTCTTCCCCTCCCCATTTACAAACATTTTATTTCCATTTTTTCAGTTTCTCATATTTTTTTCCTCTCCCTTATTACCTTTCCCCCACCCTTCCCACTTTCCTTACACCTTTAGCCCTTTACTTCCTATTTCACATTATTAATTGTCTCATTAGGATCCGGTGTACTATTATAGTTTTTCACACCAAAGAAACTATTTGGTATTTCAGTTAAAGAAATCTCTGTATGAACATGAAAAATAGGGAATCCTAAAGTAAAACTAAAAAAGGAAAGTAAAAGAGAAAAGTCAATGATGTAATATCAAAATAATCCTTAATTCTGAAGATGAAAATGGTCCCTGAACATATTTAAATTGATTCTCGCTCTTATAGTCTTATCTTATGCTTTTTTCATTATTTAGAGAATACTTTATTAGTTTCTGTAATCAGAACATGTCCTTTAAATTGTGTTGACAGTTTAATCATGGAGTGCTAGCTTCCCAAACATGAAACTATCCCAGAATACCTGTTGTACTTCACATGCTTATGTCCAGCTATGTCAATTCATGAATTATTTTATTAATATGATTTGAATATTCATTTTACCATACATCTTACCAGTTTGTTCCTTTACAAAATCAAACCATTCCTTTGTATTTTAATGATGCAGCATAAACATTTGAATGAATCATATAGGGAAACCATCCATACTCTACAGTAATCAGCTGCTGAGAAATGCAATCTGCAGCAATCCAGACTTGTAGGAATCAGATCACCATCTCCAATACAACCTAGTAAGTCAAACAACAGCACTTGTCACTATTCACCACCAACAGCATAGTCTTGATTAATAATTGAGAGTTTTTAAAAATTTTGTCCCCATTTCCATCTTAGGGATAACCAAAGAGAGGCAAATATGTCACCAATTTAACCAATCACATAGGACATTCTGCGGCTAATCTGCCTGCCTACTGCCTGCCCAAGGGTACAGCCTCTAATCAGGGAGGATCTTGATCCCTCCCTTTTCATCATCGGAAGCTCTGCCTCCTCTCTGCCTGTCTCTGAGCCTTTGCTGAAAAGGAGATGATGGTGGCTAAGTCCCTTTGGACAAACATAGGATCAGTAGCTTTTATCTGTTCTTAGTTGATGAGTCTTCATTTATTCCCAGAGCTGCACTATATTTATAGATTTATTTGGAAAAAATGAAAGATTTAAAATGAGTTGTATTACCTAAGAACACAGAAAGATTTCCATTTATTCAGAATATCTTCTATTTACATTGTTTTAAAATCATTTTTGTAGATGTCTAAACTTTCTCAAGTTATTTACGCTATTATTCAGACTACTTAAATTTATCACTATGTTATAATGTATCACTTCAATAGAGGAATACTCTAGAACATTTAGATTAAAATATTGACTATTTCTCTCTGATTCTGGCTGCTGTCCATTTCATGTTACATTTTGAGTTTACATATTGTACTAGAGGATCGGGCTGCTGTACTTTTTATTAACAGTGCATTGCATAGCTGTGTCTCATGACCCTTTTCCTTGCTTTCTATTTTGTCTGTTATTAACAATTATTTCTTCCTAGTTAAATTGTCATTATTTTCTGATTATATGATACTCTACATTGAAGACCCAAAAAACTCCACCAAAAGACTTCTAGACTTAATTGACAGATTCAATAGAGTATCTGGATACAAGGTGAATACCCAAAAATCAATAGCCTTCTTATACGCAAATAACAGACTCACGGAGAGAGAAATAAGGGAAAAAATTCCTTTTACAATAGCATCCAAAAAAATGAAGTATCTAGGAATCAATCTAACAAAAGAAACAAAAGATCTCTACACTGAAAACTACAGCACTCTGAAAAAAGAAATTGAAGAGGATATAAAAAAATGGAAAGATATCCCCTGCTCCTGGGTAGGAAGAATCAACATAGTGAAAATGGCCATACTAACAAAACTGCTATATACATTCAATGCAATGCCAATTGAAATTCCAACACTATATTTCACAGAACTAGAAAAAAAATCCAAAAATTCATTTGGAACCATAAGAGACCTAGAATAGCAAAAGCCATTTTAGGCAACAGACACATGGCACCAGGTGTAACAATTCCCAATTTGAAACTATACTACAAAGCCACTGTGATAAAAACAGCATGGTACTGGCAAAGAAATAGGCCTGAGGATCAGTGGAACAGACTGGAAGACACAAAAACAAACCCAGATATACTCAGCTACCTCATCTTTGACACAGGAGCTGACCATCCTCAGTGGAGGAAAGATCGCCTCTTTAATAAACAGTGTTGGAAAAACTGGATGTTAACCTGCCACAGATTAAAATTAGACCCTTATCTTTTGCCACGCACTAAATTAAAATCAAAATGGATTAAAGATCTAAATATTAAAACAGAAACATTAAACTTGCTGGAAGGTAAGTTAGGCAGAACTCTAGAAGACATTGGCATAGGAAAAGATTTTATGAACAAATCCTCAGTAGCACGGGAACTAGCAGATAGAATCAACAACTGGGATCTCATATTACTAAAAAGCTTCTGTACTTCAGAAGAAACCATCAGCAGAACTAAGAGACAATCTACAATGTGGGAAAAAAGTTTTACCAGCTGTTCCTCAGACAAAGGACTATTATCAAGAATATATAAAGAACTCAAAGCAATCAGCCCCCCCAAATATAAAGACCCTATTCAAAAATGAGCATCCGAAATGAACAGACATTTCTCAGACAAAGAAGCCAAAGCAGCAAGAAAATATTTGAAAAAATGTTCCACATCACTGGTCATTCGAGAGATGCAGATGAAAACAACACTGAGATTCCACCTCACCCCACAAAGAATGGCTGCTATCAAGAAATCACACAATAGCAAATGTTGGCAGGGTTGAGGGGAGAAAGGAACCCTTCTCCATTGTTGTTGGGAGTGCAGACTGGTGCAACCACTATGGAAATCAATATGGAGATACCTCAAAGAGCTTGGACTGGAGGTTCCATTTGACCCAGCCATCCCTCTGCTGGGTATCTTTCCAAAAGAACTAAAAGAATCATATCACAGAGAAGTATGCACACCCATGTTTATAGCGGCACAGTTTGTAATAGCTAAATCTTGGGAACAGCCCATTTGCCCATCCGTTGGAAACTGGATAAAGAGGATGTGTTTTTTCTATAAAATGGAATATTACTCAGCCATAAAAAACAAGGAAATAGATTCATTCATAGGAAAATGGATACATACGAGGATATACTCCTAAGTGAAATAAATAAGGCACACGTGTGTAAATAAGGAATAGTTTCTCTGGTGTGAATAATCTGCAATAATACATAAGATCCTAATAAGATTACTAACATTTAGAAATGGGAAGGAAGGAGCTAAAGGTGTAGGGAAGGTGAGATGGGCAGGGAAGGGTAAAAAGGGAAAAGAAAAAAATGTGAGATAAAGAAAAGATGGAAATAAGTGTTTGTAGATGGGGAGGGGAGGAGGGGGTGAAGGGAGGGCAGAGGTAAGGGGAAAAAATGAGAATCAAGACTTGTCATGTAGAGGTACATGATCCCTACAATGAATGTAAGTGTACTGTATCCCTAAAATGTACCAATAAACTCAATTAAAGCTGAAAAAATTTTTATTTCTTCCTGATTCCTCCTTCTCCTTCTGCCTCCCCTCTTTCCATCTCTCCTTCCTTCCCCTCATAAGCCTCACTAAATATTTCCTTCCCTTGTTGTTCTTTTTGCCTGAGTGTATTTTTATTCATAAGAGTTCTCTGTTCTATTTTAATTTGAGGTTCTCTTATATTTATTGGTTAATGTGAATTTTATATTCACTACAGTTTTTGACATACTGGAAATTCTTTGTCATCTGATTTCACACAATTTCTTGTATTTTCTTCTTTATGTTATCTGTCCTTTAAGTCTTTTGCTAACATAAAATTATATTTTCTATTTTTGTTTTATGTACATTGAAATTCATATTAATGTTTATTCTTATTATATTACTTTATTAATTTGACTGGTACCTTAGCTAACTTCATATTCTTTTACTGACTTTCTTCCCAATCTAAGTGTTACTATTACCTAAGAATGAACTTCTGGATATTTTATAGTAATATTATTTCACTTTTATTTTACCATTGACTTTTGGGATAATAATAAACTTTCTTAAATTTTATCAGACCCTTATTTTCACATATTTTACAATAACCCTCTGAATTTTGTTTCTTACTTAAATCTTTTTCCCAAAAATGTTTTCAAAGTAAGTTTTTGAAAAAGTTTCTGAGATTTTTTAAATTGTACATTTATATTTAGGTGAAAATTTGGTTGGCTGCAAATTTATAGGATCATCACTTTCCTGTGTCACAAAATTATGTAGATAACTATCATTTCCTATAGAAATAGTTCCTCTTAATTAAGATAAAAGGCAGTCTGGGTTTTGATGGATTTGGGAACAGAAGATGGTTATCTCAGGTAAGTACAGAGTTGCCTCTATCACACTTGGCTGAGATAACCATCTTGTTTCTAACTGAACTGTTTCTCTAAGAGAGTAGGTACTATCACTTGTTTATTCTCACACTGAGAGAAAAAAGCACTTACTTTTTCCAAGCATCCTTTAAAAATGCTTTAAATTTATACTCTCCTCTCTCTCTCTCTCTCTCTCTCACACACACACACACACACACACACACACACACACTTCTTTTTCACCCAAGTCTGTTTGACTAATTTTCCAGAAAAATCTACTGTGTATAAAAGGACATATGGATCCAACTCATAGGAATAAATGGAAATGTAAGAAAAGTAGACATCTTTAGATAGTTACACATATGGGAAAATAAATAACCATTTTCTTCTTTTACTTCCTCTTCATTTTTCTTAGTCTGCTTCTCAAATGTGAATAACTTGGATTTTTTATGCACAAGTAGATATTTTAGTTACAGTTAGATAGTGTTGATTAATCTTTCTCTCTCTCTCTCTCTCTCTCTCTCTCTCTCTCTCTTATATCTGTACCACTAATTATATACCAGGAAAGGTAAACTCAATTGATTTTGTCTTCATACTGTCACAAATCACCAACCTGTGTCTTAAAAGAAAGTCCTAAATATAAAGAAAATAAAAACTTGGAATTATATGCAAAAAATACCACCAGCCACTACCACAGATCCCACCAAAATCTTCTACCAATTATGGCACCAGAAAAATAACCAGATTCATTCATTGAATAAATAGAATTATAGTCTTTTCTCACTGCATAAACAACTGATACTTCCAAAAGTCCTGCTTGTGTAGAAAACGTGTATCTTTCATTTAAAACTCTTTAGCTAACTGCCACTCTTAGAAATGATCTCTAAAATTTCAAAAGATGTTTGAAATAAATTTAGAAAGAACAAATCCAGAATTCAGCCAAGTAGTACTGTTAATTGGCTTTCAGTATATCTAAGAAAGAAAGATACAATCATGAGTTTCTAGCACCTGAATCCATAATAATAAAAAATAAAATATATCACATAGTAAAATACAGATTATGCTGAAATATCTTGATTTGATCATTATATAATGCATGCATATATTAAAACATCACATTACACTTCTTAAATATATATAATTATCTTTCAATTACAAAGAAAGTTAAAATAAACTGAATGTATAAACTGCATTTTGGCTTTCTATTCCTTTAAGTTATCTTTATGTTTATATTTTTGTTGTCATAGTAGTTAACTGTACCTATGTGCACTTTATACTTTATGATGATAATTCTAATTACCTTTCTTTCTGTTAGTGTTCTGTTAGAATATTCTGTGAGTGTTCGTTGTGTTTATTATTGGAAAACAATGTTACCTCCAGTTCTCAGAATATAAAATAATATAGAATAGCATAAAGTGTTAGAACTTGAAATCAAAAGTCACTTACTTAAAAGCTACCTCACAATGTGTCACAAACTATGACTTCTTTTGCCTGTAGCTTATTCAGATGAATATTATATCTCACTTATTTTATGATTTTTCTTTCCAAAAAATATTCTGTGGCATCAGTTCACATTAGGATCTAATGACAACAATTTGGTTCCAAATCCCCGAGGAATGAACATGTCAGAATCTTGGCCTGGATTCTCTATAATTTTTTAATCTTCTTCATAGGAACCATTTGAAAAATGGTGCTTTTAGTGACACAGATGTGGATTCTGCAGTATAATGTTACATTTGCTGCTCTTTCAAAAGCAAAGCTTTTTTGCACCGTGAAAATTCAGAAGTATTTGGAAATCTCTTGATTGACTTGGCATTTATTTGACTCTGCATCAAACAAATAACCAATCGAATATATCCAGGCATTCTGGGCTGCCAAACTTCACCTCCGAGGTGAAATCTCAGTCAATAAGAGGCTCGTGTTGGAAACCATGAGTGACATTTAACTAAGAAGTGCAAAGCGTGCAGCTGTATTTTTGACACCGTTCCTCCCACACAACTGTCAGCAAGTATAAATTAACTCTGGGAGTCTATAGGTTTCAGTGATGGATGAAGATGTTTAAGCCACATCCCAGAATCACCAAGGTGATGCACTTTGAAGTTTGTTCATATATACGTATGTGTGTGTGTGTGTGTGTGTGTGTGTGTGCTATCACATTTGATTTTGCTTAAACATCTCCCATGTCACTACAGACATGATTATATAAATTCATATGCATTTCTTATGTGCAATATGTTACATGTCCACTTGAGAGAAGATTTCAAATGTTTGTTGTCACAAATTTCATTCATATTAAATCAGTATTTTTTTTGAAAAGCCAAAAGCGAAATATAACCACTTGAAAAATGTTGAAAGTTTATATTAGTAGGTAATATAATACTTGTATTTTCCCAGAAATAATTTCAGGTGTAATCAGTAAAATTTTATTTCTTTATGTATCCTCTTCCCTTCTACTGTTCTAGGGAAGTGCGAAGCTGAAAGTATGAGAGAAATTGTCAGGTCAGTTTTGTTAAGACTCAGAAAGGAACGGTTGCATAAAATGCATTTTAATTCTATCATTTGAGGGGTCACAGAGTCACACACAGTATACTGATCTTGGAGAAAGTATTTTTGCGAACTGAAAATGAAAAGAAAAACGCTAACTTTCATTTTTCTTTACATTATGAGTCAGCAAACTCTTCTGCTAAAAAGTTGTAAATGTTTTAGGCTTTGCTAACCATGCAGTCTCTCTCACGATACCCAACTCAGCTACTCCTGTGCAAAAGCAGCCAGAGACCGTATGTAAAGATATTGAAGATATACTCCTAAGTGAAATAAATAAGTCCCACATGTGTAAATACCGAATAGTTTCCCTGGTGTGAATATTCTGCAACAATGCATAAGATTCTAATAAGATTACTGACATTTAGAAATGGGAGGAAAGGAGCTAAAGATGTAGGGAAGGTGTGATACATAGGGGAAGAACAAAAAGGGAAAAGAAAAAAATGTGAGAGAATGAAAAGATGAAAATAAAGTGTTTGTAGATGGGGAGGGGAGGAGGGGGTGAAGGGAGGGCAGAGGTAAGGGGAAAAAAATGAGAATCAAGACTTGCCATGTAAAGGTACATGATCCCAACAATGAATGTAACTGTACTGTATCCCTAAATGTACCAATAAACTCAATAAAAAAAAAAAAAGATATTGTGTGCAGCTATTTTCCAATAAAGCTTTATTAACGGACCCTAGAACATGAGTCCTAGGCAGTTCTTATGTGCCATGAAATATTCTCTTTTTTTATGAAAGCAAAAATAGAAACAACTCTTAGTTTATGGGTCATACAAAAGCTGGTAGGTGGCTAGTTGGGCCCACAATCTGTACTTTGCTGAGTCCTATATTAGAGACTTATTTAAACTGTGATTACCAGGCATGCACATTCAGTAACCAGCTGAGCTCTACACCAGGGGCCTCTTACTGAGAAAACAGATAGTGAGAAGAAGCTATAATTTTATTAATATTATTTAGACTCCTTTAAATTCACCAGACAGGGGAAATTATTAGCTTTGTGACTTAATTTCTGCACACATAATAGCAAAGAATAATGCCTACAGCTTTCAGTGATTCTGTGAAGACTTAGAAAATGAGAAAGGTAAAAATGACCTTCAGTTTTAGTCCTTTCTCAAGTCGCCTCTCAGTTGTCAGTAACAATGTACTCATTCTGCTCTGAAAGAGCTTGTATTATATAAGTGATGAATGATCTCTTAGGAAATAATTTCGGTTCGTGATGAAGCATTTTCTGACTCTCTGGGATAAAATAAACCAAGGGAAATTTTCATGTATCCTCAACTGCGTGATAACTGATATCCCTGTTGTTGTTGTAACTTGCCTATTGTATTTTTATTTTTCAAAGAAGATTTTTAGAGGTCAGAGTAAAAGATTTGTACAAACCCATATTTAACTTTCATCAAAATATACTTTGAAACAAATAATTCAAAACTTCAGAGACCATGACAACCTGATGTGAAGCAACTCTTACCAACAATTCATTTAAGATCAAAAAGTGGGAAAAATAATTAGAAAACTGCTTTCTGGGGGATTAGAAAACGAAACACAATAGGAAGCTTGTACATCATGGATCATTGTCTTATTTTGGACAGTAGCCCTGCGGTAATAAGAAACTTTTGCTACACTTCAATTCTGGGATTGCTAAGAAAATGATTGGCCAAGCCATAATTTGTTTTTTTTTCAGCTAAAGAAATGAGTGATAATCAAGCGGAGAAACAAACACGCATAGAGTTATCGCTGTGCTTTCTGTATGTAGCAAAAAATGTCTATTTGGGAATGTATGAATATCTAGTCTTACCAAGAGCTTCCTAAGAGACCTCACACCAGTGCCAAGCATTAAGGGAAGAAATGGTATTTTCTAGGGGACAAAGGGAAAGAGAGTCATTTGGGCAAAGAAAATAGTGTGTAAAGGCCTGGAAGCACAAAATAACATGTCACACATAGAATAAAGGATATTGATGTTTGTAGGAGTGCCGATAGTTTATGCTATATAACAAAAAGATCAAACAGACCAATGGACAGGACATGAGAAATAGCTGTTTAAGGTAGGGGAAGATAATTAAAGAGTTTTCAAATGAAAACTCTTGAAGAGTTATAGGACAAAGAGTTATAGAATGATAATTGTACTTGAGAAACATTCCTGTGGATATGTAAATATGTATTGCCAAGGAAAGAAGTCTATTGTAACAGCTCAGAAAAGCAAAATTAACATCAGTGACTTAAGTAATAAAGTGAAAGGGATCAATTTGTGGTGTGTGCTACCAATGGGATATAGCAAAATTAACTAAACTAGAGGTGAGAAGTAGACATGTTAGAAGATAGGTGATTATGGTCCCAAGTTCAGAATGTGGTACCAGGGTTTCCCCCAAAATAAGACCTAGATGGAAAATAATTTGTCTTGAAAACTAGAGATCAAAAAGCCAAGCCCAATCAGCCTATCCTTGCCTCACCTGCCTTACAGAGTACACAGTGAGTAGGAGAAAGGTGACAGCAACCTGGGCATTTGAGTATAGGTTCTGAAAACATGGTTAAAAAAGCACAGCAGAACTCAAGGGAAGAATCTGGGTTAGAGATAGAAAGTAGACATGACAAATTGCCTGTGTTTACTCAACAGCATTGAATATTTACTAGGTGCCAGTCAGAGCATGAAGTAGTTGGTATATACATTAAAGGAGGGAAACTAAGTTTGTGTTATATCAGGCTGGCCTTGAACTTAACTATGTAGCCAAGGCTGGCCTCAGACTCTTGCCGTTTCTCCTGCCTCAGGCTCCTAAGTGCTGGATACAGACACATGCCACCACGCCCAGCAGGAATTGTATTTTTAATTTTTTTAAGAATCCATGTATATATTCTATAAATTCAAGCTACAAAAATGCACAAATTTTAAAAGTATGTCTTTCTCATCCTAGATCCTCAATCATCTTTCCTGAAGAAAAACATTTGTGGGTATGCTCTTACATTTTTCCATTGCAATATAATTTATAAATAAATATATTCACATGCATCCCTCTGTAATTGTTTACGTAACTGGAAAGCATCTTATGGTTTTCTATACGTTGTTTTTACCTTTCATTTAACAATCTTGGACTCTTTACTACAACATATAATACCATCCTTATCACTTTCTGAATTTTATCTATTAAATGTATATATATTTTTTTATTCAAATAATGATTTACTAAAGTAAATGAAGGCTGTTTTCATTCTTTTTCCTACATCAAATAGCGCTATAGCAAATATTTACTCAATTATAATTTTATCAGTACTATATGTTTCCAGATATTAAACTGTTTCATGCAAAATTGTGTGTATTTTTAATTTAATTCACACTTCTAAATTATTCTCCAAAGATACCACATTAACTTACACTTACATCAACTATGAAAATGAAGGTTGAATCCTAACCAACACAGAATTCTATAACTTTTTGTACTTATTTTTTATTTTTCCTTTTTAAAGTGGAAAAACGTATATTTCAATTTTTGTTTTTAAATTATGAGTAATACTGAATATTTTCTTTATATGTTCATATATCAGTTCAGTTTTGCCTTCTTGAAATTATATCTATGTATCCTATTCTATTTTTAATTGTGTAACACATCTTTACTGTTATATATATTTGATATATTTAAAATAACCTTTTAAATGTTGCAAATATTTTTCTTGTTTTATAAATTAAAGCACTCTGCAGGCCGGGGATTTAGCTCAGTGGTTCTGCCTCCAGACTCGCAAGCACAAGGACCCGAGTTAGATCCCCAGTACCAAATAAATAAATAAATAAATAAAATAAAGCACTCTGCCAAGTCAAAAAAGCCACGCACAAATTTTTTTGCTTATGATTCACAGTTTCTGTAATTGGTTTAAAATTTCTTGCCAGGGATTTACCTCAGTGGTTCCGCTGTCTGCCTAATAAGCACAAGGACCCGAGTTCGATCCCCGGTACCAAAAAAAGTGTTTTTTTTCTTTTGTCTTTCCAAGGAATTATTTTTTAATTTTCCAAGTATATTCTTAGAACTACAGATGAAATTCATTCAAAAATCACAAGTGCTGAAATTCTGTATTAATATTCCAGTTGTGTAGTCAGGAAACGGAGACAGAGAGGCTGAGAAACTTGGTACCTATAGCAAATGAATGAGCCCAAGTTTGAAACCAGAATGGAACTCAGGACAACGGTGAAGTGAAACTGCGACTAAAGAAAATTTACTGTAAACTCTGCAAATGATTTCCTGTCTCTTCCGAGAAGGCTGAGATTCCGTTGCTACGACATTGGTGGGAATGGGTAACACGTCGCTCATTACAAAAAGCAAGCCGCAGAAGTTCCAACCTTGTAACCAAAGAACAAAATATGCTTTTAACTTGGCAAATTGTTATTGATTCTGTTTTTTGTTTTTTTGTTTTGTTTTGTTTTTTTGTTTTTGTTTTTTTGGTACTGGGGTTCAAACGCTGGTCCTTGTGCTTTCGAGGCAGGCAGTGGAGCCACTAAGTTAAATTCCCACTCCTGTTACTGATTTTTAAAAGCCCAATATTAACCAATGATTCTTATGTCAATGAGTGAGTTTTGAACACTCATAAATGTCAGGTTATTTTAAAGATGCTCAAGTGATAAATGGATAGGCGAAGTCAACTGTCCCAGGAGTTTACTTCTGAGGATTTTATTTTCCTCCATACTGGGCTGCTTTGTCATTTAATCTCAAGACTCCCAAAGTAGAAAACATGTTCCTGTCTTATCATGAGCTTTTGTGTTATCTCTTCCTGAATAAAATTAAAAAAGGATTTTAGAAATATCTCCATTTTCTAGTAACATACAATGGTCCATTGTGGATGCTCTGCGGGGCTGCCCAGATCCTCTGTCAAGATTGAGCTGTTTATTCCCTTCACTCACTGTAGGGTGGGCTGGTGGCTCCCACTGAGCTCCTCTTTAGGTCTGACCTTCACCCAAAGCCAACTGTATGATGAGCAACTTGGGGGTGCAGTCCAAATCCAATGGGTTACTGCAGCAAAGATCTAAGGGCTCCAAGGGCTTTGCACCTAGGCTTCTACTAGAGCAGTGTATGAACAATCAGGCGAGGTGCCCATCTCCCTATAAGGCTGAGGTTGCTATTTGCCTGGATTGCATACTTCAGCTGCCCCTGTCCAGTCTTGCTCTCTTTGCTCCTCCTATTCTCCTGAATATCTCTCCTAACAAGCTAGCCTGCAGACTTTGATGCACAGTCCATTTGAACTTGACCAACAACAGCCACATTTTCTTGATCTTCTCTTAGTGTTCGTGGGAACAGTCTTCTATCTGACATTTTCAATATCTATTTTTTAAAATAATTTGGAAGTTTTATTGGAAGTCAGAAAGTCATTTTTCCTTTAAAGTTTAAAATTTTATATTTTGTCCCTGATGTTTTTCTAATCAAAAATTATTTGAATTTATCACAATTCTAGAATATTACAAGCAGCAATAAAATGTATAGCATTAGGGCCTTCCTATAAAACTGTAGTTATGAATTTTGAGATTTTCGTCCAGAATTTAGAATTGACAAAAACTAAAGACAAAATATAACGACAACAACAATGACAAAAACAACAACAACAATAATATCTAACCAATCCAGCCACCCTAATGCTGATTAGGCAAATAGTTTTCACTTGGAAGTAATTTGCCTCAAATTGAACAATTAATTACATGTTAGATCTAATTAAATTAACTCTCTTAGTATTTCTTTACCTCCATGATAGTTTTAGAATCTATCATCATAATCTTAAGGCCATATATTTATAAAATATCAGAAAGACTAAGAAAGTGGTCTTACAAAATGGCATTGGTAAAGCACTGTACAAGAGCTTGAATTTAAAGATGATTAACTCTGTATATATTTTTGAGCCCCAGGAATGGATCAGGCCCATTGTTTATGTCTCCTTTGTTTAAAAACAAAAAATGAATTAGGAAGTCATTCGATTGAGTTGGTTCTGGCACTTTAAATATCTATGAGAATAAATCAAAGCCAAATGTAAACCAAAAGTTGAAATTAGAAACTGCACCAATCAGAAATGATCAACTAGCCACCAACTAAGAACTTTCCCCTCTAACAAATTCATAGTATTTTCTTGGGGAGGGAGAATTAAGATAAGTTATGTATCAACTCCCCATAATGAATATATTCATTGTGTACTGTGAACATGTGCTAATAAAAATGTTTTTAAAATTATTTTCCTTGCTTCGTTTCTACAAAACACTTTATGAATTTCCCTTTCTGTTTCTTTAGCTGGAACAATAGCCTCTGTGGTCTGATGCTAGCCTAATTCATGAGTCACTGAATGCTCAAAGAAACACTGTTTTAAAATCTCCATGTGCTTCAGTTATTTTCTTCACTTTTTATAGCACTTTTCATCCCTTTATGCCATTATTATTATCATTCTACTTCTCTTTTGTAAGTGCGAGACATTGTCTTCACACAACTGTGCTTTTCATATATATGTAAATCACTATCAAAGATTTATTTCCAGGGGTTAGTTCAGTTGTTATTTTCTTTATAAAGGAAGAGGATTAAAACATAGATACAATCACTATTTCCACAAATATTTATTGATCATCCAGAGTGTGACAAACATTTTTCTATGTACAAAAGCCAGCATAGTCAAAGTGCCTGCTTTCATGAAGCTTCAGTCTACGGGGAAAGAAATAGAATAAATAAGAAGATTTCACAGTGATTTGGGGAGAAGAGACTACCTTAGGGACATATGCTCCAGAGGAATGGAAAAGTTCAAGATTACCACTCTAGAGGGGAGATCAGGACAAGCTTCCTAAATGTATCAACAACGTAAAATGTGGGAGAGGGATTGTTTTTTTCATCTATTCTAGTCATAATACTGTGTTTAACATTACACACACACACACACACACACACACACACACATCCATTTGTGAATATTTTATAACAAACACTATTTTCCACATGGCACCTAACCCTTGGTATTGCCTCATGGAGAGTGTTAGATTGGTGCCTTGTTTCCGTCACTATTTAATCCCTCATGTTAAACATTACTAATCCACTTTCTTTTCCTTTTTCTTGAGGAGATTCTGATACTGAAGGCAGCTTTTAGAGGAAAAATAAGTAAATTTTAAGAGCCCTGAAAGGTAAAAATAAAAGAACTGTGGAATTTGTAGACCTACCAAATGGTAGAGAAGTTTCAGCTTCAGCACAACAAATCGACCAATTCTGCGAGCCATTCACCCTGTCTCAGGTACAAAGTTTGGGGACATTCCTGATCCCCTCTAATGCATCAAAGCATGAAAAACTAACCTCATACAATTAACTAAATGGACATAGGTATAAGGAATAAAATCGTACAATGTTTTTTCTCACTTATATGAAGTGTGTACAGCCTAACCTTTCGTCCATTCCTTCATATCTTTGCCTGGGAAGTTAAAACCAGACTTAAGACTTAAGTTGAGCAACCATCTGCCAAAAAGTGGAAAACTACGTAAGATTCAGACACTTCTAACTGTGGGACACAAAGGGGCATCTCAACATCTGGTTCTTGATTTTCTTTTTCTCTTATGAACAAGGTCCCTGTATCCAGCTGACTTCCTGACATACTTGTGTTCCTGGGTGGCCCTGTTTTTGAAGGTGCTTTTTGAGATTTGGACTCATACTGAGAAACTCATTAAAAAAAAAAAAAAGCACTGTTCAGGTCGCATTAGAGGCTTCCCCATTAAAACCATTTCTGAAAAATTGTTGATTTTTCCACTATGGTTTTCCATATTAACTTGGGAATGTTAAGTTTCATTTTCCAGCCCCCTAGCTCGAGTAAGAAATGTGGGCATGTAAGTGGACAATGTGTTACTTCCACCTTAGGGTTAGGAGGAATACCAAGAATACAGTGTGTGACTCTATATGATGTAAGAATTCAGGGCTCCTCCTCTCCTGCACTCCCCACCTTTCTTGCTGTCTCACAACAATAGGGTGACAATCTGACCTAGACAATGTGAAATCCTCTCATCCTTCATCAAAAAGCCAAAGAGTGTAAATCCTCAACAGATATTAAAAAGGTAGCAATGCAAAATCAGAAACCCCAGAGAGCAGAAGCAAATGATTTGGGGGAGATAGATATTAATCCTCCTCTGACCCAGAAGGGATCCACATTGCTGACAGCATCAATCTGGTGTGACACTTTGCCGCCACTGTTTAAAACTGCTTCTTTTGCCGAGAACTTGAAGAAGCGCCTGGCAAACCAGTTAATACTATTTTATCCAAATAGCAGAGCAACACAATAAGCAAAAGAAGAAACTTACAACAAAAATGTGGAACCAAAGAAATTAATGTTCTCTGTTTACCACATTTTACTGTATGAGGAGATGTCCTCTGGAGAGGGGCTTAGTCTTTGAAAGGATTTTATCTTTTATCTTTTTCAGCCATCAACCCTCTTAGAGAAGCTTTTGATATCTTCCTTGTTTCTTGTTTGATGTTCTGATGTCTCTGATAATATGGACAGTTTATTGTTTTTATTTTTTTAGCTTGACTGCTTTAAATGCACAATCCACCCATGATAAAATACAGTGAGTAATTAATTAACAAAAAAGCGATTAACAAAGCTGCCAGGGGCTGAGGATAGGCAAAAAAGGATTTTTTGAAGAAGCTGAAGAGTACAACTCTGGGTGGTCTCTAATTTCCCCTTCTGCATAGTGAACTCCTTATGCTTGTGGAATAATGGGAAGTCAAAGGAATAAAATATCCTCACAAGTAACAGTCTAGAGATGGAACAATGGGAAATGTCCTCATCCTCCCTGCAATATGGTGGGTGGGAAACTTCATCACCTAATGAAAAAAGCACTTTGATGGATTAATATAATGGAGTTTAAGAGAAATATTCTGATCATTGCAAAATCAGTGAAGATGAAAAATGTGAGCAGGTAATTGAATAGGAAACATTTATATGGCATTGAAGCTGTGCTGGCAAAAAAATTATTATTAAAATAACCTTTTATTTAATATATCATCGCCTATGAGATGTGCTTTGTAAAATTTCAACTTGGAAGGACTTCCTTTTTAATCGTATAAAGTTTTGGCAAGTCATTTTATTAAAGAATTTCATAACTGTATCTGAGCACAGTTTAGGGCATATAAATTAAAATGAACTTCAGAGACCACATAGGCAAGCATTTTGTAGCATAAAAACTTTTCAATAAATCACAGAGATGGTTGGTACATAACCTTCCTTATGAGCAGGACTTATCTTACTGATTTTTATATTTTGTGTTTTATGCAATATCACTTTAGGGAAAAATGCGTAAGAGGTGAGAATAGGATAAATAAAATTATATAATATAGTATCATAATCTAAGAGTGTTTTGACCCTTCAAAATGGAACAATTCTTGGGCCAGGGATTTAGCTCAGTGGCTCCGCTGCCTGCTTTGCAAGTGCAAGGACCAGAGTTTGATCCCTGGTACCAAAAAAAAAAAAAAAAAAAAAAAAAAAAAAAAAAAAAAAGAGAGAGAAAAAAGTGGAATAGTTCTTTTTTAATATCTGTTTGATCCATTTCCGTTTGTGCATGGCAGTGGTAGTGTTATCCTATCACTGCGGCTTCTGGGGACTGGAAGGAGGCAAGGAGCTGCCATCTTCTGGACTCTTTCACCCTGTTCTAGTATTTTCTGCCCCCTTCCTCATCATCAGCTTGGGACTTTACTCCTCTCTTTTAGTTAATAGTGTTTATTATATTTAATATTGGAGCTGACTGCAAAACTGGTGTCAGAAATGGGAAGGTAGGGAAATTACACTGCTGTCTCCATTCATTACCTTCATCGTCCTCGGTTTTAGTCATTCTGATTGCAGATTAAGGAGACTCTGAGTTTACTGCCACTCTGTTCAGTGACGTCACTGCACTTGCACTGATCTTCTTTATGATCAAACAGAGAATTGCCCTCAGATGTGAAACAATATCTGGAGAGACATCGCCTGTGATTTTTGTCCTGCTTGAATTTTTTTTTGCGCTCTTCTGAAATGAGGGATGATCCTTTTCCAAATAGCTTAGTGATATCAGGTTTGCCTTTCAAGCCAATCTGATATATTTTTTAAAGTAGTAAAAATTATTTCGTTTATTTAAAAGTAGCATATTACATAAGCAACAATTCAGGGTAGAGTTTGAATAACAACAGCATTGAAATAAAGGTAGTTCGGGAAACATCGCCTTGCTGGACATCACTTTAAGCAAGGGACCCATACGAAGAGAAAATAATACAGAAACTCTCTGAACTGGTCAGGACCCTGAAGTAATGAGATCAGAAAGGAGGGAGGCAGGCAGGCTGGACAGGCAGTGTAACTGGAAGAGTGCAGAGCCAGGCAAGTGGTTCCTCTTCTTCACTAATCTCTTCCCCATAAGGTCAAGGTTAGAGAGTGGAGCTCTCCATCTGCCAGTGAGGTCAAGTGAGGGGAGCAGTGGGTGGCTGAGGATGAAGCCCAGATGATTCTGTGTCCTGTCCATAGACAAGGAAATCAGAGGAAAGGAAGTCCAGAGGGTAAAACTCAATACATGCCAGCAAGTAGAATCAGCTTTCGAGCAAAACAAGACAGGTGACGGAGGAAAAATATCACTCCATTTTGATTTTTTTATTTCAAAACGGATAATGGAATTGTTTTCTAGAATACTGATTTCATTTATCTCTTGGCTTGTAATCTTCATGTGACATAACCTCAACTTCAAGTAGGGAAGTTCTAGTTTTAAGAATTATTTTGAAATACTAATGAAGAGCGAGTAAATACTGCTCAAAATGGACTGCATTTAATATTTGGAATGCAATACCAGAAAGAGCCACAGCCCCTGGGCCATGGTCTGTACAGACAGGTGGCCTGTTAGGAGCTGGGCCGAGCAGCAGCAGGCGAGCTGCCGGTGAGTGATGGAGCCTCCTCTGTGTGTGGGGCCACTCACGTCTCTCACCTCGCTGGAGCTCAGCGCTTCTCTACTTAGCAGTGGTGTTAGATTCTCACAGTAGCTCAAACCCTGCCCCAGACCATGCACATGAGGGACCTAGGTCGCATGCTCCTTTGAATAATCCTGAAGTCATCATCCCACCCCACAGTGGGAAAAAACTGTCTTTTGTGAAATGTGTCCCTGGTGTCCAAAGGTTGCTAACCACCGTTATAGGAGGTATGATCGAAATATACCGTGAACAATTAAATTTTTAAAGAAATTATTACAGAAAAAAACGCATTGCCATTAATCTTACTCAAAATGGAAGGGTGGAGGGGGTGAAGGGAGGGCAGGGGAACGGGGAAAAATAAGAACCAAGATGTATCATGTAAAGGCACAACATCCCAATGATGAATGTAACTGCACTATTTACCTAAAAAGTACCAATAAGCTCAACAAGAAAAATATATATATATACCCCCTTTCCTCAAAGATTCTTATCTCTTCATTCTTACCATTCTTTAAACTGCCCCTGAAAGTCCTCCTTCATGAGTCTGTTTATGAGTGGTGATTAAAAAGCAGTACAGGGGCAACCCAGTTTCCAGTCCCCATTCCGTCTCTCTTAGACAGAAGTTTTCCTTCCCTCAATAAAATTTTCCTACTCATATTAAAAAAAAAAAAAAAAAAGGAAAAAGAAATACAATGTGGTTCTCTGTGCCAAATCCCTGGCAATAAATGTTTTGTTATAAAAAATAATCCACTAAAATAAAAAAAAAAAAAAAAAAAGGAAAAAGAAATACAGTGCTTGTTTCTAGTGCCATGCATCAGAAAGCTTGAAAAAGCGTGTGCCGTCACCCACCTCGTTCGCGGGATCTAGCGCCTTGACATCGGCTGCTTCCCAGAGTCAAAATGACAGGCGAACATTTTGAATCGATTCTGGACACGGAAGCAGCCGCGACCGAGCAACTAAAGACACCCGGAAAAGAGGGATCCCAGAGCTGCTGGAGAAAGTGAAAAGAAGGATGGGATAAGTGTGTTCGAGCGGGGGCGGGGGGGACTATTTTCGGAGGAGATTACTGGCATGCATCCTTTACGGTAATCACTTTTAGAAAATTTTTACAGCTGTATGTTTGCATTCAACTTCAACAGTAGGTTCGCGCACCTCACATATCTTAATTCTTTTTCTTCCTCTTTCCTTCCGCCTAGCTCCTCCCTGCCTTCGCTTTAGATCCCATTTCCGCATGTCTATTTGTTTTGTTTATGTTTGTGACGTAACGATTGCACGCATTGTGCATAATTAGTGCACACACAAAGCACATCTCAGTCCTCTCCATCCCCCTCCCCCTCCCCCCAACCTCTCCACTTGCAAAAGTTTTACTCACATTTCATAACTGTGTGAAGTATTGCTGAAGGAGAAAATATTTATATTAAACCAGTCTGCATAGAATGTTTTTAATTGTATCAAGCACTCAAGGAAATTACTTAAATTTCTCTGAAATATTTTACTTCTTCAAATAATAGTTCTAGGCCTCTGCAGGGATTGAGGACTATCTTTACTTTGTCAGATGTTTAGTGTGCTTTGCTAATGATCCTACAATATCTAATAAGTGATCCTCAGTTGCTGACATGTCTCCAAATACTTTACAGTTGCCCTAAGGTGTGGATAGCCATTTATTCATCTCTATTAATACCTTAGACATTTAAAAAAAAATATTTACGTCTTTTAATTATGAATCTCGTCCACCCGTATAGCCTAAAATCAAAGATAAAATGTGTGCAGTCTGGCGTCTATTTTCACTATGTCATCACATTCTCTTTGAAATTTAGTTGTACTATACCAAGTGTATTTTTTGTAGATGTGTGCTTTGAGGTAGAGTCTAAACACAAAAGGATTCTTCAACCTGACCTTTGGATCATTGTATCACTCAATATATTCTCCTCGGCATAGATAACTATCATGTGTTTGTAAGGTAGACACACAAAGGTTCCATCTCGTCTACGGAGACATGAGATTTTCTGCTCTTTTTTTTTTTTTTCTGTCCTTTTCTTAGTCTAATTCTGTGTCTGTCTGTCTCAGTCTCTCTATCTCTGCAGCTATCTCTGTCTCTCTCGCTCTCTCATCTTTTTACCACCCTAGTCTCATTTTATATAATCATTGTGAGTGTGTAATTGTGTCTATTTCATTACATTATTGGTTTTATTCTGAAGAACTTCCCTTCTGATGTGTACTGTCTTTGCATAACTCCAGGATGTACATATCATGTTATATAAATATCATTCCCTTTCAAAGTCATTGATGAAAAAACATTTTATTCTTCTCTGTATCTCATATTCAATGCATGCGTTTTGCATGTAGTAGCCACTATGAATAAATGTTTAATCAATGGAAAAATGCTTTGCGTTTTAAACTAAAGATAATTACATGGAAAGTCAGAGAGCCCTGTAATACACGGAAGTATACCTTGTTCAGAGGAGACTCAGACAGAAATGCAGGTCTTTTTTCATCAAATATTACCAGTGGTTAAGAGTTTGGGCTTTGGCATGTTTTAAAACTGTACTAAAGCCTGATTTGCCTATTTTTCACCTTACATGCCCATGACTTTGGAGAAATCCTTAACCTATACTTTGTTTTTTAAAAAGTTTCAGTGTTATACCCTATAAAATGGTTCTAAAAGTACTAGAAGACATAGTAATTTATTGCTAGAATTAAATAATATATGCTAAGTATTTACTTTACCCCATGCATATAAGCTGAACAAACCAGACTTCCTTTTCATGTAATTCAAGTGAAAAATGAACTGCATTTGAGCTTCAAGAAATTGAACAAAACAAGAAAATTTTGGATCACACTATAAAGAACAGGTCAAAAATAATGTTGGACTTTACATACATATTAACATTGAAATAAATATGTATTACTGTAGAAGTTGTTTGGAGACAAAGTACAAGGACATGCAGAGATAAGAACAATATTAATCATGGCAGTCTGTATTTATGAATAAAAATATATTCAGTAACACCACAAGAGGGGGCCTAGAAACAAAACTGAGATTTCTTCTGACATTAATTAACTTTTCAGCTTCCTGAGGCCAACAATTTTAGTTCACATTTGAATCAGGACTATTATCGTCTGAGAAACCTAACTGGTTTAGATCAGTAGTTTGATTACTTAAATTTGAACTGGGCTCTACCCCTGAACAGCTGTGTGAACTTTAGGCAAACCGCTAAACCTCTCTGAGGAACAGTTTCCCTGTGAAAAATGAGATAACAATAAAACATGTTTGCTACGAACATGGGACACATTTCCATTCATAACCACTACTTTATAGCATCAAGTAACCAACAATAAACATTGAATATAATATTGTAATTAATGCTGAAAAATATATGACATTAATTCAACTTCATTTAAAAAAAAATAAGTTTGTCTCACTATTCCAACCCACATCCACAACTTCATCGGGGTTTACTGAATCACATTTAACTTTGGACATATTGGAAATGCTTGGAAATAGCTTATAAACTCTAGGAGGAGAAGGCATGAACAGTAAAATATATTTTGCTTCATCCTACCTGTGTTGCCTATGTTGCTACCAAATAGTTCAGTAATTATCTATTGGATAAATAATTAAAGCAAAGGGCATTTATTGAATTATGTGCACAATTACAAGTGAAGCAGCTGCCCTTCTATGGACATTATTTTAAGACCCTTCTGTACTATTAATAAAAATTGTTATTTACTCATTCTACTTTCTGGAATTATATAATAAATTTACCTTGAATATGTGCCTTACTGATCAGCTAAAATTTCTGATCCCTAGCTTCTTTTACATGCTAATCAGAGGTACTCTTTCTAACCAAAAAATTGAATTGTACCAACAATTTCCCAA
The DNA here is from genome assembly GCF_012274545.1 of Fukomys damarensis. Classification (NCBI taxonomy): domain Eukaryota; kingdom Metazoa; phylum Chordata; class Mammalia; order Rodentia; family Bathyergidae; genus Fukomys; species Fukomys damarensis. Next base: position 23,617,045 of record NW_022900933.1, on the reverse strand, counting down.
TGAAAAAGATATCTTTATCAGTGACATTCTCCCCACTGGTTATTTTGCTTTTTACGTTGTTTGTAGTTTCCTTGATGGTACAATGGCACAGTCCACAAAGGTCTTGTAAGGAAAGAGTCTGATAAATACGTGTGAAAATACCAAGATTAGTGCCTTTTCAGCTAGGCGGCTTCCCTTTCAGGTGAGTACCTTGTAGACCTGATGTAGGACCTTTTAAATATACCTTCACTCTGTAAGTGGTAATACAGAGATTCTAATCCTCATTTAGCCAGCTCTGAGCTATGAGTGATTTATGAGGATGAAGCATCAGTGATTACCCCATGAAATATCATATTAGGTAATCATGCTTACTACTGAAGTGTCACTTTGAGGATTGAGATGTGGCTCAGTGGTGGACTTTGTCCCTAGAATGCAAAAGACCCTGGATTCAATCCTCAACACCACTGAAGAAAAAACATTAATTTCTGAAATATTTTAAGAATGAATCAACGCAAACTTCAATAACGATGTGTTGTAAATTTCGACAGATGTATACTCCCAAAATATTCAAATAATTTGACACTAAATATATGATAAAACCTTGGTCCACCCCCTTTGAAATAGATATTTTAATTGTGGTTGATATGTGTATTGGGTGCACAGGAAACCAAGATGGTAACATATAGTTTAGCCTGGGAGGGAATCTCTCTTATTGAGATTTATCAAAAACCTATGCATAGTTTTCACGGACCACCGAAGCAAGTCTCACAGATTCCTGACTCACCTGTTTTGCTGTAGGCTATTATATCCAGTCTTTTGGTGCTTCCAGGGAAGATGTTAAATGCCAGTGGCTTTCACTGCTAACATGACCTGTTTAAATGTTTTAAAAGCAAAGCTATGAAGATTTTCTGTTTAGTCATAATATTCATCTATGTTAATTCTCCAAAGAGTTGGAGAGGAAGCGTGGCTGTAACTTTGTATCTCTTCTAGGGCCGATATATAAAGCAGTGTTACATTAAAACCAAAGAACTCAAAGATTCCAAAGGTAAAAACCTATGAAAATAAAGATCTTGAATTAGAAACCTATGATTTACTTTTCTGAGGAAGTTTGTCCAACAAATCTCACAGTTGGTGACCCTGTAAGTTCCCTGTCATGCCTTGGACCTTCTAGAGCAGAGAGCATATAACTACATAACACTGTAAAGCACAATAATTTTCTCAATAATAACACAACCTAAATGAGGTGTGCTCTAAGGAGAAAGTTCAAAGATTTTTAACACACTTTAAAAGCATTTATCTCTTTTTCTTTGAGGGCGTGCACTATTTTATATAGTGATAACCAATACTTTTATTTATAATCAACTTATACAATGAGTTAAGATTAAACTAAAAATGCGACTAATATCCATTTGTAACATTGAAACAAACATGTTGTAAATATTATGAGTCATTGTAGAGGCAGCTCTCCCCTTGCCAAGCCTTGAGTTTGCCCAATGATGACAGAAACATTTTACTTTAATCCAGAGGATCATGTATGTTCCTTTATAAAATGTTTCATTAGTATATGATTATATGATACAGAATGAAAATATTCATTGTGTGGTGTTAGTACATAAACATATCCATCTTGATGCCTTTTATTTATCTTACCCCTTCTTTACCAATCCCCTTACCCCTTCCCATCTCCATAAAATCTACCTCTTCATTTCCTGTCATCTTCCTTTATTTTGCTTTTTAAGTTGTTTGTAGTTTCCTTGATGGTACAATGGAAAGCTCCACAAAGGTCTTGTAAGGAGTTATGATAAACACATGTGAAAATACCAAGATTAGTGCCTTTCCTGCTAGGTGTCTGCCCTTTCAGGTGAGTACCTTGCAGACCTGACGTCAGACCCTTCAAACATACCTTCTCACGTGGTGCTGAAAGAGCAGCCTGGTTCTAGAAGCCAAAGAAATGGTCAAACTGCAGACGTGGAAAGTATTGCAATGTGGATTTTCAGTGCTGTGATTTGTCTTCCAGACTTGAAGTCTGGAATCCTCTGTTAAACCCTGAAGATTAACAGACCTACATGACAAGTGGATCTTTTAAGTCTTTAAGCATCAGCGATAAGCTAACCATCTGATGACTGGAACAAGCTAGCAAGGAAAAAAAGGCATTCTCTGTCACAGACCAACGATCCAATAGATGTGTAGATCATTTGGTCTCAGCTGTATTAGTTCTTCCACAAGTTCAGAAGAGTTGCCTCAGGAAAGGAAAAAAGACATAACAAGTGCACTCCTTGTGCAAAGTGTTTATCGCCGATTTAGAGATTTGAAGACCAGTGAAATGGCTTGAACAACTATAGTTTCAAAGAGAAAACTCTGCCTTTTAGGAAATTCCTTAAAGCATACTCACAGAAATGGACTCAGGAAGATATTGATTTATGTATAGCCTCTCATTTTTGTCATTTTGGAACTGGTCTCTAGTTCCTTAAGATCACTGGTTCTTAAAGCAGAATCTCAAGTCTAGCAATGCCAATATGTCCTGTGTACATATTTCAAATACCTGATGCTACAGGAGTAGGGCGTATTTGGGAAATTTGTACTTCCTCTCAATTTCACTTTGAACTTTAAACTGCTCACAAAAGTCCTTATTTCCAACAAAATGCATGTTACCCTAAGCCACCCCCTATTTACTGAACCGGAAGCTCAAAGGCTGGCCTCAGAAGCCTGTACGTTAGCAGGCTTTTCTGTTGACTCTGTTGTGCCCCACAATTTAAGAACCACTGCTGAGGAGTATGCCTGAATCCAATGAAGCAGGTGGATTTCCACTCACAGACTTCCAAGAGGAAATCAATCATCATTCTATTACCTATTTATTTGTAAAGTCCAGCCTAAAATCATCTAAGTAAATATATTACTGGAAACATAGTTTCCTGTTTTAGATGGGAACACATATGGATCAAGATGGCAATGGATCATTCAAGCTTGATCTGGTACAAGCTGAAAAATATTTTCCAAGGATGTGTGACTATATCAGTCACTGGGAAAGACTCATCTGTGGCAAGGAAGAAGAGAACCAATAGAATAAGAAAACAAATGAGAATAAGAGAACCAATAATGTTGATTCAAGAATAAAGAATTCTCTTCCATGTAATCATCAGAGGTGACTGCTCCATTTCAACATATCTAGACCAAAATTACTTATATGTTGTGGCTCAGAGTTTGTCCTGAAAGAAGTACATGACACCATTCTTATTTTGTTGACAAAAAGTAACCAAGGCACAACTACCTGGAAGAAGAGGCTGGAAATCACAGTCCCTGACTAATCAATCAAGTTCTTAGAGCTCAATTGCTCAAAAGGTTGGGTGAGAGGACTAAAATGTTTGGAAGACAAACAGCAGTTCCCCTTTATTTGATATCTGCATGACACATGCTGTCAAACTGTAAGAACTCATCTAAATGATGAAAACAGGACCTAACTGAATACTACTTGATAGGTCCATATGAAGGAATCATATGCACATATTAAAAATAATATTTAGGATTACTTTTTTCTGATGTGAAAAATATTAGTATATTGAGACATGGCTGTTTGATAGACATATTTTATCAGCACAGAACAGTCCTAATGATGTAAAAATATGCAGAAAATAACAAAGAGATGAATTCTATCATTTCCTCTTCAAAGTGTTTTGAGCTAGTGCTGTGCTAGCGTTTGAAGGCCTAATAATTAGCAATATAACATTATGGACAGACATGGAATAATACAGTTCTGCTAATAATAGTAGCAAATAAAACTTTTTGAAATGCTTATGCCCCAGTAGAAAAGTTAAATGTGACTTTTTTAATACCCTTTGTGTTTTCCATGTTTTCTGTTATAGCATGCTTTACTTTTATAGTGAATAATATAGCAAATGTGTTTTTTTCTTACAAAAGAAAAATGCAAATAGAGCACCATAAAGTTAAACTACTGCATTAAAGTGTGAAAGAAAAGAAAGATTTTTATGAGGTAATCCTTTAAATAAACACTTGAAATTACTCCCAAGTTGTGCCCTAAAGCCAATATAGATTTACAAAAGATTTTTTTTTCACCTTATATTATCTATAATTTTGAAAATCATAATAGAGTATTTTGTCAGGCCTCTAGAAATTCATTCTGAAAATCAAATAAGGATGTGCTATGCTTCTAACAGCCTATTTATTTAGGAAGAAATAGATGACTTCCTCAAAAGAAAATCTTTAAAATCAACGGTAGCTCTTCATAGCTAGAACTTCATTTCAATGTCAAATGATCTGAACTGCACTTTTATTTTCCAACTTGTTGATTTTATTCTCCCTCATTGTCATTAACTACTTTGCGTCAATAGCATGCTTTACTTTTATAGTGAATAATATAGCAAATGTGTTTTTTTCTTACAAAAGAAAAATGCAAATAGAGCACCATAAAGTTAAACTACTGCATTAAAGTGTGAAAGAAAAGAAAGATTTTTATGAGGTAATCCTTTAAATAAACACTTGAAATTACTCCCAAGTTGTGCCCTAAAGCCAATATAGATTTACAAAAGATTTTTTTTTCACCTTATATTATCTATAATTTTGAAAATCATAATAGAGTATTTTGTCAGGCCTCTAGAAATTCATTCTGAAAATCAAATAAGGATGTGCTATGCTTCTAACAGCCTATTTATTTAGGAAGAAATAGATGACTTCCTCAAAAGAAAATCTTTAAAATCAACGGTAGCTCTTCATAGCTAGAACTTCATTTCAATGTCAAATGATCTGAACTGCACTTTTATTTTCCAACTTGTTGATTTTATTCTCCCTCATTGTCATTAACTTCTTTGCGTCAACCTTTTTTTTTTTTTTTTTTTGATTTTTGGGACAGGGTCTCATGTAGTTGAGATTGATGTGAAACTCACTATGTAGCCCAGGCCTGTCTCGAACTCACAGTGATCCTCCTACTTCGGCCTCCCGAGTGCTGGGACGACAGGCATGCACCACTACTCCCAGCTTAGTTTATGTGAACCTTAACCACATTTTACATAACTCTTCTTCCTTGCCACAGAACCAGGCTATTTTCCAGATTGCCATTTAAAAGGTAATGGTTACACACTAAGTTTTATCTGATAGCACGCATGTCATTTTCAAACAATACTTCTAAAAAATGGAAGAGCCCACTCTAAGTCCCCTTTACAGCTTCCCCCTCAGTCACAGAGAATCATTTTCCAATCTAACCATGGTGGACTCTTATGGCAAGGACAAGAAACTCTATGAAACCATTGTACCGCTGGGCCGATTTTCTCCACGGCTAACCCACTCTAACACCTCAGGTTGGTTGTTAGTGTTAAGGCAATGTTTGGTATTTGTGGCTGTAATTTTGAAGTGAATCCAACCTTTGGTCTGGGATGCTATGTTCACCACAGGAGTCTTAGAGAAAGAGAGAATTAGATATTTGTTACAGAAGTCATGAATTTCATGTGGCTGGTAAAATGTTGGATTGAGAGTATGAATGAACAGGGTCAACAAGAGAACTATAAGGTTAGGCTGAGGTGATGGTGAGAAAACGAAGTCCTTGTGATGTGAAGGCCTAAAGTTAGAAGGGTGAAAAACAAATGTTGAAGTGCAGAAGATGATGGAGCAGAAATTCTTCTCTCTGATAAAAATACTGCACTTTGATATGCCCAGTAGGAATTAGGGCATGATCAGACACAAACATTTATCTTCCTTCTGCTTGGCAGTCTGTTATCCTGTACCTATTTCCCTTGAAGGACATTTTTAATTGGTTGATTTAAGAGGAAAAGTCATTGAGTCACACTACAGAGATGCTCCGTTTGCATTCACTCCCATTGTTCTCAACCATTAAGTCTGAGAAGATCTGAACTGTCAGATCGGAACAGAAATGAACAGCAGCGCGGTCCGTGAACTCTGTTTTTCTTCACTTGGAAAATAAAACCTTTCTTTTACATTTGCATTTTCCTCAAGTCTATTTGCTGTAAAAATCTGAAGCTAAACACAAACTCAGCCTGTTGCTTTTTCCGGAGAACATTAATTGTCTCCAATCATTGTTAGAGCATCTGTTTCACATTTTGACAAGTGCACTTATCTTCTTTTTCCCTTTCATATTCCGCTGGTAAAAATAATGAATAAATTACAGGGGGATGATAAATGTGTTGATAATCAAGATGAAACACAAATGAAGTGGAAAAGGCTGTATTTCTTTGCAGAGTTGTAAATTGCTTTCTTTTCTTGTGCACTGACATGCCTGACTTAGAAACTAAAAATACCATCACATGGGAAAATTAACTGAATTGCTCCAACAGAAATTATTTTTCACTGATGAGATAAATACACAGAATTTTTTTCTGACATCATATCTTTTTCTTGCCTCACAATTTGGATAACCCAGCAAAGAGTAGTTCTAAGGGCCCTCAATAATAATGAATCTGAAATACATGATAGTTGTATCTGAAAACGCTTGTTTTATTTTGCTTGGAAGTGGAGAGTGACTAGTTGAAGAAAGAAGTATTTATTCAATTTCAAATATATTGACCTCTGAAAGAAAAAGCTCTTCCTACATTCCAAGAGATATTGGTTCTAGCTCTCTTTCATTTTCAACAGACTCTTCGTCAAGATTTACTGTCAGTTTCACCAGATCTATGATCGCTGTACTCAGGAATCTCACGAAAGAAAAATGAATGTTGACATGAATGTCAACTATCAAGGATATCCATCCAGACTTTCAGAATATTTGTATTTTTTCCTTTCTTTTTCATTGCATTTGATTGCCTTTAGAAGTGCCCGACTCTCCCGTTTGCCACAGTGCTCACTATTTTTCAACACTAGGATTTTATGACCTATCTGGAGTCTGGAAGTATTTGGTTTGCAGAGACCTAGATTAGATGAACTATTTACCTCCTTAAAGCTCCAGTATCCCAAGTTAATTATTTTGTCTTATCAGGTTGTTAATATTCTACTGTTTTCCCTTTACTTCCTCCTCGCCTCTAAATTTAAAATCAGAAAAATGAGTTGAGAACATATGGAATTTATATGATACATTAGAGCAAGTTCAGGCTTGCTGGCAAGTTAATTCCTAATTATGGCAGAAATATATATTTTAGTTTTACTATTTTGTTTTGGTGTTGTTTGGGGGGAGGTTTAATACTGGGGATTAAACTCACGACCTTGTGCTTGCGAGGCAGGCGCAGTGCCACTGAGCTAAATCCCCGTCTCCGGAATATATGTATTCTAAATAATGCACATGATAAATCTAAAAAGAGGCAATTTTATGTGCACACTAACACATAAAAAGTCTTGCAGTACATGTTGTTTTACATGCACTTTTTTTTTTCATACCGGGGATTGAACCCAGGTTCTTAAGCTTGCAAGGCAGGCAGCAGAAACTCTGAGCTAAATCCCTGGACCTACACTCACTCTTTTTATATGGTGACCTTTGCCAGAGGTTTTACATAGCTTTACAGATACTCTAAAGAAAAACGGATTCTTACCATGCACCTCCAATTTCTATAAGTGAACTTGAAAACTTGCCTCGAATGAATTTCCACGAAATTGCTAAGCTAAATGTAAACAGCATTGCTTGCAAACATGAGCTCCACTTTGCATATGCAAATATGTGTGGAAGCTTAGTGTTTTGCTCTGCATGGATAAATGATGTCCCAGTGGATTTGCATGGAGAAGGAAATTTCTGAAGTAGTGATAAGGAGCAGACACAGTAATTAAGAAATTTCTCCGTTCTTAGAAAATTGACACATGACATATGTGGAAAATTGCCACTTCATAAATATAAGATACAGTTATCACCGTATGGGCTGTTTTGCTACAACTATTAAAATGCAATTAAGTGAAGATTTGAAATGAAGAAATGAACATGATCCTTGCTCGAAAACATAAAATGAATATTACTGTAATTGATTTGAAAATTTGGCTATTTTTATTGTCTAATATTACATTTTTATACCAAAATAATACATTAAACTATTACATTGAGCCAGAAGTTAGCCATATAAAGCCTATGCATTTCATATTAGGTTGCTTAAAACTCCAAAATTGAATTCTTTGAAAAATGTACTTACATTGGAATATTGTTTCCCTTTACATAAATTTGAACTTTCTTCATCTGATTAGAAACCTAGCACTTTATCATTACTTACAAACTATATCAATATATTATCAACTTTAGTAACAATATCAAAATAAAAATGCAAAATATCATTTATTTTTATTTGTCAAAACATATTAAATCTAATTATTTCATATGAAGGACACTAAGGAAATTATTTTAAAGTGACTGGACTAAATAATAATTTTATCATTGATGCAATTCCGAGCATTTCCAGGAAATAGATTCAGAAAAGGTTTACTAGGAACTTGAGCTTGAGCTCACCACTAATGGCAAAGAAACAGGATTGAATAGAAGAGGACATAAGGCCTTGACTGAGATCCAGTTACTTCATCTAACACCATGGCAAGTTAGAGAACTGAAATTTCAGAGGTGCCATGCAGTCAGCCAAACTGGTCAGGAACTTATAATTTTACTCCAGACTACAGGAGACAGGGCCTCTCTGGCAAAGGATGTCAGCTGGTTATTGGCCGCTCTCAGCAGTCCAGGCCATCGCCTAAGGAGCTAGAGCAGAAGACATGTGTTATCCACATTCCCATGAGCTGAGCAGTAACTTTCCACATCTACTGCACTTCAGCAGGGTCCTCAAACCAGCTTTTCTAACTTATCCAGGGAATAGTTTCTTCAGTTTTCTGTTGAGATTTTAATCTAGGAGCAATTTAGAGTAGAAAGAGTAGTGAAATAAATTAGAGACCCTGATGATCACAATACATATTCATAATTTTCATTATCCATTTCAGATTCACTTTATTATGCAAGGATCACTTTAATTACATTACTGGTTTAGTTGATGTTGCTCCATCCCTTTTTGAGCTCCTAGTCTTCATGTCCTTCAAACACCAAAATTGCTGTTAGGAACATTTGCCATTACAAGCAAGGAAATAAAAAGAATTAATTGGGTCACTTTAATGTTCAATATATCCCTCCTTTTCTTCATTGTGCAACTTTGATACTATCTTCCTTTTGACCATCAGTATTTAAGGATACCTCCAAAATGGTGATATGTCTTCTATCCAGGCAGTCCTTGAACACTGGGATCCCAAAATGCTAAATTAAAAGTCAAGATTACAATACATCCAGAGTCTTGGCATGTCATGTCTCCTGAGTTTCCCCATTAGGAAAAATGATCTCTAACTCTGCTAAAATCAGAGTTGTGGGAACAAGAAGCATGTAATCCCAAACTGAGCATAAAAAGCAACAGAAAGTGGGAATATGTGAGCTTTTTGTATAATGTAGTCTTTGTGTTGGGGAAAAAATCATATGGCGGTTAAAAGTACACATTGTATCCTGAGGAATGACACTGTGCCCTGAAAAGAGTTCCCTGGTATTGGAGCTTGGAATCTGTCTTCAGTGGGATGTCCTAACGCTCTCTTGGTAGACATCTTCTTAGTGTAGTACATGATGTGACCAGTTCATACTATAGATATGGGGCCCTGTCTCATACCAGTCAGGACATGAAGTCAGTTCTTTAGGTTGCTGTGGTGTGATGTTGGACCTATGTCTACACACCGAAACATCACAAACCCTGGGGTTTGGTGCTGGCCAAGGTCCTGCCCACTCCTGGAATATGCACACATAATTTAGTATAGAAGGCCAGTTTGTCTTCTCAAGGATTGCTGCCATATTTGGCCTTACTGTTAGTCTCCCCTGCTTACAAATAACACGGTTCTTTACATGTTAATTAAAATGTAATAGATTTTGTTTCAAATTTAAAGATATAAATATAAGTGAGATTTTGAAATTAACTTTTCCCCTGCTGTTGTTTAACCATATCCCTTGGGGAGCTGCCAATTTGATAGTATTGCAAAATGGGGCTTTCAAGAGTTGATTAGAACATGAGAGCTCATTAATTATGAAAGGACTAAAAGCCCTTACAGTGGGGCTGCACAAAGGGAGTTAGTTCCTCTTGCTCTTCTTCCTTCTCCCATAGCCAAAGCAAGAAGTTTCTCTCCGGACACTGAACTTGATGGCTCCTTGATTTTAGACTTTCCACTATCCAAAATGTAAGGAATACATGTCTGTTCTTTATACATCATCTAATGTCAGATATTTTTGTTGTATTATCACAAATACCCTGAGATATTAACAGAAAAATTATACCTATTGTTCAGTATACAGATTAACAGCTATAAAAAGAAACCCCAAACTACAGATGCTGAAATGAAGGATAAATTTGTATTTTTCTTTTATACAACAGTTACAATACTTGTCTCTAGTTCCCATCAAGAAACTTAGAAATGAAGAAGGAGGAAAGAATTTTAAAAGTAAGCCAACTGCTTCCCAACTTACTTACGTGACACAACACTGCCCACACCACTCTGGTTGCATCTTACCAGCCAGGACTTATTTCCATAGCCTCACTTAGCTAGGAGGGAGGCTTCATTTGAGTGCTCACAGTCCCAGCGAATTCTATGCACAGATAATGCGCCAACTAAAATTGAGAGGACCGGATCCTGAGAAAAAAAATGTGAAACATTGAAATTCAAACCAATTTTATTCTTAAAATATTTACTTCTTTTCATTTTACTCCAAGGTATCATTTATTTGATCGTACATCTATCTCACCTCAACTTCTTCTGAATCCTATTTACTGCATTCTCCTCCCTTACATTTAAGTGGTGTTGTCTCCCGGGAATGGCTGCTCAGTCTTTCTTCACAGCATCTACTTTGCTTTTGTTCACTCGGTAGAGAAGAACTGCAAGAGCATCAGATGCCACATTACTCATTAGTCTCCGATTCTCTGTTCCTCTCTCTCCTCCTCTGTCTGGCATTACCCCTTTTAGAATGAGTCTAAACACCCAGATGCCTCTTCAGTGTGTCCATGTGAATGTCTAATTGACATTTCAAAGCTAATTGGTTGAAAAAGTAACTAACACTTCCTCCTCTTCTAAATATCTTCTTTTTTTTAATTTTATTGAGTTTATTGGTACATTTTAGGGATACAGTACAGTTACATTCATTGTTGGGATCATGTACCTCTACATGGCAAGTCTTGATTCTCATTTTTTCCCCTTACCTCTGCCTCCCTTCACCCCCTCCTCCCCTCCCCATCTACAAACACTTTATTTTCATCTTTTCATTCTCTCACATTTTTTTCTTTTCCCTTTTTGTTCTTCCCCTACGCATCACACCTTCCCTACACCTTTAGCTCTTTTCTTCAAATTTCTAAATGTCAGTAATCTTATTAGAATCTTATGCATTGTTGCAGAATATTCACACCAGGGAAACTATTTGGTATTTACACATGTGGGACTTATTTATTTCACTTAGGAGTATATCTTCAATATGTATCCATTTTCCTATGAATGAATCTATTCTCTCGCTCTTTATGGCTGAGTAATATTCCATTTTATAGAAAAACCACAACTTCTTTATCCAGTTTCCAACGGTTGGGCAAATAGGCTGTTTCTAAGATTTAGCTATTAACAAACTGTGCCGCTATAAACATGGGTGCACATACTTCTCTGTGATATGATTCTTTTAGTTCTCTTGGAAAGATACCCAGCAGAGGGATGGCTGGGTCAAATGGAACCTCCAGTCCCTCTTTTTATAACCTGTGCACTTTCAGCCTTGGCAAAATTAATTACTTCACATTTATTTGCTCAGATTAATAAATTAAAAATCATCCTATATTCTTCTCTACCTTTTCAACCCCATTTCCAAAATATCAATCTAAAAAGAGACAGTACTACTGCCGAATTACATCCCCAATCAGATGATTTGTCAGCTTTATTTCTTATCTTATCTAAGTCACCATCATGCTACACCTGTAACAAATTTACCTTTACCTAGGCTTTGAAAGTTTTAGTTTCTCTCAGCATTTATATACTCTTCAACAATGCAGCCAGAGTCACTCTTTTAAAGTTTAAATAATTGTTGATTAAAACAGGTCATTGTGCTTTTTTATTTGAACATGTCCAATGGTTTTCTATGGCTCATTAAATAAAATTTACATATAACTCTTTCTGTGACCTAAAATTGGAAGTGATAATCAAAATAGTAATCATTGGCAGTAGTGTGAGCATTAATCAGACCTTGGAGGCTATCTTATGGATATTACCTGTCGTTTAGTTGCTAGGTCATGGAGAAGACCATGGGAGTCACAGGCTATGGGCTGAGTTCTCCGAAGTAGACATGTTGAAAGCTTGATTCAGTGCTTACTATGTACTCTACCAACATTTCAATGTTTCAACAACCAATAACCCTGAATACTGAGTATCAGAAAATAGTAATCCTCTTTATTAAATCCCCTAAAGCCTCTTTTATTTTCTTTCTCCTGTATTAGATCTCTATTTAACTATCCCTTATTCAAAGCAAACTCATCCATAGTGTCATTTTCTCCTATCTTTTGAGCATAGGAAGAAGCTCCATTAGAAAATCTTTTCATTTACTGCATCCTCAGTTTCAAAGATTCCTTTCTTGTGTCTTGTCTTAATATTGCCTCTTCCTCTCATCCATGAGATCTCAAATCAGACATCACCTCTCTGGAAAGCAACATACTAGTTAAGATAGCTAGATACCACTTTACCTACTCTTCTGCTCTCCATAGAGTGTATCAGCACTTACTTCCTTTGTGTACTTCTGACAAGGGGTAAACAGTGTATCCTCTTTCTCAAGAATGCATTTTTTTGGTGATTATCTTACCTAATACTTCATTCCTACTGTGTACATGTGCTTTAAGATAATTTCCACCTCCAGAATACTTGGTGGTGCACACTCATCAGGAATAAGTATCTGAAATAATAGATCTTCACCGTGAAGTACACGTGACAACTCTCTTTTATGCCTCACTCCCAGTCTCATTTCTTCACGTTTCCTTTTCTTCCAATCAATCATACTTCTCAGCATCTCTCTCAAAAATTAATTATTCCCTGCCTAATTAGAAGAGACAAGGCAAGATGATCCACTCTCAACTCAAAACTTCAGCTCTTACAAATAATTCATTTATAAATTTTTATTAAGCATTACTTGAAGCCAGCACTCTGTTAGATGCTGGAGATAAAGAGCAAAACAAGACCTTGTCCTTTCTCTACAGCATATCACATGGCAGTAAAGTGACTCCTCTCAAAGCAGATTGATTCAAACAAGCGTAAACAGTACCCATGACCCAAGTATGTGTAAGGCGCTGGGTGAGCCATGGGGGAAACAGGCAAGGAGCATTTTATTGATTCTTATGGGTCATCAGCCACCGCAGGATATGGAGGCCAAAAGTGCTAGGGAAACATGACTCTCCCAACCACTCCCTAAATCGGATTCAACTATTGCTGAGAACTCCTGCCACTAAATATTTCTGACAAGCTTTCAGGGATTCTTTGATGAGACTGGAAACAAAACAAAACAAGACAAAGGAAAACTATGCACACTGAAACTTAGCCCATTTCCACGGATTGCTGATTTAAGTTGCTCTGATAGTATTCCTTTTATGTTCCACTTCGTGAGAGAAGGAATTTGTTGCTGCGATTTGGGATTTCTGCCTTTTGTCTAGTTCTATTTCTTCCTTGGATCATGAATACATTTACTGACTTCTTGTTGGAACCGTCAAACTCAACAGTATTATTTGAAAGACTTATGTCCTTTAAATTATTTCAAAGACAGGTCATAAGAATGGACACAATTCTCCCGACTACAATTTTCTTTTCAAGATCAGAATTCTGTTGCAAGGCAATGACTGCTCTGTGCTGGAGGGGAAACAGGTTACTATATGAATTGGGCCCCCTAGAACTATCTGCTTGGATAATTTATCACTTTCCCTCCAAGAATTCTGACGTCCCTTTGACCTCTCATAGCCACCTTGTTACTTTAGTTTTATACATCCATGCAGATTTTCACATGATCACAATCCCATAGAAATTTCAAATATACCAATTAGCAAAGAAAAACAAACTTCAAATATGCATGGAAGTGACTCTCATGAATTGTTTGACATTATTTTTATCTTGTTCAAATTTAGAGTTACTTTAATTTAATTTTGTTTTCTTTTAAAGTGCAAAGAATGCATTTTAAAGTGCCAAATTATCAGCACAGATTTAAACTATTTGTTTACGTCATAGAAGAGTTTCAGTATCAGCGGCAACAGGATGTTTTATCAATGTGCCAGACTTCATAATTTATAGTAAGAATGAGACCCAGGCTCAGTTTAAGAATGGGAACATTTCAAATCGCCTTCAGCATGTGATAGGATTTGTATTCTAGAACACTGTGGACAAAACTAGTCGAAAGTGACGAAAATGGATAACAATTTGGGAATGATGGAAATCAGAGAAAAGTGCCATCCCCCGGCCAAAAACTGAACATTTCCAGCCATTCTTTCTGCCACTATGCACAAGTAACACTGGTATCCGCAGCTTTCATAACTCTTCCTGGCTCCTTGAGGTTTTCTCAGGTACATGCACCATGGCCGGGGATCATCTGAGACTCTGTTTTTCAGAGAGCGAGGATAGGCAGGGGCCCCGTGTGCTGAGAACGGGGCGAGTGGTGCTCTCTGGGACGTGATTCATCAGAATGTCCCATCCTGGACTGCTGAGTGGATGGCATTTGTTGATAAAAATGGAGTAGGGTGCTGATAAGTCACACTTCTAAATCCTGCAAGTTGAAGAGGAATTAATTTGTGTCCTCCAGTAAATCAAGGCACATCGTAAATTTAGAAGGGCCACCTAGCTGCTCAAAAATGTACCAACTAGAGCGATAATGGACATTCCTTACATTTTCTACTTACCTGAAGCACAAGACTGAAAGAAAAATTAAAACTCAATACAATGAGTTGTCCCTAAAGGGTTGTATATCGTGATTTGAGCCGTCATTTTCCAATTATATACTTTGATAAATGTTTAACAGTCTGTGTATGTAGCATTTGTAAATTGTGGTTTAGATCTAAACCGGCTTCCAAAGCCCCATGTGTTTGGAAGGTGATTTGGACTGTGGGGCGCTATAGCTGATTTGCTGTTAGGAGCTGGGTTCAGGTTGGAAGAGGTGGGTCATTCGTGGTCTGAGTTGGAAAGGTGTATCTCCCTCATGACCTAGTCCTTTCACTCTCTGCTTCCCGGACTCTGCTTTTCTCCGCCCAGCACCTTCTACCTTGGACTCCAGACCTTGGAGCCAGCTGACCAGGGACTAGAAACTTGACCCAAAATAAACCTCTTCTCCTTTAGAATGCACGTGTTTGGTATTTTGTCCCAGGGATAAAAAAGTCATTAAGACAGAATCATAAATTGTGTCTCAATTAAAATAATAACCAAAATAATGCTCAATGTATATAAACACAGAGAATATATTTAAATATCTAGATTTGACCTATACTTAGATGTTATATATTATATATAATTAATTTCACATAGTAAGAATGGAGCAAGGAAGACAAATGAATCAAATTAATTTCTATTTTATGCTCAAGATATAATTGGAAATTAACAACTGTAAAGAATAGAATTATTATGTAATTTAAATAAATCAGTTTTTTGTCACTGTAAAAAGAATGTAACATGTTAAAAATATAGTATTTAGAAAAAAAGAATAAATTATAGAATGTGACCAGAGTGAATTAAATAAAACACTATTCTTTTTAAGATTTAAGAAAACAACCAAAAAAATAAAAAAGAATAAAGCACTAAGAAAACCCTAGAAAAAGCAATTCAATAAATATAAGTGAAATGGCAGATAAAAGCAAATACAGGCTTGTGAAGAGGAGAAATGAAATGAAAATTGAATATTAATTTTTTAAATGAGTCAATAGACAGTATTACAGGATGCTAACCAATCTGAAGAAAAAATTAATTCTCATCAGCCCTAAATTACATGGTGACTTGCTATTATTTGAGAAAATTTTTATGAAAATTCATATTTTTTAGAAATACAAGTTACTAAATTGTATGTCAACATAAAAGTGCCTTCGTTTAGTTATTCAACAACTACACCAATTTCAGCTACTTGTTCTTTTTTTTTTTTCTCATTGAGTTTATTGGTACTTTTTAGGTATACAATACAGTTACATTCATCATTGGGATCTTGTACCTTTACATAACAGGTCTTTTTTTTTTATTGAGTTTATTGGTACATTCTAGGCAGACAGCACAGTTACATTCATTACTGAGATCTTGTACCTTTACATGCCAGGTCTTGGTTCTCATTTTTTCCCCTTGTCCCCACACTTCCTTCACCCCCTCCTCCCCTCCCCACCTTCAAACACTTTAATACGCAACAGGTCTTGGTTCTCTTTTTTTTTTTTATTTAAATTTTATTGAGTTTATTGGTACATTTTAGGGATACAGTACAGTTACATTCATTGTTGGGATCATGTACCTTTACATGGAAAGTCTTGATTCTCATTTTTGGTTCTCATTTTTTCAGCAACTTGTTCTTGCCATTTACACCTAGCAAATCACCAAGTACTGCTAATTCTACTCTGTCAATGCAATTGAATCCAAATCCATCTGTCCATTCCCGGCCAGCACTACCCTAGTTCTCCTCACCGATGCCTCCGACTGAACAAGTGACAAGCATTGGATTCTCTCCTGACACTTCCCCCTTCCTCCCTCTCTGCAAGCTTTATAGAAACACTTCATCCAAAATGACCAGTGAGCTCTCTAAAAAGTCAGTCTGCTCAAGATATTATCCTGCCTAAAATTCCCCAGCAGTACCTGTAGCTTGTACCTGAGAGCTTATTCTAGTCATTTTCAGGGGGTTCAAAGTGTTGTAGGTTTTATGCAACACACTGCCCTGTTCTTATCAGCTAACCAAACCTGATCATTCACAACTTCTACTGGAGAGTATTGAGAGGTTCTAATAGTTAAAGATAAATGAAGTGTCTATCGGTCTCTTCTACAGTCATCTCACTGTCAAGCTCTGTGTAGTATGAAAGTAAAGAAAAAAAGCATGCTGTCACACCACAAACTCATTAATGAACATTCTCAAAAATTATTAAATCTATTGTAAAAGCTTAGATGGATTCTCTGTGCTCTAAGAAGGCTGCATGAAAGATTTCATTGTAGAAGGCAGTCAAGTAACATTCTGGTGGCCTCACCAGAAAGAATCTTCTGTCATTCAAGGAAACAGACCTAATAGTCTTTGGGTCACTCAGAAGATTCAATAAGCTATTGATCTTGACGGCTTCTTACATCGAATTCAAGCAAAGCCAGACTCTA
The DNA here is from genome assembly GCF_012274545.1 of Fukomys damarensis. Classification (NCBI taxonomy): domain Eukaryota; kingdom Metazoa; phylum Chordata; class Mammalia; order Rodentia; family Bathyergidae; genus Fukomys; species Fukomys damarensis. The sequence continues at coordinate 23,599,813 of NW_022900933.1, read as the reverse complement.
GCTGTACAATAGTTAGAACTCCATTTAATTTCACCAATGAAAAACTATTTTTACCATTGTTATGCTATGTAATAAGCTGTTTAGTACTATTATATGCAAAGCTATTTGAAGCACATGTGATAATTGCCTTTGAAATGTGCCTTTTGGGCCAGGCATGGTGGCTCACGCCTGTAATCCCAGCACTAGGGAGACTGAGGCAGGAGGATTGCTGTGAGTTTGAGACCAGTCTGGGCTACATCATGAGTTCCTGTCTAAAAAAAAAAAAAAAAAAAAAAAAAGAAAAAAAAAAAAAA
>NW_022900933.1:23590048-23599507 GCF_012274545.1 Fukomys damarensis | reverse complement strand
AAAGAAAGAAAGAAAGAAAGAAAGAAAGAAAGAAAGAAAGAAAGAAAGAAATGTTCCTTTTAATTTGAATTCTTGTATGTATGCTCCTGATTAGGCTATTTCAAATGCTAACTGTCCTCCTATACACCTGATACTAACTCAGTGATTAGATTTCAAACATGCACGTATATCATACTGCCTATTTAAATATTTAAAATGGACAAAATGGCCCTATTTCCAATAGCACATTAGCCATCTGTAATTTTTACTGCCATGAACATGTAATTTCTGAATATATTTACATTCTTTGCCTAAAATTTCCCTTCATTGTCCTAAATTTCCTCATGAATAATTCCTATCCATTACAGTATTCTCATTTGCTATTCTAAGAAGCTTACCTCGATCCTCAAGTTTGGATGATGAGTCCTATTTCTTTCATTAGTGATTAGTACATCATTATATTTATTGTGTTTTATTGTACTTATTTGCTTAATTATATGATATGAGGGCTTCTCTACACCTTAGGGTTTGGAAAACAATGTATTCTGGTTCACCTTCAGGAATAGCAGGCAAGGCAAGAGCCCTATTTTCTGTATTTATCCTTAAACCAATATACTTCAGATGAGTTCCCTTTCTACTCACTGGTGACAGGAATGAAACTTAGAATATCCCCAATCCTAAATCATTATTATGTGTAATGTGTATGATATTTGAATGTTTACATTAAAATCTTGCATAATACTTATTGCTATGTATCAATCTATCATCAAAAGTCATATGGTAACTTTTTCCATTGTTTTTCATCTCTAGCGTTTCTGTCTAGTATAATTTTTCTTCTGTTTGAAGAATTCCCCCTAGAAATTTTTGGGGGAAATTGGAGGGTGAAAATGTCTTGTAGGTTTTGGGTTTGGAAATTCCCTTCTTTTGCTTTCAATTCTGAAAGATAGTTTTACTGACTATAGAAGTAGCTGATGACTTTAACACTTCAAAGATGTTATTTTGTTGTTTCCTGTGTCTGTCATTTTTTTGTTTTTTGTTTTTTTGTACCAGGCAATGAACTCGGGTCCTAGCACTTGCAAGGCAGGCAGCGGAACCACTGAGCTAAATCCCCAGCCCCTGTCCATCTTCTTTGCCAAGTAGTTAAAGTCAGTTTTGCTGATTTCCTGGATGCTTTTATGGCTTTCTCTTGTGTAATTCTCAACAGTGCTACATCAGTGTGCCCAGATGTAACACTCCACACATTTATCCTGATGAGTTTGCGAGCTTATGAATCAATGGCTTAACGCTACTCACAGGTTAGAGAATTGCTGTTCATTATTTCTTCAAATATAGTTTGTGCTTTTAATTCTTTCTACCTCTGAGGCTGCAATTACAAAAGTTGGAATTTTTCAGTCTTTTCCATATTTACCTTATTTTTCTTGAATGTTTGCCTCCAGTTGTTTTCTGTCCTCCTACCCGAATATTTTCTATTGACTTGTCATTCCTCTTTCATTGCATAAAGGTGTATGACATGACATTTTGATACAGATATAAAAGTGATTATTAATGGTTAGCAATTGAACATATCCACCATCTCACATAATTATCATTTCGATATGTGTGTGGTAAGAGCACTAAATGTCTACTCAAAGTGCATGTCCAGTCCACCGTGCAACATGATTAACTATAATCCTGCACTTTACATCTCTAGATTTTTTTTATCCCATACACTTAAAACTTGTACTCTTTGACATACTACCCACTTCTCCCCTGTGTTCTCTCTGGTAATCACACTTCTATTCTTTGATTCCACTTACTATTCTTTTTTAAATAATTTAGTTTTCATATATAAAAAATCTATTTTTTTCTCTGTGGACGACTTATTTTCTTTAACATAGCAACCCTCATATTCCATCCATCTTGGTAAAAAATGACAGGTTCTCCTTTTCAAAAGATGAGTAATATATATACACACACACACACACACACACACACACACATATATATATATATATACACACAGATATATACACACCCATACACACACACACACACACACACATATATATATATATATATACACACAGATATATACACACCCATACACACACACACACACACACACATATAGCAATCTCTCAACCATTTATTGTTCTTATGGTGAATCCTTTCTTTTATTCTCTCAAATCTGTTTGTAACACACTCATAGAACTCATAATTAAAACTATTCTATTTTCTTAAATTAATTTTTGTTTTTAGCAAACTTATAGATCTGCGAAAATTTGCAAAGATAAAACAGAAGTTTCTCATGTATCCTATATCTAAGTTCTCTGAATATTTACATGTCACATGCAACCATTGCAACTAATGAGTCCCCCGTTAATATGTTAATTTGTTTACTTACAATTTCTATAAATTCATCATGTTTTCTTTTCTATTGTCTGGAACACTGGTGAAATGCAATTTGTAATTTTTTGCTTCAAAACAGTAATCAGTTATTTTAATACTTTTGTCTAACAACCTCATCGATGAAATTATTTGTATGCCAATTTCTTTAATTTTTTTCTCTTCTTAATTTTTGTTCTTATTCTTGGTGAAACTAGCAAATTAAACCAGGCATTCAAGAAAAATTGTGGGAGATCCAGAGAAAGTGCTTTATCCAAGGAATGTTCATCCTATTCTTGATAGTTAGATTGGAGGAAACTACATTATACCAGTTATTTCATCTACAAAGTAAATATAGCTTTTTGCCTATATCTGGAACAACTACACTATGAAGAAATAACTTTCCAGTGGTCCTTGAGAGTCACAGGTGGAAACTAGGGCTTCTATTATTTCATTATTTGTAAAGTCAAATTTTTGTTTATTTAATTCTATAAGATCACAGATTATCTTTTAACTGCCCTATTTTTAACAGCTCTACTTTGAAACAAATGTCTACTTAGTTGTTTAATTCCCTAGTTTAAAAAATTTCACTTGCAAAGACCTTACAAAGAAAAGTGAGTCACTTAGGATCGACCTGCCACGATGTTGGCTTTTCACGTCCTAGCAGTCTTAGCAGAGCTGAACTGTTGTTGAAGGTTCCTGAAACTTACACCATTCAGCTTCTTTATCTCACAGCATAAGACTTCTGCTCAGATTCCTCCAAATCTCATTGCTCTCCATAAATTTGCTGTTGCCAGTGGAGGAAAAATGCCCTCCAGAATGCTCGAATCTTGCTCCCTCAAATCCTAGTTACCTAGACAACTTACTGATGTTCTAGAATTTATTTTCTTCTTTTTTTTTTTCAAACTAGAAAGTTATTATAGAACAGCAACAAAGCAAGCTGCTATGTAGGTAGCCCTAGGAAGGAGAAGGTTACTGCACAGAGAGCCCCTTTTTAGACAGAGAGGCCACTTCACTGTTTCTTTTCTTTTCCCAGCACTAGAAGTCAAGTGCCTGCCTCACACACGACAGACAGGGGTTCTATCAATTAGCTGCAGTCTCTTTAATTTTATACGTCCTATGTAGTTTCCTTAGTGAGAATGTTTATCTAGCACAAATTACTCCATCTTGGCTAAAAGTTAAATTATCTTCTTTTGTTTTACTGTTATTTATTTTACTCATGTTTGAGGGTAAAAAATACAATAAAATATGTAAGCAATAAATACAGAGGTAAATACACCTTTACATAGCATACACTTGTGCAAATATCTCCAGATTAAAATATTAAACTGTGGACTATTCCTCATATCACAGAAGGGTTCTAGAGAGCCTCATTCTGTGGGAAAACACTCTTCTAATTTCTATTTCCACTGATTAACATTATCTGTTCCTGACTTTCATATAAAGGGATTGCACAATATATAATACTTGTCTTTTCATCTTTTTTCCACATAGTTTTTGAGATTTATTCATATAGTTGAGTATATCCATAGTCTGCCATTTTTACTGATGTGAATTTTTTTAAGACATGAGTACCCATGATTTATTTATCCATTCTATTCAACATACTACATATGTTGGTTATGTTTTAGTTTCTGACCCTTCATAAATATATCTTCCACATACAGTCTCACACCATTATATTTGTGACAGCCAAGCACTGCATATGTCTACCAATGAGCATTTTTAAAGGTAAAGCACTGCATTTATTCTTATTGAAGTAAGGCAAAGCCAAAAAAGGTACTTTACAGCACCTCTATTTGCCAGTGTTGAAGTGTGAGTACAGACAACAAAATGAATGTTGAAATATTGCAGAAGTGAGGAACAAAATCGATATTATTATTATTAGGAACAAGATTCTTTAACTTCGAAAAGAAAGCCCAAAGGCATGCAATTGGCCAACAACAGTAATAGAAATCTAAAATATCCTGCTTAGAAAATGCAACCATGATCTAGATAGAAAAGTTAAATTTGACTATAAAAGTCAAAAAAAGTTACCAAAGACTAACCAAAAAAATGAACAAAACTGATAGTTCAAGCTGTATCTATCTCTAATTTAAATATATATATATGTATATATATATATACATATATATACATATATATATTTAATACTAAACTATCTTTATTTGTAGCATAGAATATGGGTGTTCAGATAAAAAATATATTATTTGATCAAGGATTTAATACTTGGTGTAATAGAGCTTGAATTATGCCTATTTTCTTGATGCTTATAAAGATAGCTCATGGTTTTCAGAAATAATATATTTTATAAGGACAGCATATGATATGTGCCTTGCCAACAAGAAGAAAACTTTTCATATAAAATATTTTCATATTTCTATGAGAGAAGTTATGGTACTAAAGATATATGTTCAATAAAGGTGAGATTATTTAAAATATAATCCCATATGCTAAATTAACTAAAGACTGAGAGGACTATAAAAACCTTTAATAAAGTAGACCTCTGAGATAGATCATCTTTTGTGTATTTCTTCTCATCTAGCTGTAATATATAAAGTCAATAGTGAATTTCCAAAGAATAAAGCAAATGCATTAAATAAGGAATACAATCTCTAAATTTTAATATTGTTTGTTCAGATATGAGCCATTATAAACACATAATAATGGTTTAAAATAAAGAGAAAAAGGTAACTGCTATGAGCATAAAGTATTATGGGAAAGCATGTAGAATTAGTGAGTTTCATGTTAATGTGTTTGAAAAGAAAGCAAAATTGGCAATTAAAATATTTATAAAAATATATAAATAATGTCTAGTATAAGTTGCAATAGATATCTGTTGATGGAAGCTTATGTATTTAGTGCTTGTTATAGTACTCTCATCAAACACTGATTAAATCAGTTATACTGTGCTAGGCACATGGTACACAACTCATAATTGTTTTTTTGAACTTCAATTTGAATCAGTATTTAGGTTAATGGTCTGTAACTCTATTTAACTCTCTTGCTTGGCAAAGAAAAAAATGTTTTTTATTCCAAATCTATGACCCCTAAAGTTTTCCGGATGGCTGGAGATGAGGAGAAAACATAAACATTTTCTTTGGGAAAAGCTTTCTCAATTTTCCTGCTTTGGGATAATAAAGAATGAGTTTTAATTAAGTTTGTAGGCTTACCATCTGTGAGCATCTGGAGTTCCATTCTGTTGCAGTGTTGAAGCAAGTGCACCATTACCATTCTGGAAGGAGAAAAGATGTAGAACAAACAGTGAGGTGAAGTCCAGCAGTCAATTTTTTTAAAGGTCACATTCTATTATTGAGTGTACAAAAGGCTTGGCATCATCCTTTAAAGTGGCTTATATTCTTTACTTCATGCACAGAAATTTCTCAAGTCTGCTTGTCCTGTTTTTTCCTTTTAATAATATACTAGATTTAAGTTAATATACTCTTAGCTAACAACTTGTAAGAGTTAAATTTGAGGCCATTGTTTATGTAATTGATAAGACAAAAACATTTGATTTGCTTGCAAATAGTTGTGAAAAATTATAAGATTTGCTATTTTTTCTAAGTAAAAATTTGAAAAGCAGGATTGTTCATTACATTTTCAAGGTTATGGGGTCAAACTGACCAAATAAAGTGATAACTAAATCTTTCTAAGGTAATGAAACAAGAAAATAATATCAAAGGTTGCTAAGTCTTTTAAAGTCTACGGCCTTAATACTACATTTAAGGTCACAATTGTTATCCAGGCTTAGTATAGCACATAGAAGGCTGAATCAGGAGGGTCATGAGGCCAGCCTGGACTAATTGTATAGCCAGAACCTATCTCAAAACCAACAAAAAAAAAAACAAATTGTTAGAATTTCATTTATTTATTACTCGGTTATTTTATTATTTGGTATATATGGTAATATGGTAAATTTTGACTTTTATTATAGTTATTGTCAAAAATACTGATTGAATGATATATTTCTGTCATCGGAGACAGTATAATATTATGGAAAAACATAATCAGTATACCTAAACCCCAGCCCCACAGTAATTTCTATGGATTCTCTATACTTTCAGATAGCAGATATTATTAACAGTCTTTACTAATGGCATTGTCCAATAAGAACGCAATTCAATGTTCGACATCACTAGTCATTTGAGAGATGCAGATGAAAACAACACTGAGATTCCTCCTCACCGCAGAAAGAGTGGCTGCTATCAAGAAATTAACTAATAACAAATGTTGGCAGTGTTGTGGGGAGAAAATAACCCTTCTCCGTTGTTGGTGGGAGTGCAGACTGGTGCAACCACTGTGGAAATCAATATGGAGATACCTCAAAGAAACAGGATTAGAGGTTCCATTTGACCCAGCTAATCCCTCTGCTGGGTTTCTTTCCAAAAGAATTTTAAAAATCACACCACAGTGATATAGGCACACCCATGTTTTAGCAGCACTATTTGTAATAGCTAAAACTTGGAAATAGCCCAATTGCCCATCAGTTGGAGACTGGATATAGAAAATGTGGTTTTTCTATAAAATGGAGTACTGCTCAGCCATAAAGAATGAGAAACTAGAGTCATTCATAGGAAAATGGATGCGTATCAAGGCCATACTCTTAAGTGTGATAAACAATACAAGTGTAAATACTGAATAGTTTCTCTGGTGTGAAAAACTAAAAGTGTAAATAAGATCCAAATAATATAACTGACCATGTGGAATAGGAAGAAAAGTGCTAAGGGTGTAGGGGAAATGGGAAGGGTAGGGGAAAAGAAATAAGGGAAAAGAAAAAAATGAAAACAAAATCTTTGTAAATAGGGAGTGTTGAGGGGGTGAAAGGAGGGCAGGGGTATGGGGAAAAAATGAGAACCAAGATTTGTCATTTAAACGTACAAGATCCCAATGATAAATGTAACTACTGTGAACTTGAAAAGTGCCAATAAACTCAATGAAAATATAAAAACACAATTTAGAAAATCATGCATCTCTTTCTTGAGATTGGAAAAAAAAGCCATTTTGTCAAAATTTATGTTTCAGTTATGCACTGCTATCAGACTACTCCAAACCTTACTTTAAACCCACATTTTCACTGCCCATGATTACTGAGGGATGGGGCTTGCACAAGATCAGATGAATGATTCTTCCTTTGAATGTGACATCCACTGGGTAGCTTGGTGATAATCAGCTGGCAGACAGTCTGGTCCAGGAACTCTAAAGAGCTCCCCTCACCTTTGCCTTAGTGGTACTGACAGGAAAATAGTCAAGTGAGGTGCCTGCTCCTGGCTGTCCCAGTGATGTGTTTCCTCACAATATGGCAGCCTTAATGTAATTAATCCATACAGTGGCTCATGACTCCAAAGGGCTGATTTCCAACAATTCTGAAAAAAAGAGCTGCCTGGTTCTTGATGAATTCCCAGTAACAATCCCCGAATGTCACATCTTCTTTAGTCTAAGGACAAGTCTGTAAGTTTAAGCTGAATTCAAGATGAATAGATGCAGCACCTGCCTGTCTACTGGAAGAAGTAAAGTAGGGTGTATTTCCACCTTTAATCTAGAACAATATAGAGAAAAGTGTGTAAGTGTGTGCATTTCATGAATATACAAATTGATAGGTTTTTACATGTTGGCTATACCTGAGTAACCAGCAAACAGAATAAGGAATAGAATATAATCAGTACCCCAGAAGGATCATCTTATATTCCTCCTTTCTAGTTACTGGTTACTCTCTCAAGAAATAACCACTATTCAAACTTTTAAAGCACAGCTGTTAGTATGCTTTGTTTTGATGGAGTCAGATGTATATCTTCATTTTATTTTTTGGATCTAGCTTCTTTTCTTCAATTTTAGGTATGTGAGAATTCAGCCATATTTTATTAGGCCTAGTTGTAGTATACATTTTCATTGTTGCATAGTATTCTATTGTGAGAATTGTTGGCATGTCAATAACTTACCTCTACCGGTCCATGATGCTTGACCAGTCCAGAGAATTAAGTTAACTGAAGAAAAACATAATAATTTTAACAAGCTTATCGATTTAGTACATTTTACACAACACAGGAACCCTCAGAAGGAATTGAAATCTCACTCAAGTGGTAAAATCTCAATTCTCTTAAGTTGAACAAAGAGAAGCAATTGTGGAAAAGTAACTTAATTGTATGGGAAGATAAGAATGATTTTAATAAACTCTGTTTGTAGAGAATTTCAATGGCTCTCACTCCCTATGGAAGAATGTTCTTTGATTCTGATACAAGGAAGACATTTTGCATATGGGAGTTTTTATCTCCCATTTTCAGGATAATAAGAGAAGGCTGGAATGTGTTTCTTGAATCTGCTCTTTCTCACATATGCTCAAAAGCTTCTTTTATTCCATGTAGTTTATTTGGGGCAGCATATTCTGCTAGCTGCAAAATATAAAAATATTTCTTTATCCATTCTACTGTAGGGTAGCAAGTTATTTAGGCAATTCTTTCTTTTATTTCTTGAAATTACAGAGGTGAGTCATTGGTAGCCTTTATCCTGGGTGCATTATAAGAGTTTTTCACGTCACAAGGAGCAATAAAAGTTTGATCAAATAAGGAAAAGTATTTTCATAATTTTCTGATTACACATTTTAATACTTGAAGATGTCATTGAAAATACATAAAGACTATAATAACTTTCAGAAAAGGAGATGTCACCTTACCCAAAGTTCTGTTGAAACATCACTTTTTTATATATTTTTTTAAATGAATATCTAAGGCATAGAGCATGATATTCTGGGGCATATACAGAAAGTGAAAATGTTACTCTCATGAAGCAAATTGACATATATATATATATATATAATTGCACTTAGTTACCCATTTGTGTGTCAAGAGAAGCTAAAATCTACTTGGCATGATACAATTTCCTTTCCTATAGTCCTTATATTGGACATTGGTTTACTAAACTTGTTTATCCCATATGGCTGCTACTTTGTATTCTCTGCCCTAATGCTTGATAGAACCTTATCACATATATCCTACCCTTGGTAACCACTGTTTGATTTTCTTTTTCAGAATATTTGAATTTTTCATATATCCTACCCTTGGTAACCACTGTTTGATTTTCTTTTTCAGAATATTTGAATTTTTCATATATATATATATATTT
>NW_022900933.1:23576628-23589884 GCF_012274545.1 Fukomys damarensis | reverse complement strand
ATTTGCAGTTCCTTCTTTATCCACAGACACTTAGGTGGTTTCCATAATTTGGCCAATACACAATGAGAATACAGAAATCTTTCTGAAGTAATTTATTTACCATTGGACACACCTGCAAGAAAGATCACTATATCACTTAGTAGGTCTACATCTAACTTTTCGAAAATCTATATTGGCACAAGCTTCAGCCAGAGGCTTGCCATACCATTGCTAACTGCAAACAGATCCCAGGGAGTGGCTGTGTGGACCACAGTGGTGTGGCTACAGGCGGATCCCAGCCAGAGCCCTGCTGTGACACCAGAGGCACTGGCACACCAGCCCAAGCCAAAGGCCCATGGAGAAAATAGTTGCACAAGCTTCAGTTAGAGGCTCTCCATATCTTCTGCCACAGTCAACAGCCTGCTTGGAAAATAACTACACAGACACACCAAGCAACAGCCACATGCTTGCCCAATACCATTGATAAGTGCATGGAAACCCTACACAGAAGCCTGTGCAGACAACAGGAACTGGGTTACACAACCTCCAGCAAAAATACCTCCCAGACAACAGCTACATAGGGGCCCCAGTAAGAGGCACACCTAGATACCATCTCAGGTGTGCACAGGCCCCCACCAGAAGCCCACCCAGACAACAGGTCAACTGTTAGCAATGTTATGGCAACTGGTCAGCTCAGAGATTCAGAAGGCCACCATTCTGAAGATAGGAATTACTGTAACAGTGAGCAGCAGAGTAAGGCTGCTTGGTGGCTTGCTTAGAATTGCAGACCATTGGGTGAGAAAAAAGTTGCCTCAACAAAGGCACAGCAAGCTGCACCTGTTGAAATGAGAAGTCATATAAAGGGGTCTCAAAACCAGACTTACAGATCACCTAAGGCAACCCCAAAGAGAAATGAGATGGAACAATCTGATTCTCAACTAACTGGGCTCCCTGAACTGGCAATAAAAAAGGACATGGAAGAAATGAAATCAGAAATAATTTCTCAGGTAACAGCAGAGATTCTGCCCATAGTGCAAGACATGATTTATAAATCTAGAGCAGACACAGGTTAAAAATAGAGGAAAATGATGGGATCCCAAAGAGGAAACAACTGGAATCCATAAGACAAATGCAAACAGATTTCCAGGAGATTAAAAACTCCATTGAAAGTTTATGCAACAGAATTAGACAATGTGAAGACAAAATTTCAGATATAGAAGACAGGATTGCAATTAGTGACCAGGAAAAGTAAGGAACCATGAGAAATCAATCCAGCAGGTGCTAGATGATGCACAGAAGAATAACATAAGATTGATTAGAATCAGTGAAGAAACAGGACTGAGAGAGTGCAGATGAAAAAAAAAAAAACTGTTCACAACAGTAATGGCAGAAAATTTCCCAACTAGGAGAAAAGAACTTGACATACAGATAATTGAGGTATATAGGATGTCAGTTATCAGTGATTTAAAAAAAATCTATGCATAGGCATATAATAAATAATATTCCAGAAACCCAACAAAAGAACAAAATTCTACACAGAGTTAGAGAAAAGAAACAATTCACATGCAAAGGAAAGCCCATCAGAATTACAGATGACTTCTCAATACAAACCCACAAGGCAAGAAGAATGTGGAGTGATGTGTTTCAAGCTCTAAAGGAAAACAAATTCCAACTGACATTAAAGTATGCTGCAAAACTATCTTTTAAAATCAATGGAGAAATAAGATACTTTTATAACAAAGAGCACATTAGGAACTTCATGAATACCAAACCAGCACTCCAAAGATTTTAAAACAATATCCTAGGGAAACACAATAAGGATCACAACCCCAAGAGACGCAGCAGAATGAATCCATCAGGCATGACAAGAAATTAAATGCAGAGGGGAAGAATCCAACAAAAAGAGAAAGTCATGACAAGAATAAGTCAACACATATCAGATATAATCATCAATGTTAATGGTCTCAATTCACCAATCAAAAGAAATAGATTGGCAGAATGGGTCAAGAAGCAAAATCCAACAATTTGCTGCATACAAGAGACATACTTCAAAAAGAAGCTTATAGACTGATAGTTAAATGGTGAAAAACAATACTCCATGTGACAGGAACCCCAAAAAAGCAAGAGTAGTTATCCTCTTACAGATCATGTGGATTTCAAACCTACACTGATTAAGAGAGACAAAGAAGGACACTATATCCTTAAAAAGGGAATATCCCAAGAGGAAGAGATGACAATCATTAATACATATATGCACCAACCCCAAGTGCACCCAACTATATAAAACAAATTCTAATAGACATGAAAAAAATCATATAAGCACTAATACAATAGTAGTGGGGAACATCAATATCCCACGTCACAAATAGATCAACCAGACCACAACAAAAAAGAGAAAAAGAAATAGTAGAACTCAAACTCTTGAACAAATGAACTTAACAGATGTTTATGGAGTGTTCCACCTCACAAAATCAGAATATACATTCTTTTCAGCTGCACATGGGTGGTTCTCCAAAATAGACCACATACTCACTCAGAACATGTTTAAGTAAGTGCAAAAGAATTGAAGTTGTCCCCTGTATATATCAGACTATAGTGTGATGAAATTGGAGATGAATAGTAATAGAAGCTGCAAGGATTTTATAAACACATGGAAAATGAACAACACACTTCTGAATAACAGAAAATCACAAAGGAAATTGAAATTAGATAGTTCCTACAGTTAAATGACAATGACAATACAATATATTGGAATCTATGGGACAGACACAATGAAATCAGTCTTATGAGGAAAATTCATATCAGTGAATGCTCATATTAGAAAAACAGTGAGCTCAATTACACAACCTGATTCTGAACCTCAAGCTTCCAGAAAAAGAAGAGCAGGCCAAACCCAAATTTCATATAAGGGAGGAAATTACAAAGATCAGGCAATAAATGCAATGGAGACTAAGCGAATAATACAAGAGTTGGTTCTTCAAAAGAACAAAATTGACAAATCCTTAGCCAATCTTATCAAAAAAGGAAAGAAAAGGCCCAAATCCATGCAATTAGGAATGAAAAGATGAAATTACAACAGACTCAGCAGCAATCCAAGGATCTTTAATACCTAGTTTGAGAAACTATACACCAATAAGATGAAAAATACAGAAGAAATGGCCAGATTCCTAGATATGAATGAATTAACAAACTTGAACAAAGATGACCTAAAAACTCTAAATGCCCCAATATCAATCAATGAAATTGAAAATTAATTAAAAACTTACCCACTAAGAAAAGCCCAGGCCCTGATGGTTTCACTGCTGAACTTTACAAGACATTCAGAGAGTAACTACTGCCACTACTGTTTAAACTCTTTAATGAAATTGAAAAGATAGCAAAACTCCAAAATTCATGCCCAGAAACAAACTTCACCTTAATTCCCAAAGCAGAGAAAGACCTAACCCAAAAATAGAGCTATAGACCTATCTCACTAATGAACAGAGATGCAAAAATCCTTAATAAAATACTGGAAAATAGAATGCAGAACATCATCAAAAAGATCATGCACCCTGATTAACTGGGATTCATCCCGGGGATGCAGGGATATATGCAAATCAATAAATGTAATATACTATATTAATAGAGCAAAGGACAAAAACCATATGATCATCTCAATAGATGCAGAAAAATGCATTCAACAAAATTCAACATACATTCATTATAAAAACCCTCCAAAGCTTTGGAATAGGCAGTCTCTTCCTCAATCTGATAAAACCCATCTATGAAAAACGAACAGCCAATATACTAAATTGTCAGAAACTGAAATCCTTCACACTAAAATCAGGAACAACACTAGGATGTCCAGTATCATCACTCCTGTTCAATATAGTTTTGGAAACATTAGCTACAGCAATTAGACAAGAGCAAGAAATAAAAGGACTAAAGATAGGAAATGAAGAAGTCAAATTGTCATTATTTGCAGATGACATCTATTTAAAAGACCCAAGAACTCCACCAAAAGTCTTCTACATTTAATAATGACATCCAGCAAAGTAGATGGCTACAAGGTCAACACACAAAACTCAATAGCTGTCCTGTATACAAAAAACAGACTAACTGAGAAGTGGGACAAACAATCCTTTTGTCAATAGTATCCAAAAAACTGAAATACCTAGGAATCCATCTAATGAAAGAAATCAAAGACCTCTACTCTGATTATTACAGCACTCTGAAAAAAGAGATTGAAGAGGATATCAGAAAATGGAAAGACATCCCTTGCTCCTGGATAGGAAGAATTAACATAGTGAAAATGGCCATGCTTCCAAAACTGTTATATAGATTCAATGCAATCCCAATTGAAATCCCAAGTAGCATACTTCATACAATTTGAGAAAGCAATCCAAAAATTCAGTTGGAACAAGAAGAGACCTAGAGTAGTAAAGTCAATTTTAGGCAATAAAGACTAGGTAGGGTTATCAAAATCCCCAACTGGAAAACTATAGTACAAAGATACTGTGATAAAAACAGCATGGTACTGGCAAAGAAACAGACCTGAGACCACTGGAACAGATTGGAAGTTGCAGAAACAACTCCAGACATAGCCACTTCATATTCAACAAAGGAGCCAAACATCCTCACTGGAGGAAAGATAGCCTCTTTAATAAATGGTGGTGGATAAACTATATTTCAACCTGCCAAAGATTAAAACCATACCTATATCTCTCACCACTCACTAAACTACAATTGAAATGGATTAAAAATCTAAATATTAAAAAAAAGAAACATTACAAACTGGCTGAAAGAGGGGTTAGGTAGAACTCTTAAAAACATTGGTGTAGGAAAAGATTTTATGAACAAAACCTCAGTTGCCTGTGAATGAGCACAAACAATCCAGAAGTGAGATCTCTTCTTACTGAAAAGCTTTGGCACAGCAAGAGAAACCACCAACAGTATGAAGAGACCACCCACAATGTGGGAAAACCAGCTGTTACACAGACAATTTTACTATCTAGAATGTATAAGGAACTTACACAAATCAGACCTCCCAAATTTAAAGACCCAATCCAAAAGTGGGCATCTCAAATGAACAGACAGTTCTCAAACAAAGAATCAGAAATAGCAAATAAGCATATGAAAACATGTCCAACATCACTGGTCATTTGAGAGATGCAAATGAAAACAATACTGAGATTCCACCTCACCCCAGAGAGAATGGCTTCTGTCATGAAATTAGCTAATAACAAATGCTGGCAGATGTGTGGGGAAAGAGGAATCTTTCTCCAATGCTGCTGGAGTGTAGACAAACACTGTTGAAATCAATAAGGAAATACCTCAGAAATCTAGGAGTATAGGTGCCATTTGATCTACCTATCTCCCCGCCTTTTAGTATGGCACTGTCTCATTTATTCCTTTTGCTTATATTGACTGAGTTTTTGATATCCAAATAACAATGCTACATTTAATGTACAGGAGCTTTTCTGCTGTTTTCTCTAGTAGAAATTTTATAATGTCTGGTGTATTTTTTGTGTCAGATTTAGTTGGAGTCCTTTATTCCATTTTTAGTTTATTTTTATGCACAATATAGAATAAAGGTCAAGTTTTATTCTAATAATGTGAAAATCCAGTTTTCTCAGCACCCTTTATTGAAGAGACTTTCTTTCCTTACTGTAGCTTTGTGGTATCCTTCTCAAGAACTAATTGACCATTTAGGCTTGAATTTGTCACTGGGTTCTGCATTTTGTTCTATTGGCTTTTATGTCACGTTTTGTTGCAGTATCATACTGGTTTGATTCCTACATCTTTGTCATATAATTTCAAATGCAGTGGTAAATGAAGTATCAATATTTCTAATCCATGGCCAGATGCTTTATATATTTATTCCAACAAGCAATTAAACAGAAGGACTTCTCTGCACTGAGTTTTAGATTAAGGGTGCCAGGATTAGAAATTATTAATTGTGAAATTGTGTCTACTCTTGTTTCTCATGATCTTATGACAATTTAAAATTTGTTGAGCTAAGGTGGCAAAATGCTTTGCTTTTAACAGTCCCGGAACAATGTGTTACCAGTCCTGGATACAATAAATATGAGTTTAAAACTTTAGGGAAAAAATATCCCTTAAAAAAATGAATTCAAGGAAGAGACATCTAAGAGATGCACAGAAAAATAAATTTCCTTACTCACAAAATAGATCATTGACAAATTATTTTGAACTGAAATCAATGCAGTCAGAAGGTGAATTAAAATGGAGTCCCTCTGCTTTTTCCAATGAGAAAGATTTAGGAGAATTTAATAAATAAGGCAAAATGTAGCCTTTCTTTAAATTCCAAAGATACATTGAACAGGAGAGAGGAATAACAATGTGTTTCACCAGTAGCTATCAATAAATAGCTGACAATAATTTGACAAATGTTTTACATGGATCTTATTGAAATATTATATATACCTTGAATTATTCATTGTTTTGACACCTTGCAGTTGATTCTCTGAATTTTGCTTTTTCTAATTTGATCAAACATTTTCATTACAAAAAGTTTAAAAGTTAATTTTTGTCTTCTATTAGGTATGCACTTATGATATTTTTTATTTTTTTATTTTTATATGTTTGCAATATGTAGTGGACACATCCATCATGGGGAGTTGGCACCTAAGAACAGAACATCTAATATTAGTTTAGCTTTTTTTCAATAATATGCTGTAGACAGTTTAGATCTCTTGAATACATTTCCTTGGAGGAAATCATAACACTGTACTCTAAAAAAGAAAGAAAAGAAAGAAAGAAAGAAAGAAAGAAAGAAAGAAAGAAAGAAAGAAAGAAAGAAAGAAAGAAAGAAAAGAAATATGGCACTATCACTGAGGTTTTTATCAGAGTTTTTGTCCTAAAGACACAAGTAGATAAAATATTCAACTTCTGTGCAATTCAATATGGCCAGAGGCTGTTAGAGCAAGTGGAATATCGGATGGAGTTACAGGCTACATATCTATGCCAAACTCATGGAAATCTTTTTGCGTGGTGATTACTTCCTCCCATTTCTCCCACCGGAAGGTGTACAAGGACCTTCAACATCACTTCCTGCTAACCTTCTCTAGAGAACTTTGGAGTCTGAACCACACTTGGAACTGTTGCAAGGTTCAGAAATGAAATTCCATTTTGCTCAACTATGGAAAATGTAGGGGTTGTGAGTTATATCAGTTAGCTTACCCTAAGTAATATGATAGAATTCTTTTAGTGAACATTTTTAGCTTTTTAACTTCAAACATTTCATTATATACATTTTATTGTAGACTATTTCCTTCTTTACAAGAATATTCTAAACACATACTCAAAACAAAATATTTTTCAATAAGTTCACATACTATCACCTAGTTATTATTGTATGTATATATAGATACATTCATTGCCTTATTATATGTATTATATTATATATTATACATATATATTCATTGCCTTTATTTTTTGGAGGGTTGAGACAGGGTCTCACTATGTAGTTGAGATTGAGCTAGAACTCACTATGTAGCCCAGGCTGGTCTCAAAGTCACAGTGATCCTCCTGCCTCAGCCTCTCGAGTGCTAGGATTACAGGCTAGCCACCACGCCTGGCTATTGCCTTATTTTTAAATTTTGAAAGTAATGTATGAAAAACACTTTCCCAAAAAATATTTCAGAATACATCCTTTAAGACATAAAATATAATTAAAATCATTTTTATTGGTATGTAATATCTAGTCCACACACATTCTAAGTGGTTTCAAAAATTTCAATTTACAATAGTTTTCTATAAATTTGTATCCCAGTCGTGGTTATAGGTACTGCAGTTTCTTCTTGTAACTCTTCAGTCACCTAGGTAAGAAAAGCACCACCTTTCCTTGATTTTTAAATCATTATTAAAACTTTTTGTCCGTGTACACATTTATTTCTTGTTGCCACTGTGTGATGGTGTGTGACTGCCAATTTGACTGGAAGGAGATACTTCACAGATGAGTAAAGCACACTTTTAGGTGTTTCCATGGGGTGGTTTCTGAGATGATTGGCACGTAGAAAGAGAGCCACTCTGATAGTGAGTAGCACCACCCAATTCCTGAATGGAATGAAAATAGAAAAAGGGAAGAAGTAGGTTTGTGTTTGTAAAGTTCCTTTCTGTTTGAACAGTCTGTCCCTGTGAACATAGACTCAAGTTTCCTCAGCCTTCTAGTGTGGGATCACACCATCCAACCTCCAGGGAGCTGAGACCTTCAGTTTCAGACTGATGCTGTGGTTAAGACGGGTCTTGACTGCTCTTATACAGCATCCTGTTTTGGGATTGAGTAGCTACTAGATCTACTGGATTTCCAAGAAGCAGACAATCATTATAGACCATTAGATGTCCCCCCAAAGTCTCATGTTCAGAGGTGAGAACTTTGGAGGTGATTGGATAATAGGGGCTCTCATTCCTCAGGGGATTAATCCACGTGTAGATGAATGTGTGCTTGGGGGTGGAGCCTGGTCTGAAGATCTGGTCAAAGGAGGCCTGACTTGGAAGGACATATGCTTGTTGCTGGCTCTTCCTCTTTCTCTCCTTCCTAGCTGCTAAGTGTTGAGCCACTTTCCTCCACTATTCCCTTTCATCATGCCTTTCTTGTCTAAAAATCAGCAAACCATGGATGCTGAACCCCTGGAAACTGACAAACAACCCTCTTCTCTTTTAAGTTTGGGGTGTTAGGTATTTTGTCCCCAGTGACAAGAAAATAACCAATACGTGATGGCCTATGCTGTCTTTAATTCTCTAAGATGATCTAATAAACCCCCTTGCGTGTTATATTTTTGTACTATTAATTCTGTTCCTTCAGAGAATCCTCATCAATCTGCACTGCAGCAAAGTACCACAAACATAGTTCTTTGAGAAATACAAGTTCATTCTCTTTTAGTTCCTGCAAGATGGTTCTTTCAGAGATCCCACTACAGGACCTATTCTTCATCTATTCCACTTCTAAAGGCCACCAACATTCCTTACTACTGTCCGAGCTCCGCTTCTGTAGACACAGCTCCTCCTTCTCCATTGGAATCAAATACCTCTCTGGAACCCTCTAAAAAGGACACTTATTATGATTAAATTTATGCCACAGCCAGGAAAGCCAGGATAATTTCCCCACCTCAAGATCCTTAAATGCATCTGCAAGCCTCTTTTGCTACAGGAGAAATATTAATAGGTTTCAAGGATTAGGCTGTGAATATATTATCAGGTCATTTTCAGTCTGTCTGATTGTTTATGATGTAGACTCTTTGAAGGAACCAGGCCACTTGTCCTACTGAATGCTATAAATTTTAGATTTGCCTCTTGCTTTATTGTACTACTTCTCTTACTCATCAATGTCCTATATTTTTATTCAATGATGACTTGGCTTCATGGCTTGAGGAAATCCAAACTAGACATTTTTGACAAATATGTATGTGTGTGTGTGTGTGTGTGTGTGTGTGTTAGTTCTGTGACCCTCAACTTACATCATGCTGAGGGTAGTGAGTTGTCAAGTTGTTCTACTATCAGCAATAGTAATTTTGGTGACTTTGTTCATTTAATAACTACCAACTGCATTATAAAGGTGTATTTTTTCTTTTGCAATTATTAATTAATTTATGGAGTTACAGTTTGGCACTCAGTTTTTATGCTGTTCTTACTCTCTTATTTTACCTGTTTTTACTTCTACTTCATTGCAAACTTCTGGAAACTTCTCAGGTCCTGTCTCTCTTGCATTATAAATGCAATTCAGTTAGGATAATTTAACCTTTCCTTTACACTAAAAGATCTTACAGACCCTGGATTCATCTTCTGAGCATTAATTTTCCTTGAACAATAGCGTTACAAAGATGGAAACTGGATGACCTGAAAGTCCCATCACAAGGATCCTGTTTTACAGAGCTATGAAGCAGTGGCCATTTTCTACATGTTATGATGGCTTAAAAACACAATCTATTAGATCAGACGCATGAACAGCAATGACATCATGGGCATACCAAAAGTGAGGCTAAACCATTGTTTCTGTTCTTCACATTAGAGTATGGAGTTACCACATTTTGATGGATGCAGTTTTTGTTATCATTGTTTATGCTGACTCACAGAAAATAGCATCGATATGACAGGCACTCTCAGTGAGAGTTGTTAGACTTCTAAGAGAGGCGGCTTGTGTTCAGATGGAGCTTACTATGAAAATACGGTGATGGTCACCTTCCCATTTACCTCTCATTCTCAATCTATGACAATCACTTTTCCAACAGGGAACTAATCAAAGGTCCCCTGGAAATTTTCTTTGATTGAAATTTGATGTCATTTTCTATACTGTTGATCTCTAAAATGTTCCCCAGAGCTGTTGATTAAAAACCATTATCAGAAAAAAATCAGAATATGCTAACAATGCCAAAGAATATACAGAAAAGATGCTTTTTTTCTTCATTAAGTACCAGCTATGCCAATAGAGGAGAAAACTATTAGACCCAAGAGTTTAGGGTTATAGGATTAAATTTCTGACTAAAATGTGTAACCGAGGCAAAGTCTACAAGTTTAATTCCTGGACAGAGTCCTAAAGAATCATAGCCAGGTCTTCCAGACATCAGAATAAGATGGGAGGAAATTATTGATCATCTTGAGTTCAATAAACTGATTGGCTATTTTTTCTATAAGAAAACTACCTCACACTGGAGAGTAAACTAATTTCTGAATTTTGTTTTGTTTTGCTTTTAGCATTTTTTCTGCTTAACTAAAGAGGCTCCAGGTACTTAATGGTGTAATGCTGACAGCAGCAAAATATTTTGAAATCAGGGAAGCCACTGAAAAGGAGGTTTTTTGAAAGAAAGTGACAATGTTCAAAGAAAATTGGTTTGAGGGACTTAAAATGTAGAAGATCTTTTGTCTTAAGAAACACAATAATCATGTTTTTCCATTCTAACTTTGCCAAGGCTTCTGGCACCAGCTTGAGCCCTGGCAGGGCTGTGCCTGAGTAGTAGGGAGCCATGTCAGCAGAAGCTGTTCCTCTCCAAGTTAGCCTGGGAAGGTTTGAGGATCTGATGAATATGAATGTGATGCAAGGACACGGTCTGTGCTCAAGGCTATACTCTAGCACGTCCTTTAGCACATGAGAAGCAGAAGAGGACCCAGCCTTATGCACTGTGGGTAAGAGTTTATCAGCCTTTCAGTTTTCTCCAGGGTAGTCATCTTCAAACTCCAGGGCTCCTCAGAATGATCCGGGGGACTTTCTTAAATATGCTTTTATGCCTACATCCATGAGAGTTTGCATTTCTAGTAAATGACCAGACCATGATCTACTGTCTACCCTGAGGAGGACACTTTCCTGTTTGCTGACACAGCTTCTTCCTGTCAGAGAGACTCAGCTCTGGCTCTTGCCCGGCCTGTGCTTCTCCACCCATACAGAATACTGACTTCCTTTGAACTAGTGCTGCACAGCTCAGATGTGCTACCTGCTCCAGATGCAGCCTTCGTGCCTCCCTCCCTGAGACTTAGAAACAGGAATTTGTCTTTACACAAAGAGCCCTGGCAAATGAGGCTGAGAACATTGTTATTTGGCGGAATCCTGGGTCGGAATAACATATAGTGACTAATTATTTGCCCTTGAATAATGAGTCCTTGTGCAGAACAGCATGCCACGAATGCTGTGGTCATTTCACGGATTTGGAAATGTGCTTCTTTGTCTCAGACTCAATTCCTTAAGAATAGCATCTGCAAAGTGGATGTCCAGCTTTAACTCAATGATTACCTGGAATTAATTGTGTTTGGGGACAGAAAAATAAGTCCAAGCCTGACATACCTATCTTTTTAAAGCATTGCTCCCATGAGCAAGATCTAGGTATGGTTAATACATATGGGCTAAGAGCCTTGGGACAGGGGTATCCTACCTACCTGCAGGTGCAGCCAGTCCTTGCATAGCTCAGGTATTTCTGTGGCACATAACTGGCTGTATTCAAAATCACGTGGGATTATGAACAATTTCACATGGATGTACCATCCACTTTTATACCATGTTGTGCATTTATTAAAACAGCATACTCTTACAAAAATCATGTTTAAAGGTGGAGAGTGGAACTAACATGAAAGTAAAAACCTCTTGCCATCACATCACAGTCCATGCAAATGGCTGAAAGAAGCAATGATAAATAGCAATAATATTAGCAATCAGTAATCATACTGTAGCAGATAAAATGGAGAAACAGAGCAAGCAAAAAAGAACCTGCCTCAACCTGATCTCTGAAGAGGCAATGTTCAAGCTGAATACATGGATTTATTCAACATCCATTCCAAAGATCCACTTAGCCCTCATTCTGTAAAAGCCACTTTCAAGCATGCCTTGGTCCTTTTAGAGCAGTGCTACTTGAATCATCTTTGTGCGATGATAAAAATTATGTATTATTTCTGTACTGTCCAGTCTGCAGCATCTGGCCACATGTGCCCACTAAGTATTTGGTATGACTAACAAGTTATTTTATTTATACACACATTATTTTTAAACTCACACATAACTATCATGTTGCACAGCCTTTGCAGACCCCATCATGACCCAAGGAAAAAAACATGTTTTTATAGGAAAAAAGATGTCAAGTCATACAGACTATGGAAAATCTGCAAAGTTTGATCAACAGATGGAGACCTGAGAAGGCAGAATGCCAAGCATTTAGTTCATAACCAACATATTTCCAGCTTTGCTTATTGTAACCTTCTGTTTCATAGCTGTGTTGTACACTTTTTGTTTGAATCTGTCCAATACAATTCTGCCAGGATTGCTGCTCTTTTTTGCCAAATTATCTCTCCAAATTCTTGAGCCACCATCTTTAGTAAAATAATTTTCCTTCAATGTTAAATCTATATATATATATATATATATATATATAGAGAGAGTTATTCTATATAATATATATATAGAGAGAGAGAGATATCCCCTCCCCCAATCTTTGAAACTATTACAGTTACACTGTTTTTCCTTTGATTTGACCTAAATTAATTGTCATTCAAATTTTTCTTATCAAATTTATGTACTACAAAATATACTCATGTCAACACTTTTGATTTACTGTTGTCCAAACTAAGAATATTTTGCAATACTGCAAGCACTTAATTTTTAAAACAGTAGAAAGTGTGCCACATACAATACTGTGGCATTAAAGCATAGCCAATACAGTGAAGATTTAGGTCATGTTAGCCAATATCACAGTCTGAAATTAGCCACTTACTCATTTGTTTCTGTTTTTACTGTATATCCATCACAAGAATATGATCTAGTTTATAATAGAAACGTTACCTGTTCACTGATAACTTTA